>NC_088914.1:61960000-63160000 GCF_963576675.1 Euphorbia lathyris | reverse complement strand
AAACAAAAATATTCACGGCAGAGGTAAGTATAATAAAAGCGTAGCATCCAATGTGAATAAAAATAAACGAAGTACGTGATTCGAAGAATATAGGTAAGTTAACAATAACAAAGAACTGGGCAAACCTTAATATTGAGGTTCTCCAAAAACTCATTTAATTGTCCATTGACAGGAGACTCCTCATTGGGCGCTTCAGTCGCTGGGCTTTCAGTGAAAGCTTTATTTTCAATCGGAGAATCAGTTTCCACTGCCACCGTACTGCCAATTTCTTCGGTGGTATACCGAGTGGCTCCGGTTGAAGTTTCCTCATTCAATGTAGCTCTCGGCACTGAGTTAGTACAAAAGATAAATCCACCTAAAAGAAAGAACAGATAAACAATGAGTTAGACATAAGATTCAAAGCAACTTCTTATAGAATGAATTCAAGGAAGCGGCAAACAAAATAGTAAAGGAAACCTAGGGTTCCGTTTCATACGGGAATGGAGAGGGGAGAAGCGGCTGGAGCTAGGGATTTGAGCATGCCTGTGAATGAAGGGGGAATGGAGGCGCAGAAGTGTAGGGTTTGAGATGAAAACTCTAGGGAGATTAGAGATGGATTGAGTAGTACAGAGCTCCATTTTGTTGGTTAAAACAGAAATGAGAATAGTGCCACTAAATAGAGAATCCAGCTAGGGTTCTCTATTCTGCACCGCATACCCAGGTCACATTAAATTTACAAAACTATCCTCCAAGCTTTTCCTTTTCTAATTGGTTGGGTAAATGTAGGGTTTTAAAGAGGACAAGGTGGGAACGAGTCCATTTCTTCTATATAAATCGGATATTTTTTTTGTTGGGAATTCACCTGAATATTCAAAAAAAAAAAAAAAAAAAAATCATTTGTCCTAAATTTGTCCAACAAATTTGATTTCGAAACTTTCAAAATATCTCGATTCTCAGCTTACATAAAATATTTAGTTAGCCTTTTAAACTTGCACAAAATGTAATCAATTAAACTCGGTTGTAAAAAAAATAAGACGACCAAGATCGGAGTATGCAGTTTTAATATTAAAGAAGACAAGTTTTATGGTTGAGCAAGTAATAACTTCATTTTTTTATCTATTTTTTAATTATGTAATAGCATTCTAAGATGCGTGGAATATATCTTCCGCACAACTGAATGATCAATCGATTACATTTACGCAAGTTCAGAGGGCTAATTGAATATTTTATGCAAATTGATGGGGTATCGAGATACTTTGAAAATTTAGAGGATCAATCAAGTTTTTTAAACAAATTAAAGAGATAGATGTATTAATCCAAAAAAGAATATATATACATAGATTTAAAGAGTACTACTATTATAGTATTAGTGCGGATACCTGGAGAGAGAGAGGTTCCTCTTTCTCTCTACTTTTCTTCTCATTTCTCATTCCTTCTTTTCAGATCTTGACATTGCCACTACCGTCATCGTCACTTTCTTCATTCTACCTTTCTAAATAGGCCTACTTAGAGGAGTCATTAGGGATGTAATCGAGCCGAGTTGAGCTGAGTTTTGACCTTCTCAAGCTCGAATCGTTATAAAATTAACGAGCTTGAGCCCGAGCCGAGCTTGCTATAAAATTAACGAGCTCGAGCCGGAGCTAAGCTTCGAGCTTGTTTCGAGCCTAAAATCCTCTTTGGACTTGATTCATTAAGAAAATTATCTAACCATGAATTGTTTGTGAGTAAATCGTTAATTATATTAGTGAAGTTTGCTCGCAAATAACTCTTTAATTGTGTACATAAACAAGCTCACAAGTAAAGTTCATGAATAAATAAACAAGATGCTTACAAATAGTTCGTCTATAACTCATTTATTATGTTTGTTAACGTACTCATCTAATAGCAAATGAAATAATATTAAGTTTAGATATTTGTGAACTAACACAAAACTATATAGTTTTCTACAAAACTAAATTTGTTCATAAATGTTCTAATCGAGCCTGCTCGCGAGTTTTCAAGACGAGCTTTGGCCTGCTCAAACTCGGCTCGTTTACGAACCGAGCCAGTAAATCGTGCTCATGAGCAGCTTGTTTACAAATCGAGCCAAGCTTTTATTGAGCCGACCACCGAGTCGCTCATGAGCGACTCGGCTCATTTACAACCCTAGGAGTCATCCTCCCATTTATGTTTTAGTCTTCATTTTTACCTTTAGATTTATCTTTTCTTGTTAGTTTGAAGTCTATACACCTTCTTGAGCTTATTTTTCTGTCAGATCTACAACTGTTCGCTATATTTCTTTCTTTTATTATTTTTTCGGTTTTAGCAAGAGAGGAAAAGGTTCATCTTGTCCGTAGATCTATAGATCTGCGTGGTTGCAAAAACAGAAAGGACTCGGATCCGAATATCCAGAAAAACCTAAATGATGAAGCATGAATTACAGCGGGTTTTCAACGGGATTTGACTTACGAGAAGAATATGATTTTTATGTTTGTTGTATTTATACATTTTATTGTTTTTATTGCTCTTTGTAGTCTTCTTATCACTTTTTGTAACCTATTGTATTCCCTTTATGAATCTTGTACTGGTTGTAGCTTGTATGCGTATGAGGTTTTATTCTTCTTTATATTCGTGTTGTATTTGTACCTTTTAATTTAATGAAATGATATATTACATTTTTATGAAAAACAAAAGTACTGATATTTTTTATGTAAAAAAAGTACTACTATTTAAATTAAGGCAAGTTGCGATGAATTAAGTTTGATGCAAGTTGCGACAAATTGTGAAAAGTTAGTAAACACATTAAAATGGCAGGTTATAAATTGTGAAAAGTTAGTTCTCTACGGCCTTAGTTTGTGCCCGTTACATATTGTTAATGTAATTGCAAAGTGCATCTTTTGTGTCGTTACATTTAGACAAAAAGCGTTAAGCTCGCCGAAATTAGTGGGGTAATTACAACATGCTTTTTATTTTAACTCATTATAAAAACATACATTCTCGAAAATTATAATCATTGTTAAAAATAATATGCATTCTTTATTAAGAATGGGGTCTTTCTAGATACATTAAATTAAAAACAAAAACAAAATCGACTTGTTTCACTTTTTGGTTCAATCGGATCTGACAAAAGAATTATTTGTGTATGTGAGATCTGAAAACCAAACACCTTCCTTTTTGGATCGTTTCCGACCATAAATACGTTTTCTCGTCGGGCCAGTACGCCATTTTGATGACGACAATGTTGAGCCCAGGTCCGTCGAGCGGAGCCAAGTGTTGGTCGTGTACTCTGTCTGATTTGCATAGTGGAAGAGAAGATGTAGATTATTGAAAAAGAGTTGGACTGATTGGGAAAACAAATCGATTAAGCTCTGTAATGAGAAAAATCAATGGGAAGAAGGATGAGAGAAGACTTAGATCATTACAAGGTACTTAGGGTATTTTAGAAATTGTGGGTCCCATGTTTTTAAATGGGTGAGATAAAAAAGGATGAGGTGTCCTTAACTACCGTTGATCGGTCATTTTTACCGGCCATACATCAAAGTGAATGAGACAAGACTAAAGTGTGAAATTGTACAAATGTTATACACCATTGATAAAATTTAGCCTGAATTTGAGTAAGCATTTTTACGTATAAATGGCCGACTCATATAATTATAATTGGGGTAATTAATTTATTAGTCCCTATATTTTGACAAAACACACTGTTTAGTCCATGTATTTTTAAAAACACATGATAAGGTCCTTAATCTTTTTCTCGATGAACTGTTTAGTCACTAACGTTTTTCTCGGTGAACTGTTTAGTCTCTGCCGTTAGACTTTCATGAAGATTTTGTTAGTCAATTTGGATTTGAATCAAAATCTATTTAAAATAAAAAAAAATATAATGTCTTAGCTAACATATACCACAAAATCAAACATATAAGACATTATTTTCATTGCTTACAACAATAAAAAAATTAGTAGAAACATCTTTCGTCATCACTGAAGCAGTTGACAATAAACATGAATTGAGAATATGGAGGAAATTAAACTCACCATTGAGAGTAAGAGGATTTCCACTTTCAATTTGAACAGGAAGAGTAATCGAGAGAGATTTGAGTCGATTTCTACCTTCAATTCAAACAGAGAGAGTAAGCATGAGTGATTCGATTATGGGTTAGGGATTCAATCCTTTCTCTATGTTTTGTGAGTGCGAGTTGTGAGAGAAAGACATAGAAGTGTGAATTGCTTTTGACTGATAAATAGTAAAGAGTAATTTAGTCATTTCCAAATACATAAATAGTAAAAAATCAAACAAACAGACGGAATGACTAAACAGTTCATCAAGGAAAAGGTTAGAGACCTTATCGTGTGTTTTTAAAAACAAAGGGACTAAACAATATGTTTTATCAAAATATAGACGGACACAGCCTCTTGACTATCTGTCGACCGTGCGGCACTAGTAATTTCACCTCGATTACTAGTTCAGCCTTAACCTCACTTCTCTTCGGCATCGTGCAATCCGTCGGCAAATTCAGAATTCTGTAGGCAATTCTGTCGAACCTTCAACCTTAGGCTCTGATACCACTTGTCACGGACACAGCCTCTTGACTATCTGTCGACCGTGCGGCACTAGTAATTTCACCCCTGATTACTAATTCAGCCTTAACCTCGTTTGCTAGCTCGTACGCTAGGCAAAGTATTGCAGCGGAAAATCAGGATCTTGCACAAATGCTAAGTGAGGAAAACACTCTTTATTAAGAAAGAATGCTTTACAAAGGTTAGATTACAATAAGCACTCCTCACATTTTTGTGTCATGTGTGGATTTACAAATGAACACCTTCCTCCTATTTATAGGCAACCTAGAAAGGTTCTAGGATAATTTAATTAGTCTCGTAGTTGCTATAAAAGTTTGACCAAATTAGAAAATGACGGAGTCATAATTGTTACTCAACTTTTATTGACCAAAGGTCTGCAAATTAGGATTAGAAAATGGTAAAATTACTTTCATAGCTCTGATTGTTTGCCGAAAAATATTATAAATGAAAATATATTTTTTTTATTTTTCGGTATTTATTTGCTTAGCAAAATAAAACAACATAAAACAATAAAATATTTTTCTAAAATTTTAGAACCATATTCTATTCATTTTTACTTTCATCCACCACTTCATATTTCTCAACAGATAAAATTTTATTTTCTAATATAAAATTTTCTCTTGCTTAATGGGAGTAAATGGGAGTAATAGAAGGTTAAGTATTAAGTTAATCTTGTTTGAGTGTTATTTTTTGAAAGTAAATGGAGATTAATGAGATTAAATCTTTACTTCCTGACCTCCAAACTCTAACCTCCAAATTGGGAGTTGATGAGAGTAACGTAAAGCTTTTTAAAATTTCTTGTCTCTACAGAGTAAATTTAACTTTCCTTCCTCTCTATATTTAAACTCCCAAACGAAGTTAAACATTTAACCTCATTTACATCCCATCAATTCCCAAACAAGGTTAATTTTTAACTTTCATTTCCATCACTTCCATTCCCTTTCCATTACCTCCTTTAACTCTCACATCCGTTAACCTCCAAACTCCCAAACAAAGGCTAAATTGCTTCTGATTTTTTTTTCCAATCCTGCCCTCCTATAGGATATGAAGATGCTGTAGTGGTTAATCTCCCCACCGGTTGATGGAATTTTGATTTGCTTCTTGAGTTATTTTGTTTTATGAGAGGAAAGATTGTTCATTAGTTAGTGAAGTCGACCTTAAGTTACACTCAATTTTGATCGCTGTAACTTAATACAAATGATGTTAAAAAGCTGAGTTTTCCTTGTTAGTTTGTGTTACAGAAAAGGTCAAAAACTTTGTTTGTCCCACAGAAAGGCTAGTAGTAGAAGTTAATCCCACTATTTGCCCAACTTGTAGAAATAGAATGGAACAAGAATCTATTTTCCATGTTCTACCGTCCCTGCATATCACTGTTCTTGTCCCCCACTATATATATATTATATATAGACAGGTAGTCGCATAAAAATGAGAGAACAAAGCAGCCATAGAATATCAACGCAAATATCCATATCCAGTTGAAGTTGAACCATTACTAACTTAAACATTAAATATCAACTAGGAATTGAATGTAACTTCTTAGTCATTTCCATCCACAAAGCAAATTTACACACCTATTTTAATAACTTAGAATACACTTCCATGACATTCTAGCCCACCCCCATCGAAGAAGAGCCAAAACTATTCCACCCAACTATGCCTCATCTATCTGCTCCTGCATATATCCCATTCACTCTGCTTTAGTTTTTTCCACATTCTAAATATGATAAATGAACATCAAATCATTTAGTTGCACTGACCTGCATATCTGAAGTCCAAAGGGTGAGGTTATCCCTCAGAAGTTGCATGATCAGAGTACTATCCTTGTATGACTCCTCTCCCAACGTGTCCAGCTCTGCAATGGCTTCTTCAAAGGCCTGAAATTCAAGTAATAAGAAATTGATTAATTGTTAGGTAAACACCCAGTAATGTACAGATATAGAAACACATTTAAAAAGAACAACTTCATAAGGGTGAAATCTGCAACAACTGTTTTGACCAAACTTGCAAGAAGTGCAATTAGATTCCCACCGCACTTGCACGCTTAACTCATTTTTCATCTTGGCTGGTTTCGCATCTGCTAGACTTCATAAATAAGGTGCTTCTAGCTTCCACAGAGCAAACCCACATGGATTTCTCAAAGCAACCGAATGCTAGAAGCAAGCAACTTTCAAATACAGAATCCCAGACAATGTCAAGTATATATGCTTTTAGTATATTTATACTCTGATACTAACTCATCCATGATAAGCTCTATCAGCTGTACAAGTAGGATTTAAAAGTCATATTTTCAGCGAATTTTATAGAATAATTTGTTTTCTAACCTTAACAATGCATATTTCCAGCTTCAGCTCTGTAAAAATAAAACTAAAAGTATGTCTAGATAACAAACCAACCATGGTAAAGATCGGTGTGTTCTGCAAATATAGAGCGTGGCTTTCCTATAAAGTCTTATATTTAGTTAATAAGTTCAATTATCTAAGGGTTTTAAGAATGTTAATTCCGATACAGAAATAACAACCCCCTTTCAAAAGGTGCTATACCATCAAATATCCTAAAATAAATGACCAACATCATTTAGACTTACCAGAGATATTTCCACACATACCAAAAGTCGGGTGGAAATATTGTGGTTAATACATTTAAGATACAAAGAATATATTAAGTATGATAGACAAAATAAGATAAAATGTCTCTGAAGATTCAAAGAAGTATGATTGCATCCATAAAGCGTATTAGATACATTTGTTTGCAATGCAAGAAGATCAAGGTGCGAAGAATCAAATAAAATCATACCTAACCAAAGGGAAAAAAAAAATATACTCACCTAAACACAGTTATGCTTCAACATACAATTATAATATGTGGAAATTTCTTACAGTAATAGGGAGGGAGCAAACCTGTTTTGCCATACTGCAAGCTTTCTCTGATGAATTGAGAATCTCATAATAAAACACCGAGAAGTTGAGTGCCAACCCCAACCTTATAGGGTGTGTTGATGCAAGCTCAGTCATAGCGATATCCTTCAAACCAGAAAAGCATGTAGCAAAAAATAGATAATCGATTAATGCAAACACACTTGAATCCTTAAGAGCTAGCCCCTCCCAACAAAAACAACGGATATAAAACAATCAATAATAAAAGTACAAAATATAGTTAATGAGCGCACTCCACAGCCAAAAAAAAAAAACAAAAGAACTTAAAACTGCGGCTGATGGAGACGGGGTTATGCAGCGATACTCAAAACCAGGATATACAGAATAATCACAAGAGAAAAATTCCAAAGTTCCAAATGGGTCAACAGACAACAGTAAATGGAACTTTAATAGCTTGGGCAATCCACACAAACTACCAACCCACCCAACTTCTGAATTTCTATAATAACCAAATCTGACACATCTAGCTTGTTAAGATTCTACGAAGTACCAACGCCTTCAATAAAGAAGGAAATACCTTAACTGAGATTGTAACTTGCTATCATACGGATTAATTATTTTCTGTCAGTAAGATCTAAATGCACATGGTTTTATTTAGATCGTTCTTCCACAGTTACTACGCCCTTTTAACGTATCTAAAAATAAGATCTACCCAATCTGAAATTCCGAAATCAAACAACTACATACATTAGAGAAATTAATTGAACCAATTCTAAAAGAAAAAATGAAAAATTATACCTGAGCAGCTTTGTAAGCCAACATAGTATCCTCCGCAGCAGTTTTCCTCTCATCCCCAAATTTAAACTCCGCCAGATACCTGTGGTAATCCCCTTTCATCTTTAAGTAAAAGACCTTGGATTCACTAGCCGCTGCCGACGGAATCAAATTGGAGTCCAGGATCCTCAAAATCCCAGCGCAAACAGCGGATAATTCATTCTCAACCTTAGATCTATACTCCTTGACAAGCACAACGTGCTCCTCGTTCTTGCGCCCTTCCTCCTTCTGCTCGATCGAGGAAACAATCCTCCATGCAGCACGGAGTGAGCCGATGACGTTCTTGTAAGCCACAGAAAGCAGATTCCTCTCCTCGACGGTGAGTTCAGAACCGGGAGTCGAGGAAGTAACAAGCTTCTCCATGAACTGCACCATCTCCTCATAGCGCTCAGCTTGCTCGGCGAGTTTGGCCATGTAAACGCACTGGTCTCTGGTTAGGTTTTCCGGTATAACAGTCGCCATCGAAGAATTAGAGAGACAAAGAAAGAGCAAAGTGTTTGTTTTGTTTTGTTTGAAGCACACAGTTTTTTGAAATTCTAAGGTAGATTTTTGAATTTATTGTATGAACGGAGCAGAAGCCAGAAGGGATGTGGTTGAGTTGGACGGGGAGAGAGAAGATATGCGCGCGAGTATGAAAGTTGAGTTACTCGCTCTGAGAGGAGAGCAAGATGGTAATTTCTGTAAATAATACAGTGAATGAGCGCGTGGTGAGCGGTGGAGGGTGATGGTGAATGGAGTGGATCATGGGAAAGATGAGGGGGATTCGAGTCAGATTCATTCTCACTTGACTCACTACTATCATGGTCAAATTTCGGCGTGGGCTTCTTATTTCCATCAAAGCCCAACAACGGACTGCAGTAGTATGTTCATATTAGGTAAGCAATTTATTAACCTATGTGTTTACTTTTTTTTTTTTTTTTTTTTGAAAGGAATGAAAAAATCTTATAAATCAGAAAATAGAGCTGTACAGATAAACCAAACCGTCTTATCAGTGCCTGAAGTAACTGCACGAGCTAAAGAATGGGCAGCCAAATTGGCTGTTTTACGAACAAAAGAGAGGGAAGCATCTCCTAAATCTTTCAGGAGAAGTTTGCAATCCTCAATAATTAGATCCAGAGCCGAATTTCCGCTAGTTTCTCGCTTGATGGCATACACTAACAATTGGGAATCAGTCTCCAATAACACATTTCGTCTCCCTGCCTCCTTTAACCAGCTCAGCGCCTCTCGACAAGTCATCGCCTCCACTAGAAAAGGGTCTACCCGGCAGTGTAAGGTGTCGTTGCCCGCTGCAATGAATTCTCCCGCACTGCCCCTCAAAACAAAACCAAAGCCTGCGTGACCCCTGTCAGCAAAGATTGCTCCAACCATATTTAACTTGAGCAGCCTGTGTGGCGGACGACGCCATTTCAGTCAGCTCGACGCCTCCCCACCGTCAGCAGCCGTATGTCGGGTCTGAACGGCACGCCAGTTCGATAAGAACTGTAATACAGAAGCATGAATGATAGTTGGGGTAGAAGATTTATGGGACCAGACCTGATTATTGCGGTTAATCCATAAAAACCAGCAGCTCGTCGCCACCAAATCAGCCTTGCCTGGTACAACAGACAGCACTTTCCTCCAAAAATCCAAGAACGACGAACATCCGTCGATCAGTCCAGACAAACCTGTCAAATACCAGAATAACCGAGCTCTTCTACATGTAATTAGCGCATGAAGATTATCCTCCTCCGTTAGATTGCACATAGGACAAATATTGCTAATCGGAACCTTACGGGTTCTGAGCGCTTTTAGCGACGGAAGGCAATCGGATAAGGTTCGCCACAACATATTTTTAACCTTAGGAGGGACCTTAAGAGACCAAACTGATTCCCACTGAATTCCGGCAGCTTGCGAGTTCACTTGGGGCCCGATCTGAACTAACTGAAATTGTCGATAAGCACTCTTAACTGAGAATTTCCCTCTTGAGTCCCAAAACCATTCCCACGAGTCACCAACAGCCCGCAAACTAAGAGGAATACTGCGAATAAGCTCGACATCTCTCTCTACAAAAATGCCTCTTATGAGTTGCAAGTCCCAGCCTCCTGATTCAGACCGAAGACTCACCACCTTGTCGCTACCCAAGCCAGTTAGAGGATGACTTTCTACATATGGATTTATCGGATCCGGGAGCCTTGGTTCATCCCAAATTTTAATAGATTCCCCAGTCCCAACCACACTCCTAGCTCCAGACGATACAAGTGACTGAGCTGCATGAACACTACGCCAAATGAAGCTGGGCTTAGTGCCCACCTCAGCTTCCAGAAAGGAGGTAATGGGGTAGTACCTGGCTTTATAGACACGAGCCAATAGCGAGTCCGTGTTGGTAAGCAGGCGCCAGCCTTGTTTAGCCAATAGAGCAACATTAAACAGATGTAATCTACGAAAGCCCAATCCTCCTTCAGCTTTTGGTATACACAGCTTCTCCCACGATTTCCAGTGGATACCTCTCTCAGCTGTACCAGACGAGCCCCACCAGAATGAGTTCATCATGCGCTCCAGATTCGCACAAAGAAGTTGGGGAAGCAAAAATAAGCTCATGGCATAAGAGGGAAGAGCCTGGATGACAGATTTAAGAAGAACTTCTTTACCTGCCCTGGATAAGAGTTTTGATTTCCAGCCTGTTACTCTAGCCCTGACCCTGTCAGCAATATACTGAAAGAATTGAGATTTGCACCTTCCAACTAGCGCCGGCAAGCCCAAATATGTAGCAGTACCCGTCCCTAGAGAGATCCCAAACAAAGTGCTTAATGCAAGTCGCAAGCCGGCATTACAATTCTTACTGAAAGAGATAGATGATTTTGAGAAGTTCACTTTTTGCAGCTTCATATTGGTGTAAACAGTTGAGAACCTCCAAACTCTCCTCACTACTGGCTTTGAAAAACAGGTAGCTGTCGTCAGCAAAGAATAAATGAGAAATAGATGGAGCTGACCTTGCAATGCGACACTCGTGTATCAGACTGTGAGCTTCAAGAGCCTGAAGAGAAGCAGACAACCCCTCCGCACAAATTAGAAAGAGATACGGGGAAATAGGGTCCCCTTGTCGAAGTCCGCGTTGCGGCAATATGGGGCCAATAGTCTGATTATTGTGAATAACATTGTACCTGACCTTAGTAACACACTGCATAACCAAAGATATCCATTTGTCATCAAAAACCCAATTTCTGCATCATCTGTCCCAAGAAACCCCACTCAACTCGATCATAAGCTTTAGCCATGTCAAGCTTAAGAGATACAAATCCTTGTCGCCCTCTAGTTTTATGCTATAGGAAGTGATTAACCTCAAAGGCCAGCATAACATTGTCAATAATAAGACGCCCTGGGATAAATGCACTTTGAGTTGGAGAGATGATGGTATTCAGTACCCTTTTGAGTCTATTAGCAATTACCTTGGCCAAAATTTTGTATATGACATTGCATAACGCAATTGGTCTCAGATCAAAGACTCTCTCAGGCGTTGCCTTCTTTGGAATCAGGACAATGTTGGTATCATGAATACTCTCAGGAAAAACCCCCTCATTCAGCCACTGTATACAAGACTGAACAACATCCGGTCCAACCAAGCCCCAATAGTGTTGATAAAAACAAGGGTTAAACCCATCAGGACCAGGGCTTTTATCTGGGTGCATGGAGAATACTGCCTTCTTTATTTCACTCTCCGTATAAGGTTGTAACAATTCAGTATTCATCTCAATAGAAATTTTAAGAGAGACATGGCTCAACACAGGAGCAGCCACACAACCAGAAGAAGAGAATATGTCCTTGAAGTAATTAGAAATAAGAGAAGACAAACCCGAATTCCAGTCGATCCAGTTACCCGCCTCATCTTTTAATTTTCTGATCTCATTCTTCTTTCGTCTGATGCTAGCTGTGGAATGGAAAAATTTAGAGTTCAGATCTCATGCCTTAAGCCAAAGCGCCTTGCTTCTCTGCTTCCAGTACATCTCTTGTTGAAGGAGAAGGTCATCCAGTCGACTGCGCGCTTGTACAAAGGACTCACGGTCCGCAGCACTCTCTTTATCTTTCAACCTTTTTATAACCTGCCGACAATGTCGTATCTCCTTTTTAAAGCGGTTCCGAACTGCCAATCCCCACTTCTCAAGAATCACGCCACACTTTCCTTGCTTATTCAGGAGACTGTTGTCAATACCGTCTTGCCATGCTGCCTTAATCTGATCCAGACAGTCCGCCTCCTCAATCCAGGAGTTTTCAAACCGGAACCGTCTAGTCCCAGGCCCTGTGTTGCTGAGCAGGGATAAGAAGAGCATAGAATGGTCACTACAATGAGCATCTTCATTACTGACAACCGCAGAACTGAACAGAGAAAACCATCTTGTGTTAGCAAGAGCTCGATCAAGTTTCTCTTCAATAGCACTAACATTACCCCTACCTCTCTCCCATGTATACTCGTACCCTGTCATATGAACTTCAGCCAAACCACAGTCAGTTACCGCTGCATTAAAGCCTCTCAGAAGTGCATGGGGATGTCTATTGCCACCCCGTTTTTCAGAATGAGAGAGGATGTCATTGAAATCACCAATCACTACCCAAGGTTCGTCGCTATTTGAATACAGACTTCTTAACATCTGCCAAGAATCTGCCCTCTGAGACCTTTCAGGAAAACCATAAAAACCGGTTAATCGATACTTTGGCAAACCTAGTAAAGTAACTTTAAAATCAATGTAGTTAGAAGTGAACCCTAACAATTGGACTGAGTTAGGCGTTTTCCACAGAAGAGCTAAACCCCCCTCCATTATTAACAGGGTCAACGAAGAACAAACCGTGGAAGGAGAGCTTCTTCTTCAGGGCTTCAACTTTTAAGCGGCTACATTTGACCTCCATTAGGAAAATGAACTCGGGATGAAGACTTCTAGCAAAGTCAACCAGCTGACGAACTGTCCGGGCATTCCCGATCCCCCGGCAGTTCCAAGATAGGAGGCTCATTGGTCATCGCGAGCCGGGGTCCGCGGCTCGCCTCTGGGATTCCACTGATACTAACATTACTGTCATGCATACTGTTCTTCACCATTTCCATAAGCACTATCGAGTTACTCTGTTTACTGTCAACCCCAGTCCGCTTCCGCTTAGGATCAGAAAACTCAATACCTTCTTTCTCAAACCCTTCTGTAGCACCATTAGTTATATTGATACCACCCCGAGGATCATTTTCTTTACCCCCTGCGCCAACTGAACCCTTGCCTCTGTTACCAAAGCCTGACGGGACTACTGAAGCTACCTTTGGAATGCACACAGGATGAGTTGTTGATTCCACTCCTGTATTGTTAATAGGCCCAGAAGAACTACTAGTTTGAGACACTAGTTGAAGGGGACGATTCAAAAGGAACTTCGACTGAGGCTGAACCGAGGAGCGACGTGTGGGAGCTCTAAGCCCAGGTCCGTAAGGTCTCTCCACTACTGACGGATCAGTCACCTGCAGTAGGGCTGGGCAAAATTTATCAACATGCCCGATATGCCCACAGATAAAACAGAACGTTGGTAAACGCTCATACTTAAAATTGACCCAAAACACAGTACCGCCAGTCACACTAATCTGCATTTTCCGTTTCAGCGGGGAGAAGACATTGATTGATACTCTGATACGCAAATATGTTCTAGCAATCCCTGTGAAATTATTCGGATCCACTTCTATGAAAGCTCCTACAAAATTACCAATGCTAGCTGCAACACGTTCAGACATAAAGCCAACTGGAAGGTCATGTACCTGAATCTAGAAATCAGCTTGAGATAATTCGACATCCATCGGGTTTTGTCCTTCCTCCAATTGTTTGAGGATTAGTAAGTGTTGCTCAAAGGTCCAAGGACCTCCCTGCACAACTCTATCTCGCTCCCACGGATGATAGAACTCGAAACGGAACAGGTTTGGTCCCATATCTTCAACAAATAGGCCCTTAGAAGGACTCCAAACATCAGCTAGGGTCGTTTTCATAAACGAGCTTTTAATCGGATGGTCCGTGAGGAAAGTACCAATTAAGCTCCAACTCTGTGGCCGGGGTAGCAATTCCGTTTCCTCTTGTTGCAGCACAAGCCCGGAATTAACTTCCTCCTCCAGTGTAATCCGAGCGCTTCTGTCAATGATTGACTCCATCCCACACTTAATTGCAGAATAACAGTAAAAAAGGTTGAGTAGAGGGTCGAAACCTGAGTGAGGAGCGAATTAGGTTTACCGGAGAATAGAGGACACCGCGAATTTGCCAAGGAAAAGAGACGGCGAGGGTCGACAATGAGTGATGAGTGAATTTTTAGTGAAGGAGGGGTGAGGGAAGCAGCGGCGGTCGGTGAGAATGAGGGAAGAGTAGGTCGGCGGCAAAGCTGGGCTCGACAGGTGCGAGAGATTCTGAGATTCTAATTTTAATTAATCTAACACTTACCTATGTGTTTACATTTTTGTAACTATATACCAAATTATTAATGGTAAAAATATAGGACAAAGTAAGTAATTAATTTTTTTACTAATCATAGAATTTACTGTGTTTATATTTATTATACTGTTATTTTTATTTTTATTTTATTATACTACGCATTAATGTTAGTATTATTTTTATTTTTATTTCTTAATCAATTCTTTAATCCTCGAACTATGAAAATACAAAATTATTTTAATTATAAGTAAAGTTTACTTTGTCAAAAACAAAGTAAGCATAGAAGGCACCTAAACATTAACATTTTTAAATTTATTTTTTTTGATGAAAATACTTATAATTTCATTAGATTAAAACACAACAAATACACAACAGTGAGAAATCAATTCTTACAAGATCTACAGTCGCCATCGAACATTTTTAAATTTATTCTTAAAAATACATTTTTAAATTTATTCTTAAAAATGCATTCTTAAATTTAGGATTAAATCCCTATTGTATATATAATATTCAAAATTTTATCATTTATCTTCTATAGTATCATTTGATAAGATTTGTTCTACGAGATATTCACATAAGTTATATTTAACTTATTTTAGATGGAAAATTAATTGATTTGTTAATATTCATCACATGATACAATTTTTTTATATGCGGCATATGTATATGTAGGAAATATTTTATTTTTTTCCACATATATTTGGATAAATAAGGAATTAATTTTTTTTTCTTATTTACCCAGTGTTAAGTCTATATGAAAAAAATTCAAAAAAATTGCCATACATATATGTCACGTGTCAAAAATCGTGCAATGTGGCAAGAATTAAAAAGGCAAACAATGTTGCTGCTTTTCATGCTCCTGTTTGCCTTTTCACTTCAAAAATGAGAGTTTTATGTGTTTGGTTAGCGACATTTTGTTTGTTTTTTACACCTGAAAAATGGTTTTTTACAAAAGCAGGGAATCCCTGCATTTTGGAAAAGCAGATTTTCTAATAACAAACAGTAGGTAAAACAAACAAGCTTTTAGTCTGTTTGTTATGGTTGTCTCACTTAAATCTTAGAATGACTTTAATGTTAGAGTATCTACCTTATTTGTAGGTCCCCACTTTCAATGAGAGATATTCAATTGCTAGCAAAAATACCAGGTCTTAAACGTTGAGCCTTATAGCAAATTTGTTTCTCACCAAACATGTGGCTCTTATTAGAGGATTTAGGCATCCTATCGTGAGACTTTTGGTCATTAATTCATAGTAGACCTGTTCACGAGCTCGGGTATCCGTCCAACCTCGTATCTTTTAGACCAGGCTTGGACATAAAAATTTAGAGTTCTTTACGTGAAAATCATATATGAAAATAATATTATTGCTTATCAATAATGGTGATTTAATTTTTAATATGCCAAAAGTATAAGTTTTTATCTTATAAATGTCAAATAATTTTTTAATTGATGAAATGGCGTGAGAAAATAATATAAGAATTTTTTTTAACTGCCATATTATTTTTTTTACTTGATATAGTTCTAATAACTGAATGACAAAATTGTAGATAAATTTTAAAATTTGAATTTTCGTATAAATTTCTCAAAAATTTATCTCTAGATCCGATCCGGTCGAAGCCTGCTAAAACCCGCCTCTTTTTTGGGTGGACCTGGGATGTATAAAAATAGTACGGCCCGGTCCAGCTCGGCCCGCCTATTAATATTAATTAATAAAATTTATATATTAATATTGATTTTTAAGTATAAATTTAATTTTTTATTATTAAAAACTATATATATATATATATATATATACATAGGTGGACTTATATAAGTTAACTTGAGATTTGATTTTTGAGTCCCAGCCCAATCTCGTCCGAGTCCGCCTAAATTAACAGCGGGTTGAGTTGGACTTGGACTGAGTATTTTTAGACAAAAGCTCACTAGACCCTGCCCGAACCCAGTCCAACCCATAAAAATGTCTAATTCGTAGGACTACCCAACAATTTTTTACTATATTATTATTGGTGTTGGTGCGGGGAGACTTTCAAAACATTCCTTAAACAACATTATTCTTAATTTGTCAAATTTCACCATTATCTAGCGGTGGAAAAAACAAAGTAAAAAGATAAAGTAAGCATAGTCTCAATCCATTATTGTAATTCTATAACAACTACTCAAATAAGTAAAACTTAAGAGTTCATATTTTTCGCTTTTATTTTCTTTTTGAAAAAATTTACTTTTTTGTTTCTTGCCTAATTTTGAGGTAGAATAAACTTCGTACTCTTAGAAAGGAAGACTGTAGCAAATAACAAAAATGTTGTTGGGCATTAATAGCTGGATGAGTTGTTTTTATATTACCAATTATAATCTTTTCGCTAATTCCCAATCTTGAGAACAGAATAGGGAAAATCGGAAAAAGTAATTCAGTTAGATTCTCACCTATGTAGATTCACAAAGGGTGAGGTACGTAATTGAATCCTCAATTAGCTAAGGAAACATGAAGAATAATAGTGCTGGAAGAGAGGCATCAAAACCTCAACTTGTAATCGCCAGCACTAGCTCGATCGGTTTTCGAATTGCCGGTGATAACTACTTCCCGGCACTATTCCTCATATACAGACAACAACAAAAAAATCGTCAAATCAACGGTTGCACAGAGGTCAATTTAACGCGGTAGGTTTCAATTAGGAGCAGAATCAAAACCAAGGAAAACTGCAGATTACGATTCAGATCAATTTCCTAAATTGAGGAAATAGTTAGAAACGATAAGTTTTCTTCTCTTTAGCTCTGGTATAAATTGTGATATTTGAAAACAATCAAACTTATGTGTTTTGAACGATATTTACTAACTGCTATAGAACTTACAATCTGTCTGTGATCCAAAAGCAATTTATCGGAGGACAGAATGCTTGCTTCTTGCTTTGCCTTTCCTTTTGAACTCTACATTCGACTTTCTTCTTACCAGGAAAGATGGTCCTCCGTTAATCTCCGGAATCCACCGTTTATGGATATTGTCAATTCCTTCAACCAATAGTGATGGATTTACGAAATCTGAAGTCTAAAAAAGAAGATCGGAGATCCAGGAGAACCGCGTTGGAGAAAATTAGAGAAAGAAGAATGGAGAAAATTACAGACAAGTGGCTGTGATTTATTCTCTTCTATTTGGCAATTCTATCACTAATTTTTATTCCAAAATATTTGAGATTATTATGAGTATTTGGATTCTTTCAAAGAATTGTTATGCATATGTGTTGATGATCATTTATGTAAACGTTGTATTGGCAAAGGTCCAAGTTGAATTCCCGAGGCTCCGCCTGATCATAAATATTGATTGGCACATTATGCCCCCTAAAAAGCAATTGACCTTCTGAAATTCTCAGACTTCTTAGCATTTGCATTAGAAGAAGGCTAAGAACGAGGCAGAGAAAAAAGAAATTCAAAGCTGATAATTTCAACTTTTTTTTTTTGAAAAGAAAGTAGACTTTATTAGCTGAATTCAGCCGGAAGAATAGTAATAAGAAATGGGGGTTCTCAAACCACTCCATACGAACAGACTCGAAATTCACTGCTCGAGCAAGGCTATGAGCATCACAATTCGCTGAACGCTTAACAAAAGAGATAGAAACATTATCTAACTCGCTTATTAATGCAATACAATAAAAAATAATGTCGGAAAAGTAAGATAGAGCTTGATCCGTTGCCTGAATGGCGTGTACCACAGAGATGCAATCCGTCCTCAACTCCACATTGTTGATTCTATTTTCTTTTAGCCAGGATAAGGCTTCTTTAACTGCCATAGCTTCAACAATGACCAGTTCATGTATTTCCTCTATTGTGCCGTGTGATGCGTACGAACAGACTCCTCTGTGGTCCCGAAGTAAAAAGCCAAAAGAGCAGTAACCTCTGTCAGAGAATACTCATGTGTTAGTGTTACACGCCATGGTTCCCATCGCAGGTCGTACCCAAGAAACTGGAATTGTGTTCGATGTTCCCTTATGTTGTTTTCGTAGTTCCCAGGCGATGCACCATTCTGCTGTTTCACTTGCGGCTCGGAGAACGACTTCTGCTGCACTTAACAGGTTCTGATTCCAAACCTTACCATTTCGATTTTTCCATAACCACCAGATCAGATACATTTCCTTATCTGTATTTATATCTCCTTTAATAGTCCTGTCAAGCAAACCATGAAGTCCAAATTGCCGTCCATCCGACAATCACCATAAAAAATCACCCAAACTTGCTTAGCAAATTCGCACAGGTTGAAAACATGATTTTCATCTTCAGCCTCATTATTACAAATTGGGCAAAGGGGTGATAAATTGTTGTGCCTAAGCTGCAAATTTTGCATAACCGGCACGCATCCGGACATTATTCTCCAAAGGAAATTCTTGATTTTTGGTGCGACGGGAAGCTTCTAGATATTCTCCCAACAACTTCCATCAATGCTGACTTCATCCTGTGAGTTTCCATCAGTGAGCATGTACCCAGATTTTACTGTATACTTCCCAGATTTCTCATAACCCCAGAACCATATATCATCCATTCGATTACTTCTCCTTGGAACGGATAGTATTAATTTTTTGTCCCTGCCATTGAACATTGTCTGAATGAGGTGGCGGTTCCACGAGTTATCCTCCTTAAGTAAATCACGAACACTACCCGTGGGTAGATCAGAATTTACCTCAGATGTGATTTTTGGGTTTGCAGCATCAGGAATCCACGGATCCTCATAAATTCTTGTCAAACTTCCATCGTTGATTTTTCGTCGAACCCCTTTGGTTAGAAGGGATCTGCTTGCGTGTATACTTCTCCAAACAAACGACGGATTATGACCCACTATCGAATGCAGGAAGTCAGTTGTAGGGAAATACCTTGCTTTAAGCATTCTGGCAGCTAGTGATTGGGGATTCTGAACTAATCGCCAAGCTTGCTTTGCGAGTAGCGCAATATTAAAGTTGTGAATTCGACGGAAGCTTAAACCACCTTTGCATCTAGGAGCACAAAGTTTATTGTAGCTCATCCAATGAATTCCTTTGTCAGAATTGATATCGCTCTTCCACCAGAAGCGATTTAAAAGGTGCTCAATATCTTCACAGAGCTGATTCGGAAGGAGGAATATACTCATGATGTAAGTGGGGATTGCCTATAATACTGCCTTAATTAGTATTTCCTTGCTAGCGCACGAGAGATATTTCTCCTTCCAATTGTTTAGCCTGGCTCGGATCTTGTCTATGAGGAAACCAAAGGTTTGTGTTCTGTTCCTTCCGACTGTGATAGGGGCACCAAGATAAAATCCCAACTCCTAAACCTCAGGAACACCCAAAACAGTACAAGTTGCTTGTTTCTCTGTATCTTTGGTGTTGGTACTGAAGAAGGCCGATTTACTTGTATTAATACACTGGCTCGGTGCTTTCTCATATAACTGGAGGCACTGAATAATGGAAGATGATTCACTTTTGTTGGCTCGGAAAAATAAAAAACTATCATCAACAAAAAATAAATGGGAAACACTTAGTGCTAATCTTGCAATCTTACACCCGTGAATAATCCCAGCCTCAGCTTTAGCCTATAATAAAGAAGATAGTCCCTCAGCGCATATCAGGAATAAGAATGGGCTAAGTGGGTCGCCTTGTCGAAGGCCCCGGGATGGCAAAATCGGCCCATTTTCCTTTCCATCTTGTAAAATTTTATAGCGTACAGATTCCACACACATGCGCATCCATCCGATCCACTTCTCAGTAAAACCCATTTTGTGCATCATATCCCATAGAAACTTCCATTCAACCCTGTCATAAGCTTTACTCATATCCAGCTTTAATGCAGCAGTTCTGTGCTTTCCCTACCTTTGATCCTTCAAATGATGTATTATCTCATATGCAGCCACAACATTGTCGGAGATCAATCTGCCTCTGATAAAAGCACTTTGGCATTCTAAGATAATTGATGGAAGAATCCGCTTGAATCTGTTAGCTAGCATTTTGGATATTATTTTGAATAGCACATTGCATAATGCTATAGGACGGAGATCCGTTACTTTCTCGACATTGTTCTTCTTTGGAATGAGGATGATAAGCGTGTTGTTTAGATTGGCTGGCAATTGATTTGTGCTTAAAGCATTGAGGCAATTCATTGTTACATCTCTTCTGATAATATGCCAAAATCTTTGAAAGAAGGCTGGATTCATCCAATCGGGCCCTAGGCTCTTGTCGGGATTCATATCAAAACATGCTGCTTTGACGTCTTCTTCGCTGAACGGGCGGGACAGGAACAAATTATCCTCAGTTGAGATCTGCAATTTCACATGGGGTAGAATTTCATCAGATTCACTGCCAGAACTTGTAAAGATTGCTGTAAAATAGTTGTTCAGAATGTCTTCTAAACCCGATCCCCAACCACAAGGAACATCTTCGTCGTTTAACAGTACTTTAAAAGTGTTCTGACTCTTCCTGGAAGATGCGTAGGCATGGAAGTACTTGGAATTTGAGTCACTCACTTGTAATCAGTGAAGTTTAGATTGTTGCTTCCAAACATCTTCTTGCTGTTGCAGCACTTTTACATAATCAGTTCTCACTTTGTTGAATAATTTCATCCCCATTCTGTCAGTCCACCTACGGAGGGACTCCAATTGCTCTCTAAGATCATTTATCCGTTCTTGTAAATTTCCATCAATTGATTTACTCCAGCGTTGTAGTGCATTCACACACTCTTCCATTTTTATTGACATTGGCCTACCAGCATTTGCATCCCAAACATTTTTAATCACTTTCGCGCACCCGGTTTCCCTGAGCCATGCATTTTCAAACCTGAATCGACGGGTTAATGGAGCTTTCATCTAGATTTTGAGGTGCAGAACTAAGGCCGAGTGATCGAAGCACGCTGCAGACAGATTTTGTAATTCGAAATTACCGAATTGCTCTCTCCATGATGCGTTGACAGCAGCTCTGTCAAGTCTTTCCTTAATCCAGCGACTTGAATTGCGCCTAGACTCCCAAGTGTACTGATATCCTCTCATCGGTAGGCTGGTGAGTCTGCAATCCTCCAATGCAGTTTGAAAACCCTCAATTAGCCAATAAGGGCGAAGAGCACCTCCATTTTTCTCGGCCAAGCTAGCGATATCATTAAAATCGCCAATACAGCACCACATCCCAGTATGTAATGTTGAAAGGGTCCTAAGCATCTGCCATGATTCTTTCTCCTACTTCACTCTGGAAAGCCATAAAACCCAGTGAGTCTCCATTGAGGTATTTGTGGGATGGTAACAAGAGCGTCGATGAAGTTAGACGATGTGGTCTGAATACTCACCGAGATTGAATTGTGCCATAGTAGAGCAATTCCTCCTCTATGGCCTCTGCGATCAATAATGCAATGGTTAGCAAAACCTAACTTCTTACAAACCTATATAACTTTAACCTCTTTTATCATTGTTTCTATGAGAAAAAAAATTAGAGGCCTGTGGGCACGAACTAAGTCCCTAAGGACCGCCACTGTCCGAGCGTTGCCCAACCCTCGGCAGTTCCAACTTAGCAGACTCATAATCCTGGGCGGACCTGGGCACCAGGTCTCGCCTCTCCCCCGTTTTTTGATTGATCGGTACAATTTAGATTTGCTGAAGGACTTTCTGAAAATCGTGGCCTTTTAGGATCTATGACAATAGTATCATCTAATATATTTCCTATTGCCATTGATATGTCAGATTTGGTTGAGTGGCCTGAGCTACCAGTGGTTGGCTGTTTTGTCGGACCTGTATTAGTTTTGCCATTGTTTCTGATATTTATTATTTTTGTGATAGGTTGTTCGATTTGGGCTTTCATAAAATCTGGAGGTGTCTCCTTCGTCAGAAGGATCGTGTAGCCACTCCTTGCCCCTCTGAATGCCAGATTTCCTAATGGTCGATCGGAGCCAGCTGCCGAATTTCTGAACTTCTGAGTTTTCGCCGCTATCGAATAAGACATGCAAAACTTGTCTGCATGGCCTATTATTCCGCAGTAGAAGCAGAATTGGGGAAGGCGCTCATACCTTACATTCACCCACAACCAGTTCCCTCCACTCCTCTTAATCTTCCGTCCAGTTTTTAGAGATCTTCTAACATCGATGGTTATTTTTATGCGCAGGTAGTTTCTCCTCATGCCACTGAAATTCTTTGGGTCTGACTCTATGTACTTGCCAAGTTGATTTCCGATCATCATACACACAGCTTCAATCTGAAAACCGATTGGGAGGTCTGAGAGCTGCACCCAAATAATTAGGTCTGTTAATGTGGGTTGTAGTGCTTATTCTAAAGCTTCCATCTTTTTCACGATTAGCAGATTCTGGTTGAAAGTCCAAGGGCCATCATTCAATACTCTTCTCATGTCTAATTCATGGTATAATTGGAATAAGTACCTACCCTCCATGTCAGTTTCTGTGATTGTTACCACTTTAACTGGTTGCCAGATCGCTGCTAGAGTAGTTTCGATTCAATCAAAATGGGTTGCTTTTACTGCAAGAAATTGTCCGACAATAAAGAATGAAGTCTCAGGCGTACTCAGTTGGAGAATCTCATCTGGGAGTTCCAATCCTTCTTCTGTATCATTAAGACAGAGCGCAACATACTCATCCGCAAGCCCTTTATTTTTCTCTATTAGGGTCGATAGATTGTCAGAAGGCTCGGTAGGATGAATTCGAAAATTTTGCTGGGGATTTCTGATCTACGAATAGTGGTATCTACGATTACGATAGTTACTGGCGGCGATTAGGTATTGAAAGAGTTTGCGGATTGACAGGGTTACAGGCGGCGATTAGGGATTGCAAGAGTTTGTGGATTGACAGGGAGGGTTTTGGGATGATAATCGGTAACAGTAGAGGGTTTTGGGATGATAATCGGTAACAGTAGAGAGGTTTAGGGTTTTGAAATACTCATCTCAAAAGAGAAGACATAAACACTCCACAGATTTCAACCTAAATTCATGTTGTTACATCAAAAATTTGTTTGGTTTCATGATAGATGATTCCAATTTTTTTAGAGAAGTATGTATTTGCAATCAGTCGTCAAAAATTAGCATTGAATTCAGCATACAATCAAATTTTCTTTATTCTACATAGAACTTAATACCTCTTATTTCGGCACATAACCGAATACCTCTTATCTCGGTTAAGAACCAAATACCTCTTATTTTGGCACAAAATCGAATACTATGGTTTTGACATTCGCCAAAATTTTGTTTTTTTTTCCGTTGGGTTTATTAAAGCTTGGATTTTATTGAGTGTAGTGTGAAATTGTATTTGGATAAAATTTATATTATGGGTCTCGTTATTTCCTTGATGGTTTTGTTGTATTTAATTTGGAGTATAATCCTCTAAACATGTGTTTTTTCTTATTTACATCTTCTAAAGGTATATCTTGAAAATAATATAAATGTTTGACATGCTAGATTTGGCCATGTTAGTCAACAACAAATAAAAATTCTTACTAAAGAAAGTTTATTAGGAAATCTAAAGAAAGCAGATTTATCAACTTGTCAACACTGTTTAGCTGGAAAAACAACTCGAAAACCATTTGGAAAAGCTAGAAGATTCGACCTTCCATTGCAATTAATTCATTCTGACATCGGTAGTTCAATGAATGTGAGGACTAGACATGATGCCATCTATTTCATTACTTTTATATAATATTTCACTAGGTATAGATATGTCTTTTTTACTTCTCATAAATTTGAAGCATTGCTTATCAATTAGATAGAAAAATAAAAGTTCAACAAACTATATGAGGTCGAAAGTATGTTTATGCTGAGTCCGGAAACTTATGTGATATAATATCCACTAGAACACGTCATCAGCTCTTAGCCGAGATTCTAGAGCCAGCTTACAAAGATTCAGACATGCAACTTTCAGATGAACCAAAGACATTTGGTTTTATGACATGCCAAGAGCCTCTTACATGCATTGAGAGTCGGTCATTGATGAAAGATTACTTGAAATAAAATCGAGTGTCATTGTGAACACAATAATGAAGGAGATTTACACGATGGAGAATCACATTGTCCCAATGAAAAGTGACACTTCAAAAGCCACAACAAAAAAGCATAACAACATATAAATACAAGGTTTTAGGAAATCTTTCAAGTATGTAAAAAAACCTATCATCTCCCTCTCTCTCCATTTGAGACTGAAACTAACTTAGGTATTAGAGTGCTTTATGCCAGTAGATGGCACATCCCTTGTTTTTCAAGAATTGGGCCTGCTTAGATGAGAAGCTTGAGATCTTTCTCATTTGAAAATTTATACGAGATATCAATTGTTGCGGTGAACATAGAATTGATAAGTTGATCATGACTTTATCATTCCAAAGATGAACATGATTGATGGAGGTCTAATTAAAAATAAAGATAAGGAAGAAGGCCTGATCGAGGATCTTACCAGCCAAGACGATTTCGACGCTTCTCCTTGGATAGATCCTTAGAAATCCATTAGTTAGTCAAATAGGTGAAATTAGAGACAAGGCATGAGGTTGCGATCACTTTCTCTATGGCGATGTTATGATTTGCCTAAGTTAGGAAAGTCGACAGATCTCCCTTCAGGATCTATCAATACCATGACAGATATGCAAACTCCAGCACTGTTGAGTATGTTTGGGGTGGGCTTGCCTCCGAGGGTTCTATTTCCAAACGTGATTAAGAACGCCAGAGATAATTCAAAGGCAACATCTACCATCTCCAGAAGTGGTGAGGTGATGAATCATACTCCTAGTTTGGTGGGGGCTAGTGGTCTTCGTAACCTCAATGACATCATAAATGATGATAACTACGGTGGAGCCAACAACTTAATATTACATAACCATAAGAGCAGAGCCTGTAAGAAACCAACTCTAGACATTCCCACAAGAAAACCCATATTTGTACTATCCGTATGGGGGATTTTCGATGGCCCCATCGATGGGTTACCTCCCACTCAGATATTATCCCCCATTTTCTTTTTTTATCTGTATACATGATTCACAACTAGAGGATGATATGGACTTAGAGTGGGATTCAGACCCAACATGGGGCATGGACATGAAGTTGGAGCAAGACTCATTAGAGAACATGGATCTAGCTAAGGATCTGGACACAGGTCTAGACCCGAGCATGAAATGGAGCAGAGAAAAGAGTTTTTTAAGAGACATGGATTTCGCTCAGCATCTTGACACAAATGTGTCAGAGCACGAGGCATGGGTCAAAGAACAGAGATCCTTAGAAGGAACGGATCTGGCTCAAAATCTAGATGTAACTCCAGTTTTGAGTGCGAGGTAGAGTTGAG
This sequence comes from Euphorbia lathyris, assembly GCF_963576675.1. Classification (NCBI taxonomy): domain Eukaryota; kingdom Viridiplantae; phylum Streptophyta; class Magnoliopsida; order Malpighiales; family Euphorbiaceae; genus Euphorbia; species Euphorbia lathyris. The sequence continues at coordinate 63,134,087 of NC_088914.1, read as the reverse complement.
AGAAGGGCTTTTAGAAGGACATAAATGTGTAGAGGGTCTAAATTTGGACCCGAGCGCAAGGCGGAACAAAGATTGGAAGAGCCTTACAAAACCACCACCAAACAATCAGTGCACCCCTATGAGTGACCAATTCATCCATACCAAACTTTCAAATCCTGAGGCCCAATGGGACAAAGCAGTGGTAGCGACTTTGGAAAGATATGGTATGACCATGAATTAGCCACTAATGAAAAGTCAAGACTCGGCCTTCTTAACCCTATTCTCAATTGGCCAAGAGATAATAAGTTTAAGCCTTCAGGTTTACCAAAATACAAAGGAGATACTAACCCCACTATTCATATCAGGAACTATAAAAAGATAATGGATATGTGTGGGGGAAATCAAGCATCTTTGTGCTGAAAAAAATCAACTACCTTGATCGAGCAAGCATCCTACTAGTTTTAGGTGTTAGACGCATGTTCTATTCATAATTGGGAGCACTTGAAAAAATATATTTTTCATTAAGTTCATGGCCTCCATCCTACCAACCAAAGCCTACAAACCCTGTACCATCTGAGAGAAAATATATAAGGGTTACAGAAAATACGATTGGAATGAACAGAAATCGAGCTGTGCCGTGGCGGTTGCCACTGCCTTGAAAGCGATTTCGGCAGACCGAGGTGCAATCTGTAATTCCGGTCGCTCCCCAAGGTTAACACAGAAGCCTTCGAACCTGTGCACTCAAGGTCGAAGATAATAGAACAGCAAAAGGTTATTTTAAGTGCCCAGAAAGTTTGATTAAAGAGGAATATCGAAAAAACTGTGTGTTCAAGAAACTGGAAACTCATGTATTTATAGCCTTCTGAAATAAGAACGTTGGAACGTTCACTTACACGTTAGAAGGTGGAGTAAGACCAGGAGAAAAATAAGGTTCCGTTTTTGACTGATTAAAACGTTGAAGAAAAATTCAAACAAGTTAAAACGGATAGAAATAAAAATAAAATTCGGGCCCAGTCCAGTCGGGACGGGCGGGCGTCGTGCGAATGAACGAGCGAGCGCGCGCGTGTGGTATATTTGCTAAAACCTTCTTAACACAATTTAAAGGCTTCTAAAGCCCAATTCTATATATACCCACTCAAAGGGTTGTTTGTTTCCCATGTGGGATTGTAAATGTGCTCTTGAGAGCAAAGAGGTTAATGACAAATATACCCACACTTTTAAAGCTATTTCTTATTCAACACTAAAGCCATTTTATCTAACAATCCCCCACAAATGGCTTTATAAAAACATTTAAAATAGTACAAAGGAAATAATTTTCTGGGCAAATAAAACGAGTAGGACAAGGTTATGAAAACTTAAGTATCAATGTCTTTCGATTGAATTGATACGTAGTGAGATGAGGCAACATAGTGACGTTTTGGAAGTGAATTGCTCTTGAACTTCTGAAACTTCATCTAAGACCCCCACAACACGTAAATAACCTTAAAAAAACTTTTGCTGTTCCGCGATAAAACTTTACAACGCTTTTGAAGGCCATGTGTACACCTTGGATCTTATGAGTGCTCTAGAAAGACTGCCTAAGTCTTTCATAGAAGGCGGCCCACCTCCACACTCAAGTAGGTGATCTCCAAAATGAGATCATTAAGAGTTTCTCGTAACTCAACCTTCAAAACACATCCATCAAGTCCATGAACATGAACCACCACTTAATCGGGCTATGGATTACACAATCACTATTATTTGCCATAGGAATGGGAGAGATATAGTGCATATCGAGGACAATATGGCTTCGTTTAACCACGAATGGTGTCCACCATATTTCCTTTATTCAACAGGCTTTAGTCCCATTCCCCTCGACGACTCAAGTACAACTCTTCTAGGTAATCCTTTGGTAAAGGGATCTGCTAGATTCTTTTCCGACCTCACATAGTCTAGGGCAATTACCCCATTCTTCAAGAGTTGTTTCAAAATTCCATGTCTAATGCGAATAGGTCTTCTCCTTCCATTGTAGACACTATTCTTTGCAGTACCGATAGCTGCCTGTGAATCACAATGCATTGAAATGGGTGCAGAAGAATTCCCCCACAATGGAACATCTGCTACTAGTGCCCTCAACCATTCTACTTCTTGACTAGCTAGTTCAAGAGCTATAAATTCAGATTCCATGGTTGATCGAGCAATACAAGTTTGCTTGGATGATTTCCAAGACACTGCACCACCACCTAGAACAAAAACATAGCCACTGGTGGAACTCACCTTATCATTGTTAGATACCCAATTTGCATCAGTATATCCTTCTAAAACAGCAGGAAATTTAGTAAAGTGCAAACAATAATTCATGGTACCTCTTAAGTATTTCAATAAGCGATAAAGTGCACTCCAGTGTTCATTATTTGGACAGTGAGTATATCTACTCAATCTACTAACAACATAAGCTATGTCCGGTCTAGTATGATTCATTAGGAACATTACACTGCCTATGATCTTAGCATATTCCTCTTGGGAGACACTATTTCCTCCCTTATTGCTTGTTAAATTTACACTAGGATCATAAGGAGTTCTAGCTGGAACTACATCAAAACTGTTAAACTTTTTCAACAGTTTTTCAACATAATGTGATTGTCCTAATGAGTACCCATTTTCTGTCTTAGTAATTTTGATGCCAAGAATTACATCCGCTTCTCCCATGTCTTTCATGTCAAAGTGAGAAGAAAGAAAGGATTTTGTGTCATTAACCACATCTAAGCTTGTCCCTAAGATAAGCATATCATCTACATATAGGCATATAATCACATAGTTCGAATCACAAGATTTAGAATAGACACATGTATCCGATCCATTAACCACATACCCATTGGAAAGTAAAACACTGTTAAATTTTTCATACCATTGTTTGGGTGCTTGTTTCAACCCATAGAGTGATTTTTTCAATTTGCACACTTTGTCCTCGTGTCCATGTATGACGTGTCCTTCTGGTTGCTGTATATAGATCTCCTCTTCTAAATCCCCATTTAGAAATGCCGTCTTTACATCCATTTGATGTATCACCAAGTTATGAATTGCTGCAATTGCAATAAGAACTCTAATAGTAGAGATTTTAGTAACAGGAGAATATGTGTCAAAATAGTCAATTCCTTTCTTTTGACTATAGCCCACTACAACTAATCTAGCCTTAAATTTTTCAATGGACCCATCAGGCCTCAATTTTCGTTTAAATATCCATTTACACCTTATAGGTCTAGAGCCTTTTGGCAGATCAACTAATTCCCATGTATGGTTGGCCATAATGGAATCTATTTCACTCTTAATAGCTTCTTTCCAAAAATCAGCATCTATAGAGGTAACAGCTTCTTTATATGTTTTTGGGTCTTCTTCTATTAGATAGGCAGACATAATCTCATCAGTAATGTTATCTGGATTTTCTAATAGAAAGGCTGAAATGAAGTCTGGTCCAAAGCTATTTTCTATTCTTCTCCTTTTGCTTCTCCTAGGTTCAAAAGCAACATCATTTTCATTCTCATCCTGAGGTAGAGATGAAGCAGACATAATTGGAGTAGGAAAAGGTAATGGAGTAGAAGCACTAGTTGCCTCGCACTGTTTGTCTTTCTTTAGGGGAAAGGTGTTTTCAAAAAACACTACATCTCTAGATTCACATATGCTATAGTCGTTCAGATTCATGAACCTATAAGCGGCACTATTTGAGGCATAACCAATGAAAACACAATCAAAGGTCTTGGGTCCTATGTTAGGCTTTCTAAAGGATGGAAATGCAACTTTAGCAAGACAACCCTAAACTCTCAAAAAATTCAAATTTGGTGCAAACCCCTTCCACAGTTCATAAGGAGTTTTATCTAATTTTTTATGAGGAACCCTATTCAGAATATAGCATGCAGATAGGACAGCTTCCCCCCACATGTTATCAGATAACCCAGAACTAATTAACATGGCATTCATCATTTCTTTAAGAGTTCTATTTTTCCTTTCAGCTATACCGTTTTGTTGAGGTGTATACGGTGCACTAGTCTCATGTACAATGCCATTATTTTCACAAAAGGATTTAAGGAAAAAAGTTCCATATTCTCCTCCCCTATCGGACCTAAGCCTTTTTATTTTCTTATCTAATTGATTTTCTACCTCTGATTTAAACTTAATGAACATATGCTCAGCCTCATCTTTTGATTTCAATAAATACACTTTGGTATATCTAGAGAAGTCATCAACAAAAGTAATGTAATATCTTTTGCCACCTTTGCTAACAGAATTTTTAAAATCAGCTAAATCAGAGTGAATTAAACCAAGCAGTTCTGTGCTTCTATTCTCAACAGGTAAGAAAGGTTTCTTTGCAAATTTTGCTTCCACACATATAGAGCATTTGGAGTTAATTTCAGAATTAGTAACATTTATAACATGCATATTTCCCAATTTTTTAATGGAAGCAAAATTTACGTGTCCTAATCTACCATGCCACAAATCAATGGATTCACTCAAGTAAACGGAAGCAGATGTAGTTGCATTAATTCCAACAGAATTCACATGGACAGTGTTCAAAATAAAGAGGCCATCAGCTAGGTACCCTTTTCCCACAAAAGTCCCATTCCTAGTGAGAATAACCTTATCAGCCTCAAAGATAATTTTTAAACCAGCCTTGTTTAGCAAGCTACCAGAAATAAGATTCCTACGAAGAGCAGGCACATACAACACATTATTTAAAGACAAGCTTTTTCCAGAAGTTAACTTAATTAAAACTGTTTCTTTACCGACAACACCAGCAGTAGTGGTGTTTCCCATGTAGACGCATTCCCCATCGGCAGCGTCCTCAAAGTGATTAAACAGGTCCTTGTTTGAGCATAAGTGCCTTGTAGCTCCAGTATCTAGAACCCAGTCCGTTTTGTTTTCCACCAGATTAGCTTCAACCACAACAGCAGCAATAATTTCTTCATTTTCTACTAGATTGGATTGTGGAGCAGCTCTGTTGTTTGGATTATGATTGGTGTTCTGTTGGTTCTTCCTTTGGTAGCACTGAAATGCCTTGTGGCCAGGTTTACCACACACAAAGCATTCCACTACTTTCTTCTTCTGAATTCTTCCATTCTTCTTGAAAGGCTTGTTTTGGTTTGAGCCTTTTTGGAATTTGGTTGAAGGTCCTTTGTTCCTGTCTTTTGGCACCACAGCAGATTCAACAATATTAGCATTAATTGAAACAGACTTAGAGGAAAGTTGCTTATCTTTCATTCGATTTGCTTCTTCAGTTCTCATGTGGCTGACAAGCTCCTGAAGACTGAAGTCCTTTTTCTTATGCTTCAGATGGTTTCTGAAATCACTCCAGGAGGGTGGAAATTTTTCCAGGAGGACATTTGCTTGCAGCAAATCAGACATTGTCATGCCTTCACCCAGAACTTCAGCAACAAGATTCTCATATTCATGAATCTGATCAATGATGGGTTTTTCATCAACCATTTGATAATTGAGCCATCTTCCAACCACATACTTACGTTTTCCAGCATCATCAGACCCGTATTTTTCTTTGAGGGTATCCCAGATTTCTTTGGCAGATTTCTTATTGACAAAAATATCGAACAGTGGGTTCGACATATGATTCAGCAGATGACCCCTAACAGTTTTGTTGTCTTTTTCGTATTTTGCAGAACGGGTGTCGTACGGCTGAACAATCAGAGACATGGCAGGAGCGTTTGGGTCAGTGGGTGGTTCCTGGACAACAACATGGCAGGAGCGTTGGAACGTTCACTTACACGTTAGAAGGTGGAGTAAGACCAGGAGAAAAATAAGTCCAGTCGGGCGGGCGTCGCGCGAACGAACGAGCGAGCGCGCGCGTGTGGTATATTTGCTAAAACCTTCTTAACACAATTTAAAGGCTTCTAAAGCCCAATTCTATATATACCCACTCAAAGGGTTGTTTGTTTCCCATGTGGGATTGTAAATGTGCTCTTGAGAGCAAAGAGGTCAATGACAAATATACCCACACTTTTAAAGCTATTTCTTATTCAACACTAAAGCCATTTTATCTAACACCATCTTCTTGAGAATTTAGATGAATCCTTGGGGGATTATGTGGATAGATTCAATAAGACATGCCTCAACATTAGAAAGGTGGATTTCGTGACAAATTTAGAGTCCATGACTCAAAACACAATATATAAGCCATTAAGGGAAGAATTAGTCATGAGAAAACCCATAGAGTGGAAAGACTTTTGTGGTGTTAGATAAAATTGACATTGAAGAGACGCATGCAACAAAGATTGAAAAGGAGAGCCAAAGCTATAGCTCCCAAAATGAATCTACAAAGAGACATAGTAGAAAGATTGAGAAGGACAAGTAGCCGCAATGGCACCATTAAACACATATGAGAAAGATTTGCTTTTGTGGATTGAGAAAAGTGTAGCTAAATGGGAAACAAAATACCTTACACAGAAGGCAAGGAAAATTATGGCAAAAACTCAAAAGTCTACTATGGATTCCACAGAATCAACAGCCACGACACGAAAAATTACATAGAGATGGGGACGGAAATAGAGAGGCTGATTGAGAAAGGGAAGTTAGACATGTTGAATTACTCATTTTCATCATTAAATCTTATCTCTAGCCCACACCTAGACGTGTTAGTTCTTAAGGCAGTTGTGGGGCGGTATTAAGTTAAAATAATATTGGCGGACACTTGTAGTTTTGTGAACGCAATCACCAAGAGTAAAAAGTACAAAGTCCATCAAATTTTTAGTTAAGTATAAAAATAAGCAAAGGTTTATAAAGTACTCAACACGAATATGAGCAAGCAAATAAAGATGTTCATCAAAATAGCTTGTCCAAAATTACAAAAGAAAATTTTCCTAGAAAAGGAAGAAGTGAAAAGCTTTGACGAGAATTACAAGTTGAGGTTGATGTTGAAGGAAAGCAAGATTCATAGGCTCGCATGATACTACAAGAAGACAAATAAGTTATTTCTCCTTAAAGGAAGTGGAGGTTGAAGCATCGGCCATACCTTGGGTAGAAAGGGGAACGAAACCATTTTCAACTTGAGCAAAGCTGCTCTCTTGGGGTGCATTCCCTTGACCCTCTGCTAGAAGCTTCATGTTGGCCACTCTCAAATCATACAACCTTTGATCCAAAGGAAGATCAAAATTAAAGTGCAAAGAATCCACATAAGGATACACATTCTTGCTAGTATCTTGGACATTCATCCCATAAAAGGATAGCCATATTGATATACGTGTCCTCCAAGTCACCCTTCTTAATATTTAGAGTCGTCGCGCTCTCTTCTAGTTCTTTGACTCAGACATTTGCTGCTTGCTTAGCCTTTTTCAACCTGAAAGCAACCGTCTTTGTTGAAGTCAGATCTCACTTTAGTTTCTTGTTCTCCTCTTTGAGATTATTCATCATGCTTAACGAACAGTTGATGTTAAGCCCAATAGATTTTTTCATGGCAGAAAGAGTGGAAATCTAGAGAGAAGATAAAGTGAGAATAAATAGATGGAAAAAACTGAAAAAGTCAAAATTTCAAAGTAAATACCTACATGCCCTTGATGGAAAGCTCGTTCGATATCCTGGTGGAAGTACATTCCTGAACATAAGCTATACAGAGATATGGGGCTTTAGCCTCGAGAGAATGGTTAAAAGTAAATAAACTTGTTCTTTGATGGAGTACTGAGGTATTTAGACATATGAGGTTTTAACCCTTCTCCTTACAAAGACAAAAAAGAGAAGTTAATCAAATGACTCAACTAGAAACCAAATGTAAATATAAAAAGCAAAATATTTGAGGTCGAGTGTCAATTAGAGCAGAAGAATCAACAACATCAAGGGCGGCGTCGACCACTTCTCCGTTAGAGAGATGGACTCTATTGGAAGGTGGAGAGCTAGATGATTGATCAGAAACTAAAGAGGCGGCTCATTTTTTAGCTTGCACCTCATGCATCTACCAATTTTTTATTGCAAAATTATCACGGTGAGTACGGATTTACTGTCCATGTGATGTAAGCGATTTTAACCGACGAAAGCAAGAGCATGACCGAGTTTGTAATGTGATGATTTGAAGAGTATTAAGAAAATATCTAAATTGCGGATCTAAAAAGGGAGTGAATAAATAAATAAAAAGGTAGTTTGTAATTTGAAAAATATGTAGAGAGGGTATTTTTTATAAATTTTCAAATAAAAGGGGGTCATTTTAGTATTTTTATAAATTAGTTGGTTGATCCCGAGGCATTGAGACGCGATAGAAATGTCGCGACTCCACCTTAATGGAGGTTCCTACAAAAGGGCGGGGCTCGACTCACCGGGGTGGATAAGTCCACCCTCAGGTTGGCCTAGGCCACCCTTTGTATGTCTTAGGCCACACCTTTCCCTTTCGAGGTTCCTATTAATAAGATCCCCTCATTACCCATTTGAGCAGGTGAATTTTATGGAAAGTAAGAAAGAGAGGGAGAAAGAATGATTTTTTTTTTTCCATTTTTAGAGGGAGAAAATCCTCAACTAAAAAAGAAAGATCAATCTGAAGAGACAAAGTTAGTCCAAAGCATAGTTTTAAAAAGCGAAAGGCGAGTCAAGGCGAGAAAGGCAAAATATCGCCTTGAGGCGAGGCGAGGCGACAACCTCTCGCACGTGAGGCAACAAAAAATTAAAAAATCAAATAAAATAAAATTAACTCAATAAAAACTAGTAGTACTTAAGAATAGTTTAATTTCTAAACTTGCAAAATAACTTAAAGTCTAATAATAAAGTGCTAATTCTTAAATCAAAATAACATAATATCAAGCATCTTCATCCCCCAAATCCAACTCCTCATCAAGGTCTATATCCCCATCAAGATCTTCCACTTCATCACACTTCCAACAAGGATCCACTATTGCATTCGGTTTTTTCGATACAGTAGAATCAATAGCACTAGCACTACACTCATTTCCAAACACCTACAAAATTCAATCAATTGAAAACATCTCTTAATAACAAAAATGATACACAAGTAATGTATTACTATAAACTTCCACAAAACAGAAAAAATATAATAAATTCAAAGCATATCTCAAAACTAGAAATTCCCACAAAATTCGGCAGCATAACGGCACAATTACATGAAAGAAAGAAAATATAAGAAGAAATCAAGAGTGAAGAAGAACCAGAGACCCTAACCCTAAACAGAAAAAGAAAGATAAAATACAGATAATTAAAGAGGAAATGAGAGAAAAAAACATACCGGTGATTGATGACCAGCCGCCGGTGAGCTAGGAAGCAGAGACTCGGTGGTGGAGGAGAAGAATCGATGGTGGAAGAGAAGAAGAGAGAGCCGTTGGAGTTTTTGGCGGGTGTCTGTGTGTCAATCTCTTTAATTTTATCGGACTGTTGTCTGTTTGGTTTTAATATATATTAGGGGTTTTTTTTTAAAAAAAGGCTGACTTAACGCCTCACCTGTAAGAGGCGATCGCCTCTTGCCTCAGACCGCCTCTTGCTTGCGAGGGTGAGGCGATCACCTCTTGTAGGTCAACCGCCTTCCATTCTAGAAGGCAGTGGGGTGATCGCCTCTGTCGCCTCTTGATTGAGGCGACAGAGGCGATCGCCTTTTAAAACTATGGTCCAAAGTGAGAGAAAGTCAGTCTTTTAAATTCAAGAGTCAACTCATCCAAAAAGTACAAAGTTAATAATTTCATACCGATAAAAAGATCTGAACGTCCAGATCCAAAAAGAATCTTCTGAGAATCCAAAAGAAGTCTACAAAAGCTCACGGTGCTAGAACTAAATCTAGATAATGGAGGCACATTCTAAAGGTATCGTAGTGAGGGACATAAAATCTCTCGCCCTATTTTGATCTAATTGCTACTGTGTTATACTTGGGAGCCTTTTGAAATATCTTCATTGTTTTAATTCTTTTAAAATAAAAATGTAAATAAGTTTCATTCTATTGATCGTCTTTATCAATTTTAGTCCCTACATGGGATTTTATTATTTATTTTGACCTAATTCTTTTCTTCCTTTTCAAATAAAGATTTGATTTCTTAAGAAGTTTAAGCTAATAAAAAAGATAACACTGTGTCTATAATTAAGTTGTTTTAATATATTTGTCTTATACAAAAATATTTCGTGAGGTTCCACAAGTGCCTTGCATATAAAAGTATATTTGATGTTCATGACGATTTCTCACATGAACACCTTTCCACCGTCCTCGTCAAAATCCCAATTAATTTTATCTTTACAACAAATATTAACTACATCATCAACACTTACCATCCCTAATAAAATACTTATCAATCAATAATCTTCCATTTCTCTAGGATAATTATCTATTTTCATAATAGCTCATTCTGCTAATGCTAAACTTCACCCTCACACCAGCTAAATCTATATACATAGGGTAACTCTACTCTCGATGAATCTCCCTCATCATAAAACAATTTATCAGCTGATTATGGAAAGCCAAGTAACCTAAATTAAGAAAGTTATCAAAGCATGTCTTACTAAACATGCTCAACTGCTCTTCAATCAATTTCGATTTTTATTTTTACAAACTCACGTATATATCAGTACTAATTTGTAAATTCACATTCAAATATTCACAATGGAGAAAATATGGATCCCAAATCTGAAAATAATAATTTAAAACAAGTTCAAATGGTTAATAAAAATACAATTTCACACGATTTTGCAAAATTCCAACTCTCTGCCAAATTAATTGAAATTCGTTGAAATCCATGTAGAACTAACACAAACTATTATGAAAAAAGTAAAAATAATGTTTAATGAAAATACATTTCATCCACTTTCACCTCAAATGAAAGTGATTGAAATTAGTTTAATCTAGATGAAGTTTATGTAAACATGATTCAAAAACAATGATAATGAAATAAAAATTAAGTTCAAAGTTTAAAGGGTCAAATACATGAATATCATAATTAAGTACAAAATTACAACTAAGTCATATCACCAAACTTAATTCTTAATATGTCATTATTCTCTATATATTATGATTTTACACTATAGTTTAAAAATTCCAGGCTCCAATTCATAAATCATAAACCTTAGAAAATATATTTTAGACTTCTAATTTATAAATTCTAATCTTTAAAATATATTAAAAATACTGATTTTACTAGTTTAACTTAAAGGGAAAATTATGACTTGACATAGTTATAAATAGTTATTAAAAGATGAATTTCTGTGTAATTTTCCCAAGTTTAAATGCAAATACAAATGACATATGGATCCAATTTCACATAATTTTAACCATATTCACCAGATCTCGTCCAATATCACACAATTTCATCAAATTTCATAGCGTTTCAAACAATTTCACACAATTTCATCAAATTTCATAGAGTTTCAACCAATTTCATCCACTTTCGATTAACTTTACCCACTTTCACCTCTTGCAAAACTTCAAATTTGATAAAACACAATAAATAAATAATCAAAATGCAACAAACAAATAATGTATATCATAAAAAATACTGAAACAACTTTAAATAAGTTTTAAAAAAGTTAAAAACAAATAAAATCCAATTACACACAAATAAATTACTTAAGAAATTGACTAAAATTGGGTAAACCAACCAAAAGCAACATACCTCCAATTTATCCACATAATTTTCTTCTTATTACCTTTACTAGAATATTTAATCACTAACTTCTTTTGCTTAATATTTCTAATACCCTTCTTCTCATTCTCTCACCACCCTCAACTTTCTCCTCCACATATAACTTCTTATAACTGACTCTTTCTTCTACTTCATCAAGAACCACTACCCTTAACAATTTATCGGCACAATTTTCTTCTTATGAACTTCACTATAATACTTAATAACTTCTTTGGTTTCTAATACCATTCTTCCCATTCATCTCACCACCCTCAACCTTCTTCTCTCCACATGTAACTTCTTAATTAACCCACTATTTCTTCTACTTCTTCAAGGAACCACTATCCTTGACAATTTGTTCCTCTTTCCAACAATAGAAATGTGTACATGAATATTCAAATTTTCCATCGTATCAACCAAAGTTTTCAATTCAATTCCCTTTGAACAAGAAGACGTAGATGCTTTATTGTTATGAGAAAGAAGATTAAGATAAAAAAAAATTACTACACTTATCCATTCGCAAAAATCTACAAAAAAACCAGTAAAATAAAAAATAAAAGAAAAAAACAATAAAAAAACAAACATGTAAAAGTATTTAATAAGAAATACAGAGACACGAAACGAAATTCAAACAAAAATGACAGAAATATGAGAAAAATAACAACCAAAAGATTAAAATGTCAGAACATTAAAAATAATAACCGGTCAACAAAGAAAGAATGAAAACATCTCCTTTCATGAACAGTCGTGTCCGTCGTGAATAGTCGTGTTCGTATGTGAATAGTCGTGTCTGTCCATGTACAGTCGTGTTCATTCGTGAAAAGACTTATCCTTCTGGGTTCTATTTATATAGCATGGGTTGTCAAATTCACATACGGTTAGAAAAATTGTTCTCTGGAATTTTTCCTGCTCTTTATCTGTTCGCAGTGTTCTTGTTTTTTTGCTCCGGTGATAATGAGTCTACGCACGATTTGAGTTCGCTTGCGTAATCTGTTGTATCCTGGGAGACGATCGTCAATAGCGATCATCTTAAGAAAACTGCTAATACAAGCTTCAGATTTGTCTAAACTTTTTCCTTTTAATTTCTAGTTTTATTATTCATATGTTTTTCTGTATTCAATTTGTTTTTTGGTTATTCACATCTAACATTCTTAAGACAGACTTATTGTTTTTTTATTTTCCAAAGAACAGATACAGGTAAATTACATACGTGGTGTACAACCTTTACCCATAATCACACTTTGGTGTACAACTAAAATTTTGTCATACTAAACTGTACAACCTTTTAGTGACCTCCCACTAAAGTATACATCGGGTAATTTTGACTGGTCAACGTGTCATCTCATCACTTTTAACCCCCTAACAAATAAAAGTGGATCCCACCTAATGCTAAATAACTAATTTACCCTTAATTATATTTTCTTTTATTTTTTATTTTTTTATATTAATTATTTTCTCTCTCTCACCTCCACTGAAAACGTTTGCTCTCTCTCACCTCCATGCCTACAACAGTTTGCTCTCTCTCACCTCCATGCCTACAACACCAAAAACGTTTTTGCATCATATCAGAAATCCTAAAGAAAAAATCAATCCTAAAAAATGCCTCAAATATCAGAAATCCTAAAAAAATTCCTCATATCAAATCGCCTCACTCGATCCAAATCATCACCGTCATCGACTGAGATTCCAGATCTCAACTCAGGTCGGAGCGGCTACATCAGATGAACGACGATGGATGAGTCGCGATGATGAAGACGAAGGTGGAGCCATGACGAATACCGACCAGACAAATGGTGGAACAAAAGACGGAGAAGATGAACAGCAGAGCCACAACGATCAAATGATCGAACGAATGGTTGAACTGTCGAACCAGCGTCCTCTCCCTTGATTTTCAATCTTAATTTCAAGTTTAATTGAAATATTATAATCTATTTTATGTTTTTGGATTTTTTTTACAATTTTTTTTTTCTGGATTCAACAGAGAGAAGAAGAAGGAGGATGAGCCAGTGGAAGAGGCTTCGTCGGAAGGGAGAGAGAGAAAAGAACTAATATAAAAAAATATAAAATAAAAGAAAATATAATTAAGGGTAAATTAAATCATTTAACATTAGATTGTATCCACTTTTATTTGTTAGGAGGTTAAAAATGATGAGTTGGCGCGTTGACCAGGCATTGACCGGTCAAAATTACCTATTGTATACACTTTAGTGAGAGGTCACTAAAAGGTTGTACAGTTTAGTGTGACAAAATTTTGGTTGTACACCAAAGTGTGATTATGGGTAAATGTTGTACACCACGTATGTAATTTACCCGAACAGATACAGAAGTTTTGTTTTCTTAAGAATCTAACATTCTTAAGACAGATTGATTTTTTTTTCTTAAAAATCTAACATTCTTAATACATATGTATTGTTTTCTTAAGATCTAACATTCTTAAGATAGACTGGCTGTTTTCTTAAGAATCTAACATTTTTAAGACAGATTATTGTTTTCTTAAGAATCTAACATTCTTAAGACAGATTTATTATTATGTGGTTTCTTAAAAATTTCACAGAAAAGATAAGAAGTTTTCTCTCTGATACTAGATTGAAGATGTTGAATTATAATTTTAAGTGTTTTCGACCTTGTTTTATGAGTTGATCGGAGGTTTGTTGTATGAGGTTTTTTTAAGTGTTTCTTTCATGTATGCCTTAAAATGGAAAGAACAAAGGTTTGTTTTTGAATGAGTTTTACAAAAAGAAACTTGGTATGCGGTAATTTTCATCTGGTCAGTGATTGACCAAGTGAAGTTTGTCAGTCACCGTTAGATCCAGACTTATTAAAATCCTATGGTAGAGATTAAAATCATTGTAAGGTTTAGATTTACACCTCTTAGATCTAACAGTGATTGACCAAATTCACTTCGTCAGTCACTGACCAGGTGAAAACCACTGCTTGGTATGAGTGATGGTAGTTGGAGAACAGAAAGGCAATTACTTATCTGTATAACATCAAACATTTTTTTAATGATTGCTGGTGATGCCATTTTTTAGTTTTTGCTATTCTTTATAGCTAACAAATCATATGTGGTGCTTTGTGTATTTTTCATTTCCTTTCATGCTCATGTAAACAAGACTACATGAGCATTATAATTTTATAGTTTACAAGGATAAACTTTAAGATGAAATGCTATATGTGAGTTGATACATAATCTGGTTTTTAATTGGTCAATTATAGTTTTACATAATTTAGTTTTAATTATGTAATATCAATTTTAATAATATTTTTATACCGTTATTATTAATGTTGTTCTTGTTTCGTTTGTCTTTTTGGACTAACAAAATATAATTTTTCCGAAGAGACGTACATGAATACGTTGATGGAATGTCTTGACGAATATAATATAATTCCGAACGTTTGAGTGTAAATTATATTGGTACAAATTGAACAGCATAAAAATATATATAGTTTATATTTTTGTTACTTGTTTGTTATGTATCTGTTTGTTTAAACAAATTATAATTTTCCGATTCTAACTTGGTTTGTTTGGAATTTCAGGAAGAAAATGTTGTCAATTACTGTTTTGTTTCTGTTTGTTTAAACAAATTAGTTGCCTATTGACATGTGTTAGTATACATATACGTTAATTAAAGATGCATCTGATTTTAAGAACACGATCACTTTAGAGGCTTTATGCTCATTTGTACAAATGGAAACGTATAAGCCACAACGAAAGTCTAGAAAAATTCATTTGGTGTGAATTTTAAGACATGCCATAAAAGAAAAGATGTTTTTTTGGAGATGATGATGTTATGCGAAAAAATCCATATGTTGATATTCTCACACGTAGGGGTTGATTTACATTAGAAATGTGAAATGTCACGAATTGAAAAACCTAAGCAGTGATGTTATCTAGTCGAGTTAGGCGCTGGTAGATGAACATTAGTTGGCTAGATTTGATTTGTAAAAGTCACTGAGAATGTAGTAATCAAATCGCCTTAAAACGAGTAAGTCACAATGATGGAAGTGAAGCAAAAATACCATATCAATTGGTGAATATGTGGTTCTCAACGAGTGTCATCTTTCTTGATTTTGTACTATCAAAGGATAACACAACAGATCCGCTAATCTAGAGGTTAAACCAAGATCAAATTGAAAAGACATTGAAAGGAATGGGAGAAAAGCCCATTAGAAAAGGCTTTATGTGAAGGAAACCCTACCTTGTTGATTGAAGATCCCAATATCTAGGTTTAAAGGGACAACCTAATTGCATAAACCTTGTGCATTCACTGTGGGGGTTAAACCCAAGTCCATTCCTAGATGTAAACAGTGACACAAACGGGAAAAGGTTAAGCTATATGCTTTTAATGATATATTGTGCATCAGTATTCTGAGCAAATAAATCACCTATGTTAGAGTGAAGTGGGGTCGCTTCAAATGAGACTAGTGGGTCCTAGTTCTCTGAAACTCTCGCTGAACCAGACGATGTTCATGACCATAACGAACATAACCATGAGAACCATACCGTGTTATGTTGGTATCACTATGGGATATATCATCGTTTACACAAACGACAAAATAGTTCAAAGACATCGCGTCTACTAGTTAGCCGGTAAAGTAAATATACTCTCATAAGGGAAGGTTCAAGGCACATTAACTACCCATCCTAAGCAGATATCTCCTGTAGAAAGTTATCACCACGTTGTAATCGTCTCGTTTCTAATTTTATTCATGTGGGGATTATTGGAAAATTTTGAATAAAATTATATATTAATTTAAATACCAACAAACATCTCCTTCCATGAACAGTCGTGTCCGTCGTGAACAATTATATTCGTATGTGAATAGTCGTGTCTGTCCGTGTACAGTCATATTCATTCATGAAAAGACATATCTTTCTAGGTTCTATTTATATAGAATGGATTGTCAAATTCACATGCGGTTAGAAAAATTATTCTTTGGAATTTTTTCTGCTCTCTATCTGTTCGCAGTGTTCTTGTTTTCTTGTTCCGGTGATAACGAGTCTACACACAGTTTGAGTTCGCTTGCATAATCTGTTGTATCCTGGGAGATGATCGTCAATAGCGACGACATCGTCTTAAGGAAACGGCTAATACATGCCTTAGATTTGTCTAAACTCTTTTCTTTTAATTTCTAATTTTATTGTTCATATATTTTTCTATATTCAATTTGTTTTTTGGTTAATGACATCTAACAAAAGAATATCAAACATGCAAAATAAAGACAAAAGTATAACAAAAACGATAAGAACAATGGTACATAAGAAATGATGTTTTAAAAAAAATGGTTATGTGAAATTAAAGAAGTTACATTAGGACCGATCCTGAGATTTTGGTGGCCTAGAAGCGAAGTAGTAAACATAGGCCCTAATAAATAATTACAAGTAAGAATTAAAATAGGAAAAACAATTATGTAAAAAGAAAATTGTTTGAAAATGATATTTTTTTATTACACAGAATCTAATAAAAACATCCAATTTCACAAGAAAAAAAACATTTTATTTCGTTTTAGGTACACATTTACTGATGCAAAACATTTTTTTACGAGCATTTCTAAATACACAGTGATTATACATCAATATTTTCTAAAAGTAATACTTTTGTTTTTTTTTATAAAAATGTTACTGTTGGGTCTCTCTTGAAATGCGGTGGATGTGTGATGTAATATTTTAGACTTAAAATTATTATCGTGACATCTTTTGATATTTTTTTTTGATATTTTTTTTTATTTTTTATTTTTTAAAAAAGTTGCGCAATGCGCTTACATTAAAGAAGAAAGAAAAATCCCCATCAGACCCGGATGTGATTCGAACCCATGACCTCCCAAGGCATAGGTAAGCTCTCAACCACTTATTTTTTATATTTATTTTATAAAAATATTACTTTTGGATCCTGAGTAGCGCCCCTCTTGTCCATGCTCGAGAACAACCCTGAGTTACACATCAAAATATACCTTTTAGTAATCTCCCCAAAAGGAAAACTAGAGCTTATTAAGTAGACTTGGACATGGGCCAGGATGGGCCAGACTCGGGCTGGACCTGTCGGGCTTTTAATAAAATCTGACGAGTCCAAATCTAGCCAAGCCCACAAGAAATTTAGTCGGGCTCAGAGTGGGCTCGGGCCTAAGATATGAATCCCAAATCTGTCAGTCCAAACCCATATGTATATTAAAAAATATATTATGATATAGGGTAATTAATTTATTAGTTCCTATATTTTGATAAAATACACTGTTTAGTCCCTGTATTTTCAAAAACACATGGTAAAGTCCTTAACATTTTTCTCGATGAACTGTTTAGTTCCTAACGTTTTTTCTCGGTGAACTGTTTAGTCCCTACCGTTAGACTATCATGAAGATTTTATTAATCAATTTGGATTTGCGTTCTTCTTTTCATTTCCTTTAAACTCTAATGCATCTGAAATCAACTTTGAGTGTTCTTCTTGATTTTCTTCTTAATCGTTCAAATTCATAAGCATTGAGTCTTTTCTTTTTCTTGTTCTCCATACAAATAGCTTCTTCTTCTAAATTAGATTTCCTCTTCTAAAGTTTGAAGGTAAATAGTAAAAGGTAATTTAGTCATTTCCGAAGTCATAAACGGTAAAAAATCTAACAAACAGATGGAAGGACTAAACAGTTCATTGAGAAAAAGGTTAGGGACCTTATCATGTGTTTTTTAAAATACAGGGACTAAACGGTGTGTTTTATCAAAATATAGGGACTAATAAATTAATTACCCTATTATATATATATATATATATTAGTATATCAGGTCGGATCGGGCCGGATCGATGTAAAATTTATAAATTCCAAACCCGTCCAGTTTTTAGCAGGTTTATACGGATTTAAACCGGGCCGGACCTAACAACATTTTCACGTCTCCAAATCCGGCTAAATGGGTCTGGGTCTGGACGGGCCGGACGGGTTCGCCCGCCCATGCCCAAGTCAATTATTAAGTATCAAGCCCAACACTTCCAAATCCATACATTTTTGATATAGCCTCAAAATAAAATATAATACAATGTATGTCAGAGATAAGCTTCAAACTTTGTGAGTATTCTAGCCGTTAATAGGTTAACAGAGTGTTTTTTGTTTTAAATAAAGAATAAAAAAACTACATTGATGGGCTAAATTAATTCAGTATTGAAGACCCTGAATTTCAATAATAATAATAAAAAAAAGACTTCATCTTTTCATAAATTGAATTTTAAAATGTTCATATCATAAATGGAATTTTATATGATATTCTTGAAATCAAACCCTAAACTTTAAAATTTTATACGTTTTTGAGCAATATAATATAGTGACTAGAAAAAAGAAAAAGAAACTTCAGGGCAGCTAGCACATTTTATTGATTATTTACAATTTATAATTTTTTTAAAAATAATAATAAGGTAGGAGAGTGGACTAAAGTCCAATCACTTTTTTTATCACCTACATTCACAATTTATAATTAATTTGCTTTGTGTACAAGCTATTCTTTCTAACCTTACTTAGTGATAAGTGTTCTCCTCCATTGATAATAATTATCAACTGAAATTATCACAAAATCATCTCCTTAATTAACCTTTACCATTAATTATGAAGTTGATGGAAATATCAAACTTAATTATAAATTTATGGTCTGTGATATTATGAGTTTTAATAAAATAAAATAAGGATTAAAAAGAAGACCATATTATCCTTTAACGACTCGATCTGGAGTGAGTGACGCTGGGATAGAAGGTCTGAGTAAGGAGCGTTTTAAAAAGATGGGGATTCTCCATCCCTATCCTCACGAGTTAGACATGATAGATTTGTCCTAATCTCTGTCCCTGTAGGGGATCACATCCCCGTTTACAAATGTTCCAAAACTTTTTCTCCATTCCCAATTCCTGCAGGGAATCACCGATTATGTTTGAAAAAAAAAGTAGTAAAACCTAAAGCTTTTAAGAAGCCGTAGCTAATAATGTCAAGTATCAACAATCATTTTCAAAATTTTCAAATCACAACAAATTAAAAATTGAAAACAGCTGATCACCTAATTAAAATATACTTAAAGCATAAAAAATACCAATTATCACGAGGAATAATCGAGGATTAATGGGCGGGGATTCCCCATCCCTGCCCCATTCCCACCACGGGGGATAAAAATTATCCCCATCCCCATCCCTTGAGGATCCTTATCGGGATTCTCTGTCCTGTCGGGACGGGAAACCCCGCCCCATTTACATCTCCAGGTTTATTAATAAGGTAACAATCCAATACATACAAACGCGTTTTAAAGTTGTAAGATATCAAAGCGGATAATATATATATGATACTAGTTTTTGACCCGTGCGATGCACGGATTCATCTTAATATATAAATATTAACAAAAATATAATTAATAATTACAATTAATGATATAAAAAAGGAGGAAGTGACACCTCAACTCCATCATTACTGTTTTATATTATATATAGATATGCAAAGAAATATAGAGATTTTAGGGACTAATTTAAATTATGTAGAACTTTTAGATATAGATATGCAGAGAATTAGAGAGATTTTAAAGATTAATTTAAATTCTGTAGAACTCTTAGATATAGTACGGATAAAATAATCTTTTTATAAATAAATATAATAATATAATTAAAGTTAATATATTATATTTTTTATTATATTTTTTATTAGTAAAAAAGGAGGAAGTGACACCTCAGCTCCATCGTTACTGTTTTATATTATATATAGAATATAGATATGCAGAGAATTAGAGGGATTTTAGGGATTAATTTAAATTATGCAGAACTTTTAGATATAGATATACAGAAAATTAGAGAGATTTTAGGGATTAATTTAAATTATGTAGAACTTTTAGATATAGATATGCAGAGAATTAGAAAGATTTTAGGGATTAATTTAAATTCTGTAGAACTCTTAGATCTAGTACAGATAAAATAATCTTTTTATAAATAAATATAATAATATAACTCAAGTTAATATATTATATTTTATATTATATTTTTTCAGTAAAAAATGAGGGAGTGACACCTCACCTCCATCGTTACTGTTTTATATTATATATAGATATGCAGAGAATTAGAGAGATTTTAGAGATTAATTGAAATTCTGTAGAACTCTTAGATATAATACGGATAAAATAATCTTTTTATAAATAAATATAATAATATAACTAAAGTTAATATATTATATTTTTTATTATATTT
Organism: Euphorbia lathyris; assembly: GCF_963576675.1. Classification (NCBI taxonomy): domain Eukaryota; kingdom Viridiplantae; phylum Streptophyta; class Magnoliopsida; order Malpighiales; family Euphorbiaceae; genus Euphorbia; species Euphorbia lathyris. The sequence continues at coordinate 63,113,350 of NC_088914.1, read as the reverse complement.
TTTATCAGTAAAAAAAGAGGAAGTGACACTCCAGCTCCATCGTTATTGTTTTATATTATATATAGATTGGATTAGATTGTTACATATCATGACATTTCTTTTGATTTTTTTAATATCAATAATTACTTATAATATTATATATATGCAAATTTATCAAGCTTCTCATAATAACACTTGATCAGATCTACTATGCCTTTTTATCTTGTTTTTTCTTTGAACATTATTCTTTGGATTCTTGATTGCCCTCCTACCAACTATATCAATTTTCAATGCTTATATTATTTAAATTTCGCATGCTTGTTCACACAATTTTTTTTCCAATTATTCTAATTTTAGCAATTGCTTATAGTAGTTTTTTTCCTTTTTTTTTTCTTTATATATAGATGGGATCTTAGATCTAGTCTTCTTTGGGTAAAGCTTATAATTAACGATAATATTCTTAGGATAGAATCCAAAGATGAGAGGATCACAAATAGCTTAGTTTGTGACTTTTAAGTAATCCTCACTTGGCCAGGTTTCATTTTAGGAGAACAAATATTTAGAAAATTAAGATAATGCTCAAGGAAACAAAAAATCATATTTATTGTATACCACTGTTAATTCGGAAAGACTAATTACATTGCTTTATATAGTAACAATCCTAACAAATTTCTAACCGCTATATTCCTATCGGTTTGTATAATTGCAGAGCTTGAAGAAAATAAAATTATATTATTCATTGATTGATTGTATATCAGAATTGTTAATCCATAATGACTAATTACATTGCTTTATATAGTAACAAACCTAACAAACCTCTAACGGCTATATTTCTACCGGTTTGTATGATTATAGAGATTAGAGAAAATAAAATCATATTTTTCATTCAGAATTGTTAACCTCTAAAGACTAATTACATTGCTTTATATAATAACAAGCTTAACAAACCTCTAACGGCTATATTCCTATCGGTCTGTATAATTATAGAGATTGAAGAAAATAAATCATATTGTTCATTGGTCGATTGTATATTAGAATTGTTAACCCCTAAAGACTGATTATATTACTTTATATAGTAACAAGCCTAACAAACCTCTAACAACTATATTCCTACCGGTTTGTATAATTTTTTTTGGTAGTACAGAGAAGGCCGAAGCCCGGGAAAAACAGAAAAGGAAACTACACTCAAGTTAGACGACTCAGACTCGAGCCACAACTGTCCTCAAATAAGATGTCTTGGAGGCCTGCAGGAGGCACATCACCCTCATGATGACCTAGTGAAATTGAACCTGTGAAATTCGCCATCCAGTCGGCAGCGCGATTGCCTTCCCTATAAGTATGATGAAAGATGAGTTCCCAAGACTTATCGCGATAAGCCCTACACCCATTAATGAGCCAAGCTGAAGGGTGCACGGGACTCGCATTATCCTTCATGAAGTTAAGAGCAGTCATCGAGTCCATTTCCACCACCACTTTACGATAACCCTTCTCCCAAGCTAACCGGAGACCAAAGAACAAACCCCATAATTCTGCCATAAGAGCATTGCAAATACCAATGTTAACAAGGAAACCACCACACCACACTCCATTGGCATCCCTGAGAGTGCCACTCGCACTAGATAACCTAGGATTACCTTTAGAAGCACCATCCGTATTAATTTTCACCCAGTCAGCATTAGGCGGCTTCCAAGAGACCCAAATTGCACAATAACTCTGCCCCTGTTCAGATAGAGGGCGATGAGCATTAAAGTTATCCCGAGCTTGAGAGATGACAAAGGAAACTTTATTATTGTTATAGGACTTGTCATTGAAAACCAAGTCGTTCCTCCATCTCCAAATCTACCAAATGCAAACAGAAAATAAAAACGGCCAACTAATATTATCAAACACATAATCCACTTGTACATTAGCGGTGATCCAATCTCTAAGGGAGAGAGGATAAAACAGCTCTGTGCGGGGCAGGGACCAGCCGATTCCACAGAGCAGTAGCCACGGGACAGTCGCGGAGAACATGGAGGACAGTTTCCTCCTTGCTGCAAACGTTACACAGACTAGAAGTTGCAAGGTGACGACAAAGCCTGACCGCGTTACACATGATTCCCTCATGAGCCACTAACCAAATGAAACATCTGATTCGTTCTTGAGTTTGTAGATGCCAAATCAATTTCCAAATCGCAGCTGACCAAAAGGATGAGCCTGATCCAATGTCAACAAGCCCCCAATATCCCGAGGAGACCGTGTAATCCCCATTGGCGGATTCCGACCAGAACTAACAATCATCCTCCATGGTTTCTGAGAAAATAACTATTGAAGCCAAGAGAAAGAGAGAGGAAGTCGAGAGATAATGGGATAAAAAGTTCCAATTCCAACCACCACTGGGCAGCCAAAGGCTACGGACTGAAGCTGCCAAGAGATTAGTAGGGATGTCGGCTGTAGCTTTATCGTGAAGAGTGTCAGAACCAACCCATCTATCATGCCAAAACCACGTGTTACGCCCGTTATTGAGAATTCGACCAGTTCAAGCAATAATAATAGCAGCCCCTCAAACTAAGCTTCTCCAAGTATGTGAGCACGGGTACCGAATCTCAAACATAGCTAAACACTATGCCAAAAACCCCTTCAGACGACGGTTAAAAACCGTCGTCCCATGAGATAAATTTGTCACAGGGCTCGCTGCCGTCTATTGCACCTTCAGCGGTTAGGTTCTGTCATTTGAAGATACTATACATGACATCAGCCTAGTTTCGTACTGTCATATGAACATTGTTACGATGCATCTTTTTATTTATTAACGTCACTTTTAATGTCATCACATGACATACTAATAATTAAAAATGTCAAGTCGCTATATGGGAAATTGGCATATTGGTATTCGCGGTGACAGTTTTTATAATAATTTCTGTCGTAGTAACTTGTATCAGATGGCATAGGTCTTAATCAATCATGTCAAGAGATTTGTTTTAGATGACAGATTCTTTTAATTTAATGTCTTTTTATTGTTGTTTAGATGATATTTTTTTAAACGTAAATGTCACTCCTTGCCTTCTTCTTCGAATGATTCTGGAAATGAACAATAATTATCAAATGAACAAGAATTTATGTATATCAATGATTTTAATTTTACTAGAGAATAATGCTCATAATCTGTTTACATTTGAACTACACAAATAACTGAATGAATGTAGGGTAAAAAAAATATAAGCAATTAATGTACATCTCCAAATCTGTATATATAGTCAGAGGCGTGGTGGTGTTGATTGGAAAGTCAAATCCAACTTGAACTAAAGCATATCTAAGTCATCATCTCCTAGAATCCCCAAAGTCTTGGTATATGCAAAACCAATTGATGATGCTCATTAATTACACACCGTATACAGATAGACCTAATTAATCTCCTTTTACCCTTTCTCCATTCTGAGACCCTTCACTTACCCACCCACATTATAAATAGGAAGCGTTTACCAATTCTCAATAGTCACCCAGGGCAACTTAACACTATTCTTACAGTTTGTTATTTCGAGCATGGATAGAAGGAACCTCTATCGTAATGTTGAGTTTCAGATTGACCAACTCCGATATGAGGCACCTAGGTGGCTTGTCAATATACATGGTCCTGACCGACAGCAATGGACTGCCGTGATGAATGGCCCTCTAAACACCCCTTATGAAGGAGGTGTATTCATAGTCCAAATGGACTTCCCTGTCGATTTCCCCTCCACACCTCCAGTTGTAAGAACATGCATAAACTTGTTAACACACATAAATCAGTTCATATCTTTGTAAATACACTCATGATATTACTATTCTTCGCAGGTAATATTCAGGACCAAAATTTACCATCCTAATATCGGTCCCTTAGGGCATGTTTTTATGCCCCAGCTACTTGATCGCCCTGCCCATAGTATGATGTAAATCTATGTATTTTTTACCCATAAATTTATCTATTCATGTTTGGGGTCTAGTTTATCTACTCATGTTTGGGGTCTAATTTAATTTATCTATGCATTTTATAGCTGCTGTGGAATATTTATGGACTGCTGGTAGAGCCCTTCATTGAGGGGCCATTTCCTGGCCGAGAGCGAATTGCTGAACGATACATCAGCAACAGGGCAGGTTATATAGCAACTGCCAGGAGATGGACTGAAGAGCATGCAGTGGTTATATGATGTGCAAATAGCAAGCAAGGGGGGCATTATGATGTGACGTGCGAATAGCGTACAAGGGGGGCATGCTGTGCGAATAGCAAGGAAATTTGGATGCTGGGCAACCATTGAGTTAGATGGTGTGGACTACTAGATGGGCATAGAGCTAATCTTGAAGAACAGAATGATTACTGATTACAAATGTACTTGGTAATCAATCTGATCTTCAATGTTGGCTCTATGCCCCTCCAGTATTCGACGCCATTTAACTCTCATGGTTCCCCCTCATCCCGATATCATTGTTTACCATTTGCACATTCTTGAAGCAAGGAGATTTGGATGCCAAAGAAACAGTGAGCTGGATGGTGTGGACTACTGGATGGGCATAGAGCCAATCTTGAAGAACAAAATGATTACTGATTACAAATGTACTTGGTAATCAATCTGATCTTCAATGTTGGCTCCATGCCCCTCCAGTACTCCACTCCATCCATCCAGCTCTAGTGTTTCTTTAGCATCAAAATCTCCTTTCTAATCGCGCATCATGCCCCTCCTTATATATATATTCAGCAAGTTAAAGAAATCTTCCCATATGCTAAAGGCATGAACCGATTGACAATCTCTTCAGTCAGCCTTCGCATGTAGCATTCTTACTATCCCTGCAAATATTATGTTCAAATAAAAAGAAATCAAAACATCTTCAGCAACCGGCAATGTATTGCCCTAGGTTAAAAAAGATAATGACCCAAGAATTTCATCGGTGAATCTAACAATGAATACAATAAAATCAGTATCTAAGCGAGAGATCTAACCCTTTAAATCATAGCTCTAAAAATCAATAGATCCTTATTCCAGCTGCTGAAATTGACATACGCAAAAGTAATTCGGATGAGGAAAAGAGAGAGTAAGGAACAATGCCAATCAATAGATACTTACCAGTACCGTGTTTATAGCTCACCCAGTGATTGCATGTTCAAATCAGCCATGGCGATAAAGAGGGATGACAGGGATGAAGCTCTTGCGTAACCTGAAATGGGGTTTGGGATTAGAGAGAGGGTTTATATATCAGCTGAAAATTTCAGTCAAACAAGAGCGCCTAAAATTTGGGGATTGACCGCGTAAGTGAAATTTCATTTGCCACTTTTTTGTTTTCGGCAAACAATGACATTCATTTATTATAAGTGTCATCTGTTGAGTAAGTGAAATTTAACGAAAACGCGCGTTTTCTTTGGATGACAGGATTATGTAATCGTAATGTCATCTGAGAATCGAGTGCATTTTTTATTTCGCTTTCAGATGACATACAGTTAAAATACTGTCATGAAAAATATTCAGACGACACAAAAACACATGTCTGTCATGTATCTTGTGTCATGTGAAAGGGAAAATGGCATAGTGAAACCATTTCGAGCACGACAATACTTCGACTTGATCAGACGGACCCATAGAGGGTGAGGGTGAGCACGATAATAATCAACTGTAGCGCAGCGGAATTGCGGTTTAAAATTTATTTCTAATCCCTTTAATTTGATCTTTGTCCGTTAACCATTGATTGAATAAAACCTTTTGATCCGTTTAGGGATATAAACATACCAGGACTGTCTCTTCTAGAGACGGCTGGAGAATCCATAAGGTAGTGAGATCTCCGTAGTCAGGTGCACGAACAACTATTGAGCTAGAACCGGTGCTAGCCGAAGAATGGAGAAGAACCAGAGAGAAAATGAACTTTGCCAAAATCCCACTATCTCAATTGTATTGATTCTGGCGAAAATCGTTTGCTAAATGTATGGTGGCCGAAAATTGTTGGTTATTGCTTCTTCAAAGCAATTTGCAATTAGTTGGTCGAATCTGTATTAGGTTAGATTTAGGTTTTAGGCTTTTATTATATATAGTGTAGTTATTCCTAAACCTAATTGGTTTAGGGTTAGTTGGTTAATTACAAAACTAATCTAATCCTAACATAATCACTTAAATAAATACCAGTAGTATTTATTCTATGCAATTAGTTATAATTAGATTAAATTTAATTACTCCAATTAAATAAACAACACTAATTAATAAATTGACGTATTAGTTTGATTAATTATTCACGAATGCAATTTCATTAATTTACAAATTAATTAATTACATCCCGTAAACTAATTAACCAATTAAATACTCAACGCCTAAATCTATTAATCAATTACATTGATACAAAGTGTCAATTAATCAATTAATTAACCACCAATTAATTACCTTGACATTTTACTATCAACCAATTAATTAATCTCATCCCTCCAGTGTACCGTTCTATAAGTTCTAACTCAGATGTTCAATGTGCACGATCCTATGAGACTGTCCTTAGCTAGCAGTGGGCTCACGTCCCACAGACAGTAAGTGGGTTCTAGCAAACCATTACTGCCCCTAACCAATACAGCTATTTCAGCAGTCTAAAGATACAGAGAACCTGTAGTTATCTCTTAACTTCTTTTACCATTTGATATCGATATTATAAACTAAAGGCATGGCGGCTGTCATCCTCTCTGTTGTTTATGATATTTCTTGATCTTAAGTAGATTAATGAATCCGATAAGTAAACTACTTATCAGGGTGTGGCCACACACTTATCAATCTCACTTATCAAGTGGCCTGTGATATCATCTCACTATTATGTGAGCGGTAATTCCATCACTTCACTATCAATGCCAATGTGTTCACCTGTTCACCCAATCATACCCGTATTTGGCATCCTGTTACAGACCTGTTGGGCGTATCTCAAAGTGAACCGGATCTCACATTGATATTATAATGAAATCTGGTCTGAAGATAGTTAGAGACCTACTTAAGAAAACTAATGACACAACCACCATGTAGTTTTTCTCGAGCGGATCGATCCAGTCACATGTATACAACATGTACCCATATTCACAACTGACTTATCAAGTGCTATGTCTAGTATCAATTACTACCATACATTCATCGAATATACAAGTCTGTGGTCCTGATCATTTCCATGATAGAATAGACTTGGGATATGGTTTTATGATTATCAATCAATGGATTCTCTATTCATATTATAGCACAAGATATAAATGAACTAGATTAATGTCTTTATTAATGTGACACAAGTACATTTTATAAGAACCAATGCCTATGAACTAGGGCACACCAACAGTCTCCCACTTGAACTAGTTCCAAGTGGGTATTGCCCTAAACACTATAGATCTAGTACTACCAATTGCCTTGGTAAACTGACGAGCGACATTGTTCTCAGTGTCAACCCTCTACAATGTAATGTCACCGTGTAAGGTGTTACTATCTAAGTACGCGTTTGGATCTCTTGTGTGACATGGGATCCAGCGCTTGTGCTATGACCCCATTATTGTCACAGAAAACATCAACTGATCTTAGGAGAGTTTGACCTAGTCCTAAATCAGTTATGAACTTCTTAATCCAAACTACTTCCTCTGCATCCTCGCATGCAATGATGTACTTAGCTTCCGTCATAAAATCAGCAATAGTTGGCTACTTTAAGGATCTCCAACCAATGGCATCACCATTCAAGAGAAATCAATAACCAGTATTTGACTGGTTATCATCCTTAAAGTCTCGATCAGTGTAACCTGAAATTTCCATTCCTTCTACCCATCAAATACTAAGAAAAACATCCTTGGTACGGTTAAGGTACTTTAGGATTGCGTTGACTATCTTCCAGTGTTCCTTATCAGGACCTAACTGGCACCGACTAGTCATGTTTGGTGCAACACGCAACATATGGCCTTGTACATAACATGGAGTACATGATGGATCCTTGTCTATGTACGATGCCTGACTCAAGCCTAGAAGTCTGTTGGATCTATCTCTATAGATCCTGATCCCTAAGATCGTTTCGGCTTCTCCTAAGTCTTTCATTGTGAAGCATTTACTCAACCTCTACTTCACGCCTTGCAGTGTTGGTATATCGCCTCCAATGAGCAGTATGTCATCGACATACAATATCAGGAAAGTGGATATGCTCCCACTGAATTTCATATACACACAGGGTTCATCAGAATTCTGTACGAATCTACTTAAAAACACCACCCGTGTAACCAGTTTAGCCTCCTCAATGTTTTGAGGATCTATATCGGTTCCCAAGCATCCTCAGCATAAGCTGCAGGAGTTTGTGAGTCTTGAATCTCAACAAGATCAATATCACTCCCATTGTCTACTTTGGAAAGGAATTCCGTTTCCAAAAAGGATTGCAAACCTAGCCACAAATGTTTTATTCTCGGCTGGGTTGTAGAAGCAATAACCCTTAGTTTCCTTAGGGTAACCCACGAACTGGCATTTAACAAATCTGGACTCTAGTTTACCACTTATCAATTTCTTGACATGTGCATCACAGCCCCAAATCTTCATGAAGGAAATGTTGGGCTTTTGGCCCGCCCATAATTCATATAGTGTTCCTTCAATTGCCTTGCTCGGTGTATTGTTAATTATATGAGCAGTGGTTTCCAAAGCAAATCTCCAAAAGGTGGTAGGGAGAGAGGCTTGACTCATCATTGAGCGGACCATGTCGAGCAGGGTCCTATTCCTCCTTTCCGACACTCCATTCCATTGGGGTGTACTAGGAGGAGTGAGTTGGGAAACAATCCCACACTCTCTCAAGAATGAGACAAACTCTTGGCTCAAGTATTCGCCCCCTCTATCAGATCGGAGCGCTTTTACTTTCTTGCCAAGTTCATTTTCTACTTCATTTTTAAAATCTTTGAATCTTAGAAGAGTTTCAGATTTATGTTTCATCAGATACATGATAGCTCCCTTTTATATAGGGTTTTTAGACCTTTTTCAGTTCATTTTCGCTTAGTTTTCTTTAACTTTTGCGCTCGTTTCATTCGCTTTTAGCAAAAATAAGTCTTTTCGAGTATTTATGGTAGATTCTGTGTTTTCAGGTGTTTGAAGGCGTAGTCGAGTATTCCCGAACCAGACTTGGACCTTTTGGAGCACTTTTAGGACTCATCAGGGACCATTAGAGAAGATTTCGGAAGCCCAAGGACCAAAACGGAAGAAAAACCCGGAGTGTGTCCCATATGAAGCTTGTCTCATCGGGACACAGGCCTGTCTCACCGAGACAGGCAGTGTCTCGCCGAGACACTAGGGCGTCTCGATGAGACACCTACTCGTCTCGACGAGACAGTCCTTGTCTCGACGAGACGAGGCGGGAGAGGCGCCAAAACGCCTCTCCCTAGCTGGAAACTCGACCACTAAGCCATCTTTTCAACCTATTTCACTCAGGAAATGCCGTTTTTACCCCCCGAAAAGCCTAGGTTTGCTGCCTATCATTATAAATAGGCAGTTTAACATAGGAGAACACGTTCTTTTTTTCCTTTTATTTTTCAGAAAACACTAGAATAGGAGTTTTAATTTCTGCAATTGTAGTTTAGTTGCTTTTGGATTCGAAGAACTGCTCAAAGGGGTGGAGGCTCTACCTTGTTTATATTGTAATCAGACGAACGAGTTTTGGATTTTCTAACTCCTTCCCTTAATCTTTATTGCATTTATTCAAGCATGATTTCGTCTTCCATCAATTACATTTATGCTTTGATTGGTTTGTCTATGAACTAATCTCCATCCAATCTAGGATGGGGATGAGATTGTTGAGATTGCTATGAATGTTAGGGTTTAGGGTTTGAGAACTTGCTATTGATTCGATTAGGTTGTGTGTGCTTTATGCCTAAATGATATTAGGAACATGATTAATTGCTAGAATGAGCATTGATAATGCTCAACTAGCGCGTTTTGTGTATATAATGTGCCTAATGCCTGTAACCCTGATATTGGTTAGATGTTAGGAAGATTGATTCTTGACCAAGGAATCATCTTTACCGAATTCGCACAAACCTGACTTCGCTAGAGACCACTAGGAATGAGGCTCTGTGGTTGGGCTACGGCTTAAGCCTTAATTGCCAACGAACATAACGCTTTACATGACCTAGGGTATGTGCCTAATCAAGCCGTCACCCGATTGCATGTGAATAGGAAAGACAGTACTGATCACATTAGTCTTTCACCTAGGGCGATTACCTTCAATCTTTAGTAAAGCTTAAATCTGAACCCCTTTTACCTCATTTGTAGTAATTAATCAATGGATTCCCCTACCTAGATTGTAACTATCATTAATCACAATCCACCCTGCTGCATGTTCTGTTTACTGCTTTCTTAGCTTAGGTATTTATTTCTTTAGTTTCTAAAACCAATTTGCTTTCGACCTCGCTAAATAGACAAATTCCCAGCTAAATTTGACTGATTAGGATAGTAGTCCTTGTGGTTCGATCTCGTGCTTAGCACAATACTACTTGATGCGATATGATACATTTGTCCTGTTAATTGCTATATACTTTACGAGCATCAAGTTTTTGGCGCCGTTGCCGGGGACTACTGTAATTTTGATTGGTTTAATTTTGATTTGTGCAGTTTGTTTTTTTGGCTTACCATGAACCGACGTTCTCGGAGTCATTCTCCATTACGGTTTGATCCTGATATAGACCGTATTTCTCGCAGGATAAGGATAGAACGCCAGGCAGCCTTGCTTAGACAAAGAGCTGACGAGAGCTTCAACAAAACAATCCTAGAGGAAGTTTGTGAAGAGGAACCAATGGCAGACAGGTCTATTATGGAACTGCTAAAGGCACAGAGGCCGGCTGCGACCTCAAGCATCCTTGATCCTAAGATTACGGCAGCCTCCTTTGAGATCAAACCGATAATGATACAGATGATCCAGAACTCGGGTCAATTCGGTGGGGATTACCATGAAGATCCCAACGCACACCTCAACAAGTTTATGGAATATTGCAGCACATTCAAGTACAGGGATGTTACGCCGGAACAAGTTTTCATGAAGCTGTTCAGGTTCTCTCTGAAGGATGATGCTGCAGACTGGCTGAGCTCACTAGCACCGGGATCTCTGACTGATTGGAACGTCACAATGGCCGCATTTTTGGCTAAGTTCTTCCCACCGTCGAAGACTGCACAATTCAAGAGCGACATCACTTCGTTCCGAAAATTTGAGAGTGAGAACCTGCATCTGGCCTGGGAGAGATTTCAGAAATTGTTGAGGAAGTGTCCCCACCATGTTTTTGAGGTGCACCATCTTGTTGACTTGTTCTACTCCGGTATCACTTCTGCTAGCAGAGCTTCACTAGATGCAGCGGCAGGAGGTAATCTGTTCAACAAGACGGTAGCTCAAGCTTACAGTCTGGTAAAGGAGCTTGCCAAGAGAAGTGCACATTGGAAAATTGAGAAGCCAAGTCAGAGGAGGGGAGTATTTGCAGTAGCTGCCCCTAGTACACCTGCATAACCTGATGCACAGATTGCAGCACTGACTGAGAAGATGGACCTACTGGTAGCTCATTTTCAGAAACATGAAGTTGTAGCAAAGTGTGAACTTTGCAGTGGCGGTCACAAGAACGCTGAGTGCCCGATGGTCATTGAGTCTGTGAACTACATCAAACAGTTCGGGCCTTACAACACACCTTGGAGACAAAATCATCCAGGTTTCAGTTGGTCCAACAATCAGGCGGCTTTGGGACCACCAGGATTTGCAGCTCCTCCACCCAACCAGAATCAGAACCAGAACCAAAACCAGGGGCAAAGGCCGAAGAGTGGGATGGAGGAAAAGATTGATGCTATGGTAAAGATCCTCGGAACAATGGAGGGCAGGCTAGCCAATAATGAGGCCTTCTGCAAGGGCCTAGAGACTCAGATTAGCCAATTGGCTAAGATGAATTCTGAGCGAGCCACCGGACAGCTGCCAATTACTAACGAGCCGAATCCGAGGGACAGACAACCGTAAGCACCCTGAGGGGGAAGGACAGTCTAAAGCTCTAAAGACTTAAAAATCGAGCGCTGTTGGGAGGCACCCCAAATATAAGTACAATTTTTGAACCATTCTTTTAATTATTTTATGACAATGATTATGAACTTTCTATCTTTTCCTGATGTTAATTAGGACCGTATTAGGATTTGTTTAGTTTTTTTAAAATTTTAATTTTTCCAGGTTGTTTACATGATTTAGGATAGGATAGGGCCATATAAAATAAAGAAAAAAAAAATCTATGCTTGTGGCGCCTCGTCTAGACGAGACGTCTCGGGGGACCACAGCTGCATTTCTGCCAGCCGCGGTGTCTCGCCGAGACATATAGTGTCTCGGCGAGACGAGCCGCCCAAGGTCGAATTTGGGCGGCTCAATTAGGGGATTGGCCGAACCAATCCCCTAAAATCCCCTCATTTAACCGCCCTAACCCTTCACCTACCCTTTTCAACTCCTATAACTAAGATTTTGCTCTCTCTCTCTCCTCCATACTTCCATTGCTATCTCTCTCTAAAAACCCTAACTCTCCTTCCCCATCTCCTCATCTCCAACCTTCCTCACACTAAGACCTTACTTCTACTTCCAAATCTCTACGGATTTTACCCTTTCAAGACCTTCCCCTCCTTTCCTCCTTTGGTTTTCTTCATTCCATTTCCATTTTCCACAAGGTTCTCAAAGGGTAAGTTCTCTTTTGATCTTATTATGAATTTTTGGTGCATTTACTTGTTGGTTACACGATTAGAGAGTGGAGATGTGCGGTTTCCCACTATTTAAGGTTACCATTGATTCATTAATGGCTTCCTAGTGAGATTAGAGGTCTTTATTGTGAAGAGATTGATTTTCTTGTGAAAATTATTTTGGTTATGGATTATGATGTTTAGGTATGGAGCTTTGTTTTGAACCTTTTCGGTTTAGGATTTGATTTCGAATTTGTTGTAATAATTTTTATAGAAATTAGGGATTTGAATGTGTTGGGGCTTACTTGTTGTTATTGTATTTTGTTTGGCTCTTGTCCTTTATTTTGTAGTTACAATGGAAGATCAACCACGACGCCACCGACTTCATCGCCGCACCGATTCACTCCCCGAGGGAATGGTGCCGGTTCCGGGCACCGTTCGAGCACGCATCATCCACCCCCCTCCTGCTCCTGAGCCACGCGCCAACAGGTACCACCCCTGTCCATTGTCACAGAAGTATCATTGTCCTTTCCTTATTCAGTCTGTTGACGAGGGTAGGCTTTTCTGAAAAATCAAACATTATGAATGTGCAACACCTAGATTTTTTGATTAGGAGTGGTTGACACAATGCGGATTAGATGAGCAGGTTCAATCCCTTTTAGATAATATGGGGTGGTTGATAATCGAACGGCGTCGTCGTCCTCTATCTCCCTCCTTTATTTTAGAGTTCTACACAACTCTAAAATTGGAGACAGACGACGACGGAGTGAAAACTCTTCACTTTCGCCTGAATAATATAGAGCGTGTGTGGACTGAGGAAGACATGAATGAGGCCTTCAAATTTAAGGAGGCCGATATAGTCGAGTGGGAACGGGATTTAACCCATAGCCAATACTTCACTGAAGTATCTAGAGAGTCTTGTTATAGCAAGAAAACGGCCACCAATACAAGCTTGACGGACCCAATGGACCATCTCATGCATAAGTGGATTTCGTTTAACCTAAATGGTCAGAGGGAGGCTGACAAGGTTACAGAGATGGACCTCTTAATGTTGTGGTGCATGAAAAAGGGTCGTCTAGCTCGGATGGCCCACGTCCTATGGACCCAGATGGCTAACTTCCGCTTCTCTAAACGCACGGCCTTCCCGTTTGGGGCTATCATTACCCGATTAGCCTTTTTAGAGGACCTCGAAACGGAATTGAATGCCAGGCCTTCCAAACCATTCTTGTTGCTGGATAAAACTTACCTGAATAGGGCACATATTATTCACACCTCTGGTGTGTGGACTAGAGATTTTGCTGCAGGTACAGTCGGAGCTAGTTCTTCTCGGACAGGTGCGACAGATATGCTGACATCCAGTTCTGAGGAAGAGGAGGCGGAGGACACAGATTACCAACCAGGCCATATTGGTACCCTCGAGGAAAGGTTGGAACTAGCCATTGTAGTCGGGGAACAGAATAGGGAGAACATCCGGGCACTCAATTCCGAGTTCCAGGATTTTCGCCTCGACTTCAACAGCTTGGCCAGTGATATTCGGGGTTGGATGGATCGCCACCCCTAGGGAGTTTTCTACACCTATTTCTTTTCCTCACTTTACTTTATGCTTCGCCTATGCATTTCTGGAATAATTGCATATCGTAAGTGTGGGGAGGTTGCAATAGGATAGGAAACTTTGGAGTTCTTCCATTGAGTCTGCATGTTTTTATTTATTGTGTTTATGTGTGTTATGTGTGTTTTCGTTTTCCCGTTTGCATGTTCTTGATTTGTCTGAGTTTGTGTGTTTTTCCTTGTTTTTGCAAGTAGCTAGGAGAAATAAAAAAAGTCCGAGGCAGTTAAATTTGATACATTTAGCTATCCCGCAATACAGTTGACAATGCGCTTAAAAATTTGCACATTCTAAATGAAATTGATGCATGAGAAAAATATTGAACAACGTTTGAGTCTCCAAAGAGTATTATTTGCCTAAAATTGACATGGAACGGAACGTTAGTTGATGCTAGAATTGATACAAATAACCCTTAAATTGTGAGTTAGAGCCCGAAAGATCAATATTTTTAGACTCATGATTAGGAACAATTGATCTCTTAGGTGTGGGATTACATTTATTTTCTTTGTGCTCATAGGAATTGCATCCAATACTGGTTGAATTTTGTGTTTTTATTAAACTTGAAATGATTAGGCAACCTAGGTGTAGCCCTTTGTGAAATTTAGCCTATTTCTTTGTTTAGCCAAAATCCCTTAACAATTCCCCTAGATAAGCCCCTTTGAGCCTTTTACCCATTTCTTTGATCATCCCTGTTACAAACCTTAGCCTTCTTAAATACCCTTTCTCACCCAAGTTAATTGACTCAATTTAGTTTTGATAAATCCTTAGACACACATCTCCTTCAAATTCTCACTAGCAATCATTAAAAAGTTGTAATTTTAATAGACGAAGCAACCCTTACCCATTTGATTTTCACTCTTTATCCCCTCTATTCAAAAAGAAAAAAAAATGGTTAAAAACCAAATCAAAAAAAAGGATAAAAGACGTGTTTATATTTTTAGTTGCTTCCCGAATACTTCATTGACTCACAAACACAACCTTGAGCTTAAACCTTCTTATACTTAGCGGATCACGTGTCCCTTTTGGATTCTGACTTGCTTGAGGACAAGCAAGATTTTAAGTGTGGGGAGGTGGTTTATAGCTCCCTAATGCGAAAAATTTGTCCTTTTTGCCAAAATTTTAACTATTTGAGTCATTTAACTTTTTGCCTAAAATTCCTTTTTTCCTACCTCAACCTTTAGCCAATGTTACAACCCTTAAAGACCTATGATTTTGTTTAATTTTAATGCATTAATTTTGACCGGATGGATGATGCAATCCCAACGTGACCACTTTGTGTAATAACATGTAGAGCGTTTACAAAAAAAAATAAAAAAATTTACACCCAAACACTTGAGCGTTAGAGTGACCACTTGTAAGCTATCAATTTTAGTTCTCTTCTTTCGTTTTCATGAAGTGTTGATTGATAAAACCAATTAATCAGTTTTGGAGACTCATCAGAGGTTGATTATGTTTTTAATTGCAAAAGGAGTAGTCTGAACTGTTGTGAATAATAAAGCGTAGTAGATTCTTGTTTTTGTAAGGGAGCTATTTGTTGATTTTTTTCTCTGTTTTGGATTCTGTCTTGCTTGGGGACAAGCAAGATCCAAGTGTGGGGAGGTTGATAGCTCCCATTTACATAGGGTTTTTAGACCTTTTTCAGTTCATTTTCGCTTAGTTTTCTTTAACTTTTGCGCTCGTTTCATTCGCTTTTAGCAAAAATAAGTCTTTTCGAGTATTTATGGTAGATTCTGTGTCTTCAGGTGTTTGAAGGCGTAGTCGAGTATTCCCGAACCAGACTTGGACCTTTTGGAGCACTTTTAGGACTCATCAGGGACCATTAGAGAAGATTTCGAAAGCCCAAGGACCAAAACAGAAGAAAAACCCAGAGTGTGCCCCATATGAAGCTTGTCTTGTCGGGACACAGGCCTGTCTCGCCGAGACAGGCAGTGTCTCGCCGAGACACTACGGCGTCTCGACGAGACACCTACTCGTCTCGACGAGACAGTCCTTGTCTCGGCGAGACGAGGCGGGAGAGGCGCCAAAACGCCTCTCCCTGGCTGGAAACTCGACCACTAAGCCATCTTTTCAACCTATTTCACTCAGGAAATGCCGTTTTTACCCCCGAAAAGCCTAGGTTTGCTGCCTATCATTATAAATAGGCAGTTTAACATAGGAGAACACGTTCTTTTTTTCCTTTTATTTTTCAGAAAACACTAGAATAGGTGTTTTAATTTCTACAATTGTAGTTTAGTTGCTTTTGGATTCGAAGAACTGCTCAAAGGGGTGGAGGCTCTACCTTGTTTATATTGTAATCAGACGAACGGGTTTTGGATTTTCTAAATCCTTCCCTTAATCTTTATTGCATTTATTCAAGCATGATTTCGTCTTCCATCAATTACATTTATGCTTTGATTGGTTTGTCTATGAACTAATCTCCATCCAATCTAGGATGGGGATGAGATTGTTGAGATTGCTATGAATGTTAGGGTTTAGGGTTTGAGAACTTGCTATTGATTCGATTAGGTTATGTGTGCTTTATGCCTAAATGATATTAGGAACAGGATTAATTGCTAGAATGAGCATTGATAATGCTCAACTAGCGCGTTTTGTGTATATAATGTGCTTAATGCCTGTAACCCTGATATTGGTTAGATGTTAGGAAGATTGATTCTTGACCAAGGAATCATCTTTACCGAATTCGCACAAACCTGACTTCGCTAGAGACCACTAGGAATGAGGCTCTGTGGCTGGGCTACGGCTTAAGCCTTAATTGCCAACGAACATAACGCTTTGCATGACCTAGGGTATATGCCTAATCAAGCCGTCACCCGATTGCATGTGAATAGGAAAGACAGTACTGATCACATTAGTCTTTCACCTAGGGCGATTACCTTCAATCTTTAGTAAAGCTTAAATCTGAACCCCTTTTACCTCATTTGTAGTAATTAATCAATGGATTCCCCTACCTAGATTGTAACTATCATTAATCACAATCCACCCTGCTGCATGTTCTGTTTACTGCTTTCTTAGCTTAGGTATTTATTTCTTTAGTTTCTAAAACCAATTTGCTTTCGACCTCGCTAAATAGACAAATTCCCAGCTAAATCTGACTGATTAGGATAGTAGTCCTTGTGGTTCGATCTCGTGCTTAGCACAATACTACTTGATGCGATATGATACACTTGTCCTGTTAATTGCTATATACTTTACGAGCATCAATACACATACCCGTATCGGTTATAGTCATCTATGAAGGTAACAAAGTACAGAAAACCAGATCCAGCACTGGTGTTCATTGGACTACATACATCTGAGTGCATCAGCTCCAATAGCTCAGTGGCCCTTGTACCAGTTTTTGGTGTTTTTGGTGAAAAGTGCCTTAGTCATCTTCCCTTTTACACAAGATTCACACATGTCATAAAACTGAATGTCAAATGACTCCAGCACTCCACTAATGTGAAGCCTAGTTATGCTTTTCTCATTTATGTGACCAAGATGATAGTGCCAGATATATTAGGATTTAGTTCATAGTTTTTAATCCTTTTAGTATTCATGTTATAAATTGAATTAATGCATTTTAGATCAAGGATATATAAACCATTTTCAAGAAATGTGGTTCCATAAACAATATTGCAACATTGAATAGAAATTCTACCATGTCCAATATTAAAATTAAAACTAGAAATATCCGATATAGAAACTGAAATAATATTCCTGCACATTGCAGGTACAAGATAACAATTTCTAATTTCTAAAACTAATCCACTAGGTATCTCTAAGAATAATCTCCGATCTTCAAAGCCTCTACATGAGCACCATTGTCGACTCGAAGATGCACTTCACCAGATCCCAGCAACCTCCTATTTCTTTGTTCCTGCACATTTAAACAAATGTGAGTACCACATCCAGTGTTTACAACCAAAGATGTAGAAATAGCTAGATTAATTTAAACAACATAAATACCTGAACCAGAAGCTTCGTCCTTCTGTTTCTCCCTTAGCTTTGGACACGCATTCTTCCAGTGTCCCTTCTCATTACACTCATGGCAGATATCATCTGCTGAGGCCAACCTACCTTTAGAAGGTGTCGCCTTCCTAGCCTTGGGCTTGGCCTTTTGGGCCTTCGCTTTGGACTTGGACTTAGCCTTTCTCTTAGGCACGTTCCCTTTGTTAACCAGCAACACTTCTGGAGTCCTCTTGTAGGATTGCTCAGCAAGTTTCAACATGCCATACAATTCTACTACAGACTTATCAACGCCCTGCATGTGGTAGTGCATGATAAACTGATTGTAGGATGCTGGAAGTGATCCAAAAATGATGTCGACTGCTAGTTGTGCAGGCACTGGTGAGCCAAGCCTTGACATTGTGTCAATAAAACCCTTCAACTTTAGCACGTGTGTGCTAACAGAAGTCCCGGCTTGCATCGTAGTGCTGCATAGCACCTTTGTTGTCAAGTATATTTCCTGACGAGCTTGATCTTGGAACATCCTTTTGAGTTGATCCATGATCTCAAAGGCGTGCTGCTCCATGAACTGTTTCTGAAGATTAGGAACCATGGTACCCAGCATAATGCATGACATATCTCTGTCATCCTTAACATGTCGGTCGTACTCCGCCATTTGATCAGCGGTTATGCCCCGACCTACAGGACGAGCTGCTGGTAAGGTAGCAGTCAGCACATATTCCTTCGACTCGTGTCTAAGAACTATTTGCAAGTTCCTGGACCAGTCAAGGAAATTAGTCCCTGAAAGCTTTTCCTTTTCCAGGAGTGGTCTGAGTGAGTTGTTGCTTGTTGCAGCCATTTAATTTTCTTTTTCGTGTAATTTTGATGTGGAGTTTAATCTACGTGGAAAAATTACATTTGAGTTAGAATAAAGGGCTTAAGCCAAAGATCAAATTAATAATCCATTTTAATTTGTTATTGGTGATATTTATTTGGCTGTCTTGACCAAGATCCACAATCCATCAATAATCGACCGAGCTAGGGCTCCACCGTCAACCATTGACGATTTGGTAGGATAGACTATCCAATCCTCCATAAGGACTATTGGTTTGATGGGCTTTGTGACACTTAGCCCATCTGTGCTTAGGGCCCGCTCTGAGCTAATGCTACCCATGTTGAGTCCAACCACCATACACGCGTTAGCCATACCGAAGTATCCTAACCCTCAACGATCCACTAATTACTACAACATACCTGCTAGGGCACGTCATACAATGTAGCACTACCTGAGAGGAAGAGGTGTGAATCTGGAAAGCACTTTTAAACGACTCAATATTTCAATATTCGGATTAATTAAGTGATACGGCTTTAACATATAATTATCACGGGTGATGATCTGGTGATCGTGGCTACTTATATTTCATGTTATACTAAGCAATTGTATCATCAAAATAAACATAGAGACTCTATGGGCCTTATAATACATCCTAGTGAAACTAGATATACTATCTAATCTCCACGGGCTTGCTTCAAGTCTCCTTGGGCTCCCACTATGGGCTTGGACCATCTGGGCTTCTTCACGACCAATTACAATTTTATGAATAGAACCTATTCTAAAATTACATTAATGAAAAAATGGCACGCAGGCCATATTTCCCAAAATAAATTAAATTACAAATCGACTTTAATTTAGGACCCATAGAACTCTATAACACGTTGCTGCACAGTAAGACATACAAATATAATGCATGATCATGACATTCCAAAATCATCTAATAAAGTTAAGCCGAGTTACTTAGAGTGAAATCGCCAATTTTACCATATGTGACTAAGGTTCATAAAGGCCCAAACGGTTAACATCCATTTGTATGCAAAATTACAATTTTGCTCCCACTGAATTTTAGGGTCGTCGCATATCTAAAATTTAGCCCTCCCAATTTAAACCGGTGTCACGGTCTATTGGGCCAATTTCACAAATTAACCATATTCAATTTCATACAATTTATCAATTCGATTAAAAATTAAATATGCATGTCAAACAAAAATATTTTAATACCAATTAATTTTTATTCAAAACACGTTTAATAAATTAAACGGTATTAGGGCCCTGATTTTATTAAAATACCCATGAAAATTTTTAAAACTTAAAATCAGTCCCTATAATCTAAATTTAGACCCAAAACGGACCCGAGACAACAACCGGGTTGTTGTCCGCGGACAGCAGTCCTGTGGCTGCTGTCTGGCGGACAGTAGTCCCGTGACTGCTGTTCCGTGTCCGAAACTTTTTTTTCTGTTTATTTATTGTTTAAATGAAATTGATGCTGTATTTTTTTTTAAATTTGAAATTATTTTAAAATAATTTCAGAACCAAATAATACAAAAAAACACAGACAGAAATAATAAATAGAAAACTTCCTAGAACAATTTCTATACGAGGAATTAATAGGAATTCTCAAAACTGATTTGGAAAAATAATAAAAACCTAATCTTATTAATTTTCAATCAATCAAAACGGACTAAACCATGACTCTGATACCACTGTTAGGGACTATTGCCAGTTAATCAACTGTAGCGTAGCGGAATTGCGGTTTAAAATTTATTTCTAATCCCTTTAATTTGATCTTTGTCCGTTAACCATTGATTGAATAAAACCTTTTGATCCGTTTAGGGATATAAACATACCAGGACTGTCTCTTCTAGAGACGGCTGAAGAATCCACAAGGTAGTGAGATCTCCGTAGTCAGGTGCACGAACAGCTATTGAGCTAGAACCGGTGCTAGCCGAAGAATGGAGAAGAACTGGAGAGAAAAGGAACTTTGCCAAAATCCCACTATCTCAATTGTATTGATTCTGCGCGAAAATCCTTTGCTAAATGTATGGTGGCCGAAAATTGTTGGTTATTGCTTCTTCAAAGCAATTAGCAATTAGTTGGCCGAATCTGTATTAGGTTAGATTTAGGTTTTAGACTTTTATTATATATAGTGTAGTTATTCCTAAGCCTAATTGGTTTAGGGTTAGTTAGTTAATTACAAAACTAATCTAATCCTAACATAATCACTTAAATAAATACCAGTAGTATTTATTCTATGCAATTAGTTACAATTAAATTAAATTTAATTACCCCAATTAAATAAACAACACTAATTAATAAATTGACGTATTAGTTTGATTAATTATTCACGAATGCAATTTCATTAATTTATAAATTAATTAATTACATCCTGTAAACTAATTAACCAATTAAATACTCAACGCCTAAATCTATTAATCAATTACATTGATACAAAGTATCAATTAATCAATTAATTAACCACCAATTAATTACCTTGACATTTTACTGTCAACCAATTAATTAATCTCATCCCTCCAGTGTACCTTTCTATAAGTTCTAACTCAGATGTTCAATGTGCATGATCCTATGGGACTGTCCTTAGCTAGCAGTGGGCTCACGGCCCACAGACAGTAAGTGGGTTCTAGCAAACCATTACTGCCCCTAACCAATACAGCTATTTCAGCAGTCTAAAGATGCAGAGACCCTGTAGTTATCTCTTAACTTCTTTTACCATTTGATATCGATATTATAAACTAAAGGCATGTCGGCTGTCATCCTCTCTGTTGTTTATGATATTTCTTGATCTTAAGTAGATTAATGAATCCGATAAGTAAACTACTTATCAGGGTGTGGCCACACACTTATCAATCTCACTTATCAAGTGGCCTATGATATCATCTCACTATTATGTGAGCGGTAATTCCATCACTTCACTATCAATGCCAATGTGTTCACCTGTTCACCCAATCATACCCGTATTTGGCATCCTGTTACAGACCTGTTAGGCGTATCTCAAAGTGAACCGGATCCCACATTGATATTATAATGAAATCTGGTCTGAAGATAGTTAGAGACCTACTTAAGAAAACTAATGACACAACCACCATGTAGTTTTTCTCGAGCGGATCGATCCAGTCACATGTATACAACATGTACCCATATTCACAACTGACTTATCAAGTGCTATGGCTAGTATCAATTACTACCATATAGTCGTCGAATATACAAGTCTGTGGTCTTAATCATTCCCATGATAGAATAGACTTGGGATACGGTTTTACGATTATCAATCAATGGATTCTCTATTCATATTATAGCACAAGATATAAATGAACTAGATTAATGCCTTTATTAATGTGACACAAGTACATTTTATAAGAACCAATGCCTATGAACTAGGGCACACCAACACTGAACGCCTCCCAATCTGCGGTATAGACTCTTCTTTCGCTGAAAAATGTTACCAAACACGTTCTTGTTCCAATCAGAAACAGCTTCGGTAAAGTTGAGCATAGAGTCCCGAATATTAGAATTCACATCCCAATTATTGTATAATTACATATTAATCCATGTGATATAACTAATGATTTTGTATATTTACAAATTGACTCCTGAACTTAATAACTTCCAACTCTTTGCCCCCGTTTAACGAGTACATACAAATTGATTAATCCTAGTTTGTGTACCATATCAGTAAACAATTTTATTGATAATGGCTTGGTATATTAATTTGTCATAAAGGATATTAATTGAATATTTTAACCAAAATCGTTTATTGACAGTTGTTGTGATAAATTAAATTTGATTTAATAATTTACTAATCATTAATCATTAGAATAAATTATATTTCACGGCATCCTTCACAGCACACCCTACTCCTTTTACTCCATATCTTTCATATTTGAGTCTGTATATGAGTTTTGCAGTGTCTAGTCCGGTGTCTCAAGCAAACTGAAGTCGGGCCCAATATATGGTCCGTGACCCTAACTGTTATTGTTTTGCAGGTTTACTAGATTTAGAATTGTTTCCCCTTTGTAAATCCCCTATAATATATTTATATCCTATTTGTGCTTAGTTTTGTTGTAAATATATGTAAATTAATTTACCGTTTTCTATTATATTAGCATACACATTAATTAATCAATCATAGTATGGTATAAAATAAACCAAGTATAAAAATTTAAGACGATTTAATAATAGAGATGAGTAAGTGAGTGTCCGGAACCTATTTCTAAAAGGTACAATAGTCTATCGGTCTATCCAATACGCTTATTTTCCCAATCTAGTAGACCAGGTTAAAGTGGCGTATTAACCCCATGAATGTGCCTAAAGTGATACGTGCTTAAACTTTACTAAATCTCTACTTACTCTACCATATTAGATCCAAGGGTTAATCATCTCACTTTAAGTAATTTCGAAGGGATGATCCGTAATTTTCAAAGACTCAAAGTCAATATACTAATGATGTATTAAACAAATTATATTTCATGTTATAAATCGATAATGTAAGTAGATAAATACAACGTGTGGATCTAGTTCTCTGTTCCTTCTGCGTTCCTACAAGGTAAAAAGGATTTCAGTGAGGGACTCTCTGACAGTCAAGTCAGTTATAATCTAAGAGAATAAGTTAAGCATTGGTAAGAGTAATGTTGCACAAGGAGTAAGATTGTAACTTTTGAGGGAGAAAGACCTTTTATATTGGAGTGATGAGTCATATTCTAAAGAGAAAGACACTAACATTACTAAATCATTTTCTAACATTGCCTACTAATAATGATGTCATACATTTTTAATATCATTTGTTTTTTTTTCTATACATAGAACATAAAAGCGTCAAAATATCTAGATTCGTTTTTATCCAAATTAACAAATTCATTTACATCTAATATCAATCTCCTAGGCATACATGGTAAACATTATTTCTTTTAATAAATATAAGATGGTGGATTCAAATTCTAAATTTCATATTTATTGGAATATAGGAACAATATATTTTACCGAATATAATTTGTAAATAAAATCCTACGTTGAGGTGAACTACTAAATCATTTTCTAACATTTCTTACTAATAGTGATGTCATACATTTTAAATATCATTTATTTTTTTCTATACACAGAACACAAAAGAGTAAAACTATGTAGATTTTATCCAAATTAACAAATTCATTTACAACTAATATAAATCTCATAGACATATATAGTAAAACATTATTTCTTTTAATAAATATAAAATGATGGATTCAAGTTCTAAATTTCATATTTATTAGAATATAGGAATAATATATTTTACCAAATATAATCTGCATATAAAATCATATATTTGTACTATATTATTATTATTGTGATGAACGTGGACCGAACGTTACTAAATCATTTTCTAATATTTTCTACTAATAATGATGTCATACATTTCAAATGTCATTTTTTTCTATACACAGAATATAAAAGAGTTAAACACTTTATTTTTTTTTATCTAAATTAACAAATTCATTTACAGCTAATATAAATCTCATAGGAGTACATGGTAAATATTATTTATTTTAATAAATATAAAATGGTGGATGAGAATTATAAATTTCATATTTATTGGAATATATGAATATTATATTTTACCAAATGTAATTTGCATATAAAATCAAATATTTGTATTATATCACCGTTGTGTTGAATATGGTGGATCTAATGTTATTAAATCATTTTGTAACGTTTTCTACTAATAATGGTGTCATATATTTTAAATTTTATTATTCTATACATAGAACACAAAAGAGTCAAACTATCTAGATTTTTATCCAAATTAACAAATTCATTAGAGCTAATATGAATTTTATAGGCATACATGGTAAACATTATTTCTTTAAATAAATTTAAAATGGTGGATTCAAATCAAAATTCATTTTTTTTAATATATTTCATATTTATTGGAATGTAGGAATATTATATTTTACCAAATATAATTTCCATATAAAATTATATATTTGTACTCAGGGACGGATCCATGATTTTTAGATAGTGGGGGCAAACCATACATGCGGTATAAAAAAATCAATAACGATATAAATAAATAACTCCAAGTACAATATATCAAAATAGATTACATAACGGAAGGAAGGTCATTCAAATCAATTTCAATCCGAGGTTGTTTTGAAGAACATGTCAGTTCTCTTGCATCAATATTTTTTGTCAATTGTTTGTTGTTCATTGATCAACTCTTTTCTAGCGAAGTATTTTTTTCATAATCTACAGTAGAGAATAAATTAGTTAAGTTTAGAAGTTTAGTTAGGCTTAAACATGTAGTAAGTTAAACATACATGAATTTAAGTTAAAATTGACACACTATAAAAAAAAAGTTAAAATTGACAAAAATAAAGTTTAAATGCCATATAGTATTTGTAATGTTAATAGTTCTATAATTGGCCATAAATATGTTATCCATTTTTTAAAAGTTCAATAGTTCAATTATAAGATTTAAATGTTATAGGATTATTTATTCGTCAACGCCAAATACATTAAATTTGGCCATAATTCCCTCCCTGGATATACATGTTCAAGATGAATTATGAAGATATATATTTGAATAGAATAAAAATGAAATTTAGCAATTAAGTGTATTTTTAATTGCTACATACATCTATCGAATTCAATTGGCACATCTCAATTATAAATTCCAATTAGCAAACAAAAACTAAATTTACAACAACTGGACTCTAATTGCAAAAGTAAGAATACATATGTTTTCATTGTTGAACAAAGCATCAGACTATACAAATTGCAATTTACAACTAAATTACAGAGCAAAGATCAGACATTTAAATTTGCTGAAGAATTGAACATGTTTAATTTAAGTGAATAACATCAAAATTCAATTAACATAAATTAAGAGAATACCAACAAGGATCAATTAACAGAAACAAAGAACATATTCAACCTTCTTCTTTATTCGAGTCTTGAATATCAGAATATAGGGGAAAGAGAAGAGCATGAACGGAACGAACGGAGGAGGACGAGCGAACATTGGACGAGAAAGAGAAGGGAAAGAGAAGAGCAGCAGGAGAAGAGGACAGATTAGGGTGAGATTTTTGGGGAGAGATATAAGAGATCGATGGAATTGGGGATTCTGGAGAGAAATATAGGAGATCATGGAATTAGGGATTCTAGGGGAGAGATGCAGAATTATTGGGAAAAGAAAAGGACTAAAATGTCCTCTTCTTTGTCTTTCAATTAGACAAAACGATGTCGTTCCACTTAAGTGGAACGACGCCGTTTTGTCTTATGGAAAGACAAACAAAAAAAGGACATTTGAGTCCTCTTCTTCTACCTCTCGCAAAAGAGGAGCTGTAGCCAGTATCAATGGCAGAAGTGAGGGGGGAAAATTTCAGGTTTCAAAATTAAATTATCGGGTATTATTTTTTCATTCTAGATTTTAGTGGGGGCAAGTACCCCCATTACCCCCACTGTAGATCCATCCCTGTTTGTACTGTATCATTGTTGTGATGAACGTGGATCCAATGTTACTAAATCATTCTCTAATATTTTCTATTCATAATAATGTCCTACATTTTAAATATCATTTGTTTTTTTCTATACACAAAATTTAAAAGAGTCAAACTATCTAGATTTTTATTCAAATTAACCGATTCATTTGCAACTAATATAAATCTCATAGACATACATGGTAAACATTATTTATTTTAATAAATATAAAAACATGGATTCATATTCTAAATTTCATCTTTATTGGAATGTAGGAATATTATATTTTACCAAATATAATTTGTATATAAAATCATATATTTGTACTGTATCATTGTTCTCATGACGTGGATCCAATATTATTAAATTATTTTCTAACATTTCCTACTAGTAATGATGTCATATATTATAAATATCATTTTTTATATACAGAACATAAAATGGCTAAACTATCTAAATTTGTAACCAAATTAACAAATTCATTTACAACTAATATAAATTTTGTAGATATATATGGTAAACATTATTTTTTTTAATAAATATAAAATGGTGGATTCAAATTCTAAATTCCATATGTATTGGAATATTGGAATATTATATTTAACCAAATATAATTTCATATAAAATCATATATGTGTATTGTATCATTGATTTGATGAAAGTGGATCCAACGTTACTAATCGTTACTAATAATTTTTTAACATTTCCTACTAATAATGATGTCATACATCTTAAATATTATTTTTTTCTAGGGCAAATAATTTATTAGTCTATGAGTTTGTGTATATTACACTAATCAATCCTTTTTTTTAGAAAAACACTATAAAGTCTCCGAATTTTGAGAAAATAACTACTTAGTCCCTCAATTAATAAATTTTATATAAGATAGCAAGTTTACCCCTCTTTCATTAATTAATATATTATATTATTAATACATATATAAAAATTAATATTAATAATAAAATTATATTATTATTTAGTGTATTTTTAATTAGAAATAGATAATCAAATTTATAATAACTTTGTATTTTAATTTGAAAAGATAAATGCATTTTTAATATAATATTTATTTGATATGATGTTTGAAATTTATATACTATTAAATTTTATTTTATTATTAATGATCAATTAAATGAAACATAAATTATATAGTCATTAATTTTGTTTTTAACATAATCATTAAAATTTAAATTTATGAAATAAGTAATATTTAATTTTAATACATAGTAAAATCTATTTTTTTATAAGTTATTTAATTGCTCGATTCAAATATCGCCAGACATCATTTGAAGGGATCATTTCTTAATTAAATTTTTCTACGTACATTAGACTCGAATTCAATATCTCTAGTTTAAGCGATTTGAAGTTCGTAACCTCTCAACCTAATCTTAATTGATTTACTAAAAATAGTTAAATGTTATATTATTGTTTTTTTATAAGATAGAAAAACATATGGGATAAAACTACATAAGAATTAATTTAGGAAAGCAGACTCCAAGAGCATCATCCCGGAGAAGCTCAAGAATAGATGAAGGGAGCTACACAATCTTCACACGGTCTAGAACAAAATCATGGGCACTAGAGGTAAGAGCATCAGCAACCCAATTTTGTTCGCGATAGACAGGATGAACTTCAACACTAGCAAAGGTTTGAATTAATCTACCAATCTAAATTCATATGAAAGCCAGCGATATTAACTGATTTAGAGATGCAATTAACCACCTTTTTATTATCACAATCCACTTCAATCCTCTCTTGGAAATAAGTCCTAAAGACAATCATTTTAGGATACTTTTACAATTAATGAAATGTTCATTTACTGTTACTTGATTTACTATATATTTGTGATTTACTATTAAAAGGCAATTCATCTTTTATCATATACTGATTAACAAGATAGAAGAAATCATTAGTTTATGTTTAATGCATAAAGTGTTCATACAAGATGAAGTGAGTCTAAACTTTATGACTAAAACTAATCGATTATAAAACTAAAACACCCAAGTCAAGCATTGTGTTATAAAGGATTGACATAATGTTGTCGAGAATTACATGTAACAATGTTTCCTATTATTAAATAGGAAGTTGATACCACAAGATATATATATGAGGATATTTAGACAATTACATGGATGTATATGAAAAAGTTCTTACACATTGGTGATCCGACATGAGATACTAGGATGGATAAATCATTCTAATGTCAACTAGCTTATCTCATAGGTGATATCAGATATAAATAATCCTCAGACTTAAATAATCATCATGGTAATTCTAGATTATAGAGTGTGATTCTTTGACGCTGTTATCTAGCACGATCCAACACAATGTATGTGCCTCGGGTAGTGATTTAGTGTCATATGAAGCAATTGTAAATTGAATGATAAATTAAACATTCATCACTCCTAATAGATGAGAGATATATCACTGGGCACTTGTGGATGAATTCTTCTACATCCTTGTAACGTGATAGGTTATAAGATGAAATAGAGATTTCACATAACCTATCTAGTTTGAACAATTCGCCCCATACAAGTAAAAACAAACATCTCTATATATGTGACTTGACATTTTCTATATATAGTCACGATTCATGTAGATATAGTTGATGAATGATCGAATTATACTGTAATTATGCAGTGAAAGATAAAAAGTCAAAATCAACTTGACTTCTTATGGCTCTAGAGGAGTGAGACATCCTTTTCTTAAGTCGGTGCACTCACTCTGTTATACGTTAGATTGGATTAATTTGATGCAAATTAAAAGATAGAAATTAAAGAGTTAATTTACTATCCAATCAATTGAATTGCAATAAACGTATACGAATAGTTGTGGTAAGCACCCAGTGAGTCACACACAAAGAACAATGACGAAAGGCAACTGTAAATTGGAAATTGTTTCCACCTAGGACCGAGGGATGCCGAAATATATATGTAGTATTTTAGGTATTTTAATTGAATTAGATATATTAATTATAATGGTTATTATAATTGATTATAACTAATATTAATAGTGTTCTAATTGAAATAAAATATTTCATTATATTAGATATATAATATTAATATAATAAGGGTTTTCCCTTTTTTTTAGAGCAAGAGAATAGGAGACGAGCGATGAAAGCGAGAGAGGCGAGAGACAGGGACAGTGACCAGCGGGATCAGAGGAGAGACAGTGAACAAAGGGAGCGATCGAGATCGGGCGGCGGTCCGGTGATGGCGGCAGCGGTGCGGTCTGTTTTATCGGTGGGTGAGGCACGAGTTTCCTTGGCTGGGGAGGCGATTTTGGATCCGATCGGGATTCCTAGGGAAGAGGCGCGATCTGTTGAGGCTGATTCCGGCGGTTCAATGGCAGGGATGGTGCGACCTGTGGAGGCTGGATCAGGCGGCGATCTGCTGGTTGAGGCGCTGGCTAGGTTGGATCGGGTAGGAGGATTTGAGAGCAAGGCGGAAGGTGGGGCTGTTCCGCCTAAGGCTAGGTCTGCAGCTTTTAATGGTAGCGGATCTGGCGGTGCTGGTGGTTCGGGTGTAGGGGACAGGGTTGGGTTGTCCGGCCAGTCGGGAATGAATTTATGTAACGTTCAGTAGGCTTCCGCGGGGATCCTTACAGAGGTAATTAATTCTCCTTTGGATTCCCATTTTGCTTCCGAGTTAAGGGGTAGGGGAGAAATAATTGATGGGCTGCAAGGGTGTGCGCTTACGGGTAATATGAAAATGACTTGGAAAGACACAGTCTTGGGTGTTGTGGAGAAGGATAATTCCCTGAACGGAGGGATGGAGGAGGAGGAGGACTTGGAGGGGATTTTATCAGACTCAGATATGGAGGATGAGGAACAAGACGATCCTTTGTGTCCTGTGATTCATTTGTCCTCGGCTGACAAACGTTCCCTTCGTTCTAAATGGAAATTGTCCTTAATAGTAACGGTCCTAGGTAAAAAATTGGATTTAGTTACTTTGCTCAGAGAATCCGTTCTCAGTGGGCTAAGAAAGGTAAAATCAGTATCACTGACTTGGAGAATGACTACTATGTGATTAAGTTTACACAGGCTAAGGATTATGAAGCGGTCATTAATGGGGGCCCCTACATTATCTCTAATCATGTTCTTGCCATAAGACCTTGGGTCCCTAACTTTAATCCTAGGGATTGCTCGGTTAATAGGATTTTAACTTGGGTGAGATTCCCGGGTCTCCCGATTGAGTATTACAATGAAATATTTCTAAAGAAAATTGTTGGGCTTGTTGGAAAAGTCCACCATGTGGATAAAACCACTATTGGAGCTGAAAGAGGCAAATTTGCTAGAGTTTGTATTGATATCGACCTAGCAAAACCCCTTTTGTCTAAATTTTGTCTTCAACATACAATCTACTATATTGAGTATGAAGGGATCTATAATATCTGTTATGAATGCGGGATGTTTAGTCATACTTATGAGGGTTGCCCTAAAAGGAAGAAGGTAACTGAGGATTAAGTTGAAACTGTCAAGGCTAGGGAAGAGGATATCCAAGAGGATATGAGGAATTTCGGCCCTTGGATGGTTACTAAGTGTTCTGGGAGACGAAGGACTCGCGCTCCTGTGGCCCATAATCTCCCTATTGACATTATTAATGATCAGATCCTGCTCCAGAATGATTATGGAAGGAAGGAGATATCCAGTCCAAAGAAATGTGTTGCTACTGACATCCCTTTGGAGGTATGTTCTGGATCTAGATTTGGGGTGTTGAAACACCTTTCCACATGATTTTGATTTGACAAAATTATTTAAGTAATTGATAAAAAAAATATTCTAACACATTAAATTTAAATGCTTTGATTTATTCACAACTAATGTGTTTGTTGAATGATGAGTTTATTGATTTATAAGACATTAAGATAAAAAGTCTAAAGGCCCATAAGTGAAAGTCAAGCCCAAGTCAACACATCAAGACCTCACGGCCCAAGGAGATAAAACGCTGTCGTATCAAGTGAAACGATGACTCAGCATGAAGAAGGATCAAGAAGACTTCTAACAAAAGCTTCAAGAGGAAGCTGCTGAGTTGAGCGACAATGCAGTCAAGTCAGCGGCATAACAGAACCAACTTGTAGACAAAGTATTTCTACTTTGGGTAAAGCTCAGAAGACGCAGGAAGCTGTCTAGAAGACTTTGCTGTAAATGTCGAAACATTCTGTTCATCTGACGAAAAGCTGCTGAGCACTGCCGTAGACAGAAGATGCAAGAATCTCATTGGCCAACGACATTGAGCACGTCCTGAGTGACAACGACAGGAAGCCGTTTGCCTCCAATGGTTATTTCGAAATTCGAAATTACCGGTGCCTCAAGTGTCACTATATAAAGGCCCCTCAATTGCTTCATTCGATGCAGATCTTCAATCAGTCGAAACGCTGTCCAAAATTCATACTTGAAGTTCTGTGAGAAAAGCAAAGCAAAATCTTACACCAATTTCCAATCATTGTGTAAAAGTCTAGAGTGATTTCAATCATCTAAAGTGTCTTAGCAATTGTTGTTTAGGACAAACACTTTATCATTTCTAGAAGAATAGAAAGGAGGGGCTGAGTACTCGGTTATAGTACTCAGCGGTAGATATATGAGTGAGTAGAGGTATAGAGGAAGGTACTCTTGTATACTCAGCTTCTATTGTAAAAGGTTTCGTGCTCTACCTTTAAAGAGCTCAGTAGAGAATTCAAAAAGCTCGAAACGAGTTCCGGGGACTGGACGTAGACGGAGAGGCCGAACCAGGATATATCTGCTGAGTAACATATTTCTAACCCTTAAACTCCTTTATATATTGCTTGCTATAAAACTGACTAAGTAACAAACTCACGCTGAGTTGAATGCACTAAGAAGCTGAGTTCAGGAATAGACTCTAAGTGCTATCTCCTGACTCAAGGAAAGAAACAGACTTAGTCACAAGTTGACTAAGCTTGTGTCTTAAAACTACTTAGTGCCGCTATGTAAACCTTTTCTTAAGAAAAGAAGTCAGCCTTAACGGACAAAATTTTAAATAGTTCCTATCCCCCCCCTTGGAACTAACCTTGTCACGTTATAAGGGACCAACAAGTGGTATCAGAGCCTAACAGCTCACTGAGCAAGATATAATTATCTTGAGCTGATCCCCACAATGGCTGAGAACAACACTCGTTTCCTCCCAGGAAATCAGACAGCTCAGATTTTACCTGAGGGACTGTCCATTACTCGGCCTCCTCTATTCTTCTGGTCTAACTATACCTTTTGGAAGAACAGAATGAAAAATTTCATTCATGCAAAAAATATGAGTGCATGGCTTTCTATAGTCCAAGGCCCATTTGTTCCTGTTGAAACTATTGACGGCCAAACGGTTGTTAAAGCTGAGACTAAGTGGACAGAAGATGATCTCAAGAAGCTACAAAATCATGCTTCGGCTATAAACATGCTTCACTGTGCGTTAGATGCTGCAGAGTACAACAAAATTTCAGGTTGTGAGTCAGCGCAGGAGATCTGAAAGAAACTGGAGGTCACATACGAAGGAACCAACAAAGTTAAGGAGTCCAAGGTGAACCAGCACATGAGGTTGTACGAGCTGTTTGAAATGAATGATGATGAAGGAATCTCTGAGATGAACTCAAGGTTCATAAACATTATCAACGAGCTCAAGAGACTTGGCAAGATCTTTACTGAGGAAGAGCAAGTCAAGAAGATACTGAGGAGTCTTCCTAAAAGCTGGCAAGCCAAGAAAACTGCTGTTGAGGAAGCTCAAGACTTAACCACCTACAAGTATGATGAACTCATTGGTTCACTGCTGACCCATGAGATCTCAATGAAGAACTTCGAGGTGAAGGAGAAGTCTGAAGACAAGAAGCAAAAGTCTCTTGTCATGAAAGCTGACTCCACTGATGGGAGCTCAACAGACGATGAAGAAATGGCAATGTTCACTAGAAAGATGAAAAGGCTGTTCAGAAAGAATGAAAAATATTCTAAGAAGCCTTACAAGAAGTTTGACAAGTACAAAGCTGAGTCCAACGACAACAAGTACAAGAAGGACAGCTCAAAGCCAATCACATGCTTTGAATGTCATCAATCTGGCCATATCAAATCAAGCTGTCCTACCTTAAGGAAGGAAAAGAAGAACAACAAGAAGGCAATGGTGGCAACCTGGAGTGATAGTGATGAGTCATCATCATCAGGAGACGATGCCACTGAGTTAGCAAAGATCTGCTTCATGGCAGATGAGCTTGCTGAGCCTTGTGTTTCTGAGCATGCTGACCCCTCTGTTGCATCTGACGATAAGGCACACTCAACTGAGGTAATATCACTACCCTTACTCATAAAGAAATGATTAATGCCCTGAGTGACCTCTACACACTTATCAAAAAGTGTAACAAGAAGGTTAGAGCACTCAGCAGGCGATGTGACGAGATTGAGGAGGTCAAACTGAGTGACCTTCGATATTTTCTCCAAGACAACTCAACCTTGCATAGCAACGTAGAAATTATGCAAAAGTTTGTCTCTGAGGTCTAATCAGATTCTAAGAAACTGAAAAAGGATGTAACATTTATTCAGAACCAACTCAAGGTTCCGAATAAAAGAAATATTCCTCTGAACACTCAGTTTCGAAGTACTAGTCAGCAGAGATGGAATCCTCAGCGGAATGTCCAGTGTGACTTCTGTGGGAAGAAAGGACACGCCACAAAGGTGTGCTGGTATGCTCAGCACCGGGGTGCTGACCAGTCAGTGAGATATCCTAAACGGAAGGTCCGCTGTGACTTCTATGGGAAAAATGGACACACTATCCAAGTGTGTCGTCATAAGATTAAATATGATGCTTTACCTGCTGAGCCTAACAAACAAGGACCCAAAAAGACTTGGGTACCTAAAAATAACTAGCTATATTGCAGGTAAGCCTGAGGTGTGCTGAGAAGTCAAAGATGTTGTACATTGACAGCGCATGCTCGAGGCATATGACTGGTGATGAAACTCAGTTCATCACATTTGTGCGTAAACGAGGTGGAAATGTAAGTTTTGGAGACAACAAAAAGGGTAAGATAGTGGGTCAGGAACCGTTGGTGGTAATCCTACTATTGAGTCAGTCTCCCTAGTCAGCGGACTCAAATATAACTTACTCAGCGTAGCTCAGCTATGTGTCAATGGGAGAAAAGTTATATTTGATGACACTGGATGTAAAATATTCGAGGGTAAAACAAATGAGTTAATTTTAACTGCCCCTCGTATTGATAATGTCTTTATGTTGAACTTAGAAAAGAAATTTTCAAAAACTGTATGCTTAGTGTCAAAGGAAGAAAATTCCTGGCTATGGCACAGGAGACTTGGTCATATAAGCATGGACCTCCTGGCCAAATTAGCAAGAAATCAACTAGTTGAGGGACTGCCAGAACTTAAGTTCGAAAAGGATCAATTGTGCTATGCGTGTCAGGCTGGAAAACAAACTAAAACGTCTTTTCATAGTAAAAACATTGTCTCAACTAAGCGTCTATTAGAGTTGCTACACTTGGATCTCTTCGGTCCAGTCCAGCTGCTGAGCTTGGGTGGTAGAAGATTTTCCTTGGTCATTGTAGATGACTTTTCTCGGTACACTTGGATCATCTTGCTGAGCAGCAATGATGAAACCTTTGAGACGTTTTCAACTTCAGTAAGAAAACTTGAAAATGAGAAAGACCTTAAGTTAGCTCACATCCGAAGTGATAATGGTGGAGAATTCAAAAACCAACAGTTTGTTGAATTCTGTGAAGCCAAGGGCATTGACCATAATTTCTCTGCTCCTAGAACGCCTCAACAGAATGGGGTTGTTGAAAGGAAAAACAGAACCTTGGTTGACATAGCCAGGACAATGTTGAGTGAGCATAGGCTTCCAAAGTACTTCTGGGGAGAAGCTGTCAACACATCGTGCTACATACTTAATATGGCTCTAGTTAGACCCATATTAAAGAAAACTCCCTACGAACTTTGGAAAGGATGAAAGCCCAACATTGGATACTTTCGTGCCTTCGGCTGTAAATGTTTTATTTAAATACCAAAGACAGCCTAGCTAAGTTTGACTCAAAAGCTGATGAAGCTATCTTTTTAGGCTACTCAACAAACAGCAAAGCATACAGAGTTTTCAATAAACGAACTCAAGTCTTAGAAGAGTCAGTACACGTTGAGTTCGATGAAACTAACCCTGCAGGAAAAGATAAGAAGCTGACTGAGGATGATCCATACTCAGCACCCGCTGACCAAGAAACAGCCGCTGAGTCACTACCTCAAGGGCTGACTAAAGGTAAAAGTGAAACTCAAATTGTTTTCACTGACCAATCTACACCTGCAGAGATTGTTGAAACACAACCAGCTCAAGACATCACTCTTCCAAAAGAGATCAGAATACCAAGAGGACACTCAGAAAGTGCCATTCTTGATGCTGCTGAAAACACCCTGATGACAAGAAATCAACTCAAGAGATACCTCAGCAACGTAGCATTCGTCTCAATTCAGGAACAAAGAACTTCGCTGAAGCTGAGTACGATGAGTTCTGGATGAATGCAATGCAAGAAGAACTTGATCAGTTCAGAAGAAATGAAGTATAGGACTTAGTGCCAAAACCAAAAAGCCAGACGACCATAGGAACAAGATGGGTCTTCCGCAACAAGCTGGATGAACAAGGGAACGTGGTCAGGAACAAAGCACGACTTGTAGCTCAGGGTTACAGTCAACAAAACGGTATTGACTACGGTGAGACCTTCGCCCCAGTGGCAAGGCTAGAGGCTATAAGAATTTTATGTGCGTATGCAAGTTATATGAACTTTAAACTGTTTCAAATGGATGTTAAGAGTGCATTCCTTAATGGAGTTATAAACGAGGAAGTTTATGTTAATCAGCCTCCAGGGTTTGAGGATCCCAAATTCCCAAACCACGTTTATAAACTCAAAAAGGCTCTGTATGGTCTCAAGCAAGCACCACGTGCTTGGTATGAGAGGCTGACCAGTTTCCTGCTGACTAGAAATTATGTCAGAGGTAAATCTGATACAACCTTATTCATTAAGAGGAAGGGTAAAGATACCCTACTGGCTCAGATATATGTTGATGACATTATTTTTGGTGCCACTAACGAGTCAATGTGCAAGGAATTTAGTAAGCAAATGCAGACTGAGTTTGAAATGTCAATGTTGGGAGAACTCAACTTCTTCCTTGGACTTCAAATCAAACAAGGGAAAAATGGCATCTTCATCAGTCAAACTAAGTATGCTAAGGAGATATTGAAGAAGTATGAACTTGAGAATTGCAAGTCAATATCTACCCCTATGGGCATTGACACTGTCCTCTGCGCTGACGAAAATGGTAAGTCAGTAGACATCAGATTGTACCGAGGTATGATTGGTTCTCTACTCTACTTAACTGCTAGTAGGCCGGACATTCAGTTCTCAGTATGTTATTGTGCTAGATATCAATCTAACCCTAAGGAATCTCATTACATAGCTGTAAAAAGAATCCTTAGATATTTGCAAGGCTCAGTGAATGCAGGTTTGTGGTATCCCAATACTCATGATTTCACACTCATTGGATACACTGACGCTGACTACGGACGAAACAAGCTTGAACGAAAAAGCACCTCGGGAGGATGCCACTTCCTTGGAAGCTGTCTTGTGTCCTGGTTCAGCAAGAAGCAGGCGTCAGTAGCCCTGTCAACCACTGAAGCTGAGTACATTGCTGCTGGAAGCTGTGTTGCTCAAGTCCTATGGATTAAGCAACAGCTTGAAGATTATGGCGTTCAGACTAAAACAATTAAAGTCAAATGTGACAACAAGAGTGCCATTGACCTATCAAAGAAGCCAATCTAGCACAGTAGGATGAAGCATGTCAGCATAAGACATCACTTCATCAGAGATCATGTACTCAAGGGAGAGATCAAGCTGACCTATGTCCCAACGAATGAGCATCTTGCTGATATCTTCACAAAGCCACTAGCTCTTGAGTAATTCAACATACTCAGAGAAGCCATTGGTATGTTTAATCCTCTTCAGTAAATTCCAAGTATAATATATGATATATGCATGCTGAGTTGATTACCATGCTGAGTGTTTTATGCTAAATCAATAACTATCACATGCTGAGTAAATATACATGTTGAGTGGTTATCTTAAGCTGAGCTACTAAGCATACGAATTACTCCTTTGCGTAACACTGACTACTCAGAACTTTTAAACGTTTGAAATCCTTAACACTGAATAAAAATATGTTGCAAAACTTAATGCAAAACATGCGAATTAAATAGCCACCTAGGATGACGTAAGCGCAATAATTAGAATATACATGCACCGAATGTGTCATAAATGCCTGAATCCTTATCGATTGAGTATCTCGAGGTCAAACGGCCACCTCAACATTTCAGATCAACTCGACACCTCTATAAATAGTGGATGATTTCCCACTTTTATCTCTTTACGCTTAGAAATTTCTGGTATTCAAATACTCTTCTCTAAAAATTCCCAAACTTCTCAAACTTCTCTAAGAATCATGACAAAAGATTCTCAGAATGTCTCCGGTGCCGGTTACACCGATAATCGCTCCGATGAAAACCCTCAATCCCCTGCTCAGCACGACCACTCAAAGGTCACCACACCGAGGAAGCAAACCAAGGCTGACCAAGCCACCTCCTCAAAAGGAAAACAACAGAAGGATAAGGCAAAGAAGCCTGTGGAACGCACCTACTCTCTGGTTTACGAGAGTGTGAGAGGGTATAAGGTTGATCACTCTAGATGGTTTTCAAAGGGTTTTGTGGAAGCTGAGTAACCCTTCTGTGAGTGGATAAAAAAGAACGGCTGGACCGAGCTGTTCTCAGTCCGCGACGCTACCTATCCTGAGTTAGTGAAGGAATTCTACGCTAACCTAAGAGCCGCGGATGATAATCGGGACTACATGGTCACCAAGGTTCGAGGAAAGGATATCTTCATCAACCCTGCTTACCTTGCCTCACTACTCAAGCTGAAAAATGAAGGAGCAATACTTCGTAAATCAGATGACCAAGATAAAACCAACTACTCTGTTGAGTTCTGTAAACCTCCTGGTCATGTAGGGGAAATTTCGAGTACCTCCATGGGTCAGCATCAGAAGATGGCCCATTACATACTGACCAATTTCCTCTTCCCCAAGATCAACTGCACCAACTCAGCGACAAACTTTGAGCAGTGCTTCATCTGGCACATGCTGACCTATACGCCGATCAACATGCCTGTCTTCATAATCGGTGGGTTTCAAAGAAGTACTGGAACCCTTAGGTTAGGCTCCATTATCACCAGAATCCTCAAGGATCACAGGGTGAGCATGGTCGAGGAAATCCACACTTGGGGCACAGAGATCACTGTAGCTGCACTGTTTGGTCTATTCTATGATCAACCAATTGTGCCCAAGAAAGGGAAAGCAGCCGCTGTCCAGGAAACTGATGGGATGCAGACCCATAAAGGAAAGAAGGAGAGAAAGAGGAAAGCTGTTCAAAGCCCCTCTAGAGACGCTGTTTCTCCACCTAAAAAGCTTAAATTCGTGTCCAGAGGAACTAAGCCCCAAATTCAACAAGGTCAGGTTGGACCTAAATCAATGGAAAACCTCAAAAGGCAAGCTGAGCCTGAGGTAGAAGAGAAAGAGGACGCTGATGAGCAACCACTGAGAAAGAAGAAGAAAATCTCTTCTGAGTTAAGTCCAATCAATGCACCTCCCACTGACTTCGTCATTCCTCCTGACTCACACTTTGCATGAAGTCTTGGCGTTGACATTTAGCAACCATAGGGTGAACAAGATGAAGAAGAACAAGGTGGTCAGTTTGATAATGAGGAAACAGTGGATGTTGAGGAACATGAGTCAGATGTTGAACAATATGAAACAACCTACACTGAGCAGGTTGAAGAAGAAGAAGCTGAGCCAATGGCAGAGGATCACACTGATCAAAGGGAAGCCTCACCTACTGACTCTATTGAGTCCATCCCTGCCGACCCTACTCCTCAAAAGCCTAAGAAATTAAGGAGACTTAAGAAGAAGGCACACAGATCCCCTATCATTGACCTTATGAGTGACTCACCTCTGAGGGATGAGATCACTGACCTATCAGATGTGCAGTTTAGGTTCTTCTCTAATCCTATTGAGTCTCCACCAGAGCAACAGGAAAAGAAAGCCTCTGTTTCTAATCCTAAGGAACATGCCGACTTAACTGCTTCCCTAAGCTAAGATGATCCCGAGCAAGTGCTCGAAGTTCCTACTCCTCAACATGTTGAGCAAGGTAAGGAAATACCTGCTCAAGTCAATACTGAACTTCCTTAACTTCCCAAATCCAGTCAGCTTCAGCCTGACTCTGAGCAAGTAACACATTCTGCTGATCATCCTCTTCCACAAATACAAGTGCTGAATATAATCCAGACAGCTTCTACTGGAAATCAAAACTCAAGACTAGCCGCTGATCATGCTGGCACTTCTAACATTGAGCAGAACCAAACACCTCCTCCATCCGGTTCTACTCGTACTGAGCCAAGTAATGATGGATCCTTCTTGTATCTGAATGCCTCTAGAGTCTGGTCGAAGGATTGTTGACTCAGCTCAAGCTCTACTCCAGGACCTCCATCAAACAAATATCGATGCCGCTGGGTCAGTTCCTGTTGAGCCCACTCAGCTTTCGTCTGTCACTCAGCTTCTCACAGAAATCAAAGGTCTGAAGGATCTTCTGAGTGTCATGACTTTATTACAGTCTCAACAGCCCAGGCAGGAATCCATAACCAAGCTGGCCGAACTCCAGCTGACCATGGTCAATCACTTGAACTCTCTTCAAGGTCAATTTCATTCACTGTCTGCTGCGAACTCAATGTATGCAACTTCTGCCGAAGTTCATCAACTCTTCAACCACCTTCACACTGAGCAAGAGAAAACCAATCACCAACTCTCTTCCTCCTCCCAATGCTCCATTAAGCAAATTAGTGAGGCTGTACGTCTGCTAAACTTAAGCAAGGAAGAGATGGAAACTGACCAGCTCAAGACGAATGAAATTCTGAAGTACTCTCGAGTTACTTTCAACCACGTGCGCCATTCAAATGATCAACGTCAGTATTTTGACACGTCTTTGATAAAGATGTTTCATCAAGCCTTTGCTATGCTCACTGACAGTATACACTGGGTTGGAAAGTCTCAAGCATACATCATGAGTATGCTCAGTGCCTCGGATATCAGGATTCCACGTTCTGTCTTGGATGAGGGTGTTCCTGTTTTTGATGGCATCAAGGAAAGCACGCGCAGACTTAAGGAATTCTCTAAATGCTTAACTCATGCTGCCATTGAAGACACCTTCATTCCTCCTCCTGCCGATGGTGGCAAAACGGGGGAGAAAGAACAAGCTCAAAGAACTCAACAATCAGGGGAAGCATCAGGAAGTCAGCAAAAATACAAGGGAAAGGGCAAAGCTAAAGAGCATGGAGCCCAACTCAACTACAAGAAAAAATAGCTCGGCTAGGATTGCTAGATTTAGATTTTATAAACTTGTAGTCCTTCCCTTATGAATTTTGTTGTGCTGACCCTGAATACAAAACTATGCATGCATCTACCTTTTTCAAAATTGACCAATCTTATGTGATGCTTACTTATGTTTTGTTATAAACTCCAACACATCTTCATTAAATCAACTGTGTTAATTGTCTACATTGCTCTATGATTGTATGCTGTGTTGATCTATAAGTTGACCTCTTTTATATGTCTTCTTAAACACATTGAACAAAGAAATACTCAGCGCTCTCTAATATCTAAATCTTCCGCATAAACTGAGTTAAAAAGAATATGTTCCATAAGCTGACCTATTTCTGAAAACTGACATTAGACTTACTTGATTAAACCTTGAAATGTTTAAAGTAAGACTAAGTCAGTAGCTCAACCCTTACGGGGGAGTATCCTGAGTAATATAAGGTCAACTATCATGGGGGAGCTCAACACTGAGTTCTTTAATTGAATATTTTTGCCAACATCAAAATGGGGGAGTTTGTTGAAACACCTTTCCACATGATTTTGATTTGACAAAATTATTTAAGTAATTGATAAAAAAAATATTCTAACACATTAAATTTAAATGCTTTGATTTATTCACAACTAATGTGTTTGTTCAATGATGAATTTATTGATTTATAAGACATTAAGATAAAAAGTCTAAAGGCCCATAAGTGAAAGTCAAGCCCAAGTCAACACATCAAGACCTCACGGCCCAAGGAGATAAAACGCTGTCGTATCAAGTGAAACGACGACTCAGCATGAAGAAGGATCGAGAAGACTTCTAACAAAAGCTTTAAGAGGAAGCTGCTGAGTTGAGCGACAATGCAGTCAGGTCAGCAGCAGAACAGAACCAACTTGTAGACAAAGTATTTCTACTTTGGGTAAAGTTCAAAAGGCGCAGGAAGCTGTCTGGAAGACTTTGCCGTAAATGTCGAAACATTCTGTTCATCTGACGAAAAGCTGCTGAGCACTGCCGTAGACAGAAGATGCAAGAATCTCATTGGCCAACGACATTGAGCACGTCCTGAGTGACAACGACAGGAAGCCGTTTGCCTCCAATGGTTATTTCGAAATTCGAAATTACCGGTGCCTCAAGTGTCACTATATAAAGGCCCCTCAATTGCTTCATTCGATGCAGATCTTCAATCAGTCGAAACGCTGTCCAAAATTCATATTTGAAGTTCTGTGAGAAAAGCAAAGCAAAATCTTACACCAATTTCCAATCATTGTGTAAAAGTCTAGAGTGATTTCAATCATCTAAAGTGTCTTAGCAATTGTTGTTTAGGACAAACACTTTATCATTTCTAGAAGAATAGAAAGGAGGGGCTGAGTACTCGGTTATAGTACTCAGCGGTAGATATATGAGTGAGTAGAGGTATAGAGGAAGGTACTCTTGTATACTCAGCTTCTATTGTAAAAGGTTTCGTGCTCTACCTTTAAAGAGCTCAGTAGAGAATTCAAAAAGCTCGGAACGAGTTCCGGGGACTGGACGTAGGCGGAGAGGCCGAACCAGGATATATCTGCTGAGTAACATATTTCTAACCCTTAAACTCCTTTATATATTGCTTGCTATAAAATTGACTAAGTAACGAACTCACGCTGAGTTGAGTGCACTAAGAAGCTGAGTTCAGGAATAGACTCTAAGTGCTATCTCCTGACTCAAGGAAATAAATAGACTTAGTCACAAGTTGACTAAGCTTGTGTCTTAAAACTACTTAGCGCCGCTGTGTAAACCTTTTCTTAAGAAAAAAAGTCAGCCTTAACGGACAAAATTTTAAATAGTTCCTATCCCCCCCCCTTGGAACTAACCTTGTCACGTTATAAGGGACCAACATGGGGTTCTTCCCGTGGATGGAGATCAAGACCCTGGACCTACTGATGATCAATCGAGTTGGAAATGCCGGACTTAGAACCTAAAGATCCTGTAGATAATAATGTGGAGACTGTCAACCCTCTGTTTGAATCCAAAGAAGAGTCCCAGAATTGTCCTCAGGTTCAATTTCCTCAAGTTTCAGAGTTGAATAAAGAGGTTAGTTTTTCTAAACTCAGTATTGAGGCTAGAAATGGGAAAACCATGAGGGTCAATAAGATGAATATGAAGAAACTCAAGGGTAGTAATAAGAATAGCCAAAATTCATTTGGCTTCTTGGAGAAAAGGGGGTATGCAGGTACCTCTTCTAGGCTCTTAGGAGCCCCAAATAAATATCTGGTTTAGTTTGGATGGGCCTGTGTTTATTGTCCTCTTTTGATGGATTTGTTTGTTTGGAATGTTAGAGGAGCGGCAAGTAAGGCGACCCGTATCCATGTTAAGGATTTGATTAAGCAGTTCAACCCGTCTTGTTTTGCTTTACTGGAAACTAAGATCAGTGGAGCTAAAACAGATGAGGTGGTTAAATTATTTAGAAGTTAGAAGTGTGTCAAGTCAGAGGCTACTGGCCGTGCTGGTGGCATTTGGCTTTTTTGGAAGCCTAATCTTGTTCAGTTTGATATCGTGAAGATGGATAAACAATTTATTCATAGTAAAGTTACTTACCCGGGGAATAAACCCCTCTTTATCACTATTGTGTATGCTGGTCCTCTTATGGCCAATCGTAATCGTCTTTGAGAGGTTTTGTTTTCTTTAAGTACGAGTATGGTGGATGCCTGGATTGTTGCCAGAGATTTTAACGATATTGCTATCATGAGTGATCAAAGAGGGGGAGGGAATCACTATATTAATAGGTGTCTTAATCATAAGAAGAATATGGATTTGTGTGGTCTAACGGACCTTGGTGCTGCTGGTCATAAGTTTACTTGGAAACGTAATAGTACCTTTGTTTGTTTGGACAAAGTCTATGCTAATATTATTGCTCAGAGCAGGTTTCTTGAGGCGGCTGTGTTGAATCTCCCCTTCCGTCATTCTGATCATTGTCCTATCCTTGTCAGGCTGGTGAGAACCCCTCGTCCTAGAGGGGAAAGACCTTTTAGGTATCTAGTGGCTTGGGAATCTCACCCTGAATTTAAGAACTTTGTTCATGATAATTGGAAACCCCATTCTAATGTCTTACTGGCTGCAGAGGGTTTTAGAAGTAATGTGGTAAGCTAGAATAGGAACATTTTTGGCTATATTATCAGGAGGAAACAGAAAATTCTGGGTAGGATTGAAGGCATCCAACGTATCTTGGAGATCAGGTTTGACCATAGTTTGAGTTGTCTCCTTAGATCCCTCCAGAATAAGTTGGAAGTCGTGCTTAAACAAGAGGAGTTACTTTGGTTTCAGAAATCAAGGAAAGCTTGGATTAAAGATGGCGATCGTAATACGAGGTATTTCCATCTTTCTACTATTATCAGAAGACAGAAAAATCGGATTGATGCTATCAAAGATCCTAATGGAAATTGGGTTTATGAGGATGAAGATATTCGTCTTTTGGCCCTCAATTTCTACAAAGAGTTATTTAAAGAAGACCCGGTGGATTTGGATGGAGCTCTGTCTAGGTCTACGTTTCCGAAGGTTTGTGAGGATAAGATTATTGAAGCTTTTCACCCTATTGACCAGAAAGAGATTGGCCAGGCGGTTTTTAGCATAGGTGCTACTAAAGCTCCTAGGGTTGATGGGCTCTCGGCTGGCTTTTATCATAAGCATTGGGAAACTGTTAAAGAGGGAATTTACAGTTTTATAAAAGGGGTTTTTGATGGGTCTGAGGATATTAGGCTTGTGAATAAAAATCTTCTAGTCCTGATTCCTAAAGTGGAGAAGCCTTCCTCTTTTTTACAGATGAGACCTATTAGTCCGTGTAATGTGATTTATAAGGTGGTTACCAAAATCGTGGCTAATAGACTTAGGTGTATTCTCCCTGAGATTATTAGCCAGAATCAAGGCAGCTTTGTCCCGGGGAGATAGATGATGGACAATATTGTTATCACTCAGGAGATGGTT
The DNA here is from genome assembly GCF_963576675.1 of Euphorbia lathyris. Classification (NCBI taxonomy): domain Eukaryota; kingdom Viridiplantae; phylum Streptophyta; class Magnoliopsida; order Malpighiales; family Euphorbiaceae; genus Euphorbia; species Euphorbia lathyris. Next base: position 63,068,497 of record NC_088914.1, on the reverse strand, counting down.
CATTCGATGAAGGTCAAAAAGGAAAAGCGTGGTATTATGGCTCTAAAACTGGATCTTGAAAAAGCTTATGATCGGATTAACTGGAGTTTTCTTCTTGATTGTCTGGAGAGAGCTGGGATCCCGGATAATTGGAGGAAATTAATTGAGGCTTGTATTTCTTCTCTTGTCTTCCAAGTTTTGATTAATGGGGATTTGTTAGAGGAATTTACTCCTTCCCAGGGTATCCGTCAAGGGGACCCTATGAGCCCGTTCTTATTTGTTATTGCTATGGGGAGGCTAACTCATCTTATTCAAGATGCTATTAGTACTGGGACGCTTCATCCGGTGTCCATTAATAAATTCTGTCCCCCGGTCACTCATTTGTTCTTTGCTGACGATGTAATGATCTTTGTTGAAGGGAGTGAGGAGCAAATTGGCGTGATTATGAATATCCTTACTAACTTTTGTTCTGCTTCTGGTCAAAAGCTTAACATCCATAAGTCTAGGATGTTGTGCTCTAATAATATGGACCAAAGGGTCTGTAAGAAGATGAGTGAGATCTTCGGTATTCCTCTAACCAAGGCTTTTGGTTACTATCTGGGGGTTCCTCTCCATAGTGATAGAGTTTCGAAAGCTTCTTTTAAAGAGATCTTCGATAAAACCAATAATAAGTGTGCTAATTGGAAAGCTAATTCTCTTTCTCTTGCGGGGCATCTTACCTTGATCCAATCGCTGAACAGTGCGGCTCCCAATCACTTAATGCAAGCTTGTAAGCTGCCGGAGCCTGTTCTTATTGGCCTTGATAAAATCAATCATCGGTTCCTATGGGGGAACTCGGAAAAGGGGAAGAAAGTTCATCTGGTTCCGTGGAAGGAAGTTTGCCAACCTAAAAAAATAGGAGGTTTAGGGATTAGACAAGCCAGGGACAATAATAAAGTATTGTTAATGAAGCTTCTTTGGAGAATATGGCAATCCCTGTCGGCTCTTTGGGTTCGGTTATTGTGTGGGAAGTATAGAAAGGATAGGATTTTTGGGGGCCCTAAAGAGAGAGTTCTTAATTGTTCCTTCTTATAGAAAGGGGTTAATGCAGTGTTCTCTGAATTTTGCTTTGGGATTGGTTGGTCGGTGGGCAATGGAAGATCTATTAGTTTTTGGAATGACACCTGGCTTGGGAAGAAGTCTTTATTAGAGGTGTGTACTTCTCCACCGCCTCTGGAGATTAGTAATTGGAGGATTACTGATGTGGTGGACTCGGAGGGAGATTGGATTTGGTCGAGATTTGAGGCTTACCTTAATCTGGAAACGCTCCTGAAGAATCGGGGAGTTAAAGTTAGTAGTAAGGAGGAAGATGGGGATAATCACTGTTGGTCCCTTACGAACAACGGGGCTTACTCTTGCAAATCTGCGTTCGAGGCGTTCTATCTCAATTTGGATCCTCCTCCTTCAGTCGCTTGGAAGAACATTTGGGCCTTGAAAGTTCCCTATCGCATCAGGAGTTTCCTGTGGCTTGGTGTAAAAGATAGGTTGCTTACGAATGTGGAAAGGAAAAAGGCACCATTTAGTGGAGGCTGATACTTGTAGTAGATGCAGAGCTCAAGCAGAAACTACCTGCCATGTTTTTAGAGATTGTGTGAAAAATAAAAATGTGTGGAGGGAAATTCTTCCAGTCCATTTGCTTCCTAAATTCTTGGCCTACTCTGATCATGATTGGTTTATAGATGGAGTTAGGGGTTTGTTATTACCTGAGCTAGAGCATGGGGCTATCCTCTTTGCCGTTGTCTGTCACCAGCTCTGGCATTGGAGGAATGCTGATATTTTTGGAGAAGGAGCAATTGTCATTCCTAATTTACTTGCTTTTTTCTCTAAAAAAATTAATACTATTATTAAGAGCTTCAAGGAGGATAGCTTATCTAGTACTATCCAGAGGAATATGGTTCATCTATTGGGTTGGAGTAGACCTGGTGAAGGGATTGTGAAGTTAAATACGGATGGCTCGTGTCTTGTGGATGGCAGAATTGCAGCCGGTGGTGTTTTGAGAGACGCAGGTGGTGCCTGGGTGTCTGGCTTTGCTCAGAATCTAGGAGTGGGCTCGTCCTTCACTGCTGAGCTTTGGAGGATCTTCTCTGGGATTAGGCATGCCAAAAATTTGGGGTTGCAAAGATTACTTGTGGAATCTGACAACCTAAAAGCGGTTAAAATTATCTCTGATAACAAGGCTTTGTGTTTGGGTAGCCAAAATTTAGTGAAAAGGATCAAAACATTATGTTCTTCCTTCGACACCATCAACTTTGGACATGTCTTCAGGGAGCAGAACTGGGTTGCAGACCGCCTAGCTACTGAGGGCCATGTGAGGATGTTGGGAGTCTCAACTTTCTCGTCTCCTCCGGATTTCCTTTTTTCTTTGCTTTCAGATGATCTAGTGGGGGTTAGCTTTCCTAGGCTAATCCCGGGTTAGTTTGTGGGTTTGTTTTTTTGTTTTTCTTTTCTTTTCCTACCAAAAAAAATATATAATATTAATATATATTATTTAGGGTAAATTTCAAATAAAACCCCTGTGGTTTCACTAATTTTTAGATAAAGGACCGTGGTTTACTTTTTGTCAAAACGAGGATTGAGGTTTCACACTTGGATTAATGCTATTAAAATCATCTTTAACGACCTGAAAATAAAAATTTTCAAGAATTAAAGTTGTTCAATGTCATATTTTCTATGGAACTACATTTTCGATTTTCGAAAATCATCTTTTTTGGAACTTTCTCTCTCTAAACATTAACTTTCTCTTTCTTTACCAAACTTCATCTAAATAATCTCAAAATAAAAAAGTTGAAGAATTAAAGTTGCTTAGAATATTAGTAGTTCTTAAAATATGTCATTTTTGAAGTCGTCAATGGTGATTTTAAATCAATCGAAAAAGTCCTTATTTTACTAAAGTTGAAAACCTCAATCCCCGTTTTGACAAAAAGTAAACCACAGTTCTTTATCTGAAAATTAGTGAAACCACATGAGATTTATTTGAAATTTACCCTATTATTTATTAGATAAGTGATAATGTTAATATTAATTCATATATATATTATAAATTATTAAGGAATTAACCAATTATAATACTCCTGATTTGATTAGGATACTATATTTTGGGCTAGGTCCGTATTTCGATTAGGATACTATATTAATTATATAATTATATATATATATATATATATATATATATTATAATTATTAAGTATTTTTTTTGAATGAAAGAATGAATTAATATTAATAAAAAAGAATCATTAGCCAAAAGGCTTACAATTGAACGAGGGAAAATATTTGTTATGGTTGGGCAAGAGGATGATAAGCCTAGTCTAGCTAGCTCGTCCGCCACACTGTTAGCTATCCTACGGACGAACCGAAACTGACATCCCTGAATAGATTATGCTAATTGTTAAGTCCAAAATATACCTAAAATATCATTAATATTTACATCAGTTTTGCTACGAATTCGTACTATTTATATCTGTTTAGCGTACTTTTACTTCCAAATATGTTTCTTTCATGCAAGGTACCTGAATATTTGGTAAAATCTAAATAGGAATGAAAAGAGGTTAAAAACGGGAGAAAAACCCTACAAAAGGAGTCAAAGACGACGAAAATCAAACGTGCCGAAATGAGAACGAGGACGAAGTCAGAAATGGAGTAAAAACCTCCGTGTCGCGACCGAGAATCCTCCATTCTCGATCGTGACAAGCGTCGATCATTAACTTCTCCCTTCTTTTCAAAGGCTAAAACCTGCTCCCCCATTCTCGGCCGAGAATTAATTATTCTCGGTAAGATCAGAATTTCTAGAAGGGCTATTCGTACACATTCGTTTTCAAAGAAACGCGTCCGTTCGATTGGATAATAACGCCTCTTCGCAGCAGACACGTTCCTTAAACCCGACTCTTCAACATCTATAAATAAAGAGTTGATTTCAGAGTTGAAGATATATTGAAGAGAATATTAGTATAGAATTAATGCAGAAATTCTGAGTCAAGCGATTCAGAGTTAGAAGTTCGATTTTGTAAAAATCAATATGATGTACACACATTGTTTATCAAATAATTACAAACACAGTAGCATTTAGATTTGTTCATATTAATTTACATTTTAGTAGTAGATAGACCAATCTCTATTCCGAAGATTCAGCGAGAAGATTTAGTAGAGGATTCACCCCAGGAGCCTGACAAACTCTAAACGAGGTTCAAGGAAAGGATTGACAACCCGTTCGCTTGAAAGTCGTCGAAAGCTTCCATGCTTCTTGTTCCCTGTAAACTTGTATCAAATTCATACTTCATCTAATAAAGTTTATTCTATTCGATAGATTTTTATGTAGCACTTATGGTAAATGATCCGAAGTGAGTTCTGGTGTATTCATTAATATGTAGTTGAATTCAAAATCTTTAGAAGGAAACTTTGTTGAACACTTAGACAAATTGGTATCTTGGATAAAAGTATCAATTCGGTTAAGGAAGCAATCTAACCAGTTAGGGGATTGTTGCGTTCAAAGCCTTTTAATTGAATAAGTTCACGTTATTACATTTATATAATTTGTATACAAAGTTTAAAGTTGTTTTCTTTTCTTAATGCAAACGAATATATTTATTCACTTTTCTAAAGCACTAAACGTTTCTGTTTTGTAAATTCATCCTTAAATCAGAAGTGATTTCTAACATTCTACATACTCTAGTCTAATTCTTATTCTAGCAATTTCAAAACCAAATCCAATTAAACGATTTTCCATATTATAAACCTTGAAAGTAAATCAAACCGATTTAAAATAAGTTTTCGTTAAAAAGCGTTCCCTGTGGGTTCGATATCTTTTATTACTACAAGCGTATACCGTGCACTTGCGGAAATCGCTCAACAAGTTTTTGGCGCCGTTGCCGGGGAACGCCAAAATTTTTAACAAAAATTTAGATTTTTCGTGTTTTATTTCGAATCTAGGTTTACACATACTTATTCATGTTGAAACACCTTTCCACATGATTTTGATTTGACAAAATTATTTAAGTAATTGATAAAAAATATTCTAACACATTAAAATTAAATGCTTTGATTTATTCATACTAATGTGTTTGTTCAATGTTGAGTTTATTTGTCTATAAGACATTAAGATACAAAGTCTAAAAGCCCATGAGTGGAAGTCAAGCCCAAGTCAACATAATCAAGACCTCACGGCCCAAGAAGACGAAACGAAGTCGTATCAAGCAAAACGACGACTCAGCATGAAGAAGGATCAAGAAGCCTTCCAGCAAAATCTTCAAGAGGAAGCTGCTGAGTTAAGCGACAAGCAGTCAGGACAGCGGCAGACAAGAACCAACTTCTAGACAAAGTATTTCTACTTTGGGTAAAGTTCAGAAGGCGCAGGAAGCTGTCTGGAAGACTTTACCAAAAATGTCTAAACATTCTGTTTGCCAGACGAAAAGCTGCTGAGCACTGCCGTGGACAGAAGATGCAAGAATCTGATTGGCCAACGACACTGAGCATGTACTGAGTGACAACGACAGGAAGCCGTTTCCCTCCAACAGTTATTTCGAAATTCGAAATTACCAGTGCCTCAAGTGTCACTATAAATAGGCCTCTCATTTGCTTCAATCGATGCAGATCTTTAATTAGCCGAAACGCTGTCCAAATTCATACTTGAAGTTCTGTGAGAAAAGCAAAGCAAAAACCTTACACCAATTTCCAAATTATTGTGTAAAAGTCTAGAGTGATTTTCAATCATCTAAAGTGTCTTAGCAATTGTTGGTTAGGACAAACACCTTATCATTTCTAGAAGAATAGAAAGGAGAGGCTGAGTACTCGGTTATAGTACTCAGCGGTAGATATAGGAGTGAGTAGAGGTATAGAGGAAGGTACTCTTGTATACTCAGCTTCTATTGTAAAAGGTTTCGTGCTCTACCTTTAAAGAGCTCAGTAGAGAATTCAAAAAGCTCGGACGAGTTCCGGGGACTGGACGTAGGCGGAGAGGCCGAACCAGGATATGTCTGCTGAGTAACATATTTCTAACCCTTAAAATCCTTTATATATTGCTTGCTATAAAACTGACTAAGTAACGAACTCATGCTGAGTTGAGTGCACTAAGAAGCTGAGTTCAGGAATAGACTCTAAGTGCTATCTCCTGACTCAAGGAAAGAAACAGACTTAGTCAAAAGTTGACTAAGCTTGTGTCTTAGAATTACTTAGCGCCGCTGTGTAAACCTTTTCTTAAGAAAAGAAGTCAGCCTAAACGGACAAAATTTTAAATAGTTCCTATCCCCCCCCCCTTGGAACTAAGCTTGTCACGTTATAAGGGACCAACAAGTGGTATCAGATCCTAACAGCTCACTGAGCAAGATATAACTATCTTGAGCTGATCCCCACTATGGCTGAGAACAACACTCGTTTCCTCCCAGGAAATCAGACAACTCAGATTTTACCTGAGGGACTGTCCATTACTCGGCCTCCTCTGTTCTTCTGGTCTAACTATACCTTTTGGAAGAACAGAATGAAAAATTTCATTCAGGCAACAAATATAAGTGCATGGCTTTCTATAGTCCAAGGCCAATTTGTTCCTGTTGAAACTATTGACGGCCAAACAGTTGTTAAAGCTGAGACTAAATGGACAGAGGATGATCTTAAGAAGCTACAAAATCATGCTTCAGCTATAAACATGCTTCACTATGCGTTAGATGCTGCAGAGTACAACAAAATTTCAGGTTGTGAGTCAGCGCAGGAGATCTGGAAGAAGCTGGAGGTCACCTACGAAGGAACCAACAAAGTGAAGGAGTCCAAGGTGAAAAAGCATATGAGGTTGTACGAGCTCTTTGAAATGAATGATGATGAAGGAATCTCTGATAGAAAATCAAGATTCACAAACATAATCAACGAGCTCAAGAGACTTGGCAAGATCTTTACTGAGGAAGAGCAAGTCAAGAAGATACTGAGGAGTCTTCCTAAAAGCTGGCAAGCCAAGAAAACTGCTGTTGAGGAAGCTCAAGACTTAACCACCTACAAGTATGATGAACTCATTGGCTCGTTGCTAACCCATGAGATCTCAATGAAGAATTTCGAGGTGAAGGAGAAGTTTGAAGACAAGAAGCAAAAGTCTCTTGTCATGAAAGCTGACTCCACTGATGGGAGCTCAAAAAATGATGAAGAAATGACAATGTTCACTAGAAAGATGAAAAGGCTGTTCAGAAAGAATGACAAATATTCCAAGAAGCCTTACAAGAAGTTTGATAAGTACAAAGCCGAGTCAAGTGACAGCAAGTACAAGAAGGACAACTCAAAGCCCATTACATACTTTGAATGTCATCAAACTGGCCATATCAAATCATGTTGTCCTACCTTGAGGAAGGAAAGGAAGAACGGCAAAAAGGCAATGGTTACAACCTAGAGTGATAGTGATGAGTCATCATCATCAGAAGCGGATGCCACTGAGTCAGCAAAGATCTACTTTATGGCAGATGAGCTTGCTGAGCCTTGTGTTTCTGAGCATGCTGACCCCTCCATTGCATCTGACGATGAGGAACACTCAACTGAGGTAATATCACTACCCTTGCTCAGAAATGAAATGGTTAATGCCCTGAGTGACCTCTACACTGTTGGAAATTAAGGCTAAGGTATAGCAGCGGAAATAGAAAAAAAAATTTTAGCCTATTTCCTTTTAACCATAGAATCCGTTAATCGTTATTTCATATAAAGAGGGATAAGAAGGAATACGTTTCGATGAACAATCTACCGTTGTTAAAGAAGCGCCCACAACTCTTTTCCGAGTTCCCAAGCACGAAGTATAACACGGTGAGGTTAAGTTAGAATCAACCCTTATGAGATGCAACCAAAATAGATTGCCTCTAATTAACCAACACAAGATCAAAGAGAAAAGGAGATGAATGAGATTAATCAATTGATGGAAGCCGTATGAATTCTTATCCACGAACTAGGGGATGCGAATTCACTTTCTCTCTCTTAATGTAGGTTTCGAAAATCACAATAAGGGGAGGGGATAGGCTTAGTCGAAATTCTCATAAGGAGGGGGTATATATAGTCACTTGTATCTAAACCCTAGTTAGATAGGAATAGGTTACTTAATAGGAATTCCATTCGGAATATGATTCCTAATTATTATCTTATAATATATCAAATACATTTAGGATAATAATAAATAACCTAATTGGATAATAATAGGAGTATATTAATCTAATTAAAACTCCTAACTTAATTATCTCTTAATTAATTTAATTCACAAACCTAATCAAATTAGGATTAATGGAATTAAAATAATTCCTTATTTACTATATATAAATTTCGACCCCCCTCTATATAAATGGGCCTTACTGGGCTCATTTGGGCTTCCATCTATTAATGACATCCATCTCTCTTTTGGTTCCAAGTCTTATGTGTGATCCATTAGGTTCTTACTACTTCTGGCCGTATGCAACTATTAAATTAATTTCTTCAAGAATTATATTTAATCCTTGCATAACGGAATGATGTACTGAGTATGTTATTGGCAAGTCTGTAATCATTCCCCCAAAGTCCGTTAAGAAGACAGGTTGATTTTGTCGTTAACCCTTCCGTATTAGTTACAGTATAATTCGATCCTTTATCAACTACATCCTTGAACTGAATCTTATGACTATGGGTGATGTCAAGTCACATATAGCGAGACGTTCATTTTACTTGTACAGGCCGAGTCAACTCAAATAGATAGGTTAAGTGAAATCTGTATTTCTACTATTAAGCTATCACCTTGCAAGGATTTAGAGTCGAGTCTTCCACAAGCGATCCTTGGATATATCTCCCATTAATCGGGAGTGATAAATGCTCAATCCAATGTATAACTACCCTGACATTACCTCCTGTGACACCCAACCTTTGCAGTTCACACCCCAGAGTCATCTCTGTTAAGGATCGTGGGACCACATGATCAAAGTCTCACATTCAGTAATTCAGGATGACCAATTAACATTCCTTTGAGTCTGAGGATTAGTTATACCTATTAATACAAATGAGATGAACAGGTGACAAGGAAGAATCTACCCATCCTGTTATCTCAAATCGGATCCCCAATCCTAATGAACGACGTTTCATCGGATCTATGTAACTGTCCAGATATCTATATATATGAAGCTTGTGAGATCAGCTTTCTGTCGGACAGAAGACATTGTTACATACAAGTCTCAACAGTGATATATCAATCCTAAACATATCACTTGACTTGGGGTGGTTTTAAGTTTATTAGTTTATTATAAAGTTTTGTCTCACTTCATGCTTGTATGAACACTTTATAATCACTTTAAACAAACTTACGGATTTCCTTTTATTAGACTTTATTTAGTGCTTAAAAGGGATTGCCTTTATATAGTTATAAAACATATATCTCATTAAAACAAATGACATAAAGAACAATTCATTTATATTAAGTTTGTATCCTGCAACAATTGTCTATAGGACACTAAACTCCAACATACACACTTGTCAAAAAGTGTAATAAAAAGGTTAGAGCACCCAGCAGGCGAAGTGACGAGATTGAGGAGGTCAAGATGAGTGACCTTCGATATCTTCTCTAAGACAACTCAACTTTGCATAGTAACGTAGACATTATGCAAAAGTTTGTCTCTGAGGTCCAATCAGATTCTAAAAAACTGAAGAAGGATGTCACATCTATTCAGAACCAACTTAAGGTTCCGAATAAAAGAAATATTCCTCTGAACACTCAGTACCGAAGTACTAGTCAGCAGAGATGGAATCCTTAGCGGAATGTCCAGTGTGACTTCTGTGGAAAGAAAGGACACACCACAAAGGTGTGCTGGCACGCTCAGCACTGGGGTGCTGACCAGTCAGTGAGATATCCTAAACGGAAGGTCAGCTGCGACTTCTGTGGGAAGAATGGACACACTGTCCAAGTATGTCGTCATAAAGTGAAATATGATGCTTTACCTGTTGAACCTAACAAACAAGGACCCAAAAAGAATTGGGTACCTAAAAGCAACTAGCTATATTGCAGGTAAGCCTGAGGTGTGCTGAGAAGTCAAAGATGTGGTACATTGACAACGCATGCTCGAGGCATATGACTAGTGATGAAACTCAGTTCATCACATTTGTGCGTAAACGAGGTGGAAGTGTAAGTTTTGGAGACAACAAAAAGGGTAAGATAGTAGGGTCAGGAACCGTTGGTGGTAATCCTACTATTGAGTCAGTCTCCCTAGTCAGCGGACTCAAGTATAACTTACTCAGTGTAGCTCAGCTATGTGACAATGGGAGAAAAGTTATATTTGATGACACTGGATGTAAAATATTCGAGGGTAAAACAAATGAGTTGATTTTAACTGCCCCTCGTATTGATAATGTCTTTATGCTGAACTTAGAAAAGAAGTTTTCAAAAACTGTATGCTTAGTGTCAAAGGAAGAAAATTCCTGGCTATGGCACATGAGACTTGGTCATGTAAGCATGGACCTCTTGGCCAAATTAGCAAGAAAGCAATTAGTTGAGGGATTGCCAGAACTTAAGTTTGAAAAAGATCAACTATGCCACGCTTGTCAAGCTGGAAAACAAACCAAACAATCTTTTCATAGTAAAAACATTGTCTCAACTAAGCGTCCATTAGAGTTACTACACCTGGATCTCTTCGGTCCAGTCCAGCCGCTGAGCCTGGGTGGCAGAAGATTTTCCTTGGTCATTGTAGATGACTTTTCTCGGTACACTTGGATCATCTTGTTGAGTAGCAAGGATGAAACCTTTGAGATGTTTTCAACTTTAGTAAGAAAACTTGAAAATGATAAAGACCTTAAGTTAGCTCACATCCGAAGTGATAATGGTGGATAGTTCAAGAACCAATAGTTTGTTGAATTCTATGAAACCAACGACATTGACCATAATTTTTCTGCTCCTAGAACACCTCAACAAAATGGGGTTGTTGAAAGGAAAAAAAGAACCTTGGTTGAAATAGCCAGGACAATGCTGAGTGATCATAGGCTTCCAAAGTACTTTTGGGGAGAAGCTGTCAACACAACGTGCTAAATTCTTAATAGGGCTCTAGTTAGACCCATATTAAAGAAGACCCCCTACGAACATTGGAAAGGACGAAAACCCAACATTGGATACTTTCGTGCCTTTGGTTGTAAATGTTTTATTTTAAATACCAAAGACAGCCTAGCTAAGTTTGACTCAAAAGCTGATGAAGCTATCTTTTTAGGCTACTCAACAAACAGCAAAGCATACAGAGTTTTCAATAAATGAACTTAGGTCTTAGAAGAGTCAGTACACATTGAGTATGATGAAACTAACCCTGCAGGAAGAGACATGCAGCTGACTGAGGATGATCTCCACTCAGCTCCCGCTGACCAAGAAACAGCCGCTGAGTCATTGCCTCAAGGGCTGACCAAAGGTAAAAGCGAAACTCAAATTGTTTTCACTGACCAATCTACAGCTGCAGAGATTGTTGAAACACAACCAGCACAAGACATCAATCTACCAAAAGAGATCAGAATACCGAGAGGACACTCAGAGAGTGCCATTCTTGATGCCGTTGAGAACACCCTGATGACAAGGAATCAACTCAGGAGATACCTCAGCAACGTAGCATTCGTATCAATTCAGGAACCAAAGAACTTCGCTGAGGCTAAGTATGATGAGTTCTGGATGAATGCAATGCAAGAAGAACTTGATCAGTTCAAGAGAAATGAAGTATGGGACTTAGTGCCAAAACCAAAGAGTCAGAAAACCATAGGAACAAGATGGGTCTTCCGCAACAAACTGGATGAACAAGGGAACGTGGTCAGAAACAAAGCAAGACTTGTAGCTCAGGGCTACAGTCAGCAAGAAGGTATTGACTACGGTGAGACCTTCGCCCCAGTGGCAAGGCTAGAGGCTATAAGAATTTTATGTGCTTATGCAAGTTATACGAACTTTAAACTGTTTCAAATGGATGTTAAGAGTGCATTCCTTAATGGAGTTATAAACGAGGAAGTCTATGTTAATCAGCCTCCAGGGTTTGAGGATCCCAAGTTCCCAAACCACGTTTATAAACTCAAAAAGGCTCTGTATGGTCTCAAGCAAGCACCACGTGCTTGGTATGAGAGGCTGACCAGTTTCCTGCTGACTAGAAATTATGTCAGAGGTAAATCTGATACAACCTTATTCATTAAGAGAAAGGGTAAAGATACCCTATTGGCTCAGATATATGTTGATGACATTATTTTTGGTGCCACTAACGAGTCAATGTGCAAGGAATTTAGTAAGCAGATGCAGACTGAGTTTGAAATGTCAATGATGGGAGAACTCACCTTCTTCCTTGGACTTCAAATCAAACAAGGGAAAAATGGCATCTTCATCAGTCAAACTAAGTATGTTAAGGAGATATTGAAGAAGTATGAACTTGAGAATTACAAGTCAATATCTACCCCTATGGGCACTGACACTGTCCTCTGCGCTGACGAAAATGGTAAGTCAGTAGACAGCAGATTGTACCGAGGTATGATTGGTTCTCTACTCTACTTAACTGCTAGTAGGCCGGACATTCAGTTCTCAATATGTTATTGTGCTAGATATCAATCTAACCCTAAGGAATCTCATTACATAGTTGTAAAAAGAATCCTTAGATATTTGCAAGGCTCAGTGAATGCAGGTTTGTGGTATCCCAACACTCATTGGATACACTGATGCTGACTACGGACGAGACAAGCTTGAACGAAAAAGCACCTCGGGAGGATGCCACTTCCTTGGAAGCTTTCTTGTGTCCTGGTTCAGCAAGAAGCAAGCGTCAGTAGCCCTGTCAACCACTGAAGCTGAGTACATTACTGCTGGATGAAGCATGTCAGCATAAGATATCGCTTCATCAGTGATCATGTACTCAAGAAAGAGATCAAGCTGACCTATGTCCCAACGGATGAGCAGCTTGCTGATATCTTCACAAAGCCACTGGCTCGTGAGCAATTCAACATACTTAGAGAAGCCATTGGTATGTTTAATCCTCTTCAATAAATTCCAAGTATAATATGTGATATATGCATGCTGATTGAATTACCATGCTGAATGATCTATGCTAAATCAATAACTATCACATGCTGAGTAGATATACATGCTGAGTGTTTATCTTAAGCTGAGCTACTAAGCATAAGAATCATTCCTTTGCGCAACACTGACTACTCAAAACCTTAAACGTTTGGAATGCTTAACACTGAGTAAACATCCGTTGCAAAACTTAATGCAAAACACGTGAATTAAATAGCCACCTAGGATGATGTAAGTGCAATAATTAGAAAATACACGCGCCGAATGTGTCATAAATGCTAGAATACTTGTCGATTGAGTATCTCGAGGTCAAACGGCCACCTCAACGCTTAGGATCAATTCGACTCCTCTATAAATAGTGGACGATTTCCCACTCTTACCTCTTTACGCTTAGAAATCTCTGGTATTCAAATACTTTTCCCTAAAATCTCCCAAACTTCTCAAACTTCTCTAAGAATCATGAAAAAAGATTCTCAGAATGTCTCCGGTGCCGTTAATCGCTCCGATGCAAATCCTTCATCTCCTGCCCAGCGTGACCACTCTAAGGTCACTATGCCGAGCAAACAAACCAAAGCTGACCAAGCTGCCGCCTCTTCGAGAGGAAAACAGAAGGATAAGGCAAAGAAGCCAGTGGAACGCACCTACACTCAAGTTTACGAGAGTGTGAGAGGGTATAAGGTAGACCATTCCAGATGGTTCTCACGAGGTTTTGTGGAAGCTGAGCAACCCTTTTGTGACTGGATAAAGAACAACGGCTGGACCGAGCTGTTCTCTGTTCGCGAAGAAACCTACCTAGAGTTAGTTAAAGAGTTCTACGCTAACCTAAAAGTCACGGATGATGACCGGGACTACATGGTTACCAAGGTTAAAGGGAAGGACATCTTCATCAACCCTATTTACCTGGCCTTGCTACTCAAGCTGAAAAACGAAGGAGCAATTCTTCGTAAATCTGGTGACCAAGACAAAACCAAATACTCTGTTGAGTTCTGCAAACCCCCTGGTCATGTAGGGGAAATTTCAAGTACCTCCATGGGTCGGAATCAGAAGATGGCCCACTGCATACTGACCAATTTCATCTTCCCCAAGATAAATTGCACCAACTCAGCGACAAACTTCGAGCAGTGCTTTATCTTGCACATGCTGACCTATACGCCGATAAACATGCCTGTCTTCATAATCGGTGGATTTCAAAGAAGTACCGGAACCCTTAGGCTGGGCTCCATCATCACCAAAATCCTTAAGGATCACAGGGTGAGCTTAGTTGAGGAAATCCATGCAATAGGGACAGAGATCACTGCTGCGACACTGTTTGGTCTATTCTACGATCAACCAATAGTGCTCAAGAAAGGGAAAGCTACTGCTGTCCAGGAAACTGAGGTAACGGTGACTCGAAAGGGAAGGACGGAAAGAAAGAGGAAAGTTGTTCAAAGCACCTCTAAAGAAGCTGTCTCTGCACCAAAGAAGCTTAAGTTTGTATCCAGAGGAATTAAGCCTGAACCTCAACAAGGTCAGGATGGACCTAGGTCAGCTGAGAAAAGACCAAGTCAAGCTGAGCCTGAGGTAGAAGAAAGAGAGGATATTGATGAGCAACCATCAAGAAAGCAGAAGAAGATCTCTTCTGAATTAAGTCCTATCGATGCCCTTCCAACTGACGTCGTCATTCCTTCTAACTCACATTATGTACAGAGTTAAGACATTGACCATGAACAACAGTCAGATGAAGAGGAAGAACAAGACTAATTGGGTGGTCAGTTTAAAGAAGAGGAAGAACAAGACCAATTGGGTGGTCAGTTTGAAGAAGAAGAAGAACTGGGTGGTCAGGTTGACACTGAGGAGACAGCTGATGATGAGCAATATGAACCAACCAACACTGAGTTGGTTGATGAAGAATACGATGAGCCAACGGTAAATCATCCCGCTGTTGAAAGGGAAACTTCACCTACTGACTCTATTGAGTCCATTCCTGCTGACCCTACTCCTCCAAAGCTAAAGAGACTAAGAAGACTTAAGAAGAAGGCATATCGAGCCCCCATCATTGACCTCATGGGTGACTCACCTCTGAGGGATGAGATCACTGACCTAAGAGAAGTACATCTTAAGTTCTTCTCTAACCCTCCCGAGTCTCAACCAGAGCAACAGGAAAAGCAAGCCTCTGTTTCTCAGCCTAAGGAACATGCCGACTTATCTGCTTCCTTGAACCAAGAAGATCCCGAGCAAGTGCTCGAAGTTCCTGCTCCTCATCATGTTGAGCATTCTAAGGAAATACCTGCTCAGGTGAACACTGAACTTCCTCAACCTCCAACATCTAGTCAGCTTCAGCCTGACTCTGAGCAAGTAACACATTCTGCCGATCATCCTCTTCCACAAATTCAAGTGCAGAATACAATCCATTCAGTGTCAACTGGAAATGTGAATTCAAGACCAGCCACTAATCATGCTGGCACTTCCAATATTGAGCAGAACCAAACCCCGCCTCCATTCGGTTCTACTCCTCTTCCGGCATCTGGGCCAAATAACGATGAATCCTTCAGCTATCTTACTGCCTCTGAGTCTAGTCGAAGAATCATTGACTCAGCTCAAGCCCTTCTCCAGGACCTTCATCAAACAAACGCCGATGCCGCTGGGTCTATTAATGTTGAGCCCACTCAGCTTTCGTCTGTCACTCAGCTTCTTACTGAGATCAATGGTCTGAAGGATCTTCTGAGTGTCATGACTTCATTACAATCTCAACAGCCCAAGCAGGACTCTATAACGAAGCTGGCCGAACTCCAGCTGACCATGGTACATCATATGAACTCTCTACAGGGTCAACTTCATCAATTGTCAGCTGCGAACACAATGTATGCAACTTCTGCCGAAGTTCATCAACTCTTCAACCAGCTTCACACTGAAAAGGAGAAAACCAATCACCAACTCTCTTCCTCCTCCCAATGCTCCATTGAGCAAATTAGTGAGGCTGTGCATCTGCTAAACTTAAGCAAGGAAGAGATGGAAACTGACCAGCTCAAAACCAACGAAATCCTGAAGTACTGTCGAGTCACTTTCAACCACGTGCGCCATACAAATGCTCAGCGTCATTATTTTGATTCATCTTTGCTAAAGATGTTTCATCAAGCTTTTGCAATGCTCACTGACAGCATACACTGGGTTGGAAAGTCTCAAGCATATGTTCTGAGTATGCTGAGTTCTGCAGCTATCAGTATTCCATGTCCTATTCTGGATGATGGTGTTCCAATTTTCGACGGCATAAATACAAGCACACGAAAACTAAAGGCATTCTCTAAACGCATAACTCAAGCTGCCATTGAAGACACCTTCATTCCTCCTCCCGCTGATGGTGGAAAAACGGGGGAGAAAGAACAAGCACAAAGAACTCAGCAATCAGAGGAAGCTTCAGGAAGTCAGCAAAAATACAAGGGAAAGGGTAAAGCTAAAGAGCATGAAGCCCAACTTAACTACAAGAAGAAATAGCTTGACTAGGATTGACTAGATTCAATAGTTTGTTAAAACTTGTAGTCTTTCCCTTATGCATTTTTTGTGTGCTGACCTGAATACAAAACTATGCATCTATCTTTTCAACACTGACCAATCTTATGTGATGCTTACTCATGTTTTGTACTGAATAGTTAACGCATCTTCATTAAATCAACTGTGCTACTTGTCTACATTGCTTTATGATTGTATGCTGTGTTGATCAATATGTTGACTTATTTTATATGTCTTCTTAAACTCATTGAACAAAGAAATACTCAGCGCTCTCTGATATCTAAATCTTCCGCATAAACTGAGTTAAAAAGAATATGTTTTAAAAGCTGACCTAATTTTGAAAACTGACCTTAGACTTACTTGATTAAACCTCGAAATGGTTAAAGTAAAACTAAGTCAGCAGCTCAACCCTTACGGGGGAGTATACTGAGTAATATAAGGTCAACTATCATGGGGGAGCTCAACACTGAGTTCTTCAATTGAATATTTTTGCCAACATCAAAATGGGGGAGTTTGTTGAAACACCTTTCCACATGATTTTGATTTGACAAAATTATTTAAGTAATTGATAAAAAATATTCTAACACATTAAAATTAAATGCTTTTATTTATTCATACTAATGTGTTTGTTCAATGTTGAGTTTATTTATCTATAAGACATTAAGATACAAAGTCTAAAAGCCCATGAGTGGAAGTCAAGCCCAAGTCAACATAATCAAGACCTCACGGCCCAAGAAGACGAAACGAAGTCGTATCAAGCAAAACGACGACTCAGCATGAAGAAGGATCGAGAAGCCTTCCAGTAAAAGCTTCAAGACGAAGCTGTTGAGTTAAGCGACAAGCAGTCAGGACAACGGTAGACGAGAACCAACTTCTAGACAAAGTATTTCTACTTTAGGTAAAGTTCAGAAGGCACAGGAAGCTGTCTGGAAGACTTTGCCAAAAATGTCGAAACATTCTGTTTGCCAGACGAAAAGCTATCGAGCACTGCCGTGGACAGAAGATGCAAGAATCTCATTGGCCAACGACACTGAGCACGTACTGAGTGACAACGACAGGAAGCCGTTTCCCTCCAACGGTTATTTCGAAATTCGAAATTACCAGTGCCTCAAGTGTCACTATAAATAGGCCTCTCATTTGCTTCAATCGATGCAGATCTTCAATTAGCCGAAACGCTGTCCAAATTCATACTTGAAGTTCTGTGAGAAAAGCAAAGCAAAAACCTTACACCAATTTCCAAATTATTGTGTAAAAGTCTAGAGTGATTTTCAATCATCTAAAGTGTCTTAGCAATTGTTGTTTAGGACAAACACCTTATCATTTCTAGAAGAATAGAAAGGAGAGGCTGAGTACTCGGTTATAGTACTCAGCGGTAGATATAGGAGTGAGTATAAGCATAGAGGAAGGTACTCTTATATACTCAGCTTCTATTGTAAAAGGTTTCGTGCTCTACCTTTAAAGAGCTCAGTAGAGAATTCAAAAAGCTCGAACGAGTTCCGGGGACTGGACGTAGGCGGAGAGGCGAACCAGGATATGCCTGCTGAGTAACATATTTCTAACCCTTAAACTCCTTTATATATTGCTTGCTATAAACCTGACTAAGTAACGAACTCACGCTAAGTTGAGTGCACTAAGAAGCTGAGTTCAGGAATAAACTCTAAGTGCTATCTCCTGACTCAAGGAAAGAAACAGACTTAGTCAAAAGTTGACTAAGCTTGTGTCTTAGAATTACTTAGCGCCGCTGTGTAAACCTTTTCTTAAGAAAAGAAGTCACCCTAAACGGACAAAATTTTAAATAGTTCCTATCCCCCCCTTGGAACTAAACTTGTCACGTTATAAGGGACCAACAATCCAAACTTTTATATTTTATTTATTTCGAATTACTAACATATTTATTTTTCAAATTCTGTTTTGAAGGTAGTTTCAGTTCGTGCAAGATTTCAGGTACATGCGCAGTTCTCGAAGTTCCTACACCAGACCCTATTGACCCAGAAATTGAAAGAACCCTTAAAAAGAACAAGAAAAACAAGAAAAACAAAAACAAAACTCCATTAAAAACTAGAGATACCGAGCCAGAAACTATGGCTACACTTATGGATTACGCTAGGCCAGGAGTGGCCGGTGTAACCAACAGCATAGTTAGACCCCAAATAAATGCAAACCAATTTGAAATTAAGCCAGCATTGCTTAATATGTTGCAAAATAATGTAACATTTTACGGGTTGCCTAACGAAAATCCTAACACCCATTTGACAAATTTCCTTGAAATTTGTGCCACTTTTAAAATATCAGATGTGACTGCCGAAGCAATCAAACTTCGCCTCTTTCCTTTCACTTTGAAGGACAGAGCCAAAGAGTGGTTAACTTCTATGCCAGGCGCAACGTTTGAAACTTGGGACCAACTTGCCCAAGCATTTTTATCAAAATATTTTCCTTTAGCAAAAACCCCAAGAGTCATAAAAGAGTTAACATCTTTTTCTCAACATGATAACAAAACTCTTTATGAGGCTTGGGAACGTTTTAAAGAACTTCAACGTTTATGCCCACACCACCAATTGCCTGATGCACTTTTAATGCAAAAATTTTATAATGGATTAAATCCTACAACAAGAGGTTCATTAGATGCTATGTCGGGAGGGTTATTTATGAAAAAGACATCTGCCCAAGCAAGAGAACTTTTGGAGGAAATGGCAATTAACAGCAGTATGTGGCCCGCAGATCGTGGACATATCCCAGTGGCGAAACCATCATCCTTAAACACATCATCGGTTAAAGGTATAGTGAATCTTGATCCAGTTGCGATGTTACAAGCCTAATTTTCTGTCTTATCGCACAAAATTGATAGGTTTATGGCACCGTGCGACTTTAATGGTAATCCAATCCAAACAGATGTGGATTATGAAGGTATGAGCGAGATTGAATAGGTAAATTTTGTCCAAGGGCAAAACCAAACTAATAACCCTTATTCCAATACTTATAATCCTGGATGGAGAAATCATCTTAACTTTAACTGGAGAAATAATAATAATAATGCAAATGCTAATCAAAATTGTACCAATAATTATCAAAATCAATCAAGAGATACGATTAGCACTTTATCTTCTAAAATCGACAAATTTATAGATGCTATGAGTGGAAAAATAAGTAATCACGACGATGGTTTTAAACGGATCGAGAATAAATTCGATCAGCTTATTAAAAACCATTCATCTAGCATCCATAATTTGGAGGTTCAAATTGGACAACTTGCTAAATCAATTCCATCCCGCAAAGAGGGAAGTCTTTCCAGCCATACAGAGGAAAATCCGAAAGAACATGTAAAGGCTATCACTCTTCATTCAGGGAAAAATTACTTAGGTCCGGAAATGCTCGGAGATTCAACTTTACCAGGAACTAATTTACCAAAATCCAAAGAAGATATATCAAACACTAAAAGTTCACCAATTGACTCAAGTACAAAAACTTTTGTACCCAAACCACCTTTTCCACACAAAGTCCGAAATAAGGACTATGACAAACAACTTTTAACATTTTTAGACAAACTTAAAAATTTGCACATTAATTTGACATTTATGGATGCGATTACGCAAATTCCCAATTATGGTAAGTTCTTAAAAGATTTAATTTCAAAGAAAATTAGTTGGGAAGGGATTTCATCCATTTCACTAACTGAAGACTGTAGTTCGATAGTGTCGAGTAATTTGCCTACTAAACTCAAAGATCCCGGATGTTTTACTATTCCGTGTCAATTGGGAGATATTGAATTCCCAAGTTGTCTTTGTGATTTAGGAGCAAGTATAAACTTAATGCCGTTGTCTATTTTTAATAAGTTAGGTTTAGAAGAAGATATCAAACGTACCAATATGGTTTTGCAATTAGCGGATCAAACCACTAAAAGACCATATCGTATAATTGAAGATGTTTTAGTTAAAGTCGACAAATTTATTTTTCCTACCAATTTCGTTATATTAGACTTTGCATATGACGTTAATTGTCCACTAATTTTTGGCAGACCATTTATGAACACGGGACGTGCTCTAGTCGATGTGTCGGAAGGGAAAGTAGTTTTAAGGATAGGAGAAGATAAGATTGAGTTTGATATGAACAAAGCAATGAAATATCCTATGGAGGAATTGACCTGTATGAAACTCGATTTAGTTGAAGAATGTGTTAATGACATTATTAAAAAAGATGAAATAATAGAACCAATAATGGGTGAAGAATTAGAAGATAAGGACCCAGAGCCTTTGATTCGAGAAGATGGACCAGTTCCGCCTTCAATTGTAATTCCCCCTAAATTAGAACTTAAAGAGTTACCAAACCATTTGAGGTACGCTTTCTTAGGCGAAGGCGATTCTCTACCTATAATTATCTCTAACAAATTAACAAATGTTCAAGAAGAAAAATTGAAAGAAGTTGTTAGAAATAGAATAGGAAGTATGGGATGGCAAATTTTAGACTTGAAAGGAATTAATCCTAGTATTGTAATGCACAGAATTCACTTAGAAGAAGATAAGCCACCTAAAGCGGATAGGCAAAGACGCTTAAATCCGAATATGAAAGAAGTAGTCAAAAATGAAATTACTAAACTTTTAGATAATGGAATCATTTATCCTATTTCAGATAGTGAATGGGTTAGTCTAATCCATTGTGTACCTAAAAAAGGAGGCATAACTGTTGTAAGGAATGACGAAGGTGAATTGATACCTACGCGAACCACCACCGGTTGGAGGGTTTGCATAGATTATACGAACCTTAACAAAGCAACAAGGAAAGATCATTTTCCTCTACCTTTCATTGATCAAATGATCGAAAGGATAACTGGTCATGCTTTCTATTGTTTTCTAGACGGTTACTCCAGATTCTTTCAAATTTATATTTACCCGGATGACCAAGATAAAACAACCTTCACATGTCCTTATGGAACATTTGCATATAGGAGAATGCCTTTTGGTCTATGTAATGCACCAGCAACATTTCAACGTTGTATGACTGCAATTTTTAACGATTTCATTGAAGACATCATGGAAGTTTTTATGGATGATTTTTCCGTTTATGGAGATTCTTTCGATGCATGTTTACAGAACTTGGATAAAGTTTTGTCTAGATGTGAAGAAACGAATTTAGTGTTAAACTGGGAAAAATGTCATTTCATGGTTGACGAATGAATTGTTTTAGCTCATAAAATATCTGAAAAAGGATTAGAAGTGGATAGAGCAAAAACTTCAGTAATAGAAAAATTACTCCCTCCAACTACTGTTAAGGGAGTAAGGTCATTTTTAGGACATGTAGGTTTTTACAGATGATTTATCAGTGTTGTAAAAGTCGTAAGTCGCTAGTCGGATGGACAAGCCCTCAAAAGATTAATCGGGGATTAATCGGATATGTACTTTTCTATTTTTTATATTTATAATTAAATAAATATTATATAAATACATTTAAACTATAAATTATCACATCTAAAAATAATATTAATAAATATTATATAAATATTATAAGTATTTGTTTTAAAGAAATAATAAAATATCTATAAATATTCATTAAAAAAATGTGTCTACTACCTTCTCCGTATTCATCAAATAATTCTTTATTTTCCTTCTCAAAATATTTAATACTAACATTCATAAAATTCCACAAATATACTCCAATTCTTTATTTTCTTTAGTTTGTTTTTTTTTAATTTCTAATATATGTTGAAATTAGTTTTATCTAGTGCTATGTAAATTAGTTTTATTTTTTTAGTTGTTGTTATGATCATTAATTATTTATATTATTTATTTTGTAGAAAACTTTTTATAATTTTATGATTTGACCCGATTTTTAGCTGCCTAACCCGACTTGACCCGATTTTTATCCGCCTAACTCGACTTGCCCGCCTAGCCCGACTTGCCCCGATTTATCCCGACTTGAACCGCCTAGGCGGAAATATATCGGACCCCCGACTTAACCCGCCCAGTTATAAAAAATCGGTCAGTGTTCTGAATTTCACCGACTAGTCGGCCGATTAGTCGCCGACTTGGCCGACTTTTAGAACACTGTGATTTATTAAAAACTTTTCTGTAATCTCCAAACCACTTACTAATTTACTCATGAAAGACTCGACCTTTGATTTCAATGAAGATTGTGTTAAGGCCTTCGAAACATTGAAAACAGCTTTAGTCAGTGCACCCATTATTGCTAAACCCGATTGGGATTTACCTTTTGAAATCATGTGTGATGCAAGTGACTTAGCCATCGGATGTGTTTTAGGTCAAAGGAAGGATAAGAAACTTCATGTTATTTATTATGCAAGTCACACATTGTCAGGTGCATAATTAAATTACACCACAACCGAGAAAGAAATGCTAGTGGTAGTTTTTGCATGTGATAAGTTTAGGTCATACCTGTTAGGTTCTAAAGTTATTATTTATACCGATCACGCAGCTTTAAGGTATTTATTTGCTAAAAAAGATGCAAAACCGCGTTTGGTTAGATGGGTTTTGTTGTTACAAGAATTTGATATAGAAATTAAAGACAAAAAGGGAGTAGAAAACCTTGTCGCCGATCATCTATCAAGACTCGAAGATGAAATCGATCCTATAGGTGAAACTATCGGTATACGAGATGATTTCCCTGATCAATATCTCTATCAAATAAAAAGTGTCATGTCACCATGGTATGCGGATATAACAAATTATCTCGCAGCCAACGTTGTTCCAGAAGGATTAAATTTCCATCAAAAGAAAAAATTCTTTTCTGACGTTAAACAGTATTTTTGGGAAGATCCTTTCTTGTTCAAAACTTGTGGTGATGGGATGATTAGGAGATGCGTTAGGTTAAATGAATACGGGTCTATAATGTCAGAATGTCATTCTAGCTCTTATGGAGGGCATAACAGCGTTAGTAAAACAGTGGCCGGGATATTAGAATGTGGATTCTTTTGGCCTACGTTGTTTAAGGACGTCCGTTCATTTATTATTCGTTGTGACAAATGTCAAAGAACCGGGAATTTAGGAAGGAAAGATGAGATGCCTCTCACAAACACGTTAAAAGTTGAAGTCTTCGACATATGGGGAATAGATTTCATGGGACCTTTTCCCCCTTCTTTTGGTAAAACTTACATATTAGTAGCCGTAGATTATGTTTCAAAGTGGGTTGAAGCAATTGCAACCCCAAAAAATGATTCTAAGGTTGTTATTAGGTTTCTTGAAGATATATTTTGTAGATTTGGTTGCCCTAGAGTCATTATAAGTGATGGAGGTACCCATTTCATAAACCGAAGTTTTGATGCACTTATGAGAAAATATGGAGTACACCACCGTGTATCTATTCCATACCATCCTCAATCGAATGGTCAAACGGAGATATCAAATAGAGAACTCAAATGGATTCTAGAGAAAACAGTTTCGTCTTCAAGAAGAGACTGGTCTTGTAAACTTAACAATGCGTTATGGGCATACCGTACTGCATTTAAAACACCAATAGGAATGACACCATACCGATTAATGTATGGGAAGGCATGTCATTTACCAGTAGAATTAGAGCATAAAGCCTATTGGGCTATTAGAACACTTAACTTTGATTTACAATAAGCAGGTAAGAAACGTTTGCTCAACTTAAATGAGTTGGATGAGTTACGTCATTTATCTTACGAAAATGCAAAAATATATAAAGAAAAAGTGAAAAAATGGCACGCCGCCAAGATTAAAGTCAAAAGCTTTAACATTGGGGATAAGGTGCTATTATTTAATTCACGGCTCCGATTGTTTCCAGGTAAACTTAAGTCTAGATGGACATGACCATATTTAGTCGTTAAAACATTCGACTATGGATCTTTAGAACTAGAAGGACCTAACGACGTTCGCTTCAAGGTTAACGGTAATAGATGCAAAGTTTATTACGGAAATGTTCCAGTTAAGGAAATTGAGTTCATAACACAATTTCCTGAAGATTAATTCGTTAAATTTCGTATACTTTTTCTTCATTTTGTTTTGTTTTGTTTGAATTTTTATTAGTTTAAATTTTTAATTTTTAGTTTTTATTTTTACACATGTCAATTTTATGATTCTTAGTTATTAGATGACTTTATATTAAGATTCGATACATGAAAATATGTTTAAGTCATGTTTTTAATCAGATTTTAGGTCAATAGTTCGAATTAGAAGAAATTCAGTGATTCTCAGCCGAGAATTTGGAATTCTCAGTTGAGAATTTACATTTTCAGAATTGTCCAAACAGGTTATAAGGTATTTTCTGATCTTACCGAGAATTTATATTCTCAGCCGAGAATCAGAAATATAGGGTTTCGACGCCTGATTTCCGCAAGGAAATCAGCGCGTCGCGACCGAGAATTGGGATTCTCGGTCACGACATGGGTGTTTTCTGCACCATCAGACCTGTTTCTTCTTCATCCTGCAGACACATCTTTTCAAACTCGAAAAATTGAGTTTCTTCAACTTTCAGAGGTTTGATTTTATGCCTTTTCGCATCAAAACAACACCTCCTTTCGTCCTATGATTCCTATAAATAAATCATAGAGGTTCAGATTTCTGTTACATCATTTTCTTTTCATCCCTGTCAAATCAAACTTCTGATATTCTAAAACACCATTATCAAATAAGTTACAGAAACATTTTTTTTTGTTTTTGTTCCTCACAAACCATGACTACCAAACATCAATCCCCCAAACAGATTGTTGCTTCACGCAATAAGCGTCCTGACTTATCAGAACGCTACGGTGCATCGTTTCCTATTTATAATCATGACGAAGGCAGACGCTACTATAGACTTCGCTATACGTTCTTCGTTGGAATGCTGTATATGGACGAGTTCTTAAGTAATGAACTCGGGATAAGCGATGACATGAATCGCTATTTAGAAAGATTGGGATGGACCAAGTTCGCCCATATTCGGTTTCCTATTATTGGAGACTGGATTCTCGAGTTTTTCTGTACAGTTCGTTTCGTGAACAAACGAAGGGTGCGTCTCAGTTTTCATCGAGATGGTGAAACCTTTACTTTTGGATACCCTGAATTACATGCCTGGTTTGGTTTTCCATCGAGGGATACAATCAAACGTCATCCTGGCAGAGATATGACATCCACAGATATATGGAGGATGCTAACGGGATTTTGGCGTTTCAATCCTCGACTCGCCTACAACCAATCCATCAACTCCAACTCGATGCTGTATCTACACAAATTTCTGTGTCACAGTTTGTTCGGTCGCACATTTAGTAGTGTAGTCAAAGACACCGATTTATATGTCCTTGGAGATATATTCCAAGGCAATACAGTTGATACCTCCAAGATTCTGATGGAAGGTCTTATTGCCGCTTCTCGATCCAACGATAAGAAGATTGGGTTCGGCAATATAATATGTGGAATAATTCTCGGGACCAAGGGAACTATTTCTGTCCCTTGGAGCGAGGCTGAATCTTTTCTGACTTTGGACTATGAGTTCTTGGAATATGAAGGACTCGTGAAGCGTATTTTTAGAGCAGGCCCACATTTTCTTTCTGCACCGGAACGTCAAGCTTTCGTGCAATTGAAAATTGACCGCTATAGGGCTAGAGAAATCCCGATTGAGAGGGATGAGTATATAGAATAGTTTTAGTTTATTAGTTTTTATTTTGTAAATATTTGTGTGTTTTGTGTTATTTCAATACCTTCTAGGTCGGGAAAATTGATTGCAATCAGAAAGAGGAATCGTGATTGGTGAGAGGGTATGATTTTGGGACGATAATTAGAGCGGTAATTGAAAGGAAGCAGGGGCGACAAGGAAACAGAGCAAGACGAACCCCAATTTAGGGTAGAATCCGGAGAACCCTGGTCGCAGGGTAATGGAGCACTTATACTGGCGCTTCTGCTTAGGTTTACACTTTTCATAATTATTAAGTAATTAGAATTACTTGTTAATTAATATACTAACTCCTAATTTGATTTGGACTTTAATTAATAGAAAAGCAAATAATATATATATATATGAAAATTTCGGCTCAAGCATGTGTTTTTAGGGCTATGGTTTTGTTTTTCTTTGACAAGAAATTCTCCTTTACACTGTTCGGAGTCCAAGTCGATTTTAGTGAATTATATACCGTTCATTCGTTCGTCTTCGTGTGGATCACTGTTAAAAACATCCTACACTTAGGCATTTATAAAAGTTTATTACAACATAGATTGTTGTTTCAAATGATCTAATTAGAAAACATGAATATCTTTCTTGTTTACTTAATTAATTTTATCATCTATAACGTGAAATTCGAAAATCAAAAGATTTTTAATTTTTAATTTTTTTAATTTTTTTTTTTTTTTTAATAGGTCTAGACTGTATATACATATTATGTTCCTAACACCATCTACACGTGATACTCCCTGGCTCAATTGAGGCCGGATAGATTTTTGACCAATTCCTATCCTCCTCAATATCAATTGATAAGCAAGACTTACAGCTTAAAATACCATTCTTGGTTAGACCCCAGCAAAGAGCATCAATTACATCAGAATGGACACTAACATAGATGGTACGAATTCGAAGGAGCGATTGTTGATCCAAAAATTGATCAAAGAGAGACCAATTCCTGCTCCACCCATAAACTTAGGTTTACCCAAGGAATGACATGAATTTTCTCAACTCCATCCTTCCTTCCCCACAAAAAAAACGTCTATTTAATCTATCAGCTCACAGGGAGCATATTTGACATGATTCAGAGCAGCACTAGTGTCTGCTTGAACCAGACACAGGGAGCATATACAACCTGCCAAACTTAAGGAATTAACCTTCCAAGAAGCGAGACAGGACTGAACCGAGTCCAAGAGCTTTTGTGGCTCCCATACCCAAAATAGCTTTTTGAACATCCCAGCCCGGATAGGAGCAAAATTATTCCTGGTGGTCAAAGGCATCCTAGAAGAAAATAAACCAGGATAGAAATTGACCGACAAACTTTTAGTATCCGCCTCCTCATGACCATAGATGCTCTTCTGGTTTTGAGCCCTGTGCTGTGCGTCAAACTAGACAGATGGAAAAACCTGGAATCCTATCCTATCACCACAGTGAATAACTCATGCGCCTCCGCGCTAACACTTAAAGACTCTATAAGAAAAGTGTACAGTGTTGTTAGCTGATAATTTGGTAAAGTGCATGTATCAAATGCTCGGGATTCATATCGTAAGTACCGAATTACTCAATTCTCGATTGTTATTTAGGCGGTGATAAATGGAGTTGTGTTTATATTAATTACTATTCCTTATTCTAAATTGATTCGAATTAACTATAAATTCCTATGAATGTAATGGTGATGATACGATAAAATGAGTATTCAAACAATATTCAAGTATAATTATGAATCAGAATCATATTGCATACACGCAAAGAGATTGAACCTACTTATCCTAGGACAATGCTTAGCACGTGATTCCCTGGTCCATGCCGTAGCTAATTCTAATGGTTCTGAAACCTAGGTCTGTTACTTTGGTGTTGTTAATACCTATAATCTTCGGTATAGAAGACTGGATTAGATTCACAATATGAACCTCAAACTATGTTCAGACTTATAAACGATTCAATCAAAACACCCAAACATAATAATGAAAGAACTCATAAATAGAGAAATGAAATTGAATTGAAATTTAGATTAAACATGGTAGAAAATGTCATAACTTACAACCAATTCAAAATACAGAGAGATCTCACTAGTTGAACAAGAATAAAAGATAAAGGCCGCCTTTTGAAACCTGTCAACTCGAGCGGTTGTTGTTCTGAACTAGAGGTGGAATCTTGAGTGCTTGTGTTTTAATGGTAGACGAAAGCTTTTGCAGATGAAAATGGTGAAATGAAGGAAATTCAGACTGCTCTCAAGAATGATAAGAAATTTACAGCTAATTCTTGATAAAAAGTGGCTACTGACAATAAAGAAAAATAAAAAACTAGCTCTAGATGACAATTAATAATATGATTCTACAGGATGATACAAATGAACACCCAAGGTCTTTAAATATAAAAATAAAAACCTAAAATAAACCTAAAAAGTTCCCACAAAAATATTCTCTAGATTGTCAATTTCAAATAGGTGAGACTGGATCAAATTAGGGGATCTTAGGGTGTAGTTTCGATGGCCAACTCGTCAAACTGGCTGATTTTGGAGACAAGGAGATTTTTTGGCTCCCAACTCGTCGAGTTGGGGGCCAGGCCTGTCTGGGGTTTACTCTAGTGGCCAGCTCAACGAGCTTCCCTTCAGCAAGGCCCAATCTTCGTCTTCTCCGATCAAATGTGCTCATTGGATGAAATCCTTGAAAATCTCACAAAAATCTCATTAAATCTGTACCAAAAATCACTTAATATTTTATAAAAATTCTATTAAATACAAAAATTCCCAAAAGTTCTTTTATTCCAGACTCCCATAATAGCTTGAAAGCTCTGCGCCGAAATCATAGGATCATCTACACTCTGCCAGTGGGTTTTAACAAACTCTCAAAACTTAAGATGGGTTTCCCAAGCTGCGAGATAACGAAAAGGCCTATTCTTAGGTTCCATTATATAATCATCAAATCTAAAAATCACTAGACAATGATTAGAACTCTAAACGGTAAATTAACTACACTCACTCTAGGGAACACAATTCAGACAATGTCATTATAGTAAACTTTATCAAGTCAAATAAACACCCTATTACTTTGCCAAGTATAATGGTGCCCATAACTGCCCATATCAAAGACACCACATATCATCCATATTCCGTTTATGCCTCAAGCACTGATTAACGTAGAAAATATCAGTAAAGTCACCTAAAAGAAACTAAAGACATGTCATCTCCTTACTCAACTCAAATAAAATCTCCCATAAAAATTCCTTTCTCGAGGCAACATGTGAAGCATAAACAAAGGTAACCTATCACTTTTTTTCCCATTCTCTCGGACTGAAAAATGGATAAATTGAGAATGAATAATTAAAGGAAGCACATAAATACCACTAGACTAGCCTTGAGCTTCAGAATGACACAACTCCAATCTCTAAATTTAGCCATAAAACTATCAACACCCACTCCACTCACACGAGGTTCAAGTGAAGCAAAACAAGCTAGATTAATATGTTTAAGAATATCCTTCAAATGGATACAAGTCTCCTTTTTCACCCTCCATGAGCAACTCCACTATCGTTCTTCTCATACAACGAGTTTGGGTTGTTCAAAACCACTAGTTCAACTGGCCCAATAGATGAGGTTTATTGATATCCCCAACATACATTGGAGCCTCCTCACCTCACGAAACTGGATCAACTAACCCAATCGAGAGCCAACAATTTCAATATTATCTTCATTGATTTGATGTTGATCTTCACTAGGAGGACTGTTTGCCAACCGATTCGTGTACCATTGCTTAGGTTAATGCCCGAGTTCGACTTTTTTAGGGGACTCGATTACTGATGCAAGCATATTTGACAAGATTAAATTGGAAGAACATTCATGAAAAATATCAGGAGAAGTTTGCAACTAATTTTGTTGCAAACAAACCTTTTTAGGACATTAGAGGAAAATCCAAGTAAACAACTATGCGTATGGGTTGAACAATCTATAATAGTCCAGAATCAGATCTGTTGGTGGGTTACAGTTTTATACGCGAATCTATGAGAGAGAGAGAGAGAGAGAGGGAGAGGGAGAGGGAGAGAGAGAGAGAGATAGAGAGAAAGAAGAAGTGGTTTACAACTGACAGTAACTTTCTGATTTGTAATCACTAATCTTTTTGTATCCAATGGCTATTTTTATTTATATTGAACATTTGTTTTACTTTTTTAGCCATTTTACCTAGGAACTTTTTTTGTGTTAGTATAAATAGTACATTTTTTGGTTGGTGAGGCATTCATTGTCTTCTATCTCTAACTTTTATTATTTTAGGAGCTTCTAACTTAGTGAAGCATTTTGTTGAAAGAATTATGCTTGTTCCCTCATGTTCATGAGGAAGTAGTCCGATAACAAGTTTAGCCAGCTTAGGTTGGTGGTTGTAAGTAAATCTACCCTAATCAATGAAAGAATGTTTGCATTAAATGGTTGTTTGAAGGTGCATTTATCTCATAGAATTGATCACTCTATATTTTAATATGATGAAATGATGCGAGAGTACTTTTATCATATGGATCTACCTTCTTACTTGTTTATTCATGGACGAAGTCAAAAGTGATTAGTATCAGGGTTTTGACTAAGTAAAATGCTTCCTGGTTCTTAATACTTGAATGTTCATAATATAAGGATACTTAGTTATGAAATTTTCTTAAGGTCTTTGGAAAAAAGGAGACATGTCCTTAGTGAATAAAGTGGAAGAAACCCTAGATCATCGCACTCAATAACATTCTGGTATGAATAGGAAAGAAATATGATGAAACTACATGTTTTAAGTATGTGATAGACTTGTACTTTAGCCAATTTTTGTTCAACCAACTATTCTTTGTTAATTTCACTGTTCATGCTTAAATAAGTTAAAACAACTTTTTTCAAGATTATTTGACTATCTGTTTAAGGTAATTTATCACTTATTTTCGTTCTCAATCCCAGAGGAATACGACACTTGACTTACTTTTACTACATCTGACCTAGTAGACTTGCTAGCATCACTATTCTACACACCAATTACATTCAAAAAATCTTTTTCTTGGCAATTTTTTATACAAGCATCAACAGGCCATAGTCATTAACAACCTCATCCCTAATTAGAGGAAGATTAACTTCAACATTAATATCCTTGTTATAGAAGCCTTTGTTTTCTTGGAAGGACAATTATTAAAAACATGGCCAAACATACCACAATCATAACAAATATTGTGCAAACCCTCATAAACTATTTTATAGGTCTTCATTCACGATCTATATTAGAGAGCAGAGGTTTAGAAAGGTCAATCTCAATGCAGACTCGAGTAGATTTGCCTCTCTTTGCCCATATTGTCTTTTTTATCAAGATGATGGACTTTCAAGTCAGTTTACCTAATCAAGTAATAAAGTTAACATTAGAGTACTCAATAGGTAAGTCGGGGAAACACACTCATATAAGAATTTTCTACACCTTATCTTCATAGGGTTAAAGTTTTGGATCCATGGTCGAATAGCAACACAATGGTTAGCAATAATGTAGGGGCCTCCTTCAATAACATTAGCATAGTCTGTTGAAACACATTTCCACAATGATTTTGATTTGACAAAATTATTCAAATTAGAATTAAATCACTATGATAAAATATTCCAACACATTAAATTTAAATGCTTTGATTTATTTGTTACTAATGTGTTTGTTCAAATGTTGAGTGTTTAATTCACAAGTATTAAAAGACATTAAGATCAATGCCCAAAAGCCCACAAGAGAATGTCAAAGCCCAAGTCAACTGATCCAAGCTACTAGATAAACTCGGCCCAGTATGAAGAAGGATCCAGAAGCCTTCCCAACTGCTTCACAATGAAGCTACCGAGTCGAACGGATAGAAGACAAGTTAGTAGTTGACTTGAACAACTTGGAGACAAAGTTAATCCTTTTTGGGAAATGTTCAAACGCCGCAGAAAGCTGTCTAGAAGACTTTACCATAAATGGAGAGACAACCTGACGCTTACTGACCAGAAGTACTTGATACCTGATCAAGATATAAAAGGCAACGTTCTCATTGGCCGATGACACTGAGCACTGACGAGTGAAAGCGACAGCAAGCCGTTTCCCTCCAACGGTTATTTTGAATTTCGAAATAACTGGAGCCTCAGATGTCACTATAAATAGGCCTCTCATTTGCTTCATTCGATGTAGATCTTCATCAAGTCGAAATGCTGACCAAATTGTTATCTGAAGTTCTGTGCCAAAGCAAAGCAAAGAAATCTTACACTCACTCTTATTTTGTGTAAAAGACTAGATTGTAATTCATCTAAAGTGTTCTGTTTATTTAGAACAAACATCTTTATCATTTCTAAAGATTATAAGGAGATACTGAGTTGCTCGGTTGTAGCACTTAGTGGTAGAATAGTGTTGTGTATAGGATATAGAGGAAGATACTCTGTATACTCACTGACTATTGTAAGAGGTTTGTGCTCTACCTGAAAGAGCTTAGTGGTGGATTAAAGCTCGGAAGGATTCCGGGGACTGGACATAGGCAGGAGGCCAAACCAGGATAAATCTACTGAGTAACATTTTCTAACTCTTAACTCCTTATCTGCTTGCTTTGTACTGTGCCTAGTAAAACACTAAAACTGAATATATTGAGTTGTGTGTTTTGAGTACTGAGTTTAGGAATAGACTCCAGTGCTATTTCCTAACTCAACGTTAGAAGCAGCCTTAGTCTTAGATCAACTAAAGTTGCCTCTAACTTTACTCGGCATCACTGTGCTAAACGACTAAGTGAAAAATCTTAAGTATAAAAAGAAAGTCAGCCGTAAAGGAGAAATTTTTTAAATAGTTCCTTAACCCCCCTGGAACTAATTATCGCATTACACGGGACCAACATAGTCATCATAGCTAGAGAACTTCACCACATAATAATCATATTCGAGGTTAGTAATTTCGATAATTTTAAATTTCACCTATAATTATCTCAATCAAAGTGCTAAGTAATGAAAACCAATACGATGACCTACCATATTAAAAATTAATGACCACTTCTAATGACCCTAAGGAGATCTTTTCTCCTTAATCGATAACCTGATTGTAGGACACTTAGGATCGTCCTCCTCTTCACCAGCATAGCATCTGATTATGTCTCGAAATCACCATACCAATTGGAGTCTGAATCTTATGTTTCATCCATAGAAGTGTCTTTTTCTCCCAGACCTAACATTGGCATTCTTTCATAAAATTTTGTGTTTAATTGGAGATTCAAGGTAAGCATTAGATTTAGAATTCAGATTGTTATCCTCAGCCAAGCCATCACAATCTTTCAATTTCTTGTTACTTCAGCTAGAGGTAATCCTAGCCACTATAACCGTTGAAGCAGGATCACTTTTATCGTCGCCGCCACTCTCGCTTTCCATCGCAAGACGTTAAGTTTTTACAAAATATATATATTATTATTGTTTTTTTTAATGTAACATGTAACAATTAGTTAATTTTTAATATATTATTTATCAAACATTATGAAACACTAAAGTCTTTTACTTTACAATATATAGGTAAACTTGTCATTTTATATGCAATTATTTATTAAAATAATTTTTAAATATATTATATATATAAATTCAAATATTACATAAGTCGAAATCATCGTATAAAAAATATTACAAGAGAGATAGATTCATTATTATTTAAATTAAAATATTATACTATTATCAATTTAATTATCTAGTTTTAATTAAAAATATGATAAATAATAATACAGTTTTATTAGTATTATTTTTCCAGTTATATTAATGTAATAAAAAATTATATAAACCTTAATTAAAAGATTTGTATATAATCAATTGAAGTTGCATTGAGTGGTTAAGGCTTTCAAGTCGTTTAAGTTAACTCGAGCGTATGTAAAAAAAATTAATTGAGAAAAGATCCATCTAAATGTTTTATAGAAATACTTTGAGATAAATTAGGGAATTGATGCCCAAAGTTTTTATTAGAAAATTTTGGAAAGAATCCAAGATAATTAGAGAATTTAGAAAGACTACTTAATAACTGATGCCAACGTTTTTAATCAAGTATATATATATATATTTTTTAATTTAATCTGATGCCAATGTTTTTTATTTGGAAAGACTAATTTGGAAATAATCTAATTCCAACGTTTTTAATCAAATATAGTTTTTTTTTGAAATTAATCAAGTATAATTTAGTAAGTATTAATACATGGGCAAAGTACGGAAAAAACGTTCGTGGTTTCTCTTATTTGCAAATAGAGGTCCGTGGTTCAAAAGTTTGCAAACAGAGGTATATAGTATGTTTTTTTTTACAAAACAAAATATTTAAAATTAAACTTTCAAGTAATTGATGAAAATCAAGAGCGTTTTTTTAATTTTTTTCAATTATATTTATATATTGACAAAACACAGATCCCAAAATTAAATTACAACTATGTAAATGAACTTAAATATCAATTTATTTCATAAATTGTCAAATTAATAAAAATCGTAAAATTCCACCATAATATTTATTGTTTCGATTTGGGAAGTTATTTTTTTCGGGGGTTGTGTTTTGCTGATATGGAAGAATAATTTTTTTAAGATAAAAATATCTTTGATCGTAATCAGAACTTAAATGTGTAATATAATACTTTGTTTTGTAAATAAAAATATCACAAACCTTTATTTATAAACTTTTAAACCACAGACCTCTGTTTACAAATTGGACAAGCCATAGATATTTGTGTTCGTACTTTTCCCTTAATACATTACTATAACTGGGTCATCTCTTATCCTTTGGCCTTGGGCAGATGCCTCTCCTATTCAGGCTCACGGACGGACCTGTCTGACGAATATCAAACCGAGAAATCAGATAAATTGTGAAAACTCATAAACTCTATTGTGTCATGTATTTGTAAAAATAAAGGAATTGACTAATATATAATAGGTACAAATTAAGGAATTAGAAAATTATTTATCATTTTTTTCTATATAGAAAAACATAAAAGAGTCAAATTACCTAGATTTTTATTTAAATTAGCAAATTCATTTAGAGCCAATGTAAATCTTACACGCATATATGGTAAACATTATTATTTTTAATAAATATAAAAGGTGGATTGAAATTCTTAATATTTGTTGGAATGTAGGAATGCTAAATTTTAGCAAATATAAATTGTATATAAAATCATTTGTTTTTTGTACTTTATAAACTTCTCCTTGCAATAAAAGAAAGAATTGCATTGGGACATTTTTGTTTAATCTTTTAACCTTTTCTCTGTTATTTCCTCTTTTTGTTTTATAAGGAAAAGGAAAGGATAAAAACAGAGGAAATGAGGCTGTTCCCATGGGAAGTGCTCTCTCCATCTATTTCCATTTTCGTAGAGATATATATTTTCGCCAATCTCTTTTCTTTTTCTGCTCTCTCTCTCTCCCTTTCGTTTTACCCTAGAATCTGTACATACAATTTCTACATAAAGTTCCTTTCTTTCCTACTCTTTTCCTCAGCCCCCATTCCTTCTCCTCCTCCTTCTCCTTCTCTTTTGCTCTGTGTCTTTTTCTCTATCTGGGTTTGTCACATAATGGGACAAAGTTTTTATCTGTGAACCATAGAAACAACCCTTTAAAACTCTCTGTTTGATGAGATTTATATTGGGTTTAAGTTTGATTTAATCGAGGTATTGAAAATGGGAGAAAATCTAGGCCTTTTATGTGCAGAGAACACAAACACTTGTTTTGGTGATTTTGATTGCAATGCTACTCTTGATTTTGGGGTTTCTTCTTCCTGGCATAAACAGGACAATCAAGAACCCTTTAATTGTTTGAAATCCTTGATGGGTTTTCCAATACATAGTGAAGATACAGTTAGGGAAATGGTTGAGAGGGAAATAAAACATTTGCCTAGACAAGATTATCTAAGGAGATTAAGGAGTGGGGATTTGGAACTGAGTACTAGGAGAGAGGCTCTTGATTGGATTATCAAGGTTGGTTTATTGTTAATCTCTTAAATGGGTTCTTTCACTTTTAATTCTTTGATCCATCATCTATCTTTAAATTCAACTTGGTTTTGATTTGTACTGGTTTTCTGCTATTGGGTTTCATGTTTTCAATAGCAAATGTTGCCGTCAATCTCAAATCTGAATTTATGCCCTATTTTGGTTTGGATTTCTCAAAGGGGATCCATCTATCTTTGATCAATCAATTCCTGAACCGTCGTGAAGATTGATAAGCTGTTTTAATTCATTTGCATTTTGAATGTTGATTTGTCTAATCCTCCAAATTGTTTTTGGTAAATTGACTTCATATGTTTCCCCAATTTTCTGGGAAACATTGTGGGTTGAAAGGTGATCTGTATTGATTTTGTTTCCTTATTGATCAACAGGCTCAAACCCATTACAATTTTGGAGCAGTGAGTGTTTGCCTTTCAATGAATTACTTCGATCGATTCTTATCAGTCTATCAGTTGCCTGTAAGTAAAGATACTAATATCCCTCTTTCTGAATCTTGCCACAATTTAGATTGTTGCATTGCTAGTGATCTTGATACTTGTTTCCTTCTTGTAACAATTGGAATCATATAAGGACAAAGCTTGGGCTGTTCAATTGTTAGCCGTAGCATGTTTATCAGTAGCAGCCAAGATGGAGGAAATTAGTGTGCCTTTCTCAGTAGATTTACAGGTATATAACTTGATAAAAGACTATAATTACATGTATCAATGATTGAATTTCATGTTCTTGTTACTTGTTATTCCTAATGATGTTATTTTGGGGTAGGTAGGAGAACCCAAGTTTGTGTTTGAAGCAAAAACAATACAAAGAATGGAGCTTTTATTGCTGTTTACATTGAAATGGAGAATGCAAGCTATAACTCCATGTTCCTACTTGGACTATTTCCTAAGCAAGATGAATAATGGGAATCAAAATGTAATGACTAGATCATTGGAACTAATAGTAAGCATAATTAAAGGTGTGTATCTTGATTAGTGAGATTAAATAGAGTTTGTATAATTGACAGGCATTGCATTTAAGACTAATGAGAGAGTCTTAAATGGGAATTGAAATGTAGGTATTGACTTCTTGGAATTCAGGCCCTCAGAGATAGCAGCAGCAGTAGCCATATTTGTTTCAGGAGGAGCAGAAGACCAAGCAGTGCCTGGTTTCACACATATAGAAAAGGTAGTGGTACCCACATAAATGAAGATCAAAGAGAGGACAAAATAGCATTGATCCTTGAAATGTTTGATAAAAAAGTTATGATCTTGAATTTTGATTTGCAGGATAGAGTAATAAAGATAATAGAGCTGATAAAAGACCTATCAGTGAGCAATGCTGACAAAATGGGAAGTGTGCCAGAGAGCCCAAATGGGGTGTTGGAAGCAGCATCAGCATCAGCATGCTTGTGCTTGAGTTATAAAAGTGATGATATAACAACAACAACATCAACAGTTGGGTCATGTGCAAACTCTTCTTCTCATAAGAGGAGGAAACTACACAACTCTTCGTGACATTTTTATTATTACATCATTTTTTTCTTTTCTGGTTTTTGGATGGACCATGCTTTTTTTTTTTACACACAGGCAGGCAGGCAGGAGAAGGAAGAGGGACTCAGAGAGAGATTTTTTTTTTTTTTTTTTTTTTTCTATATTGTTGGGTTCAGAAGTAAATAAAGGATAGATAATTAGAATTATCACTAAATTAAGAGTATAATTATGGTGATGAGAAAAAGGTATGAAAGTTGTTGTCTTTAAGAATCTCATACAGTCCTCCCATTTTAAGCAAGGGAGATTAAATGCAAAACAAAAATATTTCTTTATCTGTTGAACAATTATTATTTTACTTATTTATTAATAACATTGAGTTTCTTGTTACTTTTTCTATTAATTTTTTGCAATTATAATTTAATCAATGAATATGTCAAATTAAAAATATTAATAGCTTTTCATATATATTAATTGTTCAATGTATAAAAATGAAAAGGTCAACACCTAAATAATTTTTTCTTTTAAAACTACAATTCTAAAATTTTAAACTTTTAATTTTACTAATTTAGGTATGTTTTTTTTTTTTAAACTTTAATAGAAGATGAAATTTCATTATAAAGGATAGTAAATAAGCATCGAGAAAGTATTCTTTTCATAAGAATTTTAAGTGTAAAGTTGTAAAAGAAAAAAAGTTGGAAAGAAGATCCACAGCACGTTGGATGCAACACTCTTGTGTCATACGCCAAAATGAGAGAAGGAGATAATATTGTTCACAGTGGTATTCTTCCTTGTGACTTACTGATCAAATGATTTTAAATTTTTAATTAAAATTAATTAGAGTTAGATTTAAAGTTTATATCTAATGATAACGGATTAAATTCATTTGGCCAGAACTGTCGAAATGAATAACGGATTAAATTCATTTGGTCAGTACTGTCCAAATTGTATAGTTTAAAGCCTAATTCCGATTAACCAATCAAACAAGACTGGATACGCTATTAAAAAAAAAAAAAACCAAATACATCAAGCATGTTATACTTACCTTAAGAAAACTAAATTCTTCCCCTGATTTTTTTTAAATCTCCTTAACTTCTAATATTTTTTTTCCTAAAATGATTCATTCACCTATCTAATTAAAGTGATTTATTGGTCATTTGATATTGCTTGTAGTGCCGCCGACGTGTTTAGTAATCCCGTTATGGAGAAAGATGAATTGAAAATTCACTATAATTATAATGTTAGATTTTAAATTGAACAAAACAATAGTAAATCCCGATCAGTATAGAAGTCTACTCTGCCCATTAAAGTAGTTAGGTGGAAGAATTCTAGGCAAGTGCGGTTATTAATTCAATAAATAAGTTACAACTTCTATGTTTGGCTAAACAAGTTGTATTGATGAAATTTCATATCTGAACTAGCGGAGTAATAGAACTAGCTAATGAACCCCAGTCCTATCATATATCTAAGTAAATACTCAAATATATCATCAACTAATTAGAGAACTAATTCATAAGAGACATGTCAAAATCGAAAAAGATCCCACTACAGAAAACAATCCAAATCCATTAAATAGATGACTCTATCTCAAAAGTCACATGATGGTCATATGAACTAGTTAGATTAAAATCCTAAAAGGGCTGTTGTGAACACGAACTTTTTCGACGTCGACGATGTATGAATTATTAACCTTGAACTATAGATGATGTAGTGAAAGCCTACCTTGATACCACTGGTCAAAGTCCTAAGAAAATGAACAAAGGACGAAATTTGAGAAATGTTCTTAGTAAAGATCGATCAACCTTAGACTAAGGTCGATCGAATCCATTTCAGGTCGATCGCCTATTCTCATAATAATATCCAAATTAGACTATTGACGCATGAGAAAAGGTGACATGTGTGAAATACTAAGGCCGGCCAGCTTTAGTTTACACCCAAATAAAGGTCGATCGACCATGAATCCCAAAAATCTGAATTCAACCCATACCTCAATTGTAGCTTATCAAATCCCTCCTTTCACGCTATATATACCATTTGGTGGATCCAGAAAGGAGGGACTGGCATTTTTCTTTCAAATTACAAAGAGATTAGAGAGAGAAAAGGAATTTCATCTCAGTTTTGAATTTTTAGAGTGAGAAAGGGAAAATCATTTTCCCTCCAAACTTAATTAGTCCAAGATACATCACAAATCAGTTGCTAAATCATCTATTTACAAAATTTAATGTAATGAACTCTCGATTTGCTTACTTGTGTGTTGTTTCTGATAACGATCTTATGCATACGTTAGAATATCCTAAGAGCATTTTGAACATTTATAACTCATTTTTAATTGATTTTAATCTCGATAGACAAGACTGTAACATCCCTAAACCCTAACATATACATCTTCCCACATTCATATATGTTTTCATGATTGAATACATACATTTTAGATTCATCTCATTGGCATCGGAAGTTTCGTATGCATAATGCGATTATCATGCGATTAGTAGACGATTAGTGTATCATTAAGATGTAATGATTGGTTAATTGAGTTAGGACTTAAATGAATGAATGAACATGTCCTTAATTGATTAAATTAGACTTGTGGAGGGCTGGAAATGAGTTTTGTGAACAAGCACCTCACTTAAGCATGATGTCACCCAAGATTGAGACAAAATGCACCTCTTCATTTCAAATGGATGTACACAACTCATTCTTTATGCTTTCCAGCCACAATTTCGACCAAAGCTTCAGCAAACTTTCCCTTTTCATACCCTAACATCCTCCAAAGAAAACTCTTCCAATTTCTTCCATTGTCAAGCCAAACAAGTTAAGTTAGGAAGCATACTAGGTGATAGACACAACTTGAAGGTTAGTATGTTGTTTTAGCTTGTTTTCTATGAGTTTGAGATTATGAAATACCTAGGTATGATGATAGGAGTTGTTGTGTATGAGTTATTATTGAGTTTGTTGAGTTTTGGTGTTGCTTGAAGTGGTTCTAGGCTGTCCAAATGAAAGATATGTATCAAGTGCCCTAAACAGAAATCTAGGGTACTGCTTTCCGTCATTTTGGAGCATGTTTTTCATATTGATATTGTTCGAATTTTAAGATACATAAAGAATAAACTATGTTTCTATATGTGTTATGAAACCCTCTGTAAAATATGGGACTTTAATTCCATATATAGAGGAAGAAAACCTAGATGGATCATGACTGCCTCGAAATTGAATGTCATGTGAGGCAGCCATGTTGATGTAGCATTTTGAGGATCTTAGAGT
Source organism: Euphorbia lathyris (assembly GCF_963576675.1). Classification (NCBI taxonomy): domain Eukaryota; kingdom Viridiplantae; phylum Streptophyta; class Magnoliopsida; order Malpighiales; family Euphorbiaceae; genus Euphorbia; species Euphorbia lathyris. The sequence continues at coordinate 63,027,739 of NC_088914.1, read as the reverse complement.
CCGAATTGGAGAAAGTTTCTTTAGACAACAGTGTTTCTAACTACTTGAAGTATATGTCTGTAAAAGGATTTGGAAATCCATTGTGCTTAGTGTGAGCTAGGTTGAGTGCATTATGGTAGATGCAAAGCTGGGCAGTCTGTTCCTTGGCTGGAAACAGGATAGAATCATTTTGCATGCCATATATTGTGCAGAAGTGATATTAATATGTATTTTGGATATTTTCTACCCATATATGTCTAGTTTCATTAGGTTCAAGAATCAGGGAATTTGGATTCATATAGAGAAAGTTATGACAGAATGTGTGCAAGTAGGTCATGTGATGATCTAAGACAAAAGGATTAGATTGCATGAACTTTGTGGCATTAGTGTCTTGTAAATCATATAGCATTCCTTAGTTTATATTTTCATTAAGTTTATGTTAAGGCTAATTGGATCAATGTTATGTGACATTAGGAGGGCAAGTTGCAATTGAACGCACACCCGATCGTGTTGAATAGATCGAACCAAGTGCGACGGTAAGCATATTGCTTATATATGTGTATGAATGTATTGTGCCTTGTGACTTGTTGAGTGTGAGATGTGGTTGAATCTGATGTGAATGATGTGAATCATGTTTGAGTGTTTGTGATACGCTATGATTGATAAGAAAGTGATATGATTGAGTATGTTGCAGTGTTATGAGTAAATACGGCATGTTGAGCCTTGTGCACATACTGGAACTGGATAATGGTTGGATTATAAATGAATATGAGCTTGTTTAGATGGATATGTGAAATGGTCCAAGTTGAGAGTGCTATCCGAATATTGTGAGCCGGAAGCACATGTGTTGAGATATATGAGTACGTGAGTTGAGTGTAACTCCTCCGTAGCACAGATGATTGTATTCCGAATTTAGTGAGCCGGAATACAGATTGGGCCCAAGGACCATGTTATATATATTGTCTAAGTACAGCAAGGCCTTTCTAAAATAAGTATTACTATAATAAATGAAACAGGTGAATAAATTCTAACTTGGTACTGATGATATATTTTGATTTGTGCTCTTTACATTACTTTTGTATATACATATATGCGTAATATGTTTATTAAGTAGGCAGCTCACCCCTTGCCAACAGATTTTACAGGTTAGGTGGAGCTCTTCTTGCTTAAGGTCGCACCAGCAGTGTCAGTCCATTCTCATCTAAGCATTTTGGAGTCTTCTGATGTACTTTTGTTTTGTAAATCCTCTATGCAGGATAATGACTTAAACGTGTATTGTAAATGTTTTCTCTTATGTATAATATGTAAAGTTTACATGAAATTGAAGTTTATATGATTGAGTATTGAAAGCATGTCTATAACTGATATTGTGTGAGATATCATGTGATCCAAGTGAGGGGGTTACATTTAGTGGTATCAGAGCGGGTCTACTTTCCTAGGGATTTGGTTGTGTATGACTTGTTTTGGATTTCTAGGTTAAGACCACATAATCATATTTTCTTATGCTAAAGCATGTTGACATGGTCATGTTTCATGTAGGGTTATGGAGTCTGATGGTGAGAATGGACAATCCGGTAATGTGTCTAGTCATGGTTCGGTTGGTCATGTTCATGAGTCTGGGGGCTCAGAACATATAGGAGCTTCAGGACATGCAGGTTATCCGCAGGGTTACAACCAGTTTGAAGAAATGATGGGAATCTATTTGGCTCAAGGTCAGCCTCAACCACGTGTTCAAGCTCGTCGAGATGCGCCAATCTTTGATAAAAATTTTGAAAGGCTTAAAAAGATGGGTGCAACAGAGTTTGAGGGTAGCACAGATCCTGATATAGCTGATAAATGGTGGGCCAAGATTGAAGATGTACTTGAGAACACAGAGTGTCGTCTGGACTCAATGGTCAAATATGTTTCTAATCTTTTCACTGGTGAAGCTTTAGAATGGTGGAGATCTATAAAAAGGACAAGAATTAGAACTGAAATAACATGGGATAGTTTCAAGAAGTTGTTCACTAATAAGTACATGTCAATGATATACAAAGATAGGAAACAAACAGAGTTTTTAACCCTTATGCAGGAGGATATGTTTGTGGCTGAATACGAGCTTAAGTTTAACACCTTAGCCAAATATGCACCTGCAAATGTGGCTACAGAAGAAGCAAAATGTCGTAGGTTTGAACATGGTCTACACCCAGATGTTAGAATGGGGATTCATGCACATGAAACGAGCTTTAGATTGTTAGTAGAATATGCACTCAGAGCTGAGGAGATTGTGAAAGATAGAGAACAACTTTTTGTAACCAAAAGGGCTAGATTTGATACAGAGGGTCAGTCTAGCAGGCCAACAAAGAGAGGTGGATTCTCAGTTTCTTCTAGAGGCTATTCTCAACAATTTAGAGGTAGTAGTAGTATCCATCGTGGTGGGACTAGATCACGGGGCGGATTTGGAGATGTTTTGAGTAGTGCTCCATCTGTGGGTAGTAACAGATTTTCAGGTGGTCGGTTTAACAGTGGGTATAGAGGAGGAGCGAGAACAACATCTTTTCCAGCTTGTCAGACATGTGGACGGGTACACAGAGGTGAGTGTTGGGGACCTTCCCTGGTTTGTGGCAGATGTGGCCGATCTCACACAGGAGAGTGTTATGGTTCATTTAAGAAGGGCACATGTTTTGAGTGTGGAGAAACAGGCCATTATCGTAACAATTGTTCCTTATTAGTTGATAGAGGAGAGAGAGTTCAACCTCAGTCTAATATAGGAGGTGGTGCAGCTGGAGTGGATAGAGGCAGAGGCAGAGGTAGAGGAGGAGGTAGAGGGGGTAGACATGATGCTCCTATGGGTGGACAGACACAAAATTTACCACGAAATAGAGCCTTCAATATGACGAGGGGTGAAGCTCAAATAGCACCAGAGGTTATATCCGGTACAATTTCTATCCTTGATACCTTAGCTTTTGTTTTGATTGACCCTGGATCCACTCATTCATACATAACACCTGAGTTTATATTGAAAATAAATGGGAAGGTAGAACCATTAGGATATGATGTGGGAGTTATCCTACCAGTTGGGAATAATGTTATTGTAAATTAGGTTCTGAGAGATTGTCCTATAAAAGTGAGGGGAAGTGAGTTCCCTATAGATTTAGTAGTTATGGGGTTTAGAGAATTTGATATTATTTTGGGGATGGATTGGCTGTGTAAATATGAAGCTAAAGTTGATTGTTGTTCAAAGGAAGTTGTGTTACATTTTACTTCAGAGTCAACTGTGTTATTTGTTGGGGAGAGAAAGGTTGTGCCGTCTTGTTTAATATATGCAATTCAAGCAATCAGATGGATTAGAAGTGGGTGTGAGGCATATTTAGCTCATGTTGTGGATACTAGGGAGGATGGAGGCAAATTGGAGAATATTCCAGTGGTGAGAGATTTTGCAGATGTATTCGTAGATGACTACCAGGATTACCACCTCATAGGGAGATTGATTTTACTATTGAGACCATGCCAGGAGTATCTCCTATATCAATTACTCCATATAGAATGGCTCCAATGGAATTACAAGAATTGAAGAAACAAATAGAAGAACTACTTGAGAAGGGGTTTATACGACCTAGTACTTCACCGTGGGGAGCACCTGTATTATTTGTGAAGAAGAAAGATGGTAGTATCCGACTGTGTATCGATTACAGACAATTAAATAGAATGACAGTGAAAAACAAGTATCCATTGCCTCGAATTGATGATTTGCTAGATCAACTTAGAGGAGCTCGTCATTTTTCAAAGATTGATCTAAGATCGGGCTATTGGCAGTTGAGAGTTGCTGAAGCTGACATACCTAAAACTGCTTTTCGTACAAGGTATGGTCATTTGAGTTTCTTATGATGCCTTTTGGCTTGACTAATGCTCCTGCAGCTTTCATGGCATTAATGAACAAGACTTTTCAGCCATATCTAGATAAGTTTGTTGTGGTGTTCATTGATGATATCCTAGTGTACTCAAGAACTGTGGGTGAGCATGAACAACATTTGAGAATTGTTTTGAAAATTTTAAGAGATAATCAGATGTATGCAAAGCTGAGAAAATGTGAATTTTGGATGGATGAAGTTGTATTCCTTGGTCATGTGGTGTCAGGTGAAGGGGTTCAACCCGACCCTTCCAAAATTAAAGCTATTGATGAGTGGGAACCGCCAAAGAACGTTACAGAGCTTAGGAGTTTTCTTGGGTTAGCTGGTTATTACAGGAGATTTGTAGAGGGTTTTTCTCTAATTGCAGGTCCATTAACTAAATTGCTGAGAAAGGGAGTTGTATTCCAGTGGAATGATAAATGTCACCAAAGCTTTGAGGAACTAAAGAAGAGATTGACTTCCACACCAGTGTTAGTGTTACCTTCTGAAGGTGGTGGCTTTGTTGTTTATACAGATGCCTCGGGACAAGGTTTGGGATGTGTTCTAATGCAAAATGGGAAAGTTATTGCATATGCTTCTAGGCAACTGAGACCTCATGAGATGAATTACCCCACACACGACTTAGAGTTGGCAGCAGTCATCCATTCATTGAAGGTATGGAGACATTACCTATATGGGGAGACATTTCAGATTCTCACTGATCACAAGAGTTTGAAGTACATCTTTACAAAAAAGGAGTTGAACCTAAGATAAAGGAGATGGATTGAGCTATTAAAAGATTATGATTGTACAATAGATTATCATCCAGGAAAATCTAATGTGGTTGCAGATGCTTTGAGTAGAAAGAGTGTTGATATTGTGGCTAGTATGAAGAGTTATAGTTTGAATTCACTAGTGGAGATGCGAGCCATGGATATGCAGTTAGAAGTAAATGAAGTAACAGGTTTGATGGCTACACTACGGGTAAAACCAGATTTGAAAGAAAGGATCCAAGAAGCACAGTGGCATGATCCTTATTTACAGAAAATGAGAGATCGTGTACAACAAGGTAAGAGACCTGATATTTCTGTGGAAGATGATGGGACTATGATGTTAGGAAGTCGATTATGTGTTCCAGATGTAGTAGATTTAAGATCAGAAATTTTACAGGAAGCACATAATTCTCCTTATGCTATGCACCCAGGAATGACAAAGATGTACAGAAATTTGAGACCTTTTTACTGGTGGCCTACAATGAAGAAAGATGTATCTGATTTTGTTTCCAAATGTTTGACATGTCAACAGGTTAAAGCTGAGCATCAAGCTCCCGTGGGAAAACTAAAACCTTTAACCATACCAGAGTGGAAATGGGAGAGGATCACTATGGATTTTGTGATGGGATTACCAAGAACAAGGCGTAGACACGATAGTATATGGGTGATAGTAGATAGACTTACGAAATCTGCTCACTTTCTACCGGTTCAACAGACAGACTCGATGGATAAATTGGCTAGACTTTATGTGGAACAAATTGTGAGATTGCATGGAGTACCTATATCTATTGTTTCAGATCGTGATCCTAGATTCACATCTAGATTTTGGGGCAGTTTGCAACACTCCTTGGGAACAAAATTGCATTTTAGTACAACTTTTCATCCACAGACAGATGGACAATCAGAAAGAACTATTCAGACCTTAGAGGATATGATGAGAGCTTGTGTTCTTAATTTCCAAGGTGAGTGGGATATACATTTACCTCTTATGGAGTTTGCTTATAATAATGGTTATCATTCTAGTATAGGCATGGCACCTTATGAGGCATTATATGGAAGACCGTGTAGAAGCCCTATATGTTGGGATGTTGAAGGAATGAGGCAATTGGAAGGACCTGAGTTAGTCCAGGAAACGGTTGAGAAGATCAATGTCATAAAGAAGTATTTAAAAGCTGCACAGGAACGTCAGAAAGCTTATGTGGATCAGCACCAAAGGGAGATGGAATATAAAGTTGGAGATAAAGTGTTTTTAAAAATATCCCCATGGAAAGGAATAGTTCGTTTTGGTAGAAGAGGGAAGTTGAATCCAAGATACATTGGGCCTTATGAGATCATTGAGAGAGTTGGACCATTGGCTTATAGGTTAGCTTTACCACCAGAATTGTCTTTAATACATGATGTATTTCATGTGTCAGTATTAAGAAGATATAGATCAGACCCAAGTCATATGATTCCTGAACCTGAGATTGCAATAGTGAACACAGACTTGACTATTCGTGAGCAACCTTTAGAGATTTTGGGACGAGAAATGAAACGACTCAGAAACCGTGAAATTCCAATGGTTAAGGTGAGATGGAGTCATAATCAAACACTTGATGAGGCAACTTGGGAGGTAGAAGAAAATATGAGGACACAATATCCTTACCTATTTGAAGCTTCTGGTAAGTGAATTTCGGGGACGAAATTCTTTAAGGGGGGAAGAACGGTAACATCCATAAACCCTAACATATACATCTTCCCACATTCATATATGTTTTCATGATTGAATACATACATTTTAGATTCATCTCATTGGCATCGGAAGTTTCGTATGCATAATGCGATTATCATGCGATTAGTAGACGATTAGTGTGTCATTAAGATGTAATGATTGGTTAATTGAGTTAGGACTTAAATGAATGAATGAACATGTCCTTAATTGATTAAATTAGACTTGTGGAGGCTGGAAATGAGTTTTGTGAACAAGCACCTCACTTAAGCATGATGTCACCCAAGATTGAGACAAAATGCACCTCTTCATTTCAAATGGATGTACACAACTCATTCTTTATGCTTTCCAGCCACAATTTCGACCAAAGCTTCAGCAAACTTTCCCTTTTCATACCCTAACATCCTCCAAAGAAAACTCTTCCAATTTCTTCCATTGTCAATCCAAACAAGTTAAGTTAGGAAGCATACTAGGTGATAGACACAACTTGAAGGTTAGTATGTAGTTTTAGCTTGTTTTCTATGAGTTTGAGATTATGAAATACCTAGGTATGATGATAGGTGTTGTTGTGGATGAGTTATTATTGAGTTTGTTGAGTTTTGGTGTTGCTTGAAGTGGTTCTAGGCTGTCCAAATGAAAGATATGTATCAAGTGCCCTAAACAGAAATCTAGGGTACTGCTTTCCGTCATTTTGGAGCATGTTTTTCATATTGATATTGTTCGAATTTTAAGATACATAAATAATAAACTATGTTCCTATATGTGTTATGAAACCCTCTGTAAAATATGAGACTTTAATTCTATATATAGAGGAAGAAAACCTAGATGGATCATGACTGCCTCGAAATTGAATGTCATGTGAGGCAGCCATGTTGATGTAGCATTTTGAGGATCTTAGATTCCGAATTGGAGAAATTTTCTTTAGACAAAAGTGTTTCTAACTACTTGAAGTATATGTCTGTAAAAGTATTTGGCAATCCATTATGCTTAGTGTGAGCTAGGTTCAGTGCATTATGGTAGATGCAAAGCTGGGTAGTCTGTTCCTTGGTTGGAAACAGGACAGAATCATTTTGCATGCCATATATTGTGCAGAAGTGATATTAATATGAATTTTGGATATGTTCTACCCATATATGTCTAGTTTCAGTAGGTTCAAGAATCAGGGAATTTGGATTCATATAGAGAAAGTTATGACAGAATGTGTGCAAGTAGGTCATGTGATGATCTAAGACAAAAGGATTAGATTGCATGAACTTTGTGGCATTAGTGTCTTGTAAATCATATAGCATTCCTTAGTTTATATTTTCATTAAGTTTATGTTAAGTCTAATTGGATCAATGTTATGTGACATTAGGAGGGCAAGTTGCAATTGAACGCACACCCGATCGTGTTGAATAGATCGAACCAAGTGCGACGGTAAGCATATTGCTTATATATGTGTATGAATGTATTGTGCCTTGTGACTTGTTGAGTGTGAGATGTGGTTGAATCTGATGTGAATGATGTGAATCATGTTTGAGTGTTTGTGATACGCTATGATTGATAAGAAAGTGATATGATTGAGTATGTTGCAGTGTTATGAGTAAATACGGCATGTTGAGCCTTGTGCACATACTGGAACTGGATAATGGTTGGATTATAAATGAATATGAGCTTGCTTAGATGGATATGTGAAATGGTCCAAGTTGAGAGTGCTATCCGAATATTGTGAGCCGGAAGCACATGTGTTGAGATATATGAGTACGCGAGTTGAGTGTAACTCCTCCGTAGCACAGATGATTGTATTCCGAATTTAGTGAGCCGAAATACAGATTGGGCCCAAGGACCATGTTATATATATTGTCTAAATACAGCAAGGCCTTTCTAAAATAAGTATTACTATAATAAATGAAACAGGTGAATAAATTCTAACTTGGTACTGATGATATATTTTGATTTGTGCTCTTTACATTACTTTTGTATATACATATATGCGTAATATGTTTATTGAGTAGGCAGCTCACCCCTTGCCAACAGATTTTACAGGTTAGGTGGAGTTCTTCTTGCTTAAGGTCGCACCAGCAGTGTCATTCCATTCTCATCTAAGCATTTTGGAGTCTTGTGATGTACTTTTGTTTTGTAAATCCTCTATGCAGGATAATGACTTAAACGTGTATTGTAAATGCTTTCTCTTATGTATAATATGTAAAGTTTACATGAGATTGAAGTTTATATGATTGAGTATTGAAAGCATGTCTATAACTGATATTGTGTGAGATATCATGTGATCCAAGTGAGGGGGTTACAAAGACAACCCTAAAAATGTTTCTATATCGAGTGATTTAACCTCTGAAGAAAGTGTTAAGATAATAAAAATTTTAAAGAAATATGTGGGGGCTTTCGCTTTATCATATGATGATATATCAGGGGTAGACATAGAAATTGCAGAGCATCGCATCCCAACCGATCGAAAGTTCAAAGAGTTCAAGTGAAAGTTGAGACGACTTAGACTAGAATGGGCATAATTAGTAAAAGATGAGACAATGAAGCAGTTTGCGACCAAGTTTATTGAAGTGGTTGGCCAATGTTGTTCCCACGTCAAAGAAGGACGGAAGAGTTTGGGTTTGCGTAGATTTTTAGGATCTAAACAAGGCATCTTCGAAGGATGATTTCCCACTTCCACACATTGATGTCCTAATTGAAGTGCAACTAGGGCAGCCATGTATTCAATTATGGATGGTTTCTCTGGTTATAATCAGATCTCAATGAATGTGCTCGATAAAGTAAAGACATCTTTCATCATAGAATGTGGGACATACTGCTACCGTGTTATGCCATTTGGGATGAAAAATGCGGGGCCAACTTATTAGAGGGTTATGACTACAATCCTACGTGACATGATCCATAAGGAAGTGGAAGTATACGTCGATGACATGCTTGTTAAATCCATGACTTGCAAGGACCATCACGTTATCTTGGACAAGTTCTTAACTCACATCGAGAAGTATAATATTTGAATGAACCCGAAAAGTATGTGTTTAGGGTTACCTCCGGGAAGCTGCTAAGCCACATCATCAGTCAGAAGGGTATAGAAATGGATCCCGATAAAATCAAGGCCATCAGAGATATGCCTGCACCAAAGACAGAGAAGGAGGTGTAGTCCTTTCTGGGTTCTCCTTAATATGGCAACAGATTCATTTTCGTGAACCCATATTCAAGCTACTAAAGAAACAACAACCGGTAGTATAGAACGAGCAGTGTCAGATTGCATTTGAAAGAATCAAGAAGTATCTGGTCAACCCACCGGTTCTGAAGCCTTAAATGCTTAGGAAACCCTTGATTCTGTATGTGGCCATAGAAGACAAAACAGTAAGGGCAATGTTAGTATAAGAACAAGAGGACAAAACGGAGCATGCTATATACTACCTCTGTAAAAAGCTCATTGACTATGAAACCAGATACATCATAGTTGAGAAGACTTGTGCTGCGATGGTATGGCTCACGAAGAAGTTGAGGCACTACTTCCAGTCCTATCGGGTTCAAGCAGTCACAAAATTCAATCCCATGAAGTACCTATGTGAAGCACCAGCCTTAGTAGGAAAGCTGTTGAAATGGTTGCTGATATTGTTCAAATTCGACATTGAGTACATCACAAAGAAAGTCATCAAGAGAAGAGCGGTGGTAAAATTCTTGGCTCAACAACCAATTGAGTCTAACTATGTTGAGAATCTAAAATTCCTAGATGAACAGTTAAATGTCATAGAGATCAAAATATGGACTATGTTCTTCGATGGAGCGGTGAACAAACCTGGTACAGGCATCAGACTGATCATCACCACACTTGAAAGTGTGATAATTCCTTTGTCTAAATGACTGGAGTTTTCTATCAGTAACAACAGACCAGAGTATGAAGCTTGTCTCTTTGGTCTTGAAGCACTTATCAAATCGGGGGATATGATATGCGGGTGATCAGGGATTCCCTATTAGTAGCCCAACAAGACTAATAATTGTTGGAAGTACGAGAAGAGAGTTTGAAACCATATTCGGAACTTCTGTAGGACTGAAAATCAATGTCCAAAAGTTGTGAATTCAAACATGTGGCTATGGAGGATAATTAGATGGCAAATGCTCTAGTAATGCTTTCATCAGTTTGGGAAGGATTGGGTAAAGCACCAATGGATCCTATAGTTATCGGCTCCTAAATACTGCATTGCTTCTTAACACTAGAAGTGATGGAAATAACAATAGAAGAAAAGCCATGGTTCTACAACATTTTGGTTTTTCTAAAGAAAGGGCAATAACCAAATGAGACTGAACAGTCGGATATAAACACAATCAAGAAACAAGCTGCACAGTTTAGATTAGTGGACAACCAGTTGTTCCAAATGGCAGTAGCCGGTCTTCTCCTCCGATGTTTGACTAAATTAGAGGCTAAGAAAGTCATGAAAGATATCCATTTAGCACATTACGGTCCCCACATGAACGTGATAGCTTTATCTAAGAAAGTTCTTCGTCAAGGCTTCTTCTGGTTAACTATGCAAACTGATTGTGTAGAATAGGTAAAAAGGTGCCACGAATGCCAGATTCATGTGGGTCACAACCATCTTCCTCCTTTAGAGCTTCAGAGTCTCGTATCTCCTTGCCTATTTATAGCATGGGGGATAGATATCATAGACGAAGTTCATCCTCTAGCTTCAAACGGACATCGCTTGATTGTAGTGGCAGTTGACTATTTCTCTAAGTGGGTAGAGGTTGAATCCTACGCCAACATCACCGCGACAAAAATGGCCAAGTTCATCGAGAGAAATATCTTCGATAGATATGACATCCCACGTCGCATCATCTCATATAATAGGGGCTAACAAATCCATCAAAAACATCTTAAGGAAGATGGTTGTTACCTATAGAGAGTGGCTGAGAAGTTACCTTTCGCATTGTGGGGGTATCTAACAAGCATCAGAACACCAATGTGGGATACTCCCTATTTTCTAGTATACATAATGGAGGCAGTCTTACTTGTGGAGATGGAAATGAAGTCGCTTCGAGTACTGATGGAGGCGAACTACCAGAGTTAAAATAGGCCAACTCGAGATATGAACAGTTGACTCTAATTGATGAAAAGAGGCTCAGAGCTGGAGATGGGCTATGGATGTACCAACAACGAATGGACGGGCTTATAACAAGAGAGTTAAGAACCAGAAAACTACTCTGAAAGTTAGTGACCTAGTTATAAAGCAGCTTAAGCAGACCCATACAGATGTTAGGGGGGAAGTTTAAGCCAGGTTGGGAAGGCCCTTATATCGTGAAGAGAGTGTTGTTAAAAGGAGTAGTAAGGATAACAAACATGAAAGGAAATGAATTCACAGACCTAATCAACTAAGATCGTCTGAAGTTCTACCACATCTGATCTCAAGAACAAGATGAAGCTTCAGAAGCCCTAAATAAAAACAGAGAATAAAAATCAAATAAGGTCTGTTAGTTTGAAAACCTGAAAAGGAAGGCCTAATGAAAAGTAATGACCATAAGAGTCTAGTCGCCTGCTAGGTTGAAAATCCAAAAGGACAGCCTAGGCAAGAGTAATTCAACGAGAGAAAATCTTCAGTTAGAAAACCCAAAAGGGATAACTAATAACAAAGGTTGAATAGTTTTGTTGTATAAACAAAACATATGTACCAAGATTATTATCAAATAAAGTTTCGTTTGTTTGTTAAAGCACACTCGCTTAGAAGACTAATGCATCCATATTACCATATCGTTGAGACGATATATGAATAAGACTTTGCATTAAACACAAAAAGAAAAAATGCATGAAAAAAGAAATAATAATATAATAAAAAGAAAATAAGTTTGCTTTTATTCTCAAAAGAAGTCAAATAGAAGCAATAAGACTAAGTGGACTCACATAAAGCAGGAAAAGATAAATGCTCGTTAAACTGAAAACCTATAAGGACGGTTTAAGAAAAACTCGAGCAGCTTGCTAGACTGAGAAAGTTCGGTCTAAGCAAAATGAAGATCAAAATAATAAAAAAGAAGAAGAAAGTAGAACAATAAAGTAAAAAACGCGTCAAACAGTAGCTCTAGTCCTCATCCTCATCCTCATCATCCCCGCCCCCGAAGTAGAACTAGACACGTCTCCACCAACCTGGCGCTGTAACCTGCGAATTTGAGAATGGGACACCTCTAGCTCTGTCTATTTCTCCCTCAGATCTTTATGGGACTTGGTCAAAGCTCCTTGAAGACCATATGTATAAAATATCATACATTTATACATTTATAAGGGGCAAATTAATAGAAATAATAACATACCGTTATTCCTTCTAGAAGAAGGATTAATGACGACTAATGCATGATCATGTTAATGATAATTAATGTAGGATTAATGTAGGGATAAATATGCAATAATAAAGAAAAAAAATGAGCCTTCAGACACTATGCCACGCCATCTGGATCGAACCGTGAAAGATACGCCATGCAACTAAACATGATGAAAGTAGTTGGAACCAAGAGAAAGGTAAGCCTAAGGCTTTAGTATGTTTCGGATCAAATTTAGTTGAAGTTCTTTATAATACTTGGTGGATTGATTCTGGTTGTACCACTCATGTTTCAAATACGATGTAGGGATTCCTTTCAACCCAAACCATAAGCCTAAATGAAAAGTTCATCTTTATAGGAAACCAGGTCAAAGTTCCAGTTGAAGCCATTGGCACTTACCGAATGATTTTAAACACTGGACCTTATTTAGATCTTTTTCAAACCTGTTATGTTTCTTCTATTTCTCATAATTTGATTTCTTTATCTTAACTCGATACTTCTATGTATACTTTTAAATTTAGGAATAGTTATTTCAATTTGTTCAAACAAAATCTCTTTATTGGTTCTGGCATTCTTTATGATGGCTTGTACAAATTAAAACTTAATTCTAATTTTGCCGAAACTTTATTAACCTTGCATCAAAACGTTGGAACTAAACATGGTTTATGTAATGAATCGTCTGCAAACTTGTGGCATAAATGTTTGGGTCATATATCCAAAGAAAGAATGTAACGATTAGTAAAAAATGAAATCCTACCTGATTTGGATCTTAATGATCTTGGAAATATGTATGGATTGTATTTAGGAAAAACACATAAAACACACAATTAAGAAAGCAGCCACCAGAAGTTCACAACTCCTTGAAATTATACACACCGATATTTGTGGGTCTTTTGATGTTCCATCTTTTGGTGGAGAACGATATTTCATCACTTTTATTCATGATTTTTTACGTTATGGATATGTCTATTTATTGCATGAAAAATCTTAATCAGTAGATACATTTGAGGTGTTTATCAATGAGGTTAAAAGACAACTAGATAGAAATTTGAAAATTGTTAGATCTGATAGAGGTGATGAATATTATGGTAGGTATGATGAAAATGGACAACACTCTGGTCCATTTTCTAAATTTCAAGGAAGTCGTGGTATTTGTGCTTAATACACAATGCCGGGAACACCACAACAAAATGGTGTTGTAGAAAGGCCTAATTGTATGGTAATGGATATGGTTAAAAGTATGTTAAGCAATTCAACTTTACCCAAACCATTATGGATGCATGCTTTAAAGAACCATCGATTTCCATTTATAGAGGGAAAATATTTGAAAAAAGTAAGAAAGATAGACCTTTAGACTAACGAGACATCAAAACCGTACATTTGTCATGTATTCACTTATGCTAAAGCTATTGCCATTGAATAATAGATTAGTAGTTGAGCATATGAATCAATACGTCATTATAAACTTAAAAGACATTTTTACCATTTTAAGGGGACATTCTGATAACAAGTGAATGCTATCTTTTGGGCCTCTATGAGAGGTCTGGGCAAAATGCTTCATAATTGCATAATGAAGATCCAGAATAAAGCATATATGTATTGCTCGTATAACTCATAACACACTTTGGGATTCAGAAAGTAAAAGGCGTACAATTATCAGAATGTCTCAAGACCGCATATGTATGGAGGTCAAACGACATCAACGAATGAAGGTCACGAGGCATATGCCTTAGAGAGTTCAGTGTGAACAAATCTCTTAAGAGGTAAAGTCCTAAAACCCTAATAGGGACTATGTCGAGACTATAAATAGAGTATTAATGAAATCTTGAGGTATGTTCAATACTCTAGCCTCCATTGTTTTCTCTATTTTCGAGAAGTATACTGAATTGGGCATAATGTCACCATCGGGCAGCAGACACTCCTTTTGTTTTGTAGGAAAGCATGCAAACGACTAGGAACCCTGGAAAGTCTCTAAAAATCACCAAATAAAAGTAAATTTGAGATTTTGTTTTCTTAAAAGTGAATTAGTAATATAAAAATATGGTGAACAAATTAATAATGCTAAAACATAGGGTCAAATGCATTAATATCATAATTAAGTACATAACTACAACTAAGTCATATCACCAAACTTAATTCTTAATATGTCATTATTCTCTATATATTACTACATCCGTTCCATAATATAAGTCATTATAGAGATTTTCACACAAATTAAAAAATACAATTAATATTGAGTCAAATTAATAAATTTGTATTGGTTAATTTAAAAAAAATTCTCTCTCATGTGACTATTGGGCAATAAACATTGGAATGTTAAAAAAACACATAAATCAAGATAAAATATTTAATATTTGGACCAAAAAAACAAACTAAAAATTCTTAGAAAACCAAAACGACTTTTATTTTGGAAAATAATTCACTTTCTAAAACGACTTATATAATGGGACGGAGGGAGTATGATTTTACATCATAATATTCCAATTCATAAATCATAAACCTTAGAAAATATATTCTAAACTTCTAATTTATGAATCCTAATTCTTAAAATATATTAAAAGTACTGATTTTACTAGTTTCATATAATCCAATATTATGATTTGACATAGTTGTAAATAATTTTTAAAAAATGAATTTCTCTATAATTTTGCCTAAAACATATATAAGAGAACAAATGAAATATGAAGCTTAAAATACAGTAAAACCTCTATAAATTAATAATGTTGGGACCATAGAATTTTATTAATTTATAGAGTTATTAATTAATCGATAAATTAATAATTATTAATTTATTGAGTGATTTTAAATTTTTAAAAATAAATTTTAAATTACTAATTTAAATAAAGTTTTTGTGTAAAATCAATGAACAAATAAAATTAAATGTGCATTATATAAGTTAATTGAACTTGGAAGTTCATTGTATTTATGTTAAAAATATTCAATGTATCGTAGTTAATAAATTACTATATAAATTTATATGGAGTGTTGTTTCAAATCAAACCAAAAATGAGGATGAAGCTAAGGATAATTCGGTACTTTTGAAACCAGTCAAAGGAAATGAAGCAATTATAGCATCATCAACTCTTTACAATTTTTTGTTACAATTTGACAAGTATACACCGGAACTTTTGAATGCACTGAGAATAGTTAGAGATGAAATTAAACTAGATTTAAATTTCAAGAAAAAATAAAATACTATAGATTCATATTTTGCTAAATTATCCTAAGTATGTATATCTATATATATTTCACATATGTATTTGAGAAATTATTAATTTATAGAGTTAATAATACAATGTATTTATAAAAGATTGTTCCGGAAAATTATTATCTTATTATTTTATTAAAATTGATCATTTTTTAAACTGATCCAAGTCGGAACCAGAAGAAATTATTATTTTTAAAAAGTTTATTAATTTATTAAGTATTAATTTACAGAGGTTTTACTGTATGTGCAAATGAATATTGAATCTCTTCCCAAATGATGGTGAACACAACAAGTACCAAATTAGTCCTATCAAATGGGAGAAAATCTGTTGTCCCCATTTCAGTGTCTCTTTCCATATCCCTCTCACAAAAAGTGATCCCTAGGGATCACTTTTGTGAGAGTAACATGGAAGCAGTGGCGGAGCCAGAGCTCCAAGTCCGGAGGGGCTCCATTGCATGGAGATTTTTTTTTCTTAATAACGACTTAAGGCTTTGATTCATAGTAGTCAAATAAAAAATTTTAAATTTTTTATAATATAAGGGTAAATTTGATCATAATTGTAAACATTAAGGTACCAAAACAAGTGAGATTCAATATAAAGTAAGGATAAGGTGCAAAAATACTCTAATGTTTACACCTAAGATCAATTTTACCCCTAACGTCTAAAATGGTGCAATTTTACCTAAGATGAATTATTCATCAAATTATCTTCTCGATTATGAATTTTATAACTAAAAAATACAATTAAAAATAATAAAAGAGAATGAGGTTAATAATGATTAAAAACGATATTTAATATTTAAAGGAGAAAGAGGTTTAAGGAAGAAAATTAAAATGAGATAAAAAGTGAAGAGAGTGGGATTCAAACATAGGACCATTTGGATGTAGAGATTCATTTAAGTTTCACAACAACCAACTATGCAAACTTAGTTTTATGTCATATAATCACATTCTACATTATAACTACTAATTTTAACTATTTTGGAGAAGCTGCTCGGGACTGAACCACTATTCGTCAAGTGGGCTGCTATATACCGCAATATTTTTTCCACCTACCACACTTTTTTGACAATTTTGCCCTCCTCATAATTTAAACTCAAAAATTCAAAAATCTCAAATCCTCTCTAGCGTTTTGGTTTTTCAAAAAACCCGATGTAAAACAACATGCCGCCAAAGCCGGGAGCGGGTAAAGGCTTCATGAAATCTCCGGTAAGTTTTTTTTTAAATTACTCAAAAATCACGGGTTCCGCCTCCGAATCGGAAGCGGAACTCGTATGAATATAAGGTAAACGGAATCGCCGTGCCGTTTCCACCACGGGTGGAACGGACGAACTGCCCCTTCCACCCGTGGTGGAAACGGCACGGTCGTTCGTTCCACCGTAAGGTGGAACGAATGGCGCCCTCGTTCCACCGGTGGAAACGGCACGGTCGTTCGTTCCACCGTAAGGTGGAACGAACGGCGCCCTCGTTCCACCGTACGGTGGAACGAGAGCCATGCTCGGCGCATCCGTTCCATCGTACGGTGGAACGGTGCGCGCTGCCCGTTTAGGCCAAAAAAAAAATTTCGAAATTCAAAAAACGAAATTTTAATTTAAATTTATATCGTAGGATTACCTCGTGTTCGAAATCGTGGTCTTCGGGAATGCTCGGGTCCATTTTCGTCCAATTCGGGTTTTTAGGCTTGGGAGAGAAAGAGAGGAAAAAAAAAGTTTTGGTTTTTGATAAAAAATTATGACAAGGACATAAATATCAAAAGAATGCGGTGGGTGGAAAAAATATTGCGGTATATAGCAACACCCTTCGTCAAGGATGTTCCGGAGGGTCGGAGGGTCGGGAGACCCTCCCCTACCCCCCTTGGCTCCGCCCCTACATGAAATGGGGACACTGAAATGGGGACAACAGATTTTCTCCCCTATCAAATAAATAAATACTTTGACTGAATAAATACAATTTCAAACGATAATAAATATGAAAGGAATTAATTGATTTGTAGTTTCTAAATAGTTTTGAATTGAAACAGACAACCAGTGACTTAATATGTCGAAAATGTAAGTTATATTATGTCACGAATTTGACTGACCACAAACAACTAAATAAACGCTCAACGAATTGTGCGGCTCACTGTTTAGCAAAAGCGGCCAATTTTATGTCTGATCGTGGGGAGTGGGCTTGTGCTCCTTCATTTTTGTATTCGTTCCTTTTAGCAGACTTTATTCAATAAAATTAGCACTGATTCAAAAAAAAAAAAAAAAATACTGTATACTCTTCTTTTCAGGAAGGGACCCAGCAGAAGTGAAGTGAGCTTTGTGATAAAAATTGGGCACCCAACCTTTTAAATTTGTAACTTTTTTTTCACCTGGTCCCTCAACTTAGGGGACAACCTCTCAACCCCCTCAACTCTCCAAAAATATCACATACAGCCCCTTACACCCCTATGTTCGGTCAAAATATTGACCCGTGTAGAAAACGCGCTTGACTGTTGACCTCACCAATGCCACATGTCACTTTTTTAATTAAAATTTTCCAAGTGATTTCACCTCGACGACCACTACCGCCAATCTCAGCACCTCGATAAGGCTGCGAGGACAAATAGCGATAACACATCGCATACAATAATCACTTGGAAACATTTAATAAAAAATGACACGTGGCATTGGTGTGGTCAACAGTCAAGCGCGTTTTCTATACGAGTCAATATTTTGACCAAACATAGGGGTGTAAGGGGCTGTATGTGATGTTTTTGGAAAGTTGAGGGGGTTGAGAGGTTGTCCTCTAAGTTGAAGGGGGCAGGTAAAAAAAAGTTACAAGTTTAGGGGCTTGGTATTTATTAAGCCTAAAAATTGTAATAAGCTAAAACAGATATATAGTTTTTTTTTTTTATGGAAAAGTATAATTTAATAGCATTAATATAGGTTTATTTTTTTAAAGTACTAATTTAAGTTTTGATAATGGAATATGATACGTTATTCATATTATTTCATTAAGTTCTGTCAATTATATGTGGAGAGAGAAATCAGAACTTAATAATATGAATAAAATATTATATGTTGTTATCGAAATCTAAATCAATACTTTTTTTAAACGTTAAACTTACATTAGTACTATTTTATACGTGGAGGCTAAATTGACATTTTCTTAAAAAATTTAGATTTGTTTTGGTACCTTATTTTATAAAAAAAAAAATTGATTCAAAATCCTTCTACGGATCCAAAATGTTGCTTTTGTTAATATTTGTTTATTGATTTATTTAAAATATTCTCTCAACTATTAACAACATTTGACTTTTAATTACTCGTAAATATTATTAAATAATAAATCAGATAAATACAACATTTTGGATAAATTCAATAAATGTCACAAAAATTATAAAAAATGGATAACTACCAAGATTGTGGATAGGTAAAGAGATAAATAATATTATTGAGACCTTTCATCAAACCTCAGACCATAAAGTAAATAGAATGCTTTGCTCCAAAAACATGCCTTTCTCTCTTTGTAACATACTCAGTATTATCCCTATGACTAGTTCTCTTGAAAGTTATCTTGGTGTCCCTCTATTCAGTGGTCAAGTTTCTAAAGCAACCTTTCATAAGACGGTTGATTCAGTGAGTAATAAGTTGTCAGCTTGGAAAGTTAATGCCCTTTCTCTCGTGGATCGTATGACACTTATTCAATCGGTCACTAGCTCTACTCCTAACTATGTTATGCAATCTTCATTACTTCCTAATCCTGTCTTGAAGGAGCTCGATAAGCTTAATCAGCGATTTTTGTGGGGTGGTACTAATGGTGTTCGGAAAGTTCATCTCATCCCCTGGTCTCAGGAAAGCTGAGGATAATAACAAGACTTTACTTATAAAGCTGGTTTGGCGTATGTGGAAAGAGCCGGATGCTTTGTGGGTCCGTGTGCTGTTTGGAAAATATAGGAGCGATGAGGTCTTTGGTGGAACTGCCCGCGTGAAAAATTGCTCCTTTCTCTATAAGAGTTTTTTCACTATGTCTTTCAGGAATTTTGTACTGGAATCAAATGGAATGTTGGTAATGGGACATGTGTTAAATTCTGGAATGATGTCTGGATTAATAATGTGAGACTGTTTGATGTAGCGCATCCTAAACTTCATGATTTCGTTTTTTGTTTGCATGTGGCAAACTATGTCAATACTAATGGAGATTGGGACTGGTCTCAGATTGAACCATTTCTTAATACTGAATGGCTTTTGAGGATTCGTAGTATTAAAATTAGTATGGAGGGAGAAGATCATGATACTCGTATCTGGGCGATTCGCTTGCAAATCTGCTTATGACCTTGTTCGTGGCCACGGGGAGGGCGCTACCTCGAGGCAGGGGAAGAAAATTTGGGCCTTGAAAATTCCGCAAAGACTGCATAGCTTTGCTTGGCTAACGGTGCACCATAAGCTGTTAACTAATCAAGAGAGATTCCAGAGGAACTTAGCTTCTACTGAGAGTTGTCCTCAATGTTCTACTACATGTGAGAATATATCACATACTCTCTGTGATTGTCAGCACAATGGTAATGTGTGGCGACTCATTGTTCCGTCTCATCTGCTACCTGTTTTTTTTTTTTGCTAAATCAGATCTAGACTGGTTTTCGTGGTGCTTATGGGATAAGGAGTTAAATGTGAGTGCTAACTGGCAGATTACGTTTATTTCGTGCTGCTAGCTGCTGGGGAGGTGGCGTAATTGCTTCGTGTTTGATAGAAAATATGATATTCCCTCTAACCCATTATTGATTATACGGTTTACTGTTAATGAGTTTCAGGAGGCCTGGAATAATTTGGGAAGAGGTGGTGGTGGGACTTCTTGGGTGGAAACTCTCGTTCACTGGGCGAAGCCTCCAGTAAGATGGTATAAACTTAATACTGATGGCTCGAAGTTAAGTGGTGATTCAATTTCTGCCGGAGGGGTTATTCGTGATTGTCATGGGGAATGGGTGGCTGGTTTCTGCCATAACATCGGTATAGGTAGCACATATTGTTGGTCCCTTGTAAGGTTGCAAGTATAGTTCCAAGGGGGGGGTTAGGAACTATTTAAACTTTTTCTCGCAATTAGGGCTGACTTCTTTTTCTAAGGAAAAAGGTTTTAACAGTGGCGCTGAGTAAACAGCAAGATACTGGCTTAGTCAACTGGTGACTAGGTCAGTTTCTTAGCTTGAGTCAGGAGATAGCACTTAGAGTCTATTCCTGAGCTCAGACGTTCAACGCGCACAACTCAACTTGACCTCTTTACTTGGTCAGTTTTTGGTTGTTTTAAGCAAGCAATATATATAAGGAGTTAAAGGTAAGAAATACTTCACTCAGCAGATTTATCCAGGTTCGGCTTCTTCTAAGCCTACGTCCTGTCCCCGGAACACGTTCCGAGATTTCGAATCCTCTACTGAGCTCTTTAAAGGTAGAGCCTCAAACCTTTTACAATATCAGCAACTGAGTATGACAAGAGTACCTTCCTCTATACCTCTACTCAATCCTAATCTCACGCTGAGTACTAAAACCGAGTACTCAGCCTCTCCTTTCTATCTCTAGAAATGATAAGTGTTTTGTCCTATACAAAGATTTGCTAAGACACTTTAGACGATTGAAAACAATCACTCTAGACTTTTACACAGATATAAGAATTGTAGTGTAAGATTTTGCTTTGCTTCTTTGCTTGCAGAACTTGTAGAAATTTGGTCAGCGTAATGGCTTGATCAAGTTCTGTGTTGAGTGAAGCTTCTGATGGCACTATTTATAGAGACGTCTGGGCATCGATCATTTTGAATTTCGAAATAACCGTTAGAGGGAAACGGCTATATGTCGTTGTCATCCTGACTTGCTCAGAGCTCTCGGCCAATCAGAATTGTGTATCTTCTGTCCTCGGTCAGCTCAACAGACTGTCTCTCCTTTTATGGTAAAGTCAACTGGACAGCATACTGTGTCGTCTGAACTTTTCCCAAAGAGGAAATACTTTGTCTGGAAGTTTTGCTTTGCCAGCTGCTATCTTGTACGCTTTGTCGAGACTACTCATCAGCTTCATCTTGAAGTTGTTCCCGAAGGTCTTCTAGATCCTTCCGTTTGCTGAGTTGCGTTTTGTTCAAAACGGCAACGTCTTGACATACGCGGGCCGAGTTGTACTGAGTTGTTTGACTTGGGCCTTGGCTTCCGCATTGGGCTTGGGCCTTTTGATTCTTATGTCTTATAACAGTTTTAACTCAATATTGAACAAACACATTAGTAGAATAAATCAAAGTATTTAAACTTAGTGTGTTTAGAATATGTATTTTAAATTATACTTAAACAATTTTGTCAAATCAAAATTATGTGGAAAGGTGTTTCAACAAACTCCCCCATTTTGATGTTGGCAAAACTATTCAGCGAGGAACTCAGTATGAGCTCCCCCATGATAGTTGACCTAGTATAATTTAGCAAACTCCCCCGTAAGGGTTGAGCTACTGACTTAGTTTTACTCAAAACATAAATGAGTAAGTCTAAGGTCAGTTTTCAGATATAGGTCAGCTATATCAACATATTCTATTTACTCAGTATTAAGCGGAAGGTTTAGTCATATAGAGCGCGCTGAGTAATTTGTTGTTTAATGAGTTCTCATTAGAATGTTTTATAAGCACATAGATTAATGTCAAACATGTTATCAGCATATCATTTAGTCAATAAATGTTACAAGTATTAAACATAGCTAATTTCTTTGAAGATACATAATGACTCAGTATGTAATAACATATATCATAACTCAGGATTTGAATAAGAGATGCAAATATGATATATAGATAGAAGTCAGTAATTACACAGCAAAATTGTTATAGATAAGGCAAATAGATTACAACTGACTTAGCCTATACTGAGCTAGCCTATCTATTTCTTTTTCCTGTGTTGCGACGACTAACTTCGCTCATGCTGAGCTCTAGCTGCTTGTTCTTTCTCCCCCGTTTTGTCAACTTCAGGGAGTCTGAAAGCATCAGTTAAGATAGCGCGAGTCAGTTCTTGGGATAGCTCCTTAAGATTCTTAGCGCTTTCATTTACACCATAAAAAATGGCGACTCCATCAGCTGAGACCTCTTCGGGTACTTTGAGATCAGCAGCACTGAGCATATTGACGCTGAATGCTTGAGCTTTGCCTTGCCAGATAAGAGCTTCAGTAAGGCCAGCAAAGATTTGGTGGAAGGTTTTTAAGAGAGCTGTGTCGTAATACTGACGTTGGATGTTGTTATGACGAATGTGATTGAAGGTTTGTTGTGCGAGAGTCATCATCTCGTTCTGCTTCATTGCGTCAGTATCCATCTCTTGCTTATTTAGATTAAGCAACCTTATAGCCTCACCAATTTGCTGTACTGAGCACTGACTGTATGACACCATTTGCTCGTTGGTCTTAAGTTGCTCAGTATGAAGTTGAGCAAAGAGCATTTTGATTTCAGATGAAGTGGCATAGTCAGTGTTCACAGTTGACAATTTCTGGACTTGTTGATGGAGAGAGTTCAGGTGTTGCACGGTTGTCAGCTGGATCTCAGCCAACTTGGCAATTGAATCCTGCTTAGCTTGCTGTGCTTGGAAGGATAAGATGATGTTCAGTAGATCCTTGAGTCCATTAACTTCGTTGAGAAGCTGAGTGCCTTGGGAAAGCTGGGTGGTCTCAAGAATTGAAGATCCAGCAGCATGAGAGGTGGAATGTTGAAGGTCTCTGATCAATGCTTGCACTGAGTCAATGATCTTTTTGCCGGACTCAGTGGCATTCAGATGGCTTTGTGAACCTTCAGGGACATCAGTATGATCGGAAGGAAGAGGAGTGAAAGGAGTAACCTGGTCAGTGACTAGAATAGTATGCTCAATCTGCACTTGAGTTGTAGGAATAGTTGATTGATCGGCAGAGAGTTGAGGTGGAGAAGTTGTAATGCGAATACTGTCTGTGCTGACGGCAGAGGTGTGTGGAGTCAGCACCATGCTTGAGGAAATAGCATGAATAGTAGATGGCTCAACCTGACTGGTTGATGTTGCAGAAGCATTGGGGTCGGCATGTTCCTGTTGAGAAGAAACAGAGGCTTGTTTTTCTAATGTCGCCGATGTAGTGGAAGTGGATTGGCATTTGAAAAACTTGAGTTGGACGGTAGAAGAGTCTTTAGTTGTCTTGGAGACAACAAAGTCAGGAAGAGTTGGTAGTTGCACAGGAGGTTCACTGATTAGCTTCTCACTAGCCTTGACCAACTGTCGCCTTCTACATGGTGGAGTGACAGTTGATAGGGGTCAAAAACCCCTATCTTTGGGTACGGTTTTAGGACGGGTTTTATCATTATTTAGTTAATAAGCGAGCATTTCTCGCATTTAAATGCTTTTGTGTGAGTTAATTAGGAATTGGAAACGTTTTATTTATTTTTCGTTGTTTAGGCTCGTTTTATGACCAATCTAGGCAATTATGGCCAAAATAGCATGCATAGTGTAATTCCGTTATCTTTTGAAGCTAATTGGTCTGTCAAAAGTCGCACCAAACGAAGCGTTTGCATAAAATAAGCGATTGACGGATCAATTTGACTTTTGGACTAATGTTATCTGGAGTTTCTGTACGTGCGCAGGTGTAAGTTCGGGCGAAAAAGGACATCGACGACATTCGGCAAGCATCGAGAACATGCCGGGCGAAAACGCTCGACGAGCGGGCATCCGTGGGCCATTTCTGCTCGCCGAGCAGGCCCCTGGAGGCCTACTCGCCGCCAGGCGCCTGCTCGGGCGAGCAGGCCGCCAGGCGCCTGCTCGCCGAGCAGGCCTGCGGGAATTGGTCAAAAAGACCAATTCCGCCCCCACGAAGCCACGATGGACCCCACGTCTTCCTACACCAATAAGGACACGAAAATAGGTCAACAAGAGGGCCGAGCCACGCCTATAAATAGAGTTTTTCCAATGTAAATTAGATATCTTTCGTTTTTGTAAATTATCTTAGCTTTCCCCTTGTAATTCATCTCCATCTCCTCCATCTTCTTCGACCTCCATTGAAGCTCCTTCAAAGCTTTTTCTCGAGGAATTATCAAGGTCCGTCCTTAAGATTAAGTCGCCGGCTGCAGAGTAAACAGGTTCCCTGAAAGGGATTTTTGTATCTCCTTTTATCTTTCCTTGTTTGTACTCTTTGATACAGTTGCCGAACTTAGCTTATTGTATCTTGTGACAATTATCTTCGCCTTTAATAATAATTTAGCTCTTGTTTTGTTCTATGATTATTTGTCTAATCTCTGTCTTACGCTTTATTCAATTGGTTTAACTCATTCAAAAGCCCCAAAATCTAGTAGGCACATATTGCGAGCTGAATCTGACCTAGTCAGAGCCTAGGAGATTGACGACCTCTTAGTTGATTAAGCGCCAATTTACTGAGCCTTACACCTAGTTTCGGCCTTAGGGAATCACGCGCTAGGAACTTCAAGAGGGTAAGTAGGGTTAATCGCCTTGAATACAAGTGACTCATATTAGGTTTTTATTCAATAGACCTAACAATCTATCTACATTATTATCATTCATACCATGTTCCTTCGGATAATTGCATTAGCGAAAGATCAATTAGGAGTAGTTTAACTTAATTAGGGGTAGAGTAACTTAATTAGGCATAGAATAACTTAGTTAGAATCAGATAACTTAGCTAGGATTAGTATAATTCAACCTAGGAGTAGATTAACTTAAGCAAAACAAACTCAAAACCCCCTAAGCCTAGATAACACCTGAAACCGATAGCTCGATACTTGCAGAAATAAATCCTGTGGACGATAACCTGGACTTAACCAGAAATTTATTACTTGATAACGATGGGGTATACTTATCCCTTAGTGAGTTCTCATCTCTAACTTAGGTGAGGGCACATCAACAGTATGATCAGGTTCTCCTGAGTGAGAAGGGGAAGATTCTTGTTGTTCAGTATGAGTCTGGTCAGCTTGCTCTTCCACTTGATCAATAGTGTGTTGGTCAAGTACTTGCTCAACTCCTGCATCCAACTCAGTATTGGCATGCTCATCACCAGCAGCTAACCCAGTATCAGCATCCTCAGCCTCATGCTCACTGGCTGTTTCCTCAGAATCCTCAGCGTCATCCTGACCGCTGGCTTCTTCCTCTTCTTCTTCAGTACTGTCACCGTCAAGTTCTTCCTCAACTTGAGAGATGAAGTGATCATCTAGTTGAACCTCGTTTTCATCATGCTCAGCTTCTGTACCTTGACACTGGGTGAAGTGAGAGTCACCCGGTATAATGAAATCAGTAGGTATGGCGTTCAGTGGAGCCAGTGTTGAAGACTTCTGCTTCTTCTGAGGTTGTGTATTAGCTTCGTCAGTTCCAGGCTCACCTTGCCTGCTTCTTTTCTCAGCTGACTTACCAGCTGACTTCTGTCTCTTTGCTGGAGACTCAACATGTTTAGAAGGAGTCTCAGCAGTTTTCCTCTTGCGAGAAGCTGGGGCCTTAGACCTTCTTCCTTTCTTAGGCTCAGCAGTTCCCTCAGCTTGGCCAGCAGCAATAGCAACTTTGCCTTTCTTCAAGGGCTGTCCAAACTTCAATGCCCTCAGCGAGGCAGCTGTTATCTCAGATCCTCGAGTATATTCCTCACCTTCGAGGTCAACCTTATGGTCAATCAGGATTCTGGTGATGATTGAACCAAGCCTCAGCGTGTTATTACTTCGAAGGAATCCAGCAACTAGAAAGACCGGCATGTTGATGGGAGTGTACGTCAGCATGTGCAATATAAAGCACTGCTCGAAATTTGTTGCTGATGTAGTGCAGTTGATCTTGGGGTATATGAAGTAGGTCAGCAAGTAGTGAGCCATCTTCTGGTGCTGACCCATTGATGAACCTGACACTTCTCCTGAGTGACCCTCAGGTTTGCAAAAGTTGTGTGCATAGTCAGTTTTGTCCTGATCTCTTGATCTTCTCAGCCTTGCTCCCTCAGTCTTTAGCTTGAGAAGATTTCCTATGTAGAGAGGGTTGACGAAGATGGTTTTGCCCTTCACCTCAGTGCACAAGTAGTCAGTGTTGTCATTGGCAACTTTGAGGTTGTGGTAAAACTCCCTCACTAGGTCAGGATAGGTTTCATCCCTAACCGAAAACAGCTCCGTCCAGCCGTTTTTTGAAATCCATTCGCAGAAAGGTTTTTCGTTCTGTACGAAGTGTTCTGAGACCCATCTGGAGGGCTCAACTTTCCATTCTCATACGTTCTCAAACACTTTAGACTAGGTTCGGATTTTCACAGTCTTTCCTTGACCAGAGGTTTGGCCAGTTTTTCCTTTGCTCGGCGTAAGAGGATTTCCAGTAGGTTCATCGGAGTTAGTCTTTTGGTGGCCGGCACCAGAGACGTTGTAGGATACCTTAGTCATTTTCAAGGATGGGGAAGGTTTAGAAGGATCTTGAGAGAGAAGGTTTCTTTGCCTTAGAATTTGATTAAGCGTAAAGAATAAAAGATGGGAAATTACCCATTATTTATAGATGGAATGAGCGGTGTGGATTTAATAAAATCCATGTGTCAGTTTTGCCTTGGGATTGTGTACCGACAAAGATCCTGGCATTTAAGACACATACGGCGAATACGTCATCCTAGGGCTATACGCGTGCAAGGTTACTCAGTATTTGCATTTACGGATGATTTTAAAGTTTAATATTGCATTTACGGCGAATACGTCAAGCGTTTGATATTCTGAGTGATCAGTATTGCATTTACGGATGATTTTAAAGTTTAAGTTTAAACTAATTTACTCAGTGTGCAAGGTTACTCAGTATTTGATGTTCAGTCAGTTTCAATGAGTTACTCAGCAAACAATCAATCATTCAGCATAGTAATTCACTCAGCATTCAAATTCATTTAGCACAGGAATTTACTGAAGAGGATTAAACATACCAATTGCTTCTCTCAGTATGCTAAACTGCTCACGGGCCAGTGGCTTCGTGAAGATATCCGCAAGCTGTTCGTCCGTTGGGACAAAGGTCAGCTTGATCTCACCTTTGAGTACATGGTCTCTAATGAAGTGATGTCTGATGCTGACATGCTTCATTCTGCTGTGTTGAATTGGGTTCTTGGACAGATCAATTGCACTTTTGTTGTCACACTTGACTTCAATTGTCTTCGTTTGAACACCATAGTCTTCAAGCTGTTGCTTAATCCATAGGACTTGAGCAACACAATGACCAGCAGCAATGTACTCAGCTTCAGTGGTGGACAAGGCTACTGACGCCTGCTTTTTGCTGAACCAGGATACAAGACAGCTTCTTAAGAAGTGACATCCTCCAGAGGTGCTTTTTCGTTCTAGCTTATCCCGTCCATAGTCAGCGTCAGTGTATCCGACCAGTGTAAAATCATGAGTATTTGGATACCACAGACCTGCGTTCACGGAGCTTTGCAAATATCTAAGGATTCTTTTTACAGCAATGTAATGAGATTCCTTAGGGTTAGATTGATATCTAGCACAGTAGCATACTGAAAACTGAATGTCCGGTCTACTGGCTGTTAAGTAAAGTAGAGAGCCTATCATACCTCGATATAATTTGCTGTCTACTGACTTACCATTATCGTCAGCGCAGAGGACATTGTCAGTGCCCATAGGAGTGGATATTGGCTTGCAATTTTCCAAGTCATATTTCTTTAATATCTCCTTGGCATATTTGGCTTGACTGATGAAGATGCCATTCTTTCCTTGTTTAATTTGAAGACCGAGGAAGAAGTTGAGTTCTCCCATCATGGACATTTCAAACTCAGTCTGCATTTGCTGGCTGTTATCTTGCATTTTCATATAGTTTTTAATATATTTTAATTATAGTAATCATGCATTTTAAGATAGTTTCTAATATTTTATAATTATTTTATGTTTAGTTTTATGTTTTAAGAGCTAATGCTTGTTCTATGTGTTTTTAGGTATTATTTGGGGCAAAAATGCAATTATGGAATCATTATTCAAGTAAATAAAGTTGCACAGTTAGAACTCCTTCTAGTTGGTGACCTCGTAGCAGTTGAAGAATGAAGACTCATGACTCTTTAAATAAATCCTTATTGTCATAAATTCCTAAAATAACTATCCAAGGAATGTTATGAAAGTTAAAAAGTCTTTTGAATGCTCAAGAAGGAGTTACACTACTCAATGCTCCCTTTAATTACATGAAAGTTAAAAAGTTGCAAAGAAGAATTCAACTCTCCATATGTTTAAGAAGTTAGAGCAAAGAATTCAATCCTCCATTAATCTTCTCTTTAATAGCATTAAAGTTGGAGGTTACAATGAATGCATGAAGGCATGTGTAACTATAAATACCTACATTGAGAAGCATGAAACCAGACCTGGAACAGACATAGAACATGCCTCACCACACTCTCTTTATCTCTTTCTTTTAGATTTTTTATAGTTTTCTTTTTGTTCATTTTCTTTCTACCTTTGTAACCGATTATAGTTTCTATTTCAAAGTTTATTCTCTTTCATCTTTTCTTTTCTTTTCTTTAATTATGTTTTCTAGTTTGTTTTCTATTAAATTTCTTGTTTTCGTTCCATCTACCATGAACTAACTCCTCCATAGCTAGAGCTATGGCGGATCCTAATCGAAGTAGATGATTTACTTGCAATCCAATTTCAAGTTCATAATTTATTAAATAGAGAATTAAACTATGGAGCTTAATTTCCTAGTTAGATATCTGATCAATATTTAGCTAAATTACAATTAATGATTTTGGTTGACCGACACTAAGATAATTAATGGAACTACATAGTTTAGACTCGTGTCTATACGGTGCGGTTTTTCAGGGTTTAGTTTCACGACTTAACTTTGGGGTTATTTCAGAGAACTTAATGCTTTCATTATACCTTTATTCTTGACTGGGCCAAAGCTAGGATAATTGTACGTGAAATAGGATTAATCTTGACTAGACCAAAGCTTGGTTAATTACTTTAGGAAATAATCACCGTCTCTAGATTAAAACTTAAGAACTTGGATAGGATTGTTATGTGGATTACATACATTTGGTTAGGTGAAGCCTTGCTCTAGTGATTTACATCATATTTAAATTTATTTTATTGCCCTTCTTTGTTTACTTTATTTAATTGTTTTAAATTTATTAGTTTAATATCACAACCAATTCAAGTTTTGATTGCTTAGATAATAGAAATTCACAAAAATCAATAGATATAAACACAATCCTCGAGGGAACGATACTCTACTTATTCTTTATTACTTGATCACGATGGGGTGCACTTGCCCTTAGTTTTGCACGATACACATTTCGTCCATCACTGGCTAAATTCCTTGCACATTGATTCGTTAGTTGCACCAAATATTATATCATCAACATAAATTTGGGCCAGCAGGGTATCTTTACCCTTTTTCTTAATGAATAAGGTTGTATTAGCTTTACCCCTGACGTAATTTCTAGTCAGCAGGAAACTGGTCAGCCTCTCATACCAAGCACGTGGTGCTTGCTTGAGGCCGTACAGAGCCTTTTTGAGTTTGTAAACATGGTTTGGGAACTTAGGGTCCTCAAAACCTGGAGGTTGATTTACATAAACCTCCTCGTTTATAACTCCATTAAGAAATGCACTTTTGACATCCATTTGGAATAATTTAAAGTTCATGTAAGATGCATATGCACATAGAATTCTAATTGCCTCTAGCCTTGCCACTGGGGCAAAGGTCTCACCGTAGTCAATACCTTCTTACTGACTGTAGCCCTGAGCTACAAGCCTTGCTTTGTTCCTGACTACGTTTCCTTGTTCATCCATCTTGTTCCTGAAGACCCATCTTGTTCCGATGGTCTTTTGACTCTTTGGATGAGGCACTAACTCCCATACATCGTTTCTTCTAAATTGATCAAGCTCCTCTTGCATTGCGATCATCCAGAATTCATCGTACTCAGCTTCAGCGAAATTCTTCGGTTCTTGTACTGAGACGAAAGCAACATTGCTGAGGTACTTCCTGAGTTGATTCCTCGTCATCAGGGTATTCCCAGCAGAATCAAGGATTGCACTCTCTGAGTGCCCTCTTGGGATCCTTATCTCTTTAGGTAGATTTATGTCTTGTGCTGTTTCTGTTTCAACAATCTCTGCAGAAGTAGATGGGTCAGTAAAAGTAATCTTAGGTTCACTCTTACTCTTGGTCAGCCTTTTCGTGAATGACTCAGTAGCTGGTTCTTGGTCAGCGGTGGTAACTGAGTGTGGTTCATCTTCGGTCAACGGCTGGTATCTACCTGCAGGGTCAGTTTCGTCGAACTCTACATGTACCGACTCTTCTAAAACTTGAGTTCGCTTATTAAAAACTCTGTATGCTTTGCTGTTTGTTGAGTAGCCCAAAAAGATAGCCTCATCAGCTTTTGAATCAAACTTTGCTAAGCTATCTTTGGTATTTAAAATAAAACATCTACAGCCAAAGGCACGAAAGTATCCAATATTGGGCTTTCGTCCTTTCCAAAGTTCATAGGGGGTTTTCTTTAGTATAGGTCTAACTAGAGCCCTATTAAGAATATAGCATGCTGTGTTGACAGCCTCTCCCCAAAAATACTTTGCAAGCCTATGCTCATCCAGCATTGTCCTGGCTATTTCAACTAGAGTTCTGTTCTTCCTTTCTACAACCCCATTTTACTGAGGTGTTCTAGGAGCAGAAAAGTTGTGGTCAATGCCGTTGGCTTCACAGAATTCAACAAACTTTTGGTTTTTGAATTCTCCACCGTTATCACTACGGATGTGAGCTAATTTTAGGTCTTTTTCATTTTCAATTTTTCTAACCAAATTTGAAAATGTCTCAAAGGTCTCATCCTTGCTGGTCAGCAAGATAACCCACGTATACCGAGAGAAGTCATCTACAATGACTAAGGAAAATCTTCTTCCACCCAGACTCAGCGGCTGGACTGGACCAAAGAGATCCAAGTGTAGCAACTCTAACGGACGTTTAGTTGAGACAATATTTTTGCTGTGAAAAGATTGTTTGGTTTGTTTTCCAGCTTGGCAACCGTGGCATAATTTAT
This sequence comes from Euphorbia lathyris, assembly GCF_963576675.1. Classification (NCBI taxonomy): domain Eukaryota; kingdom Viridiplantae; phylum Streptophyta; class Magnoliopsida; order Malpighiales; family Euphorbiaceae; genus Euphorbia; species Euphorbia lathyris. The sequence continues at coordinate 62,995,966 of NC_088914.1, read as the reverse complement.
CTTTTTCAAATTTAAGTTCAGGCAGTCCCTCAACCAATTGCTTTCTTGCTAGTTTGTCCAGGAGGTCCATGCTTACATGACCAAGTCTCATGTGCCATAGCCAGGAATTTTCTTCCTTTGATACTAAGCACACAGTTTTTGAAAACTTTTTCTCTAAATCTAGCATAAAGACATTATCTATTCGAAGGGCAGTTAATATTAACTCATTTGTTTTACCCTCGTATATTTTACATCCAGTAGCATCAAATATAACTTTTCTCCCATTATCACATAGCTGAGCTACGCTGAGTAAGTTATATTTGAGTCCGCTGACTAGGGAGACAGATTCAATAGTAGGATTACCTCCGATGGTTCCTGACCCTACTATCTTACCCTTCTTGTTGTCTCCAAAACTTACACTTCCTCCTCGTTTACGCTCAAACGTGATGAACTGAGTTTCATCACCCGTCATATGCCTTGAGCATGCGCTGTCAATATACCATATCTTTGACTTTTCGGCACATCTCAGGCTTACCTGCATTGTAACTAGTTACTTTTAGGTACCCAATTCTTTTTGGGTCCTTGCTTGTTAGGTGCAACAGGTAAAGCATCATACTTTATTTTATGGCGACATACATGGACAGTATGACCATTCTTTCCACAGAAGTCACAACTGACCTTCTGTTTAGGATGTTTCACTGACTTGTCAGCACCCCAATGCTGAGCGTGCCAGCACACCTTAGTGGTGTGTCCTAACTTCCCACAAAAGTCACACTGGACTTTTCGCTGGGGATTCCATCTCTGCTGAGTACCTTGGTACTGAGTTCTCAGAGGACTGTTTCTTTTATTTGGAACCTTTAGTTGGTTCTGGATAGTTGTGACGTCCTTTCTCAGTTTCTTTGAAACTGACTGAACTTCAGAGACAGACTCATGTATGATCTTCATGTTATCATGCAGAGTTGAGTTGTCCTGAAGAAGGAATCTGAGGTCACTCAGTTTGACCTCTTCCACTTCGTCACAGCGCCTGCTGAGTGCTCTAACTTTCTTATTACACTTCTTGACGAGTGTATAGAGATCACTCAGGGCATTAACCATATCGTTTCTGAGCTGGGGAAGAGAAATTACCTCATTTGATTGCTCATCATCATCTGAGACGCATGGCTCAGAGACGCATGGCTCAGCAAGTTCGTCAGCCATGAAGCATATCTTCGCTGACTCGGTGGCCTCAGTTTCTGTAGATGAAGACTCATCGCTGTCGCTCCAAGTAGCCACCATTGCCTTCTTCCCACTTTTCTTGTCTTTCCTTAGCGTGGGGCAGTTTGACTTAATATGGCCAGTTTGATGGCACTCAAAGCATGTAATGGGCTTTGAGCTGTCCTTTTTGTATTTGCTGTCACTTGAGTAAGCCTTATACTTATCAAACTTTCTGTAAGGCATTTTAGAGTATTTGTCACTCTTCCTGAATAGCCTTTTCATCTTCCTTGTGAACATAGCCATCTCCTCATCGTCAGTTGAACTCCCGTCAGTGGAGTCAGCTTTCATGACAAGGGATTTCTGCTTCTTGTCTTCAGATTTTTCCTTCACCTCAAAGTTTTTCATGGATATCTCATGGGTCAGCAATGAACCGATGAGTTCGTCATATTTGTAGGTGGTTAAAGCCTGAGCTTCCTCAACTGTTGTCTTCTTTGCTTGCCAATCTTTAGGAAGAGTCCTGAGTATCTTTTTGACTTGTTCTTCCTCAGTGAAGATTTTCCCAAGTCTCTTGAGCTCATTAATGATGTTGGTAAACCTTGCATTCATGTCTGAAATGCCCTCATCATTGTTCATCTCAAACAGCTCGTACAGTCTCATCTGCTGATTCACCTTGGACTCCTTTACTTTATTGGTTCCCTCGTAGGTGACTTCTAGCTTTTTCCAGATCTCTTGCGCCGACTCACAACCTGAGATTTTATTATATTCTGCAGCATCGAGCGCACAGTGAAGCATATTGATAGCCGAAGCGTGATTTTGAAGCTTCTTAAGATCATCCTCTGTCCATTTGGCATCAGCTTTTACAACTGTTTGGCCAGCCACAACCTCGACAGGTACAAATGGGCCTTGGACTATAGATAGCCAGGCACTTATGTTTGTAGCCTGAATGAAGTTTTTCATCCTATTCTTCCAAAAGGTATAGTTTGACCCGAAGAATAGGGGACGCCTAGTAATGGACAGCCCCTCAGGCAGTATTTGAGTTGTTTGGTTTCCAGGGAGAAACCGAGTGCTATTTTCGCCCATGGTAGGGATCAGCTCAAGGTTGTTAGACCTTTTACAGTGAGCTTTTAAGCTCTGATACCACTTGTTGGTCCCTTGTAAGGTTGCAAGTATAGTTCCAAGGGGGGGGGGGGGGTTAGGAACTATTTAAACTTTTTCTCGCAATTAGGGTTGACTTCTTTTTCTAAGGAAAAAGGTTTTAACAGCGGCGCTGAGTAAACAGCAAGATACTGGCTTAGTCAACTGGTGACTATGTCAGTTTCTTAGCTTGAGTCAGGAGATAGCACTTAGAGTCTATTCTTGAGCTCAGACGTTCAACGCGCACAACTCAACTTGACCTCTTTACTTGGTCAGTTTTTGGTTATTTTAAACAAGCAATATATATAAGGAGTTAAAGGTAAGAAATACTTCACTCAGCAGATTTATCCAGGTTCGGCTTCTTTTAAGCCTACGTCCTGTCCCCGGAACACGTTCCGAGATTTCGAATCCTCTACTGAGCTCTTTAAAGGTAGAGCCTCAAACCTTTTACAATATCAGCAACTGAGTATGACAAGAGTACCTTCCTCTATACCTCTACTCAATCCTAATCTCACGCTGAGTACTAAAACCGAGTACTCAGCCTCTCCTTTCTATCTCTAGAAATGATAAGTGTTTTGTCTTATACAAAGATTTGCTAAGACACTTTAGACGATTGAAAACAATCACTCTAGACTTTTACACAGACATAAGAATTGTAGTGTAAGATTTTGCTTTGCTTCTTTGCTTGCAGAACTTGTAGAAATTTGGTCAGCGTAATGGCTTGATCAAGTTCTGTGTTGAGTGAAGCTTCTGATGGCACTATTTATAGAGACGTCTGGGCATCGGTCATTTCGAATTTCGAAATAACCGTTGGAGGGAAACGGCTATATGTCGTTGTCATCCTGACTTGCTCAGAGCTCTCGGCCAATCAGAATTGTGTATCTTCTGTCCTCGGTCAGCTCAGCAGACTGTCTCTCCTTTTATGGTAAAGTCAACTGGACAGCATATTGTGTCGTCTGAACTTTGCCCAAAGAGGAAATACTTTGTCTGGAAGTTTTGCTTTGCCAGCTGCTGTCTTGTACGCTTTGTCGAGACTACTCAGCAGCTTTATCTTGAAGTTGTTCCCGAAGGTCTTCTAGATCCTTACGTTTGCTGAGTTGTGTTTTGTTCAAAACGGCAACGTCTTGACATACGCGGGCCGAGTTGTACTGAGTTGTTTGACTTGGGCCTTGGCTTCCGCATTGGGCTTGGGCCTTTTGATTCTTATGTCTTATAACAGTTTTAACTCAACATTGAACAAACACATTAGTAGAATAAATCAAAGCATTTAAACTTAGTGTGTTTAGAATATGTATTTTAAATTATACTTAAACAATTTTGTCAAATCAAAATTATGTGGAAAGGTGTTTCAACACATATGATGCGAAAATTTGGGGTCTTTTTTTCTGGTATCTCTCTTGCTTTGAGCAGGAGTTGTCGATCGATTGAGATTGAGTCGGATAATGCCGAGATAGTGGCGGCTATTAATGAGGATAGAGATACTACGTGTATTGGTCGGAACCTTTTCAAAGGTATCAAGCTGCTTCTCAGGAACTTCGAGTGTGTTCGTCTTCGGCATGTGTTCCGAGAGCAAAATCGGGTTGCTGATTTTATGGCTAGCAGCGCTCATGCTCTTGAACCAGGTGTTACTCATCTTCTACTCCCGCCGGTTGATATTCAAAGGCTGCTGCTGGATGATCTCGTGAGAGCTGGTTTTTCTAAGATGGTTCCACCTTAGTTTTTTTTTTGTTTCCTTTCTTATTTATAAAAAAAATAAAATAATATTTTAATATAAAAATTTAGGATTATTAAAAAGGTAGATTTCAAATATGATATTTGGAGTTTCATGATTTGTAAATTTGTGCCTCTAATTTTTTTATTACAAAAAAATGAGATCGTTACTATTAGCAAAATTAAAGATTTTTAGATTGACACTGTCGATAATTTTAAAAGTTAAAAATAATTAAAAAGTTAAATCATTTCGTAGCACATTTACGATGGAATCAAATATTGAATTTTTCAAAATTATCATTTTTGTAGATTTCTTTTTTTTTTATATATTTACTTTCTCTCTTAATCAAACAAATGATCTCAAAATTAAAAAAGTGAAGAACTAAAATTGTTTAGAATATCATCAATTCTTTAAAATTCTATTTTGAGATCACCAAAAATCAAACTGACAATATCAATCTAAAAGTTTTTGATTTTACTAACATGGAATACTTCAATTTTTTTTTTTTTTTTTACAACAAAAAAAAATAAGAAATTTATCTAGAAATTTCCTTTATAAAAATTTATGGGTTGGCAACTTTGAATTTATTTATGTAAATTAATTGTGAGTTTGTTGGGGACCTGACTGTGTCTGTGTCTGTGTCCTGGACTCGACCAAACAAGAAGTGTAACTGCCTCTGCGTAAACTGGCTTATGGTTGGTGGAGCTCTTTAACAGCTTCTGCTCTTGGACCTGTATAACTCTTATTATTTAGTTTTAGTGGGCCTTCCATCCCATATATAGACCTTTTGGAACATATTCCTTAAATAAACTTAATTATATTATACATGATACAAACTCGATTAAAATCTAAAAATGTCTCAATTATGTTCAATTTGCATCTTTGCCCAATATTTTGGAAATAATTAATTCATATTTACCAGAACTCCACTCTATCCATCTTATATAGGCGTTTCATCTCGGATAATGTCATGGACATTTGGTTAGATGTTAAAGGATTATTGAGCATATGAACAAGCTATTCACTTGAAGTGATGTATGATGTAGCAATAAATCCATCTTCTGAGTATTGTCTTACAATGTGACAACCGATATTTAGATGTTTCATCATTTCATGAAAAATGGGATTAGCTGCAATGCAGTTTGATTATCAAAATGAAGTTGAATTGGCAACAATAAATGTACTTTGAATTTATTGAGAAACTAAGAGTCATTTCATCTCACAAGAAGTTGTGGACATTGAGCGATGGTCTGCTTTTGCAGAATTTTTACTCGCTGCGTTTTGTTTTTTGTACTTTCAAGATACTAATAAGCCTCCCCAAAAATACACCACATCTGTAATTGAGCGCTTGGTAAACTTACAATGGCCTCAATTAGAATCATAATATGCCTTCACGATTGAAATAATCATTCTGTGCTATATAAAACAGACTTAGGTTCATTTTAGATACCTTAAAATATATAAAGTTGTCTTCACATGGACTACAGTTGACTACACAAGTATTGACTCAATTGTTGAATCACATAAAAGAAATATGGATGTGTAAATCCGGTATTTTAATATGTCAATAGAAATATATCATTGATTTGCTCAAGGATAGAGGAAAGCAATGAGCTAAAATAGCAGCAAGTCTTTTTCTAAGCAATGTTGAACTTACTAATTAACGACTCAAGTCCATATAGAGATCAAGAGCAATATAGAAGGTTAATTGGCCGATTGCTTTATTTAGGCTTTACACCTCTAAACATTTCCTATGTCACTCAATAGTAAGTCAATACGCGAGTAATCCTATTGTGTTATATATGGAGATTGCTCTATATTTATTGAGGTATTCGAAGGAACCATCAAGAAGGGTTTATTTTATTCATCAGAGAGTGACTTTAATTTGGTGGCATATTGTGACTTTGATTTGCCGAGATGTAAAGATACTATATTTTTCTTGAAGATTCACTTGTTGCATGAAAGGCTAAGAAACAAAAGAGTGTAAGCAAATCTTCGCATATGCATAATATCAGTTTGCGAATTAAAATCGCTAGCAAATCTATTAAAGGAGTTTCAATTGAACTCAACAATGCCAATTCCTATATTCTGTGATAATAAGACAATAATTCACATTGATGCCGCTCCTGCATTTCAAACATGTTGACATGGATTGTCATATTGTAGCTTATTCCATCTTATTCATAAAAGCATGTAAAATGTGTTCAACGAACTCAAGCTGATGTGGCATCTTTTATATGATTTTTTATTCAGCAGTTCATAACAATAGCAGTTGATCTTTGTATATAAGAAAAGAATGTAACAATTATCAAATAGAAGTTTGCAGATTACATTGTTCCAATAATTTCCTACGGCAAGTAGTTGGTCATAGAATGAAGAAATATCAAATTTTCTTATAGACAATAGAAAAACTTTGGAACAAATCTAGTTCATATACAATTGTAAAATAGCTGCCAAATATTGATGCATAAATAAATATACAAGTCAATTACAAATTGCTTGACTTAGGTCTTCTTCCTATGGCATTTTATTTTTTTGGTAAAACTTCCTATGGCATTTTATTAAACTGGTGCCTATATTTCCTAAAACCGGCACAGAATTACTATACACTAAATAAATTTCTCATTTGGAGGAAGCTTCATCCTCTGGAATGGCATTTTGTCCTTAGATGAACTCTACAGAATCATTGATTTCTTACAACTTCTAACATAAATTACAATTAGATGAAGTCAGGCTGGCCTGTTGAAGTCAAACATCGATGCCACATACGACTGTTAGGGTCTACAGATCGATCATACGCTATAACTTCTGGAATCGGAAAATATACATAGTGAGTATTGCAAATGCCTACAGTTATTCCACTATATCCAGCAAATGCACCATGTACCTGGAAAATCATGGATTCACATTAAAACACTACCTACAATATTTAGCATGACAATGAATATTAAAGTAAAATATTAATCCTTTCTCTACTGTATATAGATAGCATGTTCTTTGAACTTCAATACATAGATACCAGAAAACATTTCACTAATTTGTGCTTAAGATTTAAAAGTTATATAGTACAGCTTTCTATATAAGAAAAACATAGACGAAGATTTGTTAAATGATTACTATAACCCCATTTTTCATCAAAATTTGTATTAAATAATCAACAACAACAACAAAGCCTTAGTCCCGAAATGATTCGGGGTCGGCTAACATGAACCATCATATAAAACCGTGAAAATCAAGTCGTGTCAGCGACACAGATTCGCTCCCTCCACTCCGTCCTATCCACTACCATATTTTCCTCAATTCCCAATAAACTCATATCACTCTCGATCACCCTCCTCAAAGTTTTCTTAGGTCTTCCCCTACCCCTCACCACTACATCCCTTTGCCACTCTTCGGTTCTCCTAACCGGCGCATCAAGCGCTCTACGTCTCACATGGCCAAACCACCTTAGTCGGTTTTCTCTCATTTTATTCTCAATAGATGTGACCCCTACTTTTGTCCTAATTATTTCATTACGCACCCGGTCCTTTCTCGTATGACCACACATCCATCTCAACATACGCATCTCCGCCACCGCCATCTTATGGATGTGGCCGTGTTTCACTGCCCAACACTCCGTACCATATAACAATGCTGGTCTAATTGCCGTCCGGTAGAATTTTCCCTTCAATCTATTAGGCATGCCGGGATCACAAAGGAAACCCGTAGCACTCTTCCACTTCGACCAACCAGCTTTAATCCTATGAGCAACATCTCCATCTACTTCTCCATCCGTTTGGATAATAGATCCTAAATACCGGCAGCAATCCGAGACCTGAACAACTCTCCCATCTAGGGTCATTGTCCCTGCCTCCCTACTCCTACGGCCGCTAAACTTACACTCCAAATATTCTGTCTTACTTCGACTCAACTTAAAGCCTCTAGATTCTAGAGTTTGTCTCCATAGTTCCAACTTCATCTCCACTCCTTCTTTCGTCTCATCAACCAACACAATATCATCTGCAAACAGCATGCACCATGGTATACCATCTTGAAGTGAAATTGTTAGTTCATCCATAACGATGGCAAAAAGAAATGGGCTTAGTGCGGAACCTTGATGCACTCCAATCGTAATAGGAAACTCTTCAGTCTTCCCAACACTAGTACGTACACTCGTGCATACTCCCTTATACATGTCCTTTATGATGTCAATATATTTCCGCGAAATGCCTTTCCTTATCAAGGCCCACCAAAGTACTTCCCTTGGTACCTTATCATATGCTTTCTCCAAGTCAATGAAAACCATATGCAAGTCTTTCTTCTTATTTCGATAGTGCTCCATTAATTGTCTCATTAGATGGATGGCTTCCATAGTTGATCTTCCCGGCATAAAGCCAAACTGGTTTTCCGAGATCTTCACCGTCCTCCTTAACCTTTGTTCGATCACTCGCTCCCAAAGTTTCATAGTGTGACTCATTAATTTGATTCCCCGATAGTTGGCACAATCTTGGACATCGCCTTTGTTCTTATACAAAGGGATTAAGGTACTTTTCCTCCATTCTGATGGCATCTTATTGTTTCTCCAAATTTTGTTGAAGAACGTCGTCAACCATTCGATTCCTCTTTCTCCCAAACATCTCCAAATCTCAATAGGGATGCCATCAGGTCCTACTGCTTTCTTCAACTTCATCTTACTTAATGCCATTTTGACTTCACCCTTTTGAATTCTCCGCAGGCATTCATGATTTATCATATCGTGATGGAAACAATACAATAATTTTGTTTTTGTTGATTGCAAGTTGTATACTAGATGAATGGATCCAAAACAGGAACTAACACAGTAGAGTAATAGTTGTTTACAAGTTGTTCAAATAGATCTACTAAGATTGATAATTTAAGTATGCATTGCCTTACTAGTTAGAGGAAGATAAAGAAGCACTCACAGCATTTTGTCCAAGTACAGTACATAAGATTCCATCTGATGCATTTGCACGACATGCGCGGATCATATATGTTGGATCGATGTACTTCACATCAGAATGAACTCCAATCTCCTTAAAGTACTTTTTTGTCTGAAAGAAAAAAATAAAAAATTGATTTTTTTTTATCATAGAAGGTTCACCAAAAACCAATTAGAGGTGCAGACAATTGGCAGATTAAATTATAAAGCCATCTACTGATTGAAATATAGAAGGGGAATTTTGTTTCACAAGAATATAGAAAGATTCAGCGATTCTTCCTTTAATTTGTATGAGAAGTGTGCAATGCTATTTGATTCATATATTTGTCTACTGAAGTATCTCTCTAACTCGAAAAATGCGTTTTTATACTTGTCTTTAACCAATGATTGGAACAATTCTTGGTCACATATTTGCATTTAAAATTACTGAAGGACAACAATGGCCATCAACTATGTCAAAAAATAAAATAAAATAATAAATGGTTGCTCTCGAGACATTCCATCGAGCAATTTAATTGTCCTGCCAAATGCATAACTAAAACTGTTACAAATATAAAACTAATTACACATCAATTACTAACCTCTTGTTGAATGTGTACACCGATATCTCCAAATACAATATTTCCAGATGCATCTTTTGCGTTGGTTTTCTGGAGAAGATTCTGCATTGATAGGCAACATATCATGATTTCTGCATCTTGGTAAGATACTTTTTTAATCAAAAACAAAAATGGCTCTCTAGTATTGAATTCTGAAGGAATTAAAGATTGAATATCATAATAGTTCATTTCAATGACTTGGCAACAGCAAATCAATTGTACAAAATGCAATCTTGTTGCGAATGAACTCAATCACCACAGTATTAAATATCACCAATCAAGAGGATTTACTAATATATTTCTAATAAGTTGGCAGGACCAAGGATATGATATATGTTTCTGTAAATTTATAGCGTAAAATATATATATGCCACAAGTTAAATGAGATTGGACAAGCAACTTCAAATGTATACACAATATTTTTATAATATTCCCTAAATTTAATGAATACAAGCAGTCTTTTTGAGCAGAAAAAAAATCATGTAGTAATAATACATTGGTTGAAGATATAATTTTCGTAAAACATGTTCTTACAGGGGTACAATAATTAACAAAAATGTCAGTGCAACCCACCTGTCCAGCTCCCTCTGCTACACAGACTACAGCCGATCCCTTTGTGTCGATCAGGTACTTTAAATGTGTCAAAACACCATGAGGACCATGCAAATTGAAAGGTACCTAGAAATTTCATATATTGATTACATTTGTATCTTTCCACTAAAATTTATGTTAAACACTATTATAAATGATAATACCTCTGGAATCAAACATATGTCAATTTGCCCACTAGCTAGAGACGCATGCATGGCTATATATCCACTGCTACGACCCATCAATTTCACAATCCCAATACCATGATAAGCACTATGTGCCTACAATATTGTAGAAAGGATCAATAAATTATGTGAGTACAAGGAAAGGGATAATCTATACAAACAGATAAGTAGAATCAATGCAATGTTACAACACTTATATAACAGAACTAATAAATGACACGAATTTTGTACCTCAATGTAGGCCGAATTTATTGCTCGTTGTGCTTCTTCAACTGCAGTGTCAAAACCAAAAGTCTTGTCCATCAACAAAATATCATTGTCTATAGTTTTTGGAACGCCAACTACAGCCACTTTCAACCTTCGCTTCCGGCACTAAAACCAGAAGTTCAGAGGAGAAAATAATTAAACAAGGAACATAAAAATAACAAAGAGAAGGCTTTTGAATTTTAGGACAGTGATCAATGCTGATGCAAATAACATATGTAATTAGTAGAGTTCTGATGGAATTCTGAAGCAAATCATTCTCAGGTTAACCAATTAAGTTTGATACAAGCAGTAAATCAGCATAGAATTACAGGTTAAATAACCTCATTGTGAAGATACTGAAAAATTGGTCAGAATAGGACCTATTAAATGTATCATTCTGATGCAATTTCTGAAGCAAATCATTCTCAGCTAACCAATTAAGTTTGATAGAAGCAGTAAATCAGGATACAATTACAGGCTAAAATAACCTCATTGTGAATTGCATTAGCTCCAGCATGTGTGCCATTACCACCTAGGACAAACAGCATGTTGATTCCTCTTTCCTGGTATTATTACACAAAAGGACAACAGAACATTAATGCCCACTTTCTAGAAGTATGACTCTTGAAACTTCATAAAAAATTTGAAAGGGATAAAGTGAGCACCTCCATACTGTCCACCATATCACTAACACTTGGTGCCCCACGTGAAACTCCCAACAAGCTTCCACCAGAAAGATGAACATTTTGGACAACTTTCCTCGATAGCTAATAACAGCAGTGTCTTTTAGAATGATTATGGATTTTCAAACTTTATCTTTTAGAAGAAAAATTATGTTCTGTATTAAGAACATAATGACATGCATATACATTATTGAAAATTACCTCCATTTCATTTAAGTCAGTGTCAGTAAAACCTCGATACCCGAAAGGAATCCCCACTATTTTTTTGACACCATATATTTCAAGTGTAATGACAATCTGCCAAAAAAATTTAAAATATATAAATATAACAGAAAAACCTCAAACATTTAGTATATCATATAAATTACAGAATTTTTTAATAATTCAAGAGGTTCCGAAGAGCAAACAGATTCAATGTATGATTTGATAGCAAAATAACGTAGTTTCTTAAAGATTCAAAATTCTTGCATTACATCCACGGATCTAGGGAGTATCAATCCAATTTGTATTCAAAGAACCCTTACCTGTCTGATAACATCATTAAGACCAGGGCAGAGCCCACCACACGTTACGATTGCAGCCTTAACTTCCTCTGGTTTGAAGTATATTTTCTCCCGAGGGCCAGCACGATGAACCCTGTAAAGATTTTATGTATCATATCCATCGCAAAGTGTGAAAATATTGCAATGAATTGGTAAAGTTTCAGATACAATATATAAAACTGATCTTCAGGTTACAAATGTTGTCAGACTAAAGAACAATTCTATAAGTTTACTTATTACTTTCTTCTATTAATCATGTCCCTCTTCAAATGCTCCATTCATTTCATGTTTTACAACTGGAATATATTCCTCTACGATCTGGAAGATTTATTGTTCATTCTCCCAATTAGGTGCACATTCTTTTTACCTATGTTGCCTATACCGAACCTTCTTGTAGCTTGTTACCCGTAAATATTCAATTAGTTATTCAATAACATAAAAAATGCAAAACACTTGCTCTACATTATACATATGTAAATCCAATCACTAATAATCAGAAAACCTGAGTCTCTTTTGCCTCTTGCGCATGTTGTTATTCTGATTTATTGACCTCTTATCCATTGATTGCATCAGCAAAATCTATATCTATATATATACTAATATTCCAGAAATGACCTGAGCTGAACAAAACTACGCACTTTAATGGCATGCTTATATTTCTTTGAGCAATTTCTGTAAGTATTTTTAGACCTACCGCACTATTAACAGTTTAATTCCATCAGGAAAGAGTTTATCAAGCTATCTGACATTAGTAATCCATTATAAAAAAGAGGTGCTAGCACTTGATGCCAGGAAATTTCAAGAATTATATATTTGAAAATATGCAGGATGACTTAAAGCACATAATTACCATTGTTCAACCCAAGTACAATCAGGATCAATGCATACAGCTCCAGCAGATTGTGGAGATGCGAAATTTATAACCTGAAATACATATTAAAAAGATAAGAGGAATGCAAACTACTTGCAAAACTTAAACTATTTGTCCACAAAGATATATCAAAGCTAGAATTTTAAATATCATAACAATTTGCAAATTTGTAGGCATAGTTTATCAAACTGGTAAGAAGTGAACATTACAAAAAGGAGGGGGGGGGGGAATGCATCACTGATTGATGAATGTTCGACCAAGAAAGTATGCTTAATATTGTCAGATTGATAGTCCAAGTAATCCGATCATTGTAAATTGACTTCCAAAGTTGTATAAGGACCTGATATATACCTTCAAAAGTACCCTATCATTATTATTTATATAGCCATGCCACTTTTCATCAGATGGATAACCACCAGCAAAATCTTCTGTCACTGGAGTCCTGTGATAGGAAAAAAAAATGCAACTAGATCACGAAAACTATTGACAGAAAAGCTCAAGAATCTTCTAGTTGGAGGCTAGTATCTCGACTTCTTCTTAAAAAAGAAGGTTGACAGTGAATTTTTTAATACTTGCAATTTTCCTTTCGAACCAAATTGATATCGAATGAAGAAGAAGTCAACAATAAACCGAATATGCTAACAGAACTGAACAAAAGACTATCAAAATTGAAAATGGCATCAAACAGATCACGTATACCTAACCAGTCAGGTTGCACATACTTTTCGAAAATGTAAAAAGCTTAAATCACAAAAGGGGCAATAGAAGCTCCATGAAAGAAGAAAATAAATAAATAAATAAGTGAAAAGGAAGAGAAAAGAAAGAAAAAAGACCTCATCCTGAGACAGAATGTAGATTGAATTGGCTGAGCATCAGGGAAGACATCAGTAAGATGAGGGATATTAAAGCGCCTTTCAAAATCAGTCTGATACTTAATCTTCCAATCAGGATCGCTGAAGTCAATTGGTGGCTGAGTATGCTTTCCAATCTGAGCAACTACGGCATTTTTGTGGTTGATCCTAGTGAAATTCAATCTGGTAAAGGTAGAATTATAGAAGGAGAAGGAATGAAATTGAGGAGAACGAAGAGAAGAGAAATTGGGGCGGGCGATCGCAGCAGGGGAGAGACAGTCCATGAAGAAGCAGAGCAGAGAGATGAAAATGTTGAATGAAGTGGTTAATGTTATGAGTTAGGAAAATGAAGAATGCGAAGAAGTAAGAGAGAAAAGAGCGAAGAACACGAGGAAGATGGGGAGAGACAGAAAGAGTAACAAGAAAAACGGCACTCTGCCGCTCTGGCTTAAGAAACCAAGGAGGCGACGCCTTTTGAATTTCACCAACTTCTTTCTGAAAAACCTTCCTCCTCCTTTATTATTTTATTATGTTTAATGTTTAATTACCGCATCATATGAGATTTTCTTGTCTTGTATTGCTTGCAAAATTTTCATATTGCTGACATAATGCTTTTTAGTTTCTAACTCTATAGCTGGATTAAACCCTCGTATGATGCATACAAAATCAATTTGTTAATTTTTTTGGTAAGTATTTAATTTGAGGTATTTATATATAGATGATATTCTATTCATTTTGAATGTAAAATCAATTTGTTAATTTTTACTAGTTTTATACACATTATATATACATATATTAATTAATTAATTTCTATATTTTCTTTTATAAATAAAACACTTCTTAGAATCGGAAGAAAAAACAATATTGAGGTAGGGTGGCGGACATACCCACACACCACAAATAGAATGAGAATTGACCGCCTTAGTTAATAGATAAACAACCGAATTCGCTGAACGTTTTATATAAAAGACTGAGCAATTGCCTAACTCTTTTAAGATACTAACACAAGACAAAAAAAAACTTAAAACCAAGTTGTTTACATATTTTTGAGATGCGTTCTAAGTTAATCATTGTCTCTATAAGAAACACTAAGACTCTATTTTTTATTACTTAATTTCAGTATCAATCAGTTTAGTTCAGTAATCAGTTTAGTTCAGTAATTTATCATTACTTATTATAATTATAATTATTTTTTTTCACTATTATTAGAACCATTATTAATTTTATCAAATTTTTATTTTAATTATTGCTATTTTTAAAAGATTATATTATTATTTCAGTTTCACTAGAATTCAGTTCAGTTCAGTTTTTTTCAGTCATAAAGAACATAGCCTAACATGAGTTTGTGGACCTGCACCAGATCCTTTAGAGCACTAATTGTCCGTGGGTTACCCAGCCCACGACAATTCCAGCTTATGAGACTCATAACCCCAGGCGAGTCTGGACTCCAAGACCCGCCCCATATCCATTTTTTGATAGGATATCAGATTCTACTTCTATACTTACATTCTCCATGCGTGTCTATTTTGGATCGTGAATAAGTCCGTCTTCAAATAAGAAAAACTCCTTATTTGATCCATCTAGATGTTAAATCAAATGGAAAATGAAATCCCCAAACATTTCATTACATCCATACTACAGAGACGAACCATATAGGACCTGAAATAGTTGGTATAGGATCCCCACGAAGACCTATGGGAATGGGTCGAAAGGTTCCAAAAGATGGAAATTCAGATTCACCAACTAAACATAGTTAGGGCCATCGAGGCTATGGCATCCAATTACTAAAGGAAAGACCTATCTAAAGAGCTCAAACCAGATGACATGGAACATTTCCTAGTATCATGCAATGGGCTAGAGACTTCGTGAAATGGGACGGGCACTACCTAAATCCCTGATTGAAAGATAGACTGGGTCTAGTTAACACCTTAAAAGGATCTAAAAATGATAGGCATGTGGACTGGAGAAGGCAACGAGACAAATTGGAGCATTAATTCACACCATTAAACACTCCCAAATTTTTTTATTTGTGTTGGGTTGAAAAGAACAAAAGGCAAATCTAGTATCCACTGAAGCTCCAGACTTCCGATCATCGCCAAAACTAGATGTATTAGAAGTTTCATAAAAGTGAAGGCTATGATACTGAAAACTGCTGGCAGTTGGATATTGAACTCAACAAAATGGCAGAGTAAGGTAAGGTGGACATATTTTTGAAGAACCTAGAGAAAGCACCGAAACAACATGACAGATGCTCGATCGAACCTAGGCCTATGTGAGTCATCAACGTCGTTATCGAAAGGTCACAAGAAGACATGCCTGTTAACGGAAAAGGATAATACGAGGATAGGGAGATATTATGGGAGTGTAGATCCGAGTTTACATTCAAAAACTTGAAAAATCTTCCTCATTAATCCCACAAAGACGTCTTGGTCATAGAGATCCTGATAGAGAACTTCATTGTTCGTAGGGTGTTTATTGATATGAGAAGTTGTTTCGTGCCTTTTTAGTGTGGATTGGATCGGATTGCGAGCGTGCCAGTAGCTTTGTTAAAAAACTACAAAAAGAGCTAAGAGCTAAGATCTAACTTCTAATCAAACGAAAGTGTAAAAGCTTAAAGGACATAAAATACTTAAAATTCGTAGTGGAATCTAAAAGAATGATACACTAAGATGTTGCAAGAAAAGAGAATTCAAGGAGAGAAACTTTGCTTGGATTGTATAGGAATGCTTGTATTGATGAAAAACTGAAAGACTAGAGCTAGAGCTTACAAATTGAAAGTAAGATTCAAATGAACAAACTATGGCTGTAGAATAGCTAGAGTCCGTAATGAGGGAATTGTTTGAATTCTATCAGGATTTAGTTTGATTTGATTTCATTGTATGTTGAATTGGTTTGAGTTGGATCTTTTCTTCCTCCTTTTCTCTTCCTTAAATAGTGTGACTTCGTGGTGCTAATAACCGTTGTGCCCACGTCCCTGCTCCACTAACCCACGTTCTTCTAACTGGCTCCTTTTGTGCAACTAGTTATGCTCTGTTGTGGATTACCCCATATTTCTGAACCACCCACGTCCTTGCCCCATATTCTCTTAGCCTTAGTTCGTGGAATAAACTGCTATCTCGAAAACACAGTGTTCTCTATCGTTTTAGGTCAGCCTACTCTATTTCTTGCAAACGGTGCTAACTGAGAAATCTTCTCTGGCTCTTTCTATATCTGGCGCTTTCTCTACGTTGATCCCTCTCAATTAGTCCTAGCGTAATTGTAGGGGAAACATAAGTTGATGAACATAATCACCAAAAAAGCCTTTAAAGCCCTTCGACTCGATGTCAAACATGTGATACCTACATTGTCCCTACTAGTTGGCATTAGAGCTCACACAGTCCCCCTACTTAGAAGTATAAGAATGGGAGTTGCAATTGGAGATGGTAGGACAGAGTGGCTCACTAAGGCAAACATTATAGTGGTTGATACTTTCCTTCCTTATGATGCCATCTTTGGTAGACCATTATAATAAGAATCTTTCGTAGATCTTTCGATTCACCATCTAGTATGGAAAATCCCTAATAAACGAGGCCTAACTGTTGCTCAAGGTAACCAAATGATTACCGAGGAGACATATATGGATTCCATTAACATGAAGCCCATGATAGCAGGCCCAAGGGAAGAAGTATGAGAAAGAGTTGAGCCCATGAAAAATCTTGAGACGGTATGGCTAGCCAAAAGGAAATCAATTTAAATCTCAATTAAAGTACCAAAAGAGGCAATTGTACATACATTGATGGGGAACATCACATCCTTCGCCTGGTGTCCGACGGACATAATATGAGTTTCTCTTGACATCATAATGCATCCATTGAACGTAGATCTAAAGGTTACCCCAATAAAACATAAAGAGAGAAATCATGGAGTAGAAAGACAAAAAGTGATTAAAGTCGAAGTAAAGAAACTAAAAGACCGCAGTCTTTTCGAAGAGGTTCACTGCCTAAAGTGGATGGCTAATGGGAAGTGAAAGTTATGTGTTGACATCACAAACTTGAATAAAGCTTGCCCAAAATATTTTTACCATCTCCCATACATCGACATGCTCATTGAGTCCACAACTGAATACATAATATATTCCTTCTTTGATGATGCAGCCAAATATCATCAAATATCAATGAACCCATACCATATGGAAAAAAAACAAGCTTCACTACATATGCATAAGGGGACATAATATTACAGAGTTATGCTCTTCGGTCTAAAGAATGCGAGAGCGGCATTACCAAAGGTTAGTGAACAAATTTTTTGAAGGTGTCATTAGGGACAAAATTAAGATTTATGTTGATGATATGATTGTGAAAAGTAGAACTATAACAGAGCACGCTTCACATCTCCAAATGATTTTCGCCACCCTCGGAGAGTACAAACTTGAGTTGAATATAGAAAAGTGCACCTTCAGTGTGGATCAGGGAAATTCTTGGGATTCATGATTTTTCAGCGAGGAATCAAAGAAAATCCAGGTAAGATCTAGGATATTACCGATATGGAACCACCAAAAAAGTTGAATGGTGTGCATAAATTGAATGGAAAAATCAATGCCCTTGGTGAGTTTATATCTTGTTCGACAAAGAGGTGTTTACCCCTTCCACAAGAGCATAAAAGGGACTAAATATTTCAACCGGATGGCCGAGTGTTAAACATCCTATGAGCAGATAAAATATTTACTGGCTTCTCCACCTCCCTTAAATAGACCAACACTTGACCTTGTATTATACATTAGTGTGGCCGAAGAATGATTGGACATGGTTTTAATCTGAGAGGAACGTACCGAACAATTTTTAATATACTATATCAACAGGTCCTACGTAATGTTGAGGCTAGGTACCCAAAGTTGGAAAAACAGACTTATGGAGTTGTGATCGCGGCTCAAAAACTTTGACATTTCTTTCAAGGTCATTCTATTATTGTGAGAACGGACACTCCACTGTAAAAGATACGATAGAGGCCAAAGACATTTGAGCGAATTGCTGAATGAGCATTCAAGATAATATAGTTTGATGTTATGTTCGAGCCTCAGAAGGAATTTAAGGAACATGCATTAGCAGAATTCTGATTTAGATTCCTGATGAAAGTTTCAATGAGGAAGGTGCCGATATCGGTGTTCATATGAAGGGTTCAAAGGGATTTGCATTAAAGTATGATGCTTCTCTTGACTTTTCCACATCGAATAATGTTGTAGAATATGAAGCACTGCTCCAGAGAATCCGAATGTTAAATGCCATCAAGTCGGACAAAAGAAAACAAGAGCAACAGAAGAAGAAAAATGCTAAGCACAATATCATTTAAAGGACGCACTTTAGAAAACATGTGAAAAACAAAAATTATGTATAATAAAACTTTAAAAATACAATAGGGGTGGAAGCTGATCAATAATCCGAATACTCTGGTTAGTCGAATGTTCAAAGCTAAATATTTTGCTACTAACTCTTTTTTGTCCTCCAAATTAGGCAATAATCCTAGTTTTGTTTGGAGAAGTATTTGGGGGTCTATTGATTTGTTAAAACATGGGATAAGGTGGAGGGTGGGAGATGGGAATTCAATACAGATTTGGGGGGACCCTTGGATCCCTTCGACGCATAACTATACTATACACTCATACTGTATTGAGGGAATGGAGGGGGTGAAAGTAGCAGAGTTAATGAAGGAAGGTGTTAAGGAGTGGGATGTCGAAAAGGTGTATGGATGCCTAAATGAGGAGGAAGCTAGAGAGGTCTGTGCTATAACGTTGCCAGTAGGGGATACAGAGGATGTCCTGATGTGGAACTTTACGAAGGATGGGCGATACTCCTCTAAATCTGGTTATCGAGCTTTCGAGCAAGTTCTCTATGACAGAACACCAATAGAAGGGTGGGAGAGGGTTTGGGAACTTTCAATTCCACCAAAAGGGAAGGCGTTTATATGGAAGTTGTGTTCAGGGTGTTTACCTACAAGAGCAAATCTGATCAGACGTCATGTTTCGGTGCCTCCTGAATGCACAATTTACGGAAGGGAGGAGGAAACGTGTCAACATTTATTCTCACTATGTTCTTTTGCAGGTAATTGCTGGAGAGAAGCGGGAATTCCTCAACCGGAGGGAGACTATACCACAACACTTCAATTGCTTCTAACCAATAATGAAGCTGTGATGGAGAAACGTGTGATGGTGATATGTGCGATATGGAGACAAAGAAACAACTATCTATGGAACCAAAAAGAAGTTCCGGCTGCTGAATGCGTGCGGAAAGGGAACCTATATTTGCAAGAACGGCGGACAGCGGAACAATCAAACCCGTCGAGAAGCAGAGGCACAGCTGCAGGTGTTCAGCGTGGCATCGCGTCGATGAGAGCAGGTGCACAAGGCGTGAAAGGAGTGACGGTAGGAGAAAGGAGCGGAGGGAGGCAGCAGACACGACAGAGCCGCGATATCACACAGAGACCGCTTGATCGAGGGGAGGAGTCCGCGATTGGGGCAGAACTGCAGACGAGCGCAGTAGCAGAACTGCAGGTCGCGGACAGTAGCAGCAGCGACGAACCATTTCGGCACAGACCTGTGACGAGTTCTGGAATAAATCAGCAGTGTGTAAATTGGCGAAAACCGCAACAAGGATTCATCAAGTGCAATACGGACGGAGCTTTGTTCAGAAACCCGAACGAGGGAGGGATGGGGGCTGTTGTGCGAGATGACTCAGGCAATTTCCGCTGTTGTCTGAGCCATGTGCGGATAGGTACGTTCTCCCCTATGTTAATTGAAGCTCTAGCTGTTAGGGATTGCTTAGTTTGGCTGGTCGGAACCCCATGGGAGAAGATTGAGATAGAAACAGATGCAAAAGTAGTAGTTAATGCAATTCTAAACCGCTCAAACGATCTAACCGAATTTGGATTAGTAGTCCAGGATTGTATAGAGTTGTTAGCAAACAACCGAGAATTCTCGGTTTCATATATTCCTAGATTAGCGAATGGGTCTGCTCATGTAATAGCAAGGCATTCCCGTTCCAATGCTAATTATTTTTTTTCAAATATAATGCCTCATTGGCTGTCAGATGTGTTTAAACAGGATTTGCGAACTTGTTCGTTTTAATTGAAAGGCTTCAGTTTGTTAAAAAAAAAAAAAAATACAACACGTGTAAAATGCCACAAGATATACATCTCAAATCCAATGAGAACAAGTGGCATTGACATAAATTTCCCACGAAAAGCTACCTAAAAACATCAAGTAGCCTAAAAAGAAGACAAGCAAAAGGCCCAATATAATGCTTTCAACCAACTAAGTAGGCCTTAGGGAACACACACATCAAACATGTGGGTTAGCTCACTCTACCTCTTTTTGATTTTGCTTTAAGGCCAACCCATAAAATAAACAAAATCCCTTTCAAGTAAAGCACTACTCTATCTATTTATTTAGTTATGTCCAAACCATGAAATAAATAGCAATTTGATCCATACTTGAACCACAAACATTTGGGGCCTTAATTTGAATAACCCAACTAAAATAACTTCCCTAACTGTCAATTACTCTTCATAATTCCAAACCCCACCTGTCCAAATCCTCCACCTATCATTTATATTAAAATGCACACACAACATCAAATAAATAGCTTAGTTACAAGTTTATCATGGACCACCTACTCTACTCATCAGATTCTACAACTTCTTAGCTCTATTCTCCAACTTTGCTAACAAAGTTTTCTATTTATGGATCAAAAAGTGGCCATGATTATGTCAAGTGAGGAGGCAAAGTTTAGGATGGAGCTAGAGGTGGAGATTGAAAATGATTTGGAGAAAGAAATAAAAGATGGAATATACAATCTTGCAATGAGATTGCACAGGCTTTATCAACACCAAAACCAAAGGCTGAACAATAATTACAAAAGAAGGAAGAAAATGCTGCATGAAGTGACCATAAGCATCAAACTGAAGGGAGGAGTAAATATTGAAATAATAGAGACCAAGAAAGAACAAAAGATCAGGAGGCCAAGCACTGCAATATCAGAATCTAGTAGTAAGAGTAAGAGCAGGTTTGATTGGGCAAGCAGTTTAAGGTCTGGCAGAAATCTTACTGCTTCTACAGCCACAGGCCAAAGGAAACATTTTCATACCAAGGTACTTGAATTGGATGGAAGTGTTCAAATTCAGTGAGACATTCATTTTTTGTTTTTCAATGTGTTTGATTGTTCTGAATTACTTGTTTGTTTTCATTTGGAGAAGTGATAAGAATGTTAGAATTGTGTGCTTTTTTTTTTTTTATAACGTTTTGGAAATGTTTCTTGAAAGTCTTGGAGTTGAAAATCAATAAGAATATGTTGCCTTATTTTCCATGTTAATAATTTAGAGGTTAAATGTTTATGTTATAGCGTGGTTAATGAATAGAATGTCTTAGAATAGTACAATGTACTGTATTTTTTATTTTGTCTTCAGATATAATAAAGAAAAAAGGCTACAAATTCAACCAACAAAGGAAGAAACTTGAGTTTGCTGGGCTTACGTTTGAGAGTAAGTGTAGGACTTGGGCTTTTTGTGGTCAAAGCTTTGAGAGTCTGCATTGCAATACTTCATTGCTGATCTCCAAAACACACAAGGCGAGTAAGCCATTTTTTTTTTTACAAGAGGCGGTTTTTAAGATTCGGACCTGTGACCTCTCGGTCACACGACAATAACGTTTACTGTTGCGTCAAGTTTCACAAATGAACATCTCAAATTGGTAATAAAATGAAATATTTTATCACAAAGGAAACCATCAATAATCGATAGAATCAATTCCATAAAGAGAACAACACAATCTATAAGCAATGGGAGAAATTGTGTTCCTAATCTATCACAAATGAACATGAACTGAAAACATACAATCAAAGATTTCTCAACATCAATGATAATATACAAATCAATCCAAAAAAGAAAAAAAAATCGAAGTTCAATTATAGGTACAAGAAGGAAATCCACTAACGATAATTAATAATGGCATGGATTTTAAATTTTAGCTTGAGCTAAAAATAAGAAATTACATCATAATGGAATAGCCTCTACTTGTCACATATGTTTAGACATTTATAACTGAGTAATACTACATTAATCAATCAGGTGCATAAACAATAACGCTTAGTTTTACCAAGTTTCATATGAATTTCACATTGGTAAAACTCGTATCAAATTAGAGTGTAATAATTCACCATGTTTCTATTAGGTTTTGATGAAATTTTATGGTGAAACTGATGTGGAATTTAGTTAAACAATTTCAGTAAACTTTGGTGGAGTTTCACTAAACTTCCGTGAAATTCATATGGTAAGTGAAATTTGGTGAAACCTTGATAAAACTCATGTGAAACATGATTGGCACTTTATCAAGTTCCACTGAAGTTTCACCAAGGTGAAACTTTGGGCTTTTATGAAACTATTATCAAACATTATCACCAAGGGTTCAAGTTTTACTAGATTTTAACCGAGGTGAAACTCCAAGTTTCATATGGTTTCACCAAGTTTCATCTTGGTGAAACTCATGTATAAGTTAATGAAACTGTTTCAGTAAATTCTAATAGAGTTTCACTAATGTTTCATCAAGGTTTTACTAGAGTTTGTGAAACTCATATGTAACTTGGTGAAACTCATGTGAAACGTGATCGAAATTATTGTCAAAAACTATCACTAATGTTTCATCAAGTTTCATTAACATTTCATCAAGGTTTCACCAACGTTTCATCAAGGTTTCAACCTACGTGGGACTTAGTGAAACTCATTTGGAACTATTGTGAATCAGTATAACCAAAGTTTCATCAAATCCACCTATCACCTTGGTAAAACTCATGTGAAAATCGATATAGAAATATTTTTAAAAAATAAAAAAAAGGAAAAAGTCATAAACATAGTCTCATAACTTAAGAAAGAAAATTACATACAACTTATATAAAATGTCTCATTGAAAACACCATCTAACAACTCTACAACAAAGCACGTATAAGACATTAACTAATTACTCAACATATGAAACATGAAATGCCCAATACCCCAAGAAAGATGATTTCTATCTTGGACAAATTTCTATAATTTAAAAAAAAGAAAGAAAGAAACAATCACACGGTATGAAATAGAAAAAGAATCTTTTGAAGACGAGAAGTTCCTACTTTGGATAATTATTTTCTTGAATGCTTTTGATAATAAATGTACTTGAAAATTCAAATTCAAAAGAGAAAAAATGACAAATTCATTATCAGAAAATACAATGATGAGCACCTATATGTAACTTGTACATCAAACACAACAAGAACAAATAAGTCACAAAAAGAATAATAGAAACAATAATCAAGTTGAAACATCTCAAACTCAAAATAGTTATAAAAATGAAGAAGATAAAATTCATGAAATGAGAGAATAATCAACTATCCAAAAGATTTGGAGTTTAAAGAAGCACTAAGTCTCATCTCACGATAGCGGTCTCAATTGTATAAGAATTCATAAAAAAAGTATTTTCTTTGTATAACAATGATGCAATAAGTGGGTATTAGTGTTGTACCTAGGGACGCAGATGATCATTTTATAGAGGCGCAAGCACCAAAGCTTGAAGGGTTGTCGTTGGTTAAAGAAACTCAAACCCTTCTTATCCTTGAGGTGTTGTTCTGAGTCTCTCATGTTATCTTCGAGACGGACACTTAAGTGGTTTTGAATGCTATTCTTTCTCTTGTGCAAAGTTTGGTGATATTATTAGTTAGTGCAAGTCTTTAATGTTTCATGACCATTCTTACTCGGTTCTTTTTGCGAGACCCCAAGCTAATAGGTTGACTATGTGTTTGCTCAATCTTCTTGTACCAACTCTTGTCATCTATTTTATCCTCATATTTTGTGTAACGACCCGGTCCGTAGTGGGTGGCGCCGGGGTAAGAAGGCCTGAGCAAGGAGCGGCCCTAAGGGATGGCGATGGGGGCAGGAATGAACCGAATCCCACATCGAAAATGGAGAGGGAGTGATTGGGGCTTATTAGTAAGATGTGAATCTGATACATGTAGACACGTTTTAAAGCCGTGAGGCCCAATGTGTTGGAATTGGGCCAGAGCGGACAGTATCTACATGGTATTCTGGCCCAATTCCAACACATTGGGCCTCACGGCTTTAAAACGCGTCTGCATGTATCAGATTCACATCTTACTAATAAGCCCCAATCACTCCCTCTCCATTTCCGATGTGGGATTCGGTTCATTCCTGCCCCCATCGCCATCCCTTAGGGCCGCTCCTTGCTCAGGCCTTCTTACCCCGGCGCCACCCACTCCGGACCGGGTCGTTACATTTTGGGTTCATTTCTTCATGTTTTATTGACGGGTTTCTTTCAAGCTTTAGAATTATCAAATTATCTATAGTATAAATTGATAATATATATACTTATTGACAAACCCCATCGAACTGTGTATGGTATGACCATTTTTCTGTTTATGCCAGTTTAATCGAATTTAAAGTGCAATAATGTCTTCCTTAATCAAGAGAAAAGAAGATACTAATTAAATGCAAACAAAACCAAAAGTTAATACCTCAAAAAAAAAAAAAACCAAGAAAGTTAATAAAATTACAGAAAAGTTGATTTTGACAATTAATAAGATGTGGGGCTAAATCTATCTTAAAGGCATCTCAAATCCAACGAAAAGCATTCTTTTTAAATAAATAAATAAATGGTCCATCAAATAAATAAATAATAAATAAAAATGTTGGACAAATTGAAGCAATCCAATAGGTGAATTTGAGGTCTTCATTCTTCTATTGGCGTTTAATGAATTAGCACACATTCATATATATACATCAATAAAAAAAAGCATCTTATAAAAAAAATACAAAAAATTAAAGCATTTTTAGAGCATCATACTTTTAATTTAATTGCATACCTTATAAGTTATTGGCAGTGGCCAACCCAATAATCCACATTTGGACAGCTGCTTGAGTCAGTGACGCTGCTAATTTTATAGAGTTGGAGACCAATTATTTAAAATCTGGTTGTTATGAAAACAAAAATTAGCCTCCAACATGCTAAAATTCATCATTTTAATATGTTGAGAGCTAAAAGATTAAAATAAACTCAGTCTAAATAATAGACATCTTTTTTTATGTTAATTTCTTAAAAGTTTTAATAAAAAGTTATAATTCTTTTTATATTTTTAGTTATAGATTTCTTATATTATTTATTAAAATCTAAGTTTTTTGAATTAAAAAAAATTGATTTGGAGAAAATAAATTCAAAAGGATAATAAGATAAAGGAGTATATTGAAAGTAATGAATAAGGGATGGAGTCCACATTTACTCCTATCATTTTTTGAGAAGTGTAGATTTACCCCTAACGTATGAAATTGTACAATTTTAGCTCTAATATTTCCAAATAAGATTAATTTTACCCTCATCGTAAGAGAGAATGTAAACAAATCGGTTTACTGTTACTTGACCCGTTATTTAACTATCACATTGGACATTTCACACATCAATTACGTCTATAATATTTATTTTGTTACTAATATAGTTACAAACAATCTGTCAAAGTGTCAATATTCAAGTCTTCCGGATACAAGGTGATCACAAAAAAACTGCACAATATGTTTACTATGGTCTTAAAACAGTTATAAACAACTTGTCAAAATACACGAAATTGCTTCAGTTTATTGACAAACTTATTTGGAAGATTCAATGCGGTAATCAAATAATTATCAAATCATTTCATTCAAATTTTCTCTTAGGCCGCTGGGAAAAAATGTATGTAAATAATGAATCAAATTAATTTAAATTCCAACATACACATCCCTTCATGAACAATCATCTCTGCTTGTAAAGAGTCGTGTTTATTGATGAACAGACATGTCCGTTCAAGTTCTACTTATACATATTCGAACTGTCTAATTTCAAACACTGAAAAAAAAAATATTGTCTGAAACAAAATACTTTCTAATTCATCTTGGCTTTGTAATGTCTCTTGTAGACAACTCGCGTTTTGTTAAGAAAAATTGGACAAGCAAAATCTATATCTTATGCTATGTTGATGAAATAGGCACTCTTCCAACACTCATCCAGCAGACTATTACTCAAATTGAGCAGAGATTTTTCTTTAGAAACCTTTGTATTGATCAAAAGGAACCATTGCTAAAGCTCCAGCTTCAGCCTCCTCAACATGCTGAGCATCTCCCGGCATGAAAATCTTCATCTTAGGCTGAAGGATGTGTGGCAATTTCATAAACCCACTAAAACGCTTGTCCTTTTGCGGATTATAGTTCCCCCTCCTTCAATCTATAGCTCAATTGTCTCTGTGAAATTGTGCTTCTTCTCTTTCGAAGCATTCACTGGTTCGGCCTCGATAGAAATTTCTATTTTGACCTGCATATCATTCTGACCTTCGCCCCCAGCTTAGGGATTAACCTCTTTAGAAGTACCCAATATCTCATCCTTATCCAACACGACAACAAATGGCAATTCACTTGGAATCTCACCCGAATCAATAGGACCACCACATGAAATAGGGACGACCACTAAAGGCTCAACATTAAGTCCAAAAGCTCCAGCAATTGAAGTTGTGGCTGCAATAAACATGAAGCAAGTATTAAGTACTTATATAAAAAAATTGTTAAAGACAAGAAATTGCAAAAAACTTACTAGAAGGCGAAACATCTTTAGTAGCCCTTAAAGAGCCAATGGAGCTCGTGGTGGCGGGTGAAGAAGGTAAGCCATGAGGAAGGCAAATGGACACAGCACAAGCTGCATCAGCTGCTGCTTTGGCCTCCTCGTCAACACGTATTTTATCAGCCTCAGCACGTCTCACAGCAGCTTCAACCTCCTCCTCAGCATGTTTCTGCATAGCCAATTAGTGAGCTAGCAATTTGAGCCACACATTACTCATGTTAGAACCTGCACACACACACACACACACAAGAATAAAAAAAACCAAAAGGACTAAAAAAGAAAGTGTTCACTTCTAACATGCAAAGATACGGTTATATGTAGGGGCTCCTTCCGAATGAACCATTTTATCCTCATCCACTATCAAAAAAAGGCTTATCCTCGGCCAAATGGCTCACAGTTGATCCTTCGAGAAAATAAGACATAGATTGATCAGACAATCGAACATATATTGCTCATCATTAGTAAAGGGGGCTAGGTTTAGGAAGCTGTCCTTTTCCATAACAGCCCAATTCTAGGAGCATGGAAAGGGAAAGCCGAGGGGATAGAGTGGATCCCCCAAAATTTCACCATTCTCATCTTTGGGAAGGCAAATCTAGAACCAACGAGGTTTAAAATTCTTATTATTAAAGGGTTTGTCATTCATAAAGGATGGAAGGTTGGTTCGAAGCTTCGAAATCCACAAAGAATCATCGATTTTCCTTCCATAAAGAGTCCATATATGATGATAGAGAGGCCCCATCAGAACATATTCTAGATCTTCACAAACCTTAACCAAACCTAAAAGGTCCAGCCAGGCATTTGGAAATAGTTGGGCAGGACATTTCTCAAGCTCCCTCAAAACATTCAAAATACCATCGGAGAAGGGGAGATGAACCCCATTCTCAAGAAATATCTCGTAGAAGCCTAAGTGACCCTCTGGCACTTCAGTTATCACTTGCTCAGAGGAAGGAACCCTAGCTTCGAGATGAACAAACTCAGGGTATTTAGACACTAGCATGGCCAACGTAAGTTCATCGAAGATTAAGGGTTGTTCGTAATTCCTCAAATGGGGAATATTGTGTTTCTTAGGCTCTTCGGCTTCTTCATTCTTATTGCTTTGAGGTTTACTCTTCTTACTAATCTAAGGATTCTTACCCTTACCATGGGAGGAGCCCGCTTGAACCATTAGGTGGTGGAAAAGAGGAAATGAGGAATAAAAGGAGAAAAAAACTTACTTTAGGAAAGCAATAACTTTCTGAAATCAAAACCAAAAGAACACGGACAAGAAACTTGAGAAAAGAAGAAAAGTATCGAGTATAAAGAAGTAAAAAATGCAGTGAACGGGAAGCGGAAGATAAAAGAGAGTGAGAAATCGACAAGACCCTAAGGCAATTGAAGAGTTTTTTCATCATCACAAGCGTACTCATAAATGAGCCACGAAAGCACAAAGTTCTAAGTCCAATCACGATCGGACACGTCAGTAATTTCGAGAGCCGAAAATAGATGGCATCATCAAAGTTTTAAAACGACGGTTTTGGGGACAAAAGGCACAAAAGGTCCTCCTAATTACGAAATAAATCCTGAAAAGATGTCTAAAAATGCTAATGAGAGGGGGGGGGGGGGGAAAGACATCTGATATCATGCAAAATGACATCACATGGATGACGTCATTCCCACCCTCCTTAGAGTTAAAAGGCCGTATATATATGGGAACTAGCGTCCTAAGTCCAAATGATCGTGGCCCAACAGTAAACAGCCTAGAGACATCTAACAAGGTCCAAATTCAGCAAGTGGGACTCTAGCCCACAATCACAAAAGAATCTTCCGGAATCCTACGAGATAAAAGGGATTAGGAATCCTAAACTCATAAGGATTGCTAAAGAGGTGACAACCTTAGCCTAACCAAACACTATAAATAAACATGTATTGATACAATGTTCGGTACGTTAACTACTATCTCTCAACTAGTTTATACTCTTCAATTCGATCCAATCATATATTGACTTAGGTATCAGAGCGGATTCGTCGGACTCCGACATCATTTGACTTACATTCTGTTTTGCAGGTTCATTACGATGTCAGATTGAGCCACCAGTTTGGACACGTAGTTACTAATAAAATGGACTAAAACCCATTATTTTATTTTAAACAAGTGTCTCTCTCTTATTTTTATTTAAGCAAGCTTGAAAATTCTACTACCAATAAAAAATATATATATAAAAAGAAGTCCATATGCATTATAGAAATTGCCTTGTAATTCATTTTGCATGGGGATAATGATGGTCTTATTATGTTGACAAGTTATTTTCTTGATAATGAGTAGTTTAATGTGGATAATGATGCATGAAATTAAAAAGTTAAGTGCTTAATTGACAAAAATTGAAGTAATCAACTGCTTTTTGACAAAGAAAAATAAATAAATAAAATAATGGGCATAAGTACTTTTATGGGAAAGGTTTAGCCTTGTGATCCCAAAGGTCTTAGCTATGGAAACGAATCTGAAGAGGCCCCCCCCACACCCACACCCTTATGCTTGGTTGTGTGTTTCAGTCCCTATTCTTCATTTTCAATAGATTCTCTCTTTCATTCATTCAAGTGTTTCCCATAACTTCTCTTGGATTCTCTTACATACTCTATACCCTAAACCCCTCCCTCTCAACCTTTTTCTTGGATTCTTTTCTAATATAACAAATTCACGAACTTAACACTTCAAATGCGTAAAAAAATTTGGAAATACCGTACCCTCATTATTATTTTTTAGACTAATTCATTTATTAGTCCCTCAACTTTACTAAATGCAATGTCGACTCTTCACATTTGTAATAATATATTATTAAGTCTTTATGCAATACATCTTCCGCATTTAACTTTTTTTTTTTTGGCCTAATACACAAATAACCCCCTGAACTTGTTCAAATGTTGCAACTGTCCCTCCAACTTTCAATTGTAATAACTTACCCTTAAACTTGTCCAATTGTAAAACATAACCCCAAATTGGAAATTTTTTTACCTCGTACACTCCACGAGCGTTGCAGCTTTTGTATTTCACGTGTTTCTTGAATTGCAGTCCATGTCAACAATTTTGGGTTATGTTTTACAATTGGGCAAGTTTGAGGCGTAAGTTGTTACAATTGAAAGTTCGGGAGCAGTTGCAACATTTGGACAAGTTCAGAGGGTTATTTTTATATTATGCCTTTTTTTTTTTTGCAACCAAGTGATCAATTGATTATATTTTATACAAATTTAGAAAGCTATCGAGACACTTTAAAAGTTTAGGGAGCCAATCAAACTTCTTACACGAGTTCAGGAACAAATGATGTATTAAGCCTTTTAAGAATGTATTATTAGAAATACGGGTTGAACAGTTATTTAAGACAGTATATATAATTGATAAGTAGAGGCAGAAGACTCCAAGCAATTTGGGGTAAGAATGAAAGAGAGACAGAGGTAGAGGTAGTATATGTGTATAGGTCAAAGTCAAAGTAGAAGAATGAATAGGTATGAGAATAGGGTGAAACATAGAATTGTTTAATTAACGTTTGATACGTACCTACTACACGTGCCTCTCCCTCCACTTTCTGTCCATCCTTCTTCTCTATTGCTCTTAGTCAACCTTCCCATTCATCTTTACACTACAATATTTCTCTAATATGAATGAATGCCTTTTATAATTTAATATTTTGACTTTTCTATATCATCAAATGTATATACGGTTAACTTGGCTTCAAGTAAGGTAAATGTGACACGTGTCATAAATTATATAAAGATGAATGAACTAAGAATTCTTTCTTAAATTCTCATCCAATTGAAAACAAATACAATATACAAATATATAAGAGGAGAGTGCAGCGTTAACAACAATTGAACGAAAGCAAAAGACAAAAACGATTACAACAAATCTGTAACGAAATGTTGAGGTATCTTCATATTAGTGGTTGATCATTGACCGAATGATTGCAGCTAAATCGAGGTGTGATGGAGGGTCCGATGATGAGTTGGGAAAGGATCGGGTGGGCTGAGGTGTACGATTAGATGAAGAGTAAAACTTCTAGAAAGCGAAAAGAAAAAGACCGTTAAAGTTGAAATTGGGGAAAAATATAAATAAGGAAAATTTGGATTTGGACTAAATGAGAAGACTAGAGGAGATCGTTACTTCATTAGCCCCCCTCAAACTTGACTTGATAGAGGTTGGACAAGCCAAGTTTGCCTAGTAGAAACTTCAAGCAAGAGTGTTGTGCCTTGGTGAAGAGGTCAGCCAATTGCAAAACGGAGGGGATGGCAATTATTCGGCTTAAGCCAGACTGAACTCTATCCCTGATTATATGGCAGTCAATGTTAATGTCCTTGATGCGCTCGTGGAATACTGGGTTTTGAGTGATATGTAGTGCAGAGGTATTATCATAAAATAACAAAGTTGAGGTGTTTGTGACAATGGTGAGATCACCGAAGTAGATTGGTGATCTAATGGAGTTTACATGATGTGGATGCCATTGCCTTGTATTAAGCCTTAGAGGAGGAGCGAGAAACTATATTTTGTTTCTTTGATCGCCACGAGATAATTGCAGTTCCCAAAAATGCCTCATAGCCTACTACAGATCATCGGGTTTCAGGGCAATGTGGCCCAGATTGAGTTAGAGAATGCATGTAGTTGAAGTGTTTGACAACATGAAAGAACAGGTGAAGTCCAATTGACCCCTTTAAGTACCGAAGTACACGTTGGGCTCTATGTTGGTCATCTAAGATATGCTTGTGGAGGTGTTGCGATAACTGGTTAACTATGTAAGAGAGTTCGGATACGGTGTGTGTGAGATAAAGGAGGTTGCCTATCAATTGGCGGTATGATGTAATGTCAGGAAGAAGGTAGGCTTAGGGGCCATATTTAAAATTTGGTATTGTGCGGGAATAGGCAATCTTGCAATCTAGGAAGTCAACACCTTGTAGTAGCTCTAGAGTGTATTTTCTTTAGGAAATGTGGAGGCCTTTGTTGTTCCTGGCAAATTCGAGACCAATGAAGTAGTGAAATTTGCCTAGGACTTTAATGATGAAGAGTTGGTCAAGCTTGTTCTTGGTGGAAATGATATGGCCTTCATCACTTCCAGCGAGAATCACATCATCCATATATATGAGCATCACTATAATTAAATTGCAATGTAGCATCGTGAACAAGGATTGATCAGCAGTTGATTGTTTGTATCCCATGGATATGATAGCCCTGGTGAGCTTGACTTTCCATCGCCTCCCTTCATAACGTAACCCATAGAGGGATTTTCAGAGTTTGCACACTTGATTCGGGGTGTTGCCTAGTACCTCTAGTGGTAAGCTTATGTAGACTTCTTCTTCAAGGTCACCGTGGAGGTAAGCGTTATTTATGTCTAGTCGTTGAATATCCTATCCTTTTGCTGTAGCAATGGTCAACATGGTTCTAATGGTTGTAAATTTTTCATAGGAGCAAATATGGCTGTGAAATCCACTCATTTTAATTGTGTGGATCCTTTGGCTACAAGTGTCACCTTGAATCTAGCAATGCAGCCATCTGCCTTATGTTTCAGCTTAAAGATCCACCTGCATCCGATGGGTCTATTACCTTTAGGTAATATGGTTAATTCCCACGTATTATTTGATTCCAGGACCAATAGCTCTTCGTTCATGGCTTATTGCTAGTTTTGATTCTGTTGTGCTTGTTTGTATGAGATTGGTTATATATTGCATGTGATGTTAATGGAAAAATTTTTTTGTTGAGGAGATATTGAAGAAGTATGACATGGAAAATTGCAAGTCAATTTCCACACCTATGAGTACTGACACAGTGCTTTCAGTAGATGAGTTTGGTAAGTCAGTAGACAGTAAATTGTACAAATGTATGATTGGCTCCTTACTTTATCTCACTACTAGCAGACCAGATATTCAATTCTCAGTGTGCTATTATGCTAGATATCAATCCAATCCTAAGGAATCTCACTAAATAGTAGTGTAAAGAATCCTTAGGTATTTGCAAGGTTCTGTGAATGCAGATCTATAGTATCCTAATACCTCTAAGTTCACTCTTCTAGGATACACGGACGCTGACTATGGACGTGATAATCTTGAACGAAAAAGTACTTCCGGAGGATGTTACATTCTCGGAAGTAGCTTAGTATCTTGGTTCAATAAGAAGCAATCCTCTGTAGCATTGTCAACCACAAAAGCTGAGTACATTGTTGTTGGAAGCTGTGTTGCCCAAGTCCTATGGATCAAGTAACAACTAGAAGATTTTGGATTGAAAACAAACACTATTGATGTCATGTGTGACAACAAGAGTGCTATTGACCTATCCAAGAATCCAATACAGTATAACAGGATGAATGATAAGTCCAAAATATACCTAAAATAACATACATAATTATGTCAATTTCGTGTGAAAAATATGTTAATTATATTCTTTTGGAAGGATTTCACGTTGGTATTTGTTACTATTGTGCAAGGTGTTGAATTATTTGGAAAATCCAAATAGGAGCTAAAATGTAGCAAAAACGAGTAAGAAATCAAGTTTTCAGTGAAAGACGCATACGAGATTCAGAGGCCGCACCAGAGATTCAACAATCAAACTAAGGAAGCAATATAATGTCTCTGTCATGACCAAGATTCTAGAAATCTCGATCGCGACATGCGTTCTGGCACAACAGAAACGCGAAATTCAACCAGTTCTCCTTACTCCTAAAGCCGCGACAGAGATTCTCATAATCTCTACAGAAACAGCAAGATGATAAGGCACATTTTACATGTTTTATTTTCCAAACGACGCATCCTTTATCCGGATAGAGATGACTCTTCACCAACGGATACGTTCCTTCAACACACCTCTTGAACAATTATAAATAGAGGAGACATTTCAGAATTCAAAGAGTTAGAGATTTTTAGTTTTAATTTTGTTAAAAGCATACTTGTTATACAAGTTGTTCAAATAGTTAGATACAAGATACAGATCTTATAGTTTACGCTAGAGTTTTGTTTGAAGATGAGTTTATGCTCTGTAGTGACCGAATATGTACTATTTCGAGGATTCAGCGAGAGGAACCAGTGTAGGAGGCGCCCTAGGGTCTGACGAACCTATGAAGTTGAGGAAAGGATTGACAACCCGGAACTCAATTAGTTAAAATGCTATCCAAGCTTCTTCTTCTCTATTAACTTATGACGTTTCAAATCAAACTAATGAAATATCTTTTCAATACAATTCCATCTTTACTGTTGTTATTTTGAGTTTGATCTAAGTGATATTCTTAAGTAATTTAACTGGTGTTTTCATAGAAAAACATTTACAAACAAATCTAATATTTTCCATGAAAACTTTGTTGAACACTTAAGCAAATTTGGGTTTATATTTGATCATTGTGGGAATACCAAATAATCGGTTTAGATTCCGAATTTGATTAAGGTTTTCAGTTTTAGACCGAATAGGAAAGATTGATTACATTTCAATGCCTATTAAATTGAATTAATTGATAAATTGTTACATCTTTCTAAACAGATCAAAGTTATAAGTTATGTTCTTGCTTAGTATAAATAAGCTTTGGATATTAACTTTAATCTAAACATAATTTCTATAAGTTGTAATCTAAATTATTGGCAAAATTACAATCGGAATCCATACCTTTTAAACCATTTAAAAATTTTTCTATTAACCTCGAGAAAGTGAATTTAATCAGAAGTATAATTTTTATTATCAAAACATTCCCTGTGGGATCAATATCTTTTTTATTACTACAAGCGAAACCGTGCACTTGCGAAAATCGCTCAACAATGAAGCATGTCAGCATAAGACATCACTTCATTAGAGATCACGTACTTAAGGGAGAAATTAAATTGATCTATGTACCCTCAGAAGAACAACTTGCTGATATCTTCACTAAGCCTCTGACACGAGAGAAATTTTGTGCTCTGAGAGAATCAATAGGTATGTTCAATCCGCTTTAGTAGTTCTGAGTTATATGCATGCTTATGAATGATAACTTTCTTACATGCTATGTGTCTCTTTTGAATAAATTTCCACATCATCTAGGGTTAGCACAAGTAGTTAACTTAGCGACTAGGATGACGTCACCTTCATCATTAATTTTGGCTAAAACGCATGCGACGTCACTACATAAATGTTAGAAACTAGGCCATTAATGGCACTAATTTCGACTTTTCGATTCTGACCTTTCATCTGCCCTAACCTTGCCTATAAAAAGAGGACAAAATTCCCCTTCTTCTCTTTACGCCTAAAATTTCTATTCTTACTCTCTCTCTCAAATTCTGCAAAACAAGTTTTTTATCCTTATAAGTTCTTCAAGATTATCTATTCGAACAACAATGTCGACCGAAGATGATAGAACCTCCTCTAGCAACTCAGAGGAATAAGAGCCCCTCTCCTCTGAACACAATCCCTCATCTCTTGAGGAATAAGAAGTTGATTATGAGGATTCTCCTTAATATCAAATTCTTTAACAATCAACTGTGGACAATGAAGAATATGTAGAAACCTAGAAAAATCACGTGATTCACAAATCATGGTACTTCTCTGCTGACTCCCTGAAAAATGCTGAGCCCTTCTATAGATGGATAACTCAGCAATAGTGGGATAGATTCTTTTCTCTTTCGAGCATAGTTTACCCAAGACTTGTGCGAGAATTCTACATGAATCTCCAGGTTGTTGAGGAAGATTGTGATTATCTCATCAGCTCTATTAACAAACAGAAGATAATCATATCTCTGGAGCTATTGGTCAAGCTTCTGGATGTGAATAATGAAGGCTCTGAACTCTAAAAGCCTGGTGATGAGAAATACATCAAAGCCTTCCCAACAAAATGAACAGCAGGATATTGAGGCAAACCCCCAATGACAATACTAGTAAGTCCTCCAAAAGAACTGGCTCTGATATCTCAACTCAGGATCATCCCCTCAACAAGAAAACCACAACAATCAAGCTCAAGCCCCTCAGTGTTGTCCCTCTGAGAATTGCTATTACTGAAGATGCACATTTCTTCCAACAGAATAAGAAGGCTGATGAGGTAACTCCAGCAAACACTAAGGATAAAAGAAAGGAGAAGAAGCATGATAAAAATCATGTCGAGGGAAAAATGACTGCAGAGGAAGTTGCAGCCCTGAAAAAGATGCTCAATCTGAGTAAACCTAAACTTCCAAATGCTTTTATGGGAGATTCCTCTAGGCTACTGATGGGTGTCGAATCCACCAGATAAATAATTATTACAGACCGAACTACTGGTTTATAGGATGGGTAAGTAGAGATCGTACCCGAAGGATTAATACTGATCGATAACGTATATAACTAAGTCTATTTAATATAAATTGGGGGAGAAATGATTGTTTGGTAGTTTTCCTAAACCAAAATTGAAATGAAATTAAATTGGTGACTCTTATATGATGGAGTTTCGATCAAGGGAAACTCGCAGGCTGAACAATTATTTCCCCGTTGATCATTGAAAGTGAAATGACATCGTAATGAACATGATCTGGATTGATTATAGTCGTTCCTTATTCATTCCCGACCTAATCCTTCCTTAATTGTAAAGCAAATCCTAGTGCTCCTAAAGATAATCCCATATTCGATCAGACAGTTCTAGCTTAGCGCTTAGAATTTAATCTGTCGAAAGCATTAGGAATTAGAAGGACCCAATCTAAGTTAACCGAATTCTTAGCGACTCCAATTTAAACCAAGTTACATGCTTATGCGCTTGAACATAGTCAGGATTTCAGATGATTACAAATCCTATAGCCTAACATTGTTTCAATGAATGAAAAGGTCGAAGCCCGGCCGAACTGAAACCTAAACTTTCATTGAAGGTCTGATTTTATAGATTGATAAACATGTAAACAGATCACATAAAATTAGATTTCTGAAATTAAGAACAACAATCTCACAATAGGAAATAATGCCAGCCTTTGATTAATCCCTTAATCGATAGGGGAACTTAGCTACGCATAGTCATGAATCGACTATGATAGCTTACAAAGACAAAAATGGTGAATGTAAAGGGAAATGGAAATTCCTACAAAAAAAAAAAGAAATGGAAATGATTCTAAAAACTGACAAAAATCCTACCAAGGAAAATAAAACTGTGTATTCAAAAGTATATCCCAAAAACAATAGAGGAATCCTTTTATAGTGTTAATCACAAGATCTTCATTCTTCTGAGC
The DNA here is from genome assembly GCF_963576675.1 of Euphorbia lathyris. Lineage (NCBI taxonomy): Eukaryota > Viridiplantae > Streptophyta > Magnoliopsida > Malpighiales > Euphorbiaceae > Euphorbia > Euphorbia lathyris. The sequence goes on along the minus strand of NC_088914.1, from coordinate 62,958,641 downwards.
TTCTTCCTTGATTTCAGGGATTTCCTTCGTTCAAAATACGCTCTTAAGACTGTGGAGATAAGTTCGTTTCTGATTCTGCTGACTTGGCGATTTCGAATAAGTCGACCTCCTTAGTCTTGGGCAAGACTAAGCCAGCGGCAACAGCGAAGCTGAACTTTGGGGTGAAAAAAAGGTCCAAAACAGTCCTCCAAGTCTTCTTTTCTCCAATTTGATCCCTGAAAGTGCTTATGCAAGAAAACAAGTAAAAAGGTCCCAAAATGACACATATAACAGAGAATATCCATCAAAAGGGCCTAGTAAACTTGCCATTTTGGGTGCTTATCAGCTACCAAAATCTCCAACTTCTCCTCCTCCAACATCACCTACACTCAACACCTCTGAGCTAGCCAGAACTCCACTTTCCGCACCTAAAACGGCTAAGCCCACAATGAGGTTTAAAAAGAAGAGTGACAAGCTCAAGGTCAGCTTTACAGAGGAAACCTCTTCCGATCAAGACTCTGCACTTGATCCTGATTCTATAGAAATTTCTTTTCCCTCCTTCCAAACTGATGACAACCTGGCTGCTGAGCCATAAAAGGAAAAACAAGCCTCTGTTCCTAACTTAGGGGAAAAAGCCTACTCTAAACCCAACTTGGGCACCAACTCTGAAACCCCATCCTCTGCTCAAAATACTTCCCATACAACTGAGCAAGCTTCTGACAACATTGAGGCTCCTGTTTCTGGTTTGGATACCACCCCTCAAACTCCACCTTCCTCATCCAAACAACCAGAACAGGCTAAGGCGCCAGCCTCTGAGACGGGTTCTGACCCAATCCAGACCCCACCATCTGTAGCCAACATCCAACAACAAGCTTTTTCTCCCTCATTTCTCAATGCTACTTCTGAAGGGAAGAATATATTGGAAGCTACTTTCGCTTTGGTAGCTGATATGGCTAAGTCTCATGCTTCTGCTTCCTCAACCTCTGCTCCTTCTGGTGAATCAAATCCTATAAGGGAGACAATGCAACTGTTGAATGAGATGTCTAGCATCAAATCTCTCCTCAACAGAATAGCTGCTTTATTCTCTCAGTAAGGCTCTGACACCTTTGCTAATCGAATGGCGACAATCCAACTCATGATGATTCAGCACATGGATCTTCTTAAAGCTAAAATTCGAGCTCTTCCAACCAATGTGCCGTCTGCTGAGGACATCTTTGAAAGACTATCTTCTCAATTCCAACAGATGAATATTGAGCTAATTAAGGTCCAACAACAAATTGGTTCAGCACCAATTTATGCTGTTGTTCAACTTACTGAATCCAGTTGGCTTTTGACAATCAACAAAACTGCCATGGAGGAGCAAACTTATATCAGTCCATCAATCTTTAATGGTCTGACCTAAAGCTCTCAGAAGCTTCAGACCTATACTGAGCAACTTAATTCCCTAAGTGTTGGTAGTTATGCCTCTCCTCCTAGTTCCTTCATCATCACTGATGCTGGAAAAAGGGGGAGAAAATCTCTGAGGAAGAACACAAAGGTAAAAAAGACAAGGCTGCAACCTCTAGACAAGCCTTAGTATCATCAACTCAGCAACAACAACATTCATCCAAATCTAGAAAGTCTAATATAGCTCAAGTCAATATTAAACCTAAGTAGATATGGACTTGTATTGTTTAGTCTTACTTTATGTCTACTATATGATGAGTTGTGTATAATACTGCCTCTATGTGTTTATTGCTTCTAATTAATGTCTTTCACTATGCCCTCACATCTTTAACACTTATAAGCTATTGACTCTAATCATTCAACATTTAGCCTAAAAAATAAATCAAGGATAAACATTCTAAGTATGCAAATCTCATTCATAGATGATCCTCTAAGTATTGAAGAAGCTCTGATACTTAACTACTTTAAAGCTGTGAGACTCATTTATTTAAAACTCTGATAGATTATTTTCCATTTAAATGCTCTGATACATGAACAAATCTAAGGACATTACAGCTAAACTCTGAAATATATTTGTGTAACATTGGCCTCTTTAAATTTTTCTTTCACAAAGATTATATCTGAGTATCATTATATTATTCCCTTGATATATATTTCACTCTGATCAACATGCTTGTGACTCTAAATTTAATTTTTACTATTGAACATTAAAAGTCTGACATTCTTTTTTTCTTAAGTAAAATTATTTTTCAGTAGCTCAACCCTTACGGGGGATAATCTAGAAGCAATGTATGTTTAACAATTATGGGGGAGTTTAATATTTTTGTTCTTAACCTCTGAATTTTTGGCAACATCAAAATGGGAGAGTTTGTTGAAACACATTTCCACACTAATTTTGATTATGACAAAAATATTAAAGGAAATTAATATTCTCATGATTAATAACACATTGAAATTAAATGTTGATTTATTTGGACTAATGTGTTTGTTAAGTGTTTTGGTAAAATAAGTGTAAGATTAAAAAAAATAATCAAAGGCCTTAAAAGATGGATCAAAGGCCCATGGATCAACTTCAACCCAATAGCAAGAAGGATCCAGAAGCTCAAAGTCATGCCTCAAGAGAAGACTTATTCGGAGGATAGAAGATCAAGAGACAAGATTAGACATTGAGTCTGTGCAACTGACAATGTATAACTAAATGAGGAAAGAAGCAGAAGCTTCAGACGGCTTGTCCCCTGGTCAACCTGGAATCTTTGCCTGATTTGGTTAGACAAACAGACTACCTCCGTCCAAGATTAGAAGCGTGGCATCTCGGACAAAATAACGAAAAAGAGAAGAATTACAATTGGCTGAGGACACTGGGCTTTGAGGATGAAAGGGACAGAATAGCCGTTTTCCTCCAACGGTTATTTTGAAATTCGAAATAACCAGCCTTCAAAGGGTCACTATAAAAGCCCCATCATTTGCTACATTTGGACAAGACCAAAAACGTTGAATTCAAAGAGAATCGTTATTGAAGTTCCAAAAGCAAAGCAAAATCATATACACACTCATTGTATTCATTTGTGTAAAAGTTCTAAGTTCATTCATTGTGTTCTAAGTTAGAACAAAAACTATCAATAGCTTAGAAAGTTCAGAAGCTTTTCTGTTTGCTTCGGTTATAAGTAGACCGCAAGAGAGGAGAATAGATAGTTGAGTGGTAAGTGTAAATGAAAGTACTTTATAGAGGCTCTGTATCTATTGTAAGGGTTTGTGCTCTACCTATTGAAAGAGTTTACTAATGGATTAAAAACTCAGAGGAAGGTATTCTGGGGACTGGATGTAGGCAGAAGGCCGAACCAGGATAAATCACTACCTAACAATTTCTCTAACCCTTTCCTTCCAGTATAATTGTATTGCTTGCTTCTGTGCTTGCTTTACATAACTTGTGTTTCTGATTATTGTACTCAATAGAATACTTAATCAAGTCACACAGAGACTGCACCTACTTGCTCAGCCTAAGTGTTTAAATCTAGAAGGAGAATCAAGCTTAGCTTCTGTCCAAAATAGCTAACTAAGTCTGCCTCTGATTCTGAGTGCCTTGTGTTATCCAATTAATTGTGAGAAAATTTATAAAGCTTTAAAGTTATTTATAGTTCCATTCACTCTCCCTTTGGAACTAGATTCTATCTCACAAGGCACCAACAAAGCTAACACTATGATTTTCAACCTTGTCGTAAGAATTATAAAACTTAATGTCACATATTATGTGGTCAGTAACCCCTGTGTCTATTATTCAATAAGGTTTGGAAGGTTTAGATAAAGTGGAGCTCATAATTTTACTAGAACTTTCATTCACACTGAAAGTGTTGATGCTCCCTCTTAAAGTGGAAGGTTTGGATGCGTGATCCTGGGGAATGAGTGAGACCAACCTCTGAAACTGTTCCCTAGTGAGAGTAAACTGTTCTCCATGAGCATGTGTGTTGTCTTCATCCCCTGAGTCCATTTCCCCTCATTCTCTACTCTGTGTTGTTGCAGAATTTGCCTTTGGTTGAAACTGTTATTGTTATTTCCCTTGTTGCAATTTCCATATCTTGGGGGTATTCATGCTTTTTTTAGCATATCTCCTCCATGTGTCATGTGTTTCCACAATAGGTGCATAATGATGCATTTCTATTTCCAAATTTGCAGTTTTGTGTCTTAGAGTTATTCCTGTTTCCTCCTTGCCTTCCCTGAGTGTCCGTAAAGCCTACAAAAGGGGTGCCTTCTTAACTAGCTGTGTTTTTGGTAGGTGACAACCCTAACTGTCTTTCATGTTAAATGGATAAGGGAAACACCTTGTTGACTGGAGGTAGTGGCTCCAGGAGAAGTATTTATGAGCAAAACATTGAGTATCCATCATTCAATCCCTATAGAAAGGTCATCAGTTGATCTACATCATGTTGGTCACGTAATGCCTTGAATGCTTTGCAACTGCAGGCTGGTGTGCAACTGCATTTGTGCATGGGTCTAAGATTCAATAACTCATCATAAAGAATCTTCAGATCTGTGTAATATTCAGTAACACTATTTCCTCCTTGCTTGAAGCTGTATATTTCTTTCCTAAGCTCTATAATCCTTATTGTGTCTGTCTGCGAGAACCTTTCCTTCAAATCCTCCAAGACTTCATTGGCATTGTCCAACCACACAACGCTTTTGAGGTATTGATGGTCATACAACATGGTGTATCCAAGAAATCACCATGTTGTTGCATCATTCCCATTGATTGTACATGGCGTCTCCGGCCTCCGGCGTTGTGATGGTTCCGTCCAAAAATGAATACTTTTTTTTTGGAATTAAGGCAACTTTTATTGCTCGATACCATTGGTGATAGTTGGGTTTAGTAAGAGCTTGTGTGACTAGGGAGAGGGCTGGCGTCTCTCTTACTGACATGTGATATGGGCTTCTGGTGGCTATTACGGTAGCTATGGAAGCTTAATAAGCTTTAGCAGAGCAATTTTGCTCTTATACCATATAAAGATGAATGAGCCAAGAATCCTTTCTTAAATTCTCATCGAATTGAAAACAAATACAATATGCAAATATATAAGAGGAGAGTGCAGCGTTTACAACTATTGAACGAAAGCAAAAGAGAAAAACGGTTACAATGAATCTGTAACGAAATGTTGAGGTGTTCTGCATATCGGTGGTTTATCCTTGACCGAATGATTGCAGCTAAATCGAGGTGTGATGGATGGTCCGATGATGAGCTGAGAAAGGATTAGGTGGGTTGAGGTGTACAATTACACGGAGAGTGAAGCTTCTAGAAAGGGAAAAGAAAAAAACAGTTAGGCCCCATTTGTTTGGGGAAAAATATTGTGTTCTGGAAAATTTTATGCAAGGAAAATATTGTGTAGGAAAATAAAATATTTTTCTATGTTTGGTAACAACACCGGAAAATATTTTCCGGTGTTTGGCTACAACACCGGAAAATATTTTCCAACCACTAAATATAGATTTTCTGTATTTTTTATTTTTAATTGTATATATAAAATAGAAAAAAGAGATTCACATGTATTAAACACAAATAAAGCACAAAACACACACATAAATTGTAAGGTGCCGTTTGATTCGCGGGATGGAATGAAATAAAATTGTTATTCTAAAGGAATGGAATAAAAATTCCTTAGGAATAATTATTCATATGTTTGGTTGGTGGAATAAGATAGAATAGAATATATATTTTTTCATTCAAAAGACAATATTACCCTCAAATCTATTACTATAAATTGTACGTTTTCTTGTGTTGTTAACGTTATTGTTCTTTTTTTTGCATTTTTTCTTCATTTTTTCATGTTTTTACGTTTAGTTTTTCGGTTTTTCGTTTTTTTCACGTTTTTTAGTTTTCGCATTTTGTAACTTTTTCGTGTTATTCACGTTTTTTCATGTTTTTCGTATTTTTCATGTTTTCATGTTTTCATGTTTTCGTGTTTTTTACGTTTTTGTGTTTTGTTTGCATTTTTCGTCTTTTCATGTTTATCATGTTTTTCATGTATTGTCACATTTTTGTGTTTTAGCATTTTTCGCGTTTTTGGGTTTTTTTTGTATTTTTTCACGTTTTCATGTTTTTTGTATTTTTTCACGTTTTTGTATTTTTCACGTTTTTGTATATTTCGTGTTTTGTCACTTTTTCTTGTTGTTCATGCTTTGTGCTTTTTCAAGTGTTTGTTTACTTTTTGCGTTTTTGTGTTTTTCGCGTTTTTTCACATTTTCATGTGTTTTACGGGTTTTTTTCCATATTTATGTGTTTTGTAATGTTTTCACGTTATTCATGTTTTTCGTGTTTCATATTTTTCGTATTTTTACATTTTTTAACGTTTTCCCCATTTTTCTCTACACTAGTATGTTTTGGGGAAAATGTTTTACCATTTTTCCCTTATTTCTTCCTTCTTTTTCCATTGACTTACCACTTATTTTCTTTTGACTTAGGCCCTGTTTGATAGCAGTAAAAATCACTTAAATTATTAGATTAAGCACTTATTTAGTTTAAGTGTGTTTGATAATGGTTTTTTATTAACCACTTAAATTATTCAATTAAGCTACATATCACTTATTTTGATAAGTCAAAATATTTAACTTAAAATTTTAAGTTAAACATTATCAACTAATATTTTAATATTCAGCACTTATTTTTAATATTTATCAAACACTTATATCATTTAATAACTTTAACACTTATGATATTCAACACTTAAAATTCAGTACTTATTTTTTGAGCACTTAATTTTCAGTTTTATCAAACGACACCTTATTTTCCTGTCCAAACAAACACTGGAAAATTGGGAGAATATTTTCCTACAGAATATTTTCCCTCACATAAACAGGGCCTTAAAGTTAGAATTGAGGGAAAAATAGAAATAAGGAAAATTAGAGATTTGGATTTGGATTGAAGGAGAAGATTGTATCGTTATTTCATTAAACTGTGTGAAAGACAAATAATGAAATAGAGAATTAAAAACAACAAATTTTCTTCCATGAATGATAAGATAACACACTGTAAAACTTTACGGCTAGGACTCTTTAATGCTTAAGCTATTATCATTTTCAAAAAATTAAGTGGTAGAGCTGTACTAATATAAAGTTTAATGCCTTCGTATTAGGGCTGTAAATAAGTCGAGCCGTTCATGAACGGTTTGATGGTCAGCTCGATAAAAGTTCGACTCGATTTGTAAACGAGCCGTTCGTGAGCACGATTTACTAGCTCGGTTTGTAAACGAGCTGAGCTTGAGCAGGCCAAAGCTCGGTTCGAAAGCTCGCGAGCAACTCGATTAGAACATTTATGAACAAATTTTAGTTTTGTAGAAAACTATATAGTTTTATGGTAGTTCACAAATATCTAAACTTAATATTATTTCATTTGCTATTAGATGAGTTGGTTCACAAATATAATAAATGAGTAATAGACGAACTATTTGTAAGCATATTATTTATTTATTCAGGAACTTTGCTTGTGATCTTGTTTGCAAACTTCAGAAATATAATTAACGATTTACTCACAACCAATTCATAGTTAGATAATTTTCTTAATGAACCAATTTCAAATAGGATTTTAGGCTCGAAACAAGCTTGAAGCTCGGCTCGAGCTCGTTTATTTTCTAATGAGCTGAGCTGAGTTTGAGCAAGCCAAATCTCGGTTCGGGCTCAAACTCGTTAATTTTATAGCGAGCAGAGCTTGAACAGGCCAAAGCTTGGCTCGGCTCTACTCGATTACAAACCTACTTCGTATAGGTCATTGTAAGCCATAATCTGCTTCAGATTAACTAATAATGTTTGAATATAAGTCATAGTCTATAGGAGACTCTGTGACTTTCCTTAGTCTGCTCCAAACCAAATGTGAGATTCGGCAGTTTGCATAGACCGTCTTTGTCGGCACACTACAACAATCCGAGGAAATTTTTAGGTACTCCCCAAGTAATACTTCCGACCAAACAATTCATGACATATGCATATATATTTTTTCTTTCCACCAATCAATGCTCATATAACGGTATTCAAAACAAATTCTATTGATCGCGAGTATTATTCCGAAAGTGCTGTAAAAGTTCTCCAATTCGAACTTGTTGTAACAAATTAATTTGTTAAAATATGTTCTATTTTAGTCCTAAAAAAGAAATATTTTGTTACAAATTTTTTTTGTGATAGTCTTAGTCAAAATAAACCTGCTTTAATAAGTTTTTAATGATAAAATTGTTTCCTTATAATAAACTTACAACCATAATGTCTGTCATAATAAATATATTAATTGGGAGAAAACATTATTCTGTTATACGAAAAAAATTGTTTCCTTGTATGAATTTTCATCGCAATACTAGATATTTGCTATAATGCCACAGTAATTCTTAGTTTAGTTTGGAAATAATACCAACAAGATATTATTATGAGTATCCAGATAGTTTGATTGAAGCATTTTCAAGGTTAAGGGTTGCTTATCTTTGCACTAGCTATTAGCCCTAATCTTGAAAAGGTACATGCCTTTTGATCATGGACACTATTGGGTTTTCTTATGCGGAATAAAATTTATTTTAATAAAAACCGGATTCCAAGGATCTCATCAAGAATTGGTAAGAATTATTTACCTTTCATCGAAGTACGTCTCTGAACGAGATGAGTAGCAGTAAAACGAACTCCCTTTACTCTCTCACACACACCAAAAGTCTCTCGGTGTTGTATGATGGTGTGCTAGCACCTTCAATTCTTGCTTAGAATCGACCCACTTGTGTTCTTCCTCGAAGATGGTGTTAGGAATAACACATGTATATACCGTCTATATAGCACAATGGAAAATTTAAATTTTTTATTCCCTTGACTCAATGTATATATAGTCGAAGCTTGAAACATTTTTTTTTTCTAGGATGTTTCTAGCTTTTCTCTTTTTCTAAAGTTGTTATGATAGGTTTCTCAACTTTTATTTATTTATTTATTAAGCCATGTGGTTATTTGTATCGAGAATTTGAGTTAAAAATATAGCCTCTATAATTCTTAAATTCTTAATTGAAGCTCATGGATGTTGTGATTATAGTTCGTTTAAATATAAACATTGAGGTTTAAAAAAGTTCAAATATGTATGAGAGTTTAAATTTCTTAAGAGGTAAGGAGTATCAACAATTATAAAGCTCCGATCTATCTTCTTCCTTGGCGCATTTACCAAGTTGAGGCATGAAGCACATCAAAATATCAATAAAAAGAAATTCAAGTAGCTGAATCATCTTTGACTTCTACTTTGTCTAGTAGCATCAGATGGCGAGAAATTTCTTATCATCAATTTCCATGTTTGAACAGATGTAGAATGAAATTAAATAATAATAAAACTTTCAGGCGGTTCCATTAAACTCGTTATGATATGAAATTCAAGTGTTAATTAAGCAAGTGGATAATTTTTGATTCCCCACATCTATTTGGATTACTATCAGTTTCTCTCATTCTTTTCTTCTTATTTGTCTCGAGTTTTTCTCTCTCCATGTTGTGTTAGATTGAGAGAGAAGAGGAAGAAGAAGGATAGAGAGATGAGAGGAGGAAAAAGGAGAGAGAAAGAGGGGGAGAAAAGTCAAAGAAGGAAAAAATATAAATAAAAAGTTATTTTGGAATATGTCATTTGCCATGTTAGCATTTCTAACAGTGTGAATTAAAAAATTCGATTCTGTAACGGAGCAAAATATGATTTGTTAGACCAAAAAATAGAGTTTCAGAGGTACAACAGAAGAGTGTAATTGCTGAAAGAAAATTCTCTTTATCTGCTGCTTGTATTGATAAGTATTTATAGATTACATATATGAATATTGCTAAATAACATAGGAAATACATGACTCTTAAAGAAACAACACAACTCTTAATAAATACAAATGACTCTTAGACAAAATAACATGACTCTTGGTAAATAAGTTTTTCTTTTCAACAATAATCACGGTTTCAACTTCATTGAATAAAACATAGGTTAAGGTCTGCGACCCATTCTATGGGAATGTCCGTGTTTTACAATCTACTCCACATTTGGTGATTTACTTCTCTTTCTTTTTCTTTTTCTTTTTCTCAAGTTCACTTTTCTGCAGCTCTAGTGGGTTTTCAGGTCTGCTACATACCAAATACATTAGTCGAAAAAAGTGCATATCTTCTATTTATGTAGATATGCAATTGGTAAGAGATACTGAGAGATCATCTATTGGGTTTCATGTGTCTTCTTAAGACAACTGAAATAATTCGTATCAGTCGGGGGCCGTAATGGTTTGCTAGAACTCAGTTATGATCATTGGGCTTTAGGTCCATGACTGGTTGAGGACGGGCCCTTTGGATCGTGCACACACAACTCGTGGGACTGAATATAATCATAAATACATGTACTATATTTAATTGAAATGGAACAGGTTAATTAATTGTTAATTGATTAATAGAAGGGACTAATTGATTATTTGCTAGTTAACAAGTTAATCAATTTAGTATTTAATTGGGAAAATTACACAGAAATTCATCTTTTAAAAACTATTTACAACTATGTCAATTCATATTTTTAGATTATGTCAAACTAGTAAAATCAGTATTTTTGATATATTTTAAGGATTAGAATTTATAAATTAGAAGTCTAAAATATATTTTCTAGGATTTATGATTTATGAATTGGAGTCTAGAATTTTTAAATTATGGTATAAAATCATAATATATAGAAAATAATGACATATTAAAAATTAAGTTTGATGATATGACTTAGTTGTAATTTTGTACTTAATTATGATATTCATGTATTTGTCCCTTAATTGATTTGGTTATGGTTAGACATGTCCACAGGCCTAGGTACCCACCCGGCCCGCCCAGGCCCGTGTCCCTTTGGCCGGGCTTGGACAATGAAATTTACTCTTAGGTCCAGGCCCGCTAAAGCCCGCCTATTTTTTGGGCGGGGTTGGACATATGAAAATATTACGGGCCGGCCCAGCCCGACCCGCCTTATTAATATTAATTAAGAAATTTACATATTTATAATTAAATATTTATTTTAAGTATTAATTTGATTTTTTTATAATTAAAAATTATGTATATTTTTTTTAAGGTGGACTTATATGGATTGGGCTTGGGATTTGATTTTTAAGCCTGAGCACAGTCTGACCCGAGCCCGCCTAAATTAATACTGAGCTAGGCTTGGGACGAGCACTTTTACACAAAAGCCCGTCAGGCCCAGTCCAGCCCAGCCTATGGACAGGTCTAGTTATGGTTAATTAATTTAATTTCCAAATGTAATTAATTAATCAATTGATTAATTAGATTGCATAGCATAAATTATTAATTGAACCGTAATGCAATTTAATTTTTGAGGGCCTTAATAATAATTGTGGGTTAATTGAATTAAATATAATATGTAGGATTATATTTAGGGATAATTACTAATCTAGTCCAATGAAGAACCCCACTTTACATATCTAACTCACATTCCTTTCATTTTACCAAATTAGACAAATAAACCCATTTTGGACAAAACTACCCTTATTCTCATATAACAACCATCTCCTCTTTCCCTTTCATTTACTTTCACATTCTCACAGAAAAATTTATCAACTCAACCCAAGATCTAAAGATATCCATACCCCATTCAAGTTCATGTAAGTATCATTCCCTCATTTTTCATATATATTACTAGAAATACACAGTTGGTTTTCGAATACATTTGTTTGAATCTTGACATTTTCCGATTCCGCCATTGTCTCCCGATCTGTCGCATTCGGTGGTCAAATGCGACACAGATAATAAAATGCGACAAGGACTAATATATAGCTTGTCGCATTCATATCCATGTCGCATTTGCGGTCGCATTTGGCGGTCGCATTTGATGTACCATGTCGCATTTGGCAGTCGCATTTTGGTATAGCTTGTCGCATTTGAGTCGCATTTTGGTGTATCATGTCACATTTGAGCTTCATTTACATATGAATTGGCTTTATTATGTTTTGATCACGTGTCCATTTTACTAAATGTAGAAGTATGTCAACCAAAGAGAGGTGTACGTGTTTTTTATCTTGGAACGGACAGTGGACTACAGAAGGAAAAGTGATGACATACGTGGGTGGTAAAGCGAAGTTGTTGGTTTTGCCAATAGATATTGACTTGCAAAAGTTGAAAGAGAAAGTTTATGGTGCACTCCGCGTTGACTCAACCTCGTATGATCTCCAAATGTCAATGCAGGCGACATATGGTCCAAATAAACTACGTGGTGGGATAGTAGATATTGATGACGATGGAGATGTCATGGGATTCATAGAGTACTGCCGAATGAATCCGACCGATTTGATTCCATTGTATGCTACTCTAAACATGCGAACAATACAAGCTTCAACATTGCGACCTAACAAGGATGGACATGTTGGTCAAAGCAAACCAACGGAAGTAGTAAGTAATGATCCCACCATCGAACTGGATGCTCCTATACATGGTAAGGATGACAACGATTGTGGAAATGGCATCGATGATTATATGAATAATGATAATCACGATCATTATGATGAGCATTATGATAATGATTATTGTTACGATAATGGTGCTAATGTGGAGAATGAAGATACCACTCAGAATGAAATTCCTGTTAAAAGTGTTCACGAAACAGTTAAGCAATCTAAATGCGTCCAACGTATCCCATATGAGGATGGCGATGAAGATAGAATGAAAAGGATGACTGATCCATTTCGATGGTGTCCAAAGCCATGCGATGCGCCCGTGAATATGATTGCACCTAAACAATCAAACAGAGGTACTGCTTTGAGGGTCAATGATATATTTTCAAACAAAGTTGAATTGCAAGATTCACTTGGAAAATATGCAATTGAAAATAAGTTTGAATGGAAGGTTTACAAATCAAACAAGTCTTTGTTTGAGGTGAAATGTAAGGATGTGGGCAAATGCAATTGGAGGGCTAGAGGGATCGTCATTCCAGGTTCCAATTTGTTCAGGCTTTCAAGAATAGATGGTATGGACATGCATGCTTGTGGGAGAGATCAGATATGTCCGCACCATAGGCAAGCGGGGAAACGTGTTGCAGGGATACTACTCCGAAGCAGGTTTGATTTGGAAAATCGGGTGCATCGACCAAAGGATATTGTTTTTTTATTTTGAACGAGATTTTTCCGTCAATCTTTCTTATATGCAAGCTTGGAGAGCAAGACACTGGGCATTGGAAGCACAAAGTGGTTCCCCGGAGGAATCGTTCATGTTGTTGCCGGACTACTGTGAGATGTTGAAAAGTACAAATCCGGGTACCGTGACACATATCGAGACAGATGATGATGATCAATTTAGATTTTTCTTTATGGCTATGGGTGCATCATTGAGAGGTTTTAAACTACATATTCGACCTGTTATTGCCATTGATGGAACGTTTCTAAAAGGTAAATATCCCGGCATATTATACATTGCAGTTGGTGTTGATGCGAACAAAATGATCTTTCCTGTTGTATTTGGAGTTGGACCGAAAGAAAGTAATGAATCATGGCTCTGGTTTTTCAACAAATTGAAAGAGTGTCTGAATGATGTTGAAGATCTAGCCATTATATCAGATCGGAACCAAAGCATTATACATGCAGTTAGTTTGGTTTTTCCTAATGCTGTTCACGGGGCGTGCGCACGTCATCTGCAACAAAATGTTAAGGCCAAATTTCGTGGAATTCGTAAGATAGATGAGGCATTTTGGAAATGTGCAAAATCCTATCGGGTATCTGATTTTGAGGAATCCTTTGCAACACTTCGTTCACTACATTCCGGTGCTGCCGAATATTTACTGCAAGCTGGAAAAGAGAAATGGTCCCGTGCATTCTTCTGTGGTCGTCGATATAACATTATCACGACGAATGTGGCAGAATCATTCAACGCGTTAATGGTGGAGGCTAGACGTCTACCAATCACAATGTTGGTTGAGTTCATACGCATGACACTACAAAAATGGTTTTACGAGAGACGTACAGAAGCAGGTTATAAACGTGTATTCTATGTTATTTTATTTTATTTAGACATACGTAATTATTTACGAGATTAATATGTTTCTGCAGAAGAACGTGTGGGCTATTTGGCAAGGAACCCGGAAGAAAGGATGATAAAGCGTGTAGAGACAGCGATACATTGTTCATATTTCCCTGTGGATAATCACACCTTTCAAATCGGTGATCGGGTTAAGGGGGGACTTGTTGATTTAAATGCAGGAACATGTACGTGCAGGAAATGGCAACTAGCACAATTTCCATGTGAACACGTATGCAAAATTGCTTCCAAACATAGGATGGATAACGCCTATAGGTGGGTACATCGCTACTACACCAACGAGTCAGTTAAGTTGGCATGGGGTGAGTCGATATATCCACTTGGTCATCAATCAGAATGGAAAGTGAACGAGAATCCTATGAAAGTGCTTCCTCCTAAGAAGGAGGGACGGTCTGCTGGTCGACCAAAAGGTCAAAAAAGAAGGCCATCTGTGGGTGAAGACGTAATTCGCACAAGGTGTAGTAGATGCGGAAGCATCGGTCATAATCGTTTGAATTGTCCATCCATGCTTCCAAACACTAGTCGGCTTCCTAGTGTAATCTCAAGTTCAGCAAGTTGTTCTAACACTACTACCTCGAAGCATTTATGATCATTTGTCTTTATCATGTGCTTGTATGATTCTATTGGGGACAAACAAATTTATATTGTATAATACTTTATCTTGTTATCTTGTACAAATTGTGAATACTTCACGTCGCATTTGAGCGCATTCCACTCAAATGCGACAGCGTTTATAAGAATCCTAGTTGCATTTGTGCGTTGAATGCGCTCAAATGCGACTCAGGAAATTCATTGTGAATACTTCGCGTCGCATTTGAGCGCATTCCATTCAAATGCGACAGGGTTTAGAAGAATCCTAGTCGCATTTGTGCGTTGAATGCGCTCAAATGCGACTCAGGAAATTCATTGTGAATACTTGACGTCGCATTTGAGCGCATTCCTTTCAAATGCGACAGGGTTTATAACAAATTGTGCATAAATATTACATATATAACAACATCATGAATCAGAGTACAATATCATTTGAAGTCTAACAAACGTCCATGAAACAACTCAACCGTAAGTCGTAAACGAAAGAAAGCGCCATCCGTAGAATTGTATGGATATACATAAGAGTCGTCATGCGGGAGATCATGTAATCCACTTAAGAATTGTGCGTTTATGCAAGTCCAAACGCCACAATCATTTGAGCCGGACATTTGTTGTGGCACCCCTGTAACTCTGCTCCAAGTGATCATCCGTCGCACATTTTCCCGTCCATCTACGAAATAGCCACTCAATTCCATTACTCTAACAATGACTTGTAAGGGTGTTTGGAGAACCGCATCCAAAGGTTGCTCCGACATGTTTGATACAAGACTGTCATATATATATAAGTGCATATTCCCCAACTCGAACACTCCTAGGATCCAGTGCTCTTGCTTGTAATTTATCGGAATAAACACTCTCTTCACTGTGTGCCAAGGGCGTACAAAATTATCTGCATCACCTTTTACTCTTCGTACGAAATAGTCTTCACTATCCCACCCCGGTTCATTGAACCCCTTCACAAACATGGCTTGACACATACATCCAACAAAGTCAGTATCAACAGTGGTCCATTCTGCAGCCACATCAGTTTGTACTGACTGTCGTCTAAGTAAATACAGCCTCATCTAATTGCGCAACTTCCTCCTGCACAGAATCGTCTGGTACCACAATAACATTCTGAACCTCCTCATCTTGAACCATATCTGCCTCTTGTTCCTTTCCATCTTTCATCGGCTCCTCTTGAACCATACCTGCCTCTTGTTCCTTTCCATCTTTCATCCGCCCCTCTTCGACCACTGGCTCCTCCCGAATTTTACTGGCCTCAGCCTCCTCATTCTCCACATTAGCATTGGGTCGACCCATCGCCTTTAATTCTTTTATATCTCCCTCAATCAATGATACCCGTTCATCTAGGTTGTCTAACCTACTGTCGACCTTACTAAATTGTCCCTTGCACCACGTATGATGCCTCTCAAGCACATCCGTTAGAACTTTTTGAAGTTGTTTTATCTCGGTCGTTTGTGACCGTGATGCAATGATATATCTATCAACTTCATCCCCTTCCTCACCACCCACTTCATCATCACCTCCATCACCCTCCTCTTCATCACCTTCCTCCTCATCACCTTCCTCCTCATCACTTTCCTCCTCCCCATCACCTTCCTCTTCCTCAGCTTCAACCTTCTCCTTACCTTTCATTATTGGGGCAAATATAGCATTTATATCAACTTCCCGTCCTTCAACATGGTCCACCAAATACGTGTACCAATCGAACTCTTTCTCTCTATCCTCAACCACAAGACACGCGTCTGGAGGATCAGCAACCTTACATTGAAAAAAAATAGCAATGTATTGGTAAACAAATACAAAGTAAAGAGAAACACACGAATCTCATTCCACTTACAGAAAACGTTTCTTTGATTGCTTTGTTTGAGGGGACTATTCTCTGGGACCATCTAAACAAGCGTGGAAGTGGGCTGCCACTTCTCATTGTGTAATATGCATGAGTCACATTCCACAACTCAATAATCCAAGTCTGCAAATAAGAGGTATCCATTGATAAGAATTATAACATTGTCGCATTCCATTTGAATGCGCTCGAATGCGACATGGTTATAACCTAATCATGTCGCATTCCAATTTCAATGCGCTCGAATGCGACACGGTTTATAACCTAATCATGTCGCATTCCATTTTCAATGCGCTCGACTGCGACACGGTTATAACTCAATCATGTCGCATTTGAGCGCATTCCATTATAAATGCGACACAGATGGAAATTGGGCGCATTCAAACACTAAACATATATAGACAAATCATACACAAATTATACACAAATCATACCTGGAATACGTGTGCAAATCCAATAAGTTGATATGGCACACGTTTCCTATTTCCCGCTGCATTTGCCTCTAATTGCTTCAGTCTTTTGCTAATGGCCCAGTCCAAGAACCTATACGTCTCCTCCCAAGCCAACGTCCCCCATGGAAACTCATTAAACAGGCTTGGATAATCTGCAAGATCCAAAACCCAATCCTTTGCATGCCTCTCGTTAGCATTATCCAATACATTGCCATGCACAAAGTACAACATGGCAATCATCACAGCATCTTGGTTAAATCGGTCGGTCACATCCTTCTTCTTCCATTGTACACTTTTCAAAACTTCAAAGAAGTGAATTGTCGTTATTGTCTCGTATTTCTTGAAGTACTTATTTCGCAACCTATGCGGCATCTCTAATTCATACATTCTTTCCATGAATTCCCCAATGTTTACCCCAAACCTTAAACCACTTATCAGGCCAAACTCCCAATCTCCAAACCGCATATCAACTCCCCTCACCCTGAACCACATCTCCATGTGTTTACTTTCTTTATGTTTAATCTCCCGTGATAGGACATGATGCACTATTCCAGCAGAGAAACTAGCAACTTTCATATCCAAATATTGACCAAAACATGTTTTCCTATACATTTCTAGCTGCTTTTCACTCAAATACTTCTTTATCATGACCCCAGAATCCATATTAAACCTGACTGTTACTTGAGCATCCGAATTAACCGCCTTGGGATATTTGAAAATGGAACTATGTTTTCTCTTTTTAGATTCACTGGGATCATGCTGTAACAATTTTAAACATACACACATTAAATTCTCTAACAAAACTGACATATTCTATGTATAAGGCTTACAATCATGTCGCATTCGTCTGTGAATGCGCTCAAATGCGACAATGTTTCATGGTGTATAATGTCGCATTTGAGCGCATTTAGGTAATAAATGCGACAGTTTAATGGAATGGCTCGTCGCATGTGTCGCATTTAGGTAACAAATGCGACACTATGTTCGCCTATTATACCTTGTCGCATTTGAGCGCATTTAGGTAACAAATGCGACCATATCTACATACAGTTAACATACGAGCGCATTCGAGCGCATTTGAGCGCATTTAAACCATTAATGGCGGTAACAGGGAAGAAGATGATGCATGCTTACCTTATGCTTTGTCCGTCCTTCCTCTTCGCTTGCCGCCGCCGCCATCGCCGTCGCCTTCCGTTTTCTTTCCATCACAGTCGCGCTTCGCAGGGAAGAAAGAAACCGGAGATGAAAATGTCGAGGTAGGAGAAAATGAAAATGAAAATGTAGAGAAGAACAACTCGGATTATATATAGTGATGAGTTCAAAACGTAAAATGCAGTTGAAACGAACTGAAAATGAAGAAGATGAACCACAATGAAGTTGAATGGGAAAGGTCAGGTGAGGAAGTGGAAGTGGAAGGAGCGGGAGGTAGGAGATGAACCTTCAAACTAAAATAAGGGTAGTTTTGTCCAAAATGGGTTTATTTGTCTAATTTGGTAAAATGAAAGGAAGGTGGGTTAGATATGTAAAGTGGGGTTCTTCATTGGGCTAGATTAGTAATTATCCCTTATATTTATGATTAGGGATCACTAAGGGGCTAATTAGAAATTAACCACATTTTAACCTAAACCTACCCAGGAAAGGTATTTAAGGACCAAGTGAAAGAATTAAAACCCTAGCCTCCTGTAGACATTCTTGTTCTTCGTTTTCCATTCCCGAATTTTGGCTAGCACCTATTCGGTTCTTATACGGTTGGTGCACGAGCTCTTTGGAGATTCTTACGACTTGTGGAATTCTTCAACCGTCTCTAGAAGAAACTAAACCTGTGAGTTCCTTATCTCCGTTTAAGATTGTTTTGAGGTTCAATCCGTGGTAGTCTAACATAGTTCAAACTGGATTATAGAAAATTTTAACGGTAGCATTCCGCTATGCTTCGTTGATTTTCGATGATTAATCCCCAATAAACCCGAATGGAATAACTAGACACTCATACAAGCCTTCATGGGTTTTAAAGGTAGTCTTCCACCCATCTATAGGTCTAATACAAATCATGTTCTCAAATCTAGCATTGTAAAAAATGTGGCACCGCTAATATGATCAAGCAAGTCATCAAGTCTAGTGGTGGGGAATCGGTACTTGAAAATAATTTTATTTATGCCTCGACTATCAATGCACAAGATTAAAACTGCAAATAAACTTAGACTTTCACGAACATGCTGTTGGTCCCGTGTGATTAGTTCCAAGGGGGGGTTAGGAACTAATATAACTTTTTTTTTTCTTTTTGATTGAGCTGACTTAATATAGTTTTTTGAGTTTGTTAACTCAGCTTTGGTCAGCACGGCCGATTGTAGCGTAAGACAGCTTTAGTCAGAAGTTGACTAGAGCTATTTTACATATGAGTTGGGAATTGACACTTTTGTGGTCAGCTTCCAACTCAGCACTCTTATTTACTCAGTGTCAATTTAAACAATTTATATGCCGAGTAAATATGACAAGCAACACATACAGATATATATATATATATATATATATATATATTGAGAGAGAGAGAGTTAGAGATTACTCAGTACGACTTATCCTAGTTCGGCCTCTCCGCCTACGTCTAGTCCCTAGAATCCCTCCGGGCTTTTTAAATCCAATACTGAGCTCTTTAAAGGTAGAGTACAAACCGTTTATAAGGCAGTTGAATATGCAAGAGTACCGTCCTCTATTCGTCTACTCAACTCCTACTAAGTGCTATAACCGAACACCTAGATTTCTCTACCACTAAGCACTCAACACCAAGTACTCAGCACAACACTCTCAATTTACAATTGATACAAATTGTTCTTTTCGGATGAAGAACACTTTAGATGATTACAGAAAATCGATCTAGCTTTTACACAAGAATAGAAGTTTGGTGTAAGATCTCTTTTGGTTTTTGTATGCTTTTGTATGTATGCTTTTTTTTCTTGTTGTATTCCGCTAATGATCCAAGAATGGTCATGTCCTTTTATAGTTGAGGTCTGAAGCAGAAATGATTTGTATCTTGGATTTGTCTGTTGATCCAAACGGCTCCTTTTTGAGACAAGGCTCTGGTCAGCTTCAGACTTGCAGGCCAATCCTATCGTCTGAATTCCGCATTCGTCAGGTTTGTCCTCTTCTCACAGATTTCGTCTTCTTGTGCCAGTTTGTCTTTTAGCGACAGAACAGTTGACCCATGCATCTCGAGATTGGCTTTTGCGTAATTCCAAGGTTTCTATTATTGGTGCAGACAGTTGTCGGAGCTTGTCTTTTAGCAAACGGATCATTCGTGCTGTCCTGAAGATCACTCAGCTTGTCTTTGATAGCCGTTGTCTTCGATTGTTTGCTAATGCAAATACTGAGTTCTCTTTTACTCAGCTTCCATGGTCAGCTTCGTTCTGCAAGACACAGTTCTTCAAGAAGACTTCTCTACTTTTGATACTGAGCTGCGTTCCACTCAGCTTTGCTGATTTGTTTGATCTTTAAGCTTTTATTATGAAGATCTTCTATTATGCCGAGTTACACTCCACTCAGCTTGTGCTGTATTCTCATGCTGACTTCGTCCTGTTTTACTTTTTATTTCCATTTGTATTCATATTTATACTCAACATTGAACAACCATATTAGTACAGTTAAATCAAAGCACTTAAATTTAATTGTTCCTTAATCATGGATTAACTTAAATAATTTTATCAAATCAAAATCATGTGGAAAGGTGTTTCAACACATGCCCATTATCTACTAACTCTTCTACTTGTCTATGCAACTTTTCATGTTGACCGAGGGACATCTTATAGTGTGTTTGATTACAGCGGCTGCCTTCGGCTCCAAATCAATACAATGCTAGATATCCCGCAATGGAGGTAAACCATCGGGAAGCTATATGGGAAATGATGCGCCTCACGGCGTCGGTATCGCAAAGCTCACTAAGGGATAAGTGTACCCCGTCGTTATCAAGTAATAAAATCTGGACAAGTCCAGGTATCGAATCCACAGGATTTATTCCTGCAAGTATCGAACGACTCAGTCTCAAGTGTTATCTAGGCTGTGGGGGGTTTGAATTTGGTTTTGTTAAATTAATCTACTCCTAGTTAAGTTACGCTACTCCTAGCTAAGTTATTCTACCCTTAATTACGTTATTCTACTCCTAATTAATCTTTTACCAATCTAATTGCCCGAAGGGATATGAGGTGATACGTTAATAATGAAAATAGATTATTTAGACAATGGATTTAAAACCTAATCTAAGTCACTTGTGTCCGAGGCGATTAACCCTACCTATCATTCTGAGGTACCTAGTTCGTGATTCCCTTGTAAGGCCGAAACTAGCTCTAAGGCTCTGCAATTTGGGCTTAATCATCTATAGGGCCGTCAATCCTATAGGCACTGACTAGGTCAGATTCAAATCGCAATATGTGCCAACTTAATATTTGGATTATCGAATGAGTTAAACCAATCAGACAAAGCGTAAGACAAAGATTTAAGCAATAAAACAATTGAACAAAACAAAACTATAGTATATATTAAAGATGAAGAGTATTGTCACGAAGATATAATGAACCTAAGATTCATAGCATGGATCAGAGGCTAGACAATATAAAAAGAGAAGAAAAATCCCTTTCAGGGAACCTGTCTACCAATGCAGGCGTCTTCCTAGGACTTAAGGATGGAACTTGAGCAATCCTCGGTGAATGGAGCTTCGGAGGTGTCTTCAATGGAGGTTGAAGGAGATGGAGGAGATGGAGAGGATTTCTCAAGGTGGAAGCTAGGGTTTTTACAAAGATAAAAGATGAAATAATTCCTAACAAATGAAACTATTTATAATGAAAAACTAAAACCTATTCCTAATGAAAAACTAATTAATAAAAGGGAAAAGTACAAAAATAAACCTTGTGGTTACACCTATTTTCAATTGCAGTCTTGTGGTTTAAAAGTTTGCAAAATGGTACCTTGAGGTTCATTCCGTTAGCAAACACATACCAAATTGACTAACGGTGTTAAAAGTCAAAGGGAAAAGAGTTAATTTGATCCTTATATTTATTTATTTTATAAATTAACCTCTCTTATTATCTAAATATCACAAATAAATCCCAAAATAAAAAATAAAAATCAATTAAACCATCTTTTCTATCTCTCTTTAATTTCTTATTTTTTTCTTTCTCTCTCTTCTCTCTTAATTTTTCTCTCTCTAAAATCAATTCAACACCCAACAGAAAGCAACCGGACACCTATGCAAGCAGTTATCATTCAATCTTACATTCAGCTCCATCAATGGAACCAATATAAGTCCAAACAGGTGATTCCCACCCAATAATACCCTCGCAAACGCTGATACCTCACCGCCGGATGCATCATCTTTAATGGCGAATTGGATCGGTATCATCCCTGTTAATTTATTATTCTCCGGCGATAAAGCAGATGGCTTTGGCATTAATGCAATATAAAACCTTCAATTCCATTGTTGCTTAAATCCATAGCTATTAGCTCATTCTGAACACAGACATTTGATCAAACAGCTCCCGTGCTTGTATAACATCACCAGATTTAACAAACCCATTAACTAACACATTGTAAGAAACCACATCCATATCAGGACTTTTCACAGACACCTGATAAGCATTAGTCACAAATTGGATATTGAGTACAAACGGATCAAATAATTACTAACGTACAAATCTGAAACAAGCCCAAATCTACAAGCTAATGGCATCTCATCCTCTGCAACCTTGAAGATTGAGGATGATCAAGTACGGGGAGAAAAAAATAACAGTGGTCGAAGAAGAAAAATAAGCCGGCAACGACGATTTTACGGAATTGAAAGAGAGAGTGAGTTGTTGAACAGACGGGTGAGTGAAAAGAAGGGATGGGATTAACCCACTGAGTTTGTTGTGACCCAGATCAACAACTTGTAAATTAATCTAAGCTTTTGAAATTTGCAGAGCTCATATTTGAGTATCTAAAGAAAAGATTCTTTCATGGCAGTGCCTGCTTTAACCATCCCTGAAATCAATCTCTGCAACTATGAACCCTGGGATTTGTTTGTGATAGAAAAATTATGAGTGAAGAGAGAGAAGGAAGAAAATTAAGAATGAAGAGGGAGAAAGAAGAAAAAAAATTAAAAATTAAAAATAGATTGAAAAGGTGGTTTAATTGATTTTTATTTTTTATTTTGGGGTTTGTTTGTAATATTTAGATAATAAGGGGGGTTAATTTATAAAATAAATAAATATAAGGATCAAATTAACTCTTTTCCCTTTGACTTTTAACACCGTTAGTCAATTTGGTATGTGTTTGCTAACGGAATGAACCTCAATGTACCATTTTGCAAACTTTTAAACCACAAGACTGCAATTGAAAATAGGTGTAACCACAAGGTTTATTTTTGTACTTTTCCCTTAATAAAACCTATTCCTAATAAAAGACTAATTAATAAAAAGCTTTCATAATCAAAGACTAATTAACAAAAAGCTATTCTAATAGAAAAATAACTCTCCAAATATTATCTAATAAAAATTAATTTATCTTTGGGGATAAAAAAATCAAATTATTTAAATACAAAAAGCCCAAAGATAATCTCTAAAAATCTGCCAAAATATTCTGCATGATTTTTATTTGAATTTGATACGCCGAGTGGGTCTCTGATTCTGATCCTTAAAAATCTCCACCTTTATCTCTAAAAATCTGCACATAATCTCATAAAATATTATTTAGATAATTCACCCAGAATTAATTAATTATCCTACCAAAAATCCTTTTTAATTACCAAGTCAAATTTGATTTATTTTTGGTAGGTTAATTTCTTAATTTTGGGTACAGATAAATCTCAAAATAACATATAGAGATTAATTTATTAAAAGTGACAAAATACTTGACAAAAGTTAGGAATATTTAATAAAAAGCTAAAAAGTAATTTAAAAACCTAAAATTGACAAAACAATAATAAATTGCTATTAAAGTAAATAAAAAGAAAATAAAAGATACAAAATAGTCCCTAAAACCGTACTAAAAGATAGGGGTTTTTGACCCCTATCAAACCTCCTCACACTTTAAAGCTTTACTTGTCCCCAAGTAAACTAAAAAACTAAACCCGCAATCACAAGCCAAGCTAGAAAATCTCCTGGTTTTACTAGGTGCTTGACACAATTTCGAGAATCTGTAATTACATGCATTCAGAAGTACAAAGTAGAGACACGATATCCAAAAGCCGCATTTCAATTATCACAGGTCATATTCTTAAGAAAAGGATACATGTTCAATTAAACAAGCTTAAGGGGATAGCTAAGTAAAACACCTCACCATAGGTAGTTCACTCAATTCACAGAATTTTAGTGGCTAAAGTGTTTACTCTCGGCTTATGTTCTTGCTTAAGATTACGTTGACTTTGCACGTTCATCCGAGTTCCTCTACTATACTACATGACTCCGATGATATCAAAAACAGCCTCGAATTGGGGTTGTAATGTAACATCTCGATTTTGTGCATTTTATTTCACATAGACATATGCATTACATGACATTATTAGGAACATTAGAAGATAATATTTGCATTTTACATGTCATTATATCATTGAATACATATAAATAATAATATTAGGATAAGTGAAAATATATGAAATAGATGTGTAAGTGTGTTTTAAAGTATAGGGACTAAATTGAATGATCTTAAAAGTATAGGGACTTAAATGTAAATTGTGAAAATTTTAATCTAAATAATATATCATATAATTTTAGATCTAATAATAATAATAATAATAATAATAATAATAATAATAACAATAATAATAATAATAATAATAATAATAATAATAATGGTGTGATGGAAATTGTAGGATGGTAATAATAAGTGATATGAATGGGCAAAAAGGGAAATCTACCAAATACAATTAGATAGGTTTGGAGAAGGGTTAGATGAGTGATTCTAATCTCAAACTTTCCAGAACTTTAGAGAGAGAGAGACATATTTTAGAGTGAGAAATTGAAGAAAAAGAGAAGAAGAAGAAGAAGAAGTAGGAGAAGAAGAGAAAGGTATGTTTATACACCACATTGCACAAATTATTTCATAATTTTGGAAGCTGATTTTGAGGAAGTTGAAGAAGAGGAATTTTTGAGTTTATGTCTTAGGTAAACCCCAAAATTTGTTGCATGCAATTTGGTTAATTATTTTAGGAGATAAGGTATAATCTATTAGACTAGCTCTAAGTTGACTCCTATATATGAAGCTGTTTTTGTGATATGTTTTTGAAGCCTTTAAAGACTTCATTTGGAGAGGTGTTAAAAATAAGAAATGTTCATTTATTAATTAGTGATCTGGAAAGTTTGGTTGGTATTGTATTTGTATGTTAAGATATAATTAGGAAAGAAGTTCATATGTGCTATGTTGCCTATGTGTTGACACAGGGTCAGATTATAAATTCGGTTATAAATTGTACATAGCTTAGAAAATTCTGAATTTTGGATATAGTATACTCATGTTTGTCTCGTTTAAGTAGAAAAAGGAATCAGACCATTTGGAGTTATATCTTTTGAGTTATAGGTGATTTCGTGGAATTGGTACAGGCGAGTTGATGCTGAGATAGGACTTCAAAAGAAATTTTGCCATAAGTTGGGTGGTTCTATAAAAATGATAAAATTTTAATATGATCTTCATATATGAGTTAGGAGTACAACAAAACAAGAATTAGGTCAGTTGGTTTAGTATAGAGAGAGTTACAAGACTTTTGGTATTGACGGGTCCTTGAGAAATATTATTTGATATTGAAGTTTATGGAATAAAAGAAGAATAAGAAAATGAAATTTGGTAAATAAATAATGATGTCTCTTTAATCATATGTTAAACTATAATTATAGGTACTCAAACCTTTGAAGATATTCCGGAGGAAGGTACAAGTCGCCGTCAATGAAGCTAGCGGCTTAGTTGTGAGTATAAACATGATATGAATACTTTGGCTTCTGAAGTTGTGATTGAAATGTTGATATGAATTGATACTTTGTGATATTGTGAATTGTTTTGCTATGTTGATGTGAAATGATACTTGATTGAATTACTTGTGATGGAATGACTTAAATGCAAAGCATGTGTACATGTTGCATAAAACGTAAATGGCGTTGTGACATACCAGTCTAGGCACTTATGACTACTTGATTATATGGACTACTTGGACCTATATGGTCAGATATACGGACTACTTGGACCTATATGGTCATTCACATGGACTACTTGATTACATGGACCGAAAGGTCGAATTATGAAATTACAAGGCTGTATAGCAATACATGTGTTACCGTTTACCTGCTACTTGATCCCGGGAAGTGTCTAGCTGGTGGTGTCACAACAAAATTAATAAAAGGTTTATCAGTTGCATATGCATGAATTTGTATGTGTGTATGTGTATGTGATTATAATTCATTGATTGTTTATATTCACTGAGTGGCAACTCATATAAATCGCTAAATTTTTCAGTTGGTTGATGAAGTAGATGAACAAGAGTCTCTAGAAGGTCGATATTGTAGATAGCATGGATGAAAGGTCGGTTGGCTGTGTTCCACCTCATTCTCTCTCCTCTCCTCACAAGCATGTAGTATAAGTAAACTTTTGGACTAAATAAGTTTGTAAACTTGGTGTATAAATACATATATATATATTTACGTGTATGTGTTTAATATTACTACGAGTATAAGCATAAATAAATACTTTGTCTAATGAATAGTCTAGGAAAAAAAAATTATACGTATAGGGTGTTACATGTAATGTGGTTAGATGGTTAAAGGTACAACAAGGGTTAGGAGTTCTAGCGCTAGAAAAACAAAGTTTAAAAATAGCTTTAGCAAATATGAAGTGATTGAGCTTTTTATTTCTTTATAAATAGATATATTTTTTTTCTGAGACGTTCTAATTTTAAGAACTGGGGAATGAAGTCCTTCCCTTTTTTGTTCATTTTTTTTCTTTTTTCTTTTGAATAATGATGCTCATTCACTTTTTAGCCTTTTGGATTGCTACTATAATGCCATAAACAAAGAGAAAGCACTAGAAGAAAACAAAGACTCAATGTGAGCTTTGCAAAAACTCGTGTTAGGTAACAAACTAAGTGATAGTTTGCAAAAATTGGGTTAGAACGAAAGAAAATCTATAAGATACAAAATACAGGCTCAAAGGGGCTTCCTAGAGTAGATGAAAAAGAGAAAATAAGGTAAAGAAAAAGGTTAGTTCTAATGAGGCTGATTCATCATTTATCATCTCAAATCATTCCATGCAGGTTCAACTCAGTATTAGATGCAAAATCTATAATCTTTCCACAAGTCAAAGCATTCACACAAAAATGTCAAGAAAAAGAGCTTTTTGATGTTCGCTCTTGGGCTCAAATTCAACTCACAATTCTTGGGTTTCAATTTTGTGTTTATTAGTTCTCCCCAAGCTCAAATTCAATATCACATGCCTTCAATTCTTAAGTTATCTACCTAAGTACTGATTTTAACATTTCTTCAAAAGTAGAGTTTAAATGCAATATTTAGCTCGTGCGCTTATAGATACAAGGATTGTGTCCTACACCTAAACTAGTTGTCATGCAATTTTAGATTCGGTTCTCAGTCCCCAGAAATAAATAACAAAACTTTAACTTCGGATAGAGTGTACAATTTTTGGGATTATAACATAATAGAACAAACTAAAAGCGAAACACAATGCAACACGATTTATTTAATTTTTTATTTTTTTTTTCGGGAATTTTTTTTTCCAGCTCGACGCAAGCTGGCAGGCAGAAGGTCCGAATATATATATATATATATATATATATATATATATATATTTAACCCGAACACTGAAAGGGAAGAAAAAAACGGAAAACAAAACTAAGGAACTAAACTAAAAACATAAATGTATAATCTAAATAAAATAAACCTGAAAAGTTTTATTAAAACATGGGTTCCCTCCCAAGAAGCGCTACGTTATAGTCGGTGAGCTCGACATAGAATTCCCTCCTAGGTGTATGCTGACATTCGCGTTAGGAATTCAAATTCCTGAATAAATAATCCGTACCTGCAAAACGGATTATCAGTTCCAAAGATTTTTTTTTTTGAATTAAAAAAAAAGCTCGACATAGAATTCCCTCCTAGGTGTATGCTGACATTCGCGTTAGGAATTCAAATTCCTGAATAAATAATCCGTACCTGCAAAACGGATTATCAGTTTCAAAGAATTTTAATGAAAGCAAAGGATGAAATTTAAATAAATTATGAAAAAGTTTAGTTTGCTCCCTTTTTGATTCTCTAGGTAGATTAAAGAGGATGAAAATTTCTAGACATGGAGCAAACCCGAACTCTTCTATTTTTGGATTATTCTCTAGAGGCTCAATTTCAACTGATTCCTCAATTAATATTGAAACTTTTGGTTTCTCATAATTAGGGATCGGTTCTTCATTGTTAATGGGAAAAAATATTACCTTATCAACCTGACCTACCAAATTGGGTTCTTTAATTGATTCGTCCGCGGTTGAATCAACTAGGATCCCTTTTTGCATGCATAAATTTTTAATTGAGACATACAAATCATCAGTTTGATCTTCGTGAGTAGATAGGAAGTTAAGCAAATACGTAACAGATTCCTTATTTCCATTGTTTCTAGCCATTTTCTCAAAAAAGAAGAATCATTAGAAATAACAATAAAAATTAAAAACAAAGACAATATTCACAAAAAAGTGCATAAACTAACAAATCCTTTTTAATTATAGTTTGTATTATGTACGAAAGAATCGTATATAAACAAGTATATGTATAAACAAGTATAAACGATTATATATAAACAAGTATAGATGATATAAACAAAGGATATTCACAAAGGAATGCCTAAACTAACAATTCGACCTTTAGTTCGATATTGCTGGAAAAGTAAATCCCCGGCAACGGTGCCAAAAACTTGATGCGCCTCACGGCGTCGGTACCGCAAGGCTCACTAAGGGATAAGTGTACCCCGTCGTTATCAAGTAATAAAATCTGGACAAGTCCAGGTATCGAATCCACAAGATTTATTCCTGCAAGTACCGAACGACTCAGTCTCAGATGTTATCTAGGCTGTGGGGGGTTTGAATTTGGTTTTGTTAAATTAATCTACTCCTAGTTAAGTTACGCTACTCCTAGCTAAGTTATTCTACCCCTAATTACGTTATTCTACTCCTAATTGATCTTTTACCAATGTAATTGCCCGAAGGGACATGGGGTGATACGATAATAATGAAAATAGATTATTTAGACAACGGATTTAAAACCTAATCTAAGTCACTTGTCTCCGAGGCGATTAACCCTACCTATCCTTCTGAGGTACCTAGTTCGTGATTCCCTTGTAAGGCTGAAACTAGCTCTAAGGCTCAGCAATTTGGGCTTAATCATCTATAGGGTCGTCAATCCTATAGGCACTGAGTGGGTCAGATTCAGCTCGCAATATGTGCCAACTTAATATTTGGATTATCGAATAAGTTAAACCAATCAGACAAAGCGTAAGACAAAGATTTAAGCAATAAAACAATTGAACAAAACAAAACTATAATATATATTGAAGATGAAGAGTATTGTCACGAAGATACAATGAGCCTAGGATTCATAGCATGGATCAGAGGCTAGACATAATATAAAAAGAGAAGAAAAATCCCTTTCAGGGAACCTGTCTACCAATGCAGGCGTCTTCCTAGGACTTAAGGATGGAACTTGAGCAATTATCGGTGAATGGAGCTTCGGAGGTGAGGTTGAAGGAGATGGAGGAGGTGGAGAGGATTTCTCAAGGTGCTAGGGTTTTTACAAAGATAAAAGATGAAATAATTCCTAAGAAATGGAACTATTTATAATGAAAAACTAAAACCTATTCCTAATGAAAAACTAATTAATAAAACCTATTCCTAATAAAAGACTAATTAATAAAAAGCTTTTCTAATGAAAGACTAATTAATAAAAAGCTATTGTAATGGAAAAATAACTCTCCAAATATTATCTAATAAAAATTAATTTATCTTTGGGGATAAAAAAATCTAATTATTTAAATACAAAAAGCCCAAAGATAATCCCTAAAAATCTGCCAAAATATTCTGCATGATTTTTATTTGAATTTGATGCGCCGAGTGGGTCTCTGATTCTGATCCTAAAAAATCTCCACCTTTATCTCTAAAAATCTGCACATAATCTCATAAAATATTATTTAGATAATTCACCCAGAATTAATTAATTATCCTACCAAAAATCCTTTTTAATTACCAAGTCAAATTTGATTTATTTTTGGTAGGTTAATTTCTTAATTTTAGGTACAGATAAAGCTCAAAATAACATATAGAGATTATTTTATTAAAAGTGACAAAATACTTGACAAAAGTTAGAAAAATTTAATAAAAAGCTAAAAGTAATTTAAAAATCTAAAATTGACAAAACAATAATAAATTGCTATTAAAGTAAATAAAAAGAAAATAAAAGATACAAAATAGTCCATAAAATCGTACTAAAAGATAGGGGTTTTTGACCCCTATCAGGAAACACATCCTGAAATTCTTGAACTAAAGCAAGAGTTTCTTGTGGAACTGGAGTGGTTTGAACAACCTCTTTTTTGACCAAAACATATACTACTTCTCCTTTTCAAATTGGGATAAGGACAAAAAGATTCTTATTTCCCTTATAGCTACAGGTTTCTCAACAGAAGTACTTGGAACCAACACAAGCTTAACATTGTTAAACACAAAAGAAAAACTATTAACTTGCCTGTTGTGGTTGACATTACAGTCATACTGCCAATGTCTCCCCAACAATAAGTGACAAGCATCCATAAGCATAACATCACACCAAATTTCATCTTTATATTTAGAGCCTATCGAAAGAGGAATACGAGCTCATTTAGAGATTGTTACCTCTCCTCATTTCTTAAGCCATGCCAACTTGTACGGTTTAGGGTGATCTTCTATTTTAATTCCTAATTTCTGCACAACCTCAGCATAGATAATATTCTCGCAACTCCTGACGTTGATGAAAGAATGGCATATGTAACATCCCTAAAACCCTAACATATGAGTCTTCCCATATTCATATATGTTTTCATGATTGAATACATACATTTTAGATTCAT
Organism: Euphorbia lathyris; assembly: GCF_963576675.1. NCBI lineage: Eukaryota > Viridiplantae > Streptophyta > Magnoliopsida > Malpighiales > Euphorbiaceae > Euphorbia > Euphorbia lathyris. The sequence continues at coordinate 62,927,714 of NC_088914.1, read as the reverse complement.
CTCATTGTCATTGGAAGTTTCGTATGCATAATGCGATTACCGTGCAATTAGGAGGCGATTAGTGTGTCGTTAAGATGTAACGATTGGTTAATTGAGTTAGGACTTAAATGAATAAACAAACATGATCTTAATTGATTAAATTAGACTTATGGAGGGCTGGAAATGAATTTTATGAGCAAGCACCTCACTAAGCATGAGGTGTCACCCATTGTAAGATAAAATACACCTCTTTGATTCAAAAAGATGTATATGACTCAATTCTTATCCTTTGCTGCCCAAATTTCGACCATACCTTCATAAAACCTTCCTATTTCACACCCTAACATCCTACAAAGAAACCTCTTCCAATTTCTTCAATTTTCAAGCCAAACAAGTCAAGTTAGGAAGCATACTAGGTGATAGACACAAATTAAAGGTTAGTATGCAGTTTTAGCTTGTTTTCTATGAGTTTAAGATTCTTAAATACCTAGGTATGATGATAGGATTTGTTGTGGATGAGTTATGATTGAGTTTGTTGAGTTTTGGTGTTGTTTAAATTGGTTTTAGGCTGTCTAAATGAAAGATGTGTATCAAGTGCCCTAAACAGAAATATAGGGCACTACTTTCAGTCATCTTGGAACATGTTTTTCGTCTTGATATTGTTCGAATTTGGAGAGACATAAATAATAAACTATATTCATATATATGTTATGAAACCCTCTATAAAATATGGGACTTTAATTCAATATATAGATGAATAAAACCTAGATAGAGCATGACTGCCTCGAAACTGAATGTCATGTGAGGCAGCCGTGTTGATGTAGAATTTTGAGGACCTTAGAATCCGAATTTGGGAAATTTTATTTATACACAAGTGTTCCTAACTACTTGAAGTATATGTCTGTAAAAGGATTTGGAAACACATTGTGTTTAGTGTGAGCTAAGTTGAGTGAATTATGATAGATGCAAAGCTGGGTAGTCTGTTTCTTGGCTGGAAACAGGACAGAATCATTTTGCATGCCATATATTTTGTAGAAGTTATAGTAATGTTAATTTTGGATATGTTATACCCATATATGTCTAGTTTCATTAGGTTCAAGAAACAGGGCATTTGGATTCATATAGGGAAAGTTATGGCAGAATGTGTCCAAGTAGGTCATGTGATGATTTAAGACAAAAGAATTAGATTGCATGAACTTTGTGGAGTTAGTGTCTTGTAAATCATATATCATGTATTAGTTTAAATCTTCATTAAATTTATGTTAAGACTAATTTTATAAATGTTATGTGACATTAGGAGGACAATGTGCAATTGAATGCACACCCGATCATGTAGAATAGATCGAACCGAGTGCGACGGTAAGCATATTGCTTATATATGTATATGAATGTATTGTGGCTTATGACTTGTTGAGTGTGAGATATGGTTGAATCTGATGTGAAAAATGTGAATAATGTTTGAGTGTTTGTGTTACGTTGTGTTAGATATGAAAGTGATATGATTGAGTACGTTGCAGTGTTATGAGTACAAATTTGGCATGTTGAGTCTTGTGCACATACTTGAACTGGATAATAGTTGGATAAGAAATGAATATGAGATTGCTTAGATGGATATATGAATGGTCCAAGTTGAGAGTGCTATTCGAATATTGTGAGCAGGAAGCACATGTGTTGAGATATATGAGTACGTGAGTTGAGTTTAACTCCTCTGTAGCACAAATGATTGTATTTCGAATTTAGTGAGCCGGGATACAGATTGGGCCCAAGGACCATTTTATATATATTGTCTAAGTACAGCAACGCCTACTAACTAAAATAAGTATTACTATAATAAGTGAAAAAAGTTAATATCTTTCTATTGAAAATTCTAACTTGGTACTGATGATATATTTTGGTTTGTGTTCTTTATATTACTTTTGTATACATATATGCGTAATATGTTTATTGAGTAGGCAGCTCACCCCTTGCCAACAGATTTTACAGGTTAGGTGGAGTTCTTCTTGTTTAAAGTCACACCGGCAGTGTCAATCCATTCTCGCCTAGGCATTTTGGAGTATTTTGATGTACTTTTGTTTTGTAAATCATCTATGTAGGATAATGACGTAAACATGTATTGTAAATTGTAAACGCTTTCTCTTATGTATAATATGTAGAGTTTATTTGAGATTGAAGTTTATATGATTGAGAATTGAAAGCATGTTTGTAACCGATGTTGTATGAGATATCATGTGATCCTAGTGAGGGGGTTACAACAAACTTTTCCTAAAATAGTGCAAGTGGATTGGAAGATGTTATGGTGTAATCACTCGTCGCTGGGGTGTAGTATGAATGCCTCACCACCAAGGTCACCCCCATTGTCACCATGTTCGATCCACTTCTCTGCTCCGTCACATCTATTCTCCTCATCAAAAACATGTTATGCAACATGTATGTATCCCTCGCCCCCTCATTAGTATCAAACAAAAAAAAATATTCTTTCCCGTCTTTCTTACAATCAGGCTCCCTATGGACAATTTCTCCACACCCAAACACTTAATACCTCCACCAACTATGTTTCTATTTTACCCTAGAGCAGAATTAATTTTCCCTGGTGCAGGATCGAAAGCTCTATTTTTTCTCCCTCTATTACTTTCACTGATAGGTCCGAAAGCCCCAAAGGTCGACCCTATGCAAGGCAAAAGTTATTTCTCCGCCTCTAAAGCTCTCTAGTGCGCCGCTGAAACTGATATAGGATAAAATAAATTGTCATCTCTTGAATCTGTATCCGCAAGGTGCCAATATACCGTGAAACCATCTGATCTCTGTTTTATGAATTTCATTATGAGCTACCAATCGCAAAAACTCAGTAGCATGATCGCCAACTATTTTGGACCCCGCATATATTTCTTCATCTTCTCATATGTCATAATCTTCGATTTTCCAACCATGTTCCTTGAAAACTTCAGTTGCTTCCACCATGTCGCTGCACTATTGCGGAAGCGAGTTGCAACTAAAGGCACACATTTGTCTACCAGAATCCTTTAAATTCCAAACTTCTTCAATAGTGGCCAGCTAATCTAGAAACTCCACTAGTTGTAGGCTTCCTAGAAATTGTGGTAGTTCACTCCGTAAACCCAACTCTCGCGGTTATTTTCAATTGGCTCTCGTCTCCATCCTCATGGATATCATCCATAGTGACATCATTTTCAGCATCAGAATCGATGAATTGGTGGTTCCTCTTCTATTTCAATTGGGCCGATTCTGTTCAGTAAACAATTCTGCCATTCACCGAGTCATCTCTCTAAGCAAATTTTCAAGCCGTTGCTCCATCCTTTGTTCAATACGTTGTTCCAATTGCTCCATATCATTGTCTAGGTTAACATTATTTATGTTTCTCCTCCTAAGTGGCATACTTGGAAGAAAAGTTTAGCTCTGATACCAATTGACGTATCATAAATCATAAGAACATGTTACAAATAGTTGATTCACGCATGAATACCTATCAATAACCCTCAAATTTCAAAGAACTTTGGTCTAATGTACTTTTTCGATCTAATAAGTACCTTCTGTCAGAATTGAGAAATTCTATGTTATTCGACCGCAGATATTTCTGGAACACCTCTAACAGATGGACAAATAGTCAATTTTGAAAGAAATTATTATCAACCTCTTTCAGATATGAAGTTATCATACTTGCATATCCACAATTTGAGTCTCCAACAATTATTTAAAACGAAATTTGTCTATTCAAAATCAAAAGTTGACTATTATCGCCGAAATTGTTCCTTAAATAGTATAAAAATAAACCTAAATTTGAACCCTAAATGGAACAGGAAAATAATAAAAAGGAAAATTATAAAAAAAACCTAAAAATAATAATTTGCAATTTTAAAGGTCAAAACTGAAAAAAAGCACAAACATCACGGTGAGGCCGTGATTTTGCTCGTTGGTCCGTTTCCAAAAAACATACGGTTCAAAAAACGCAAAAAAAAAAAAAACTTCAAAATTTAGCAGAAATTACAGAACTATCACTATATAAAAATTTATTAAATTTCTCCATGAATTTGCAAGCCAATTCTTCAATCGCATCAGAATGTCGTACAAGAATTTAATACATTCATTAACAAAAAAAATTTAAAATGTCTTAATTATAGTGTTATTTTTAGTAAATATCTATATATTTTGAGAAAAGCTAACTTTTTTATTTATTTTGTTGTAATCAACATTAAATGTCATGATATATTTGGAAAAAAAAATCATTAAATGATTTTTTGATTTTATAAAATAAAAACTCTTTTTTAATGAGCAATTTTTTTTGTACGAAATCCTTTAAGAAACGAAGGGAGTAACTTTTTTTTGGTAGGAATAGGAAAGAAAAAACAAAAAACAAAAAGCAAGAAAAAACCTAACCCGGGATTAGCCTAGGGAAGCTAACCCCCACCACATCATCCAGGAGGAGCGAAGAAAGGAATTCAGGAGGAGAAGAGTAAGTTGTGACCCCCCACATCTCTTCATGATCAGCCGCCGCCAGACGATCCGCCACCCTGTTTTGCTCTCTAAAGATATGGCTGAACTTGATGGACCCAAAGGAAGAACTGATTCTCTTAATATCTTTAATCAAATTTTGGCTATTTAAGCAAATAGCTTTATTATCGGATATCATTTTGATAGCCTCCAGATTGTCAGATTCTACAAGCAGCTTATCCACACCCAGTCTTTTAGCCAGACTAAGGCCAGAAAAAATGCCCCAAAGCTCAGCCAAAAAGGACGAACCCAAGCCAACATTATGAGTAAATCCAGACAGCCAAACACCCCCATCGTCTCTCAAGACTCCACCTGCAGCAATTTTTCCATCTTTAAGGCAAGAGCCATCTGTATTAAGCTTCACCATACCTTCCCTGGGCCTTTTCCAACAAAGGAGGTGAATAGCCTTTCTCTGGGTATATCTAGCATGAGAATCCTCTTTGAAGCTATCAATAATATAATATAACTTCTTGGCAAAGAAATCAACCAAGTTAGGGATAGAAACCGTTTCAACTCCAAAAATCTCCTTATTTCTCCAATTCCAAATCTAGTGGCAAACAATTGCAAAGAAGATCTCACCATGCTCCAGGTTAGCCAGCAGTTTCCCACTAACACCATCTGCAAACCAGTCAAGAATAGGGTGGGACAAGAAAGCATTAATCAAGTGGTTGGGGAGAACTGTCCTCCACACCTCTTTACTTCTAGTACAATCCCTAAGAGCATGGCAAATGGTTTCCTCATGCCCTCTGCATCTACTGCAAACACCAGACCCCACCAGATGGCGCCTTTTCCTATTTGAATTAGTAAGCAATCTATCCTTAATACCAAGCCACAAAAAGCTTCTAATTCTGTAAGGAACTTTAAGGGCCCAAATCATCCTCCAAATGTCAGAAAGAGGACCCTCCTCAATATGGCTAAAGGCTTCAAAGGCAGACTTACAGGTATAAGCTCCATTATTGGTCAAAGCCCAACAATGACTATCCCTATCCTCCTCCTTGCTACTAATCTTCACTCCTCTAATTCTCAGGAGGGTATCCATACTGAAAAAGGGCTCAAACATAGGCCAAATCCAGTCTCCTTCAGAATCCACCACGTCCGCAATCTTCCAATGGCGAACATTAACAGGGGGCGGGGAAATGAAGACCTCTAACAAAGATTTATCACCAATCCAGATGTCATTCCAGAAGCTGATCGATTTACCATTACCCACAGCCCACCCAATCCTAGAACAGAACTCTGAGAACGCAGAACTAAGGCCTTTCCAGAGAAAAGAACAGTTTATAACTCTCTCCTTAGGGCCTCCAAAAATCCTATCTCTTCTATACTTTCCGCATAATAAGCGAACCCAAAGAGAAGAAGGAAGTTGCCACATCCTCCAAAGAAGCTTCATTAATAACACTTTGTTATTATCCTTAGATTGTCTTATCCCTAGGCCCCCCAAGTTTTTAGGTTGACAAACCTCTCTCCAAGGAACAAGATGGATCTTTTTACTCTCTTCAGAGTTCCCCCAAAGAAACCGCCGATTAATTTTATCAAGATCATTTAGAACAGGCTTCGGCAGTCTACAAGCTTGCATAATGTGGTTAGGAACCGCACAATTAACAGACTGAATGAGAGTAAGCCGACCTGCAAGAGACAAAGACTGAGCTTTCCAACTAGCACATTTGCTAGAAGTTTTATCAAGAGTCTCTTTAAAGGAGGCCTTGGAGACTCTATCACTATGGAGGGGAACCCCAATATACTTACCCAAAGAGTTGGTTAAAGGAATACCCGAAATATCGGTCAACTCTTTACAAGTTCTCTTACTCATGTTTTTAGAGCACAACATCCTGGATTTCTGGATATTGAGCTTTTGACCAGAAGCAGCGCAGAAACAGTTTATGATATTCATAACCACACTAATTTGCTCATCATTCCCTTCCACAAAAATCATGACATCATCAGCAAAGAATAAGTGAGTAATAGCGGGACAAAATCTATTGATAGACACCGGGTGGAAAGTCCCATTATCAACTGCCTCTTCGATCAGGTGGGTCAGCCTTTCTATAGCGATAACAAAAAGAAAGGGGCTCATAGGATCCCCTTGACGGATACCCCGGGAAGAAGTGAACTCCTCCGACATATCACCATTAATCAAAACCTGAAAAGTAGGAGAAGAAATACAGACCTCTATTAAGCTCCTCCACCTATCCGGAATGCCAGCTCTCTTTAGACTATCAAGCAAAAAACTCCAGTTAAGGCGGTCATAAGCTTTTTCCAAATCCAGCTTAAGAGCCACGATACCCTTCTTCCCCTTTTTTATTTTCATAGAGTGAACCATCTCCTGGGCAATCCATCATCTGTCTGCCAGGAACAAAACTGCCTTGGTTCTGACTAATTATCTCTGGAAGAATACAACGAAGTCTATTAGCCACCATTTTTGTAATAGCTTTGTATAGCACATTACAAAGACTAATAGGCCTCATTTGTAAGAAAGAAGAAGGTTTATCCACTTTCGGGATCAGAACCAAAAGGGTTTTATTAACAAGCCTAATATCATCCGACTCCCTAAACACACCTTCAATAAAACTATAAATACCTTCCTTTATAGTATCCCAATGCTTATGATAAAAACCAGCAGGGATGCCATCGATCCCAGGAGCTTTAGTGGCTCCCATACTAATGACCGCCTGATCAATCTCTTTATGGTCAAAAGGGTGGAAAGCATCCTGGCTCAAATCCTCCCCTAACCTGGGAAACGTAGTATTAGACAGAGCTTTATCCAGATCTACATATTCTTCTTTGAATAAATCTTTATAAAAAGTAAGGGCCAAGTGACGAATATCTTCATCCTCATAGACCCAATCACCATTCACATCTTTAATAGCATCAATTCTATTTCAATGCCTTCTGATAATAGTAGAAAGATGGAAAAACCTGGTATTCATATCCCCATCTTTAATCCAAGCCTTCCTCGACTTCTGAAACCAGAGTAACTCTTCCTGCCTTAGCACAGCTTCCAGCTCCTTCTGAAGAGTTCTAAGAAGACCATCCAAACTATGATTAAAACTAATCTCCAAACTGCGTTGAACTCCTTCAATTCTGTTTAACAGTTTATTCTTTCTTCTGATAATGTGACCAAAGGTCTTTTTATTCCAATCCACCACATTCCTTCTAAACCCCTCAGAAGCAAGAATCACATTAGAATGAGGCTTCCAATTATTCTGAACAAAGTTTTTAAACTCCAGGCCACTTGGTACCTAAAGGGTCTTTCTCCTTTCAGACGATGACCTCTAACTAACTTAACTAAAATAGGACAATGATCAGAATGACAGAAAGGAAGATTCAAAACCGTCACCTCAACAAATCTACCAATAGTCGCAACATTAGCATACACTTTGTCTAAACGAACAAAAGTATTGTTTCGTTTCCAAGTGAATTTATGGCCAGCGGCCCCAATATCTGAAAGACCACACAAATCCATACTATATTTGTGATTAAGACACCGGTTCACATAATGGTTACCACCACCTCTTTGATCGCTCATAATGCCAATATCATTAAAATCACCTGCCACAAACCAAGCATCCTCCATGCTTGTACTTATAGAATACAAAGTCTCCCACAACCTTCTGCGATTAGCCATAATAGGATCCGCATAAACAAAGGTAATAAAGAAAGGTTTATTCCCAGGAAAAGTAACTTTACTATGAATAAATTGTTTATCCATACTAACAATATCAAACTTAACACGATCTGGCTTCCAAAAGAGCCAAATCCCTCCAGCCTGGCCAGTAGCTTCCGATCTGACACAATTCCAATTTTTAAACTTACTAACCACCTCATCTGCTTTAATACCACTGATCTTGGTTTCCATTAAAGCAAAACAAGAAGGATTAAATTGCTTAATTAAATCTTTAACATGGATACAAGTAGCCTTGCTAGCCGCACCTCTAACATTCCACACAAACAAATCCATCAAAAAGGAAGACTACTAGACCACAAGCCCAACAACCTAAGCAAGGTATTTATTAGGGGCTCCTAGGAGCCTTGAAGAGCTACCCGTAGGTCCTCTTTTATCCCCAAATTCCAAGGAACTATGGCTACTCTTCTGAGTACCTTTAAGTTTTTTCATACTTGTTTTGTTAACACCCATAGCCATCCCTTTTTTATTCTCAAGACAGTTTTTTAGGATACTAACCTCATTGTACTTCTTCTTTCCAATAGGGGCATTCGTCTTTGAAATACTCGGGATCACCACATTGTCCTCAAACAGAGGGTTAACAGCCTCCACATCATTATTCCTTAGCTCAACAGATTCTAACCCTGGCATACTCAGATCTAATTTCTCATCAGAATCCTGAGCATCCTCAATAGAAAGAACCCCAAACCTGGAGCCTGAACCCATGCCCTTCTCAACATTGGATTCTACTGCCTTATTAGGGGGTTTTTCCTTAATTTCGGGACTGGTTTGACTAATCCCAATGTCTTTACTTATATCAGGGGGATGATTCTGAACAACTGGCACCCGAGTCCTTCGCTTACCTGACCTCTTTGCCACCATCCAAGGGCCAAAGTTCCTCCCCTCACCTTGAAGCCCCTGATCTCTCACTTTCTCCGCTTCCCTCACCACTTCAACCACCTTTGCCTTTTTAGGACATCCTTCAAAAGTATGCCCAAACATACCACACTCATAGCAAATATTATGAATACCTTCATATTCAATGAAATAAACAGTATTCTGAACATAGAATTTAGACAGAAGAGGCTTAGCCAGATCAATATCAATGCATACTCTAGCAAATTTACCTCTAACCGCCCCAATAGTGGTTTTATCCACATGGTGAACTTTTCCCACTATTCCACCAATCTTATTAAGAAAACTTTCATTATAATACTCAATAGAAAGACCCGTAAACCTCACCCAAGTGAGAATCCTATTAACTGAATAGTCATGTGGATTATGTTGGAAATTAGGCTAGCGTATAGCAGCGGAAATATAAAAATTTTAACCTATTTCCATAAACCATAAGATCCGTTAACCGTTATTTCATATAAAGAGGGATAAGAAGAAATACCTTTTGATGTTCTATCTACCGTTGCAAACGAAGTGCCCACAACTCTTACTTCGAGTTCCCGAGCATAGAACAAAATAAATATAAGATCAAGTTAGAATCAACCGTTGAATAGCAACCAAAGTAGATTGCCTCTAATTAATCAACACAAGATCAAGGATAAAGAAAGAAAGATGAAATCAATTGAATCGGTAGGAAGCGGTGGATTGTTTCGTCCTCAACAAGGGGTGTCGAAATTCTCTCTCCCGGTTGCACTGTGTATTTCGAAAATTCCAGTAGGGATTTGCTTAGTGGATTTCGAAAATCCCATATGAGGGGTTATTTATAATCTCTTGTATCTAATCCCTAGTTAGATAGAATTAGGTTATTGAAATAAGAATTCTATTCGGAATAGAATTCATAATTATTATCCATTAATATATCTAATATATAAAGGATAATAATAATAACCTTATTGGATAATAATAGGAGTAATTTAATCTAATTAAAACTTTTAACTTATTTATCCTTTAATTAATTTAATTCATAATCCTAATCCAATTAGAATAGATAAAATCAAATTAATTATTTATGTATTTATATACATAAATTTCGACCCCCTCTATTACTGGGCCTTACTGGGCTCAGTTGGGCTTCCATCAATTAATTAACATCTGTCTCTCTTTTGGGTTCCAAGCCTTATGTGTGACCCATTAGGTTCTTATTGCTTCTAGCCGTATGCAACTATTAAAATTAATTTTCAAAGAATTATATTTAATCTTTGCATAACGGAATGATGTACAGAGTATGTGATTAGCAAGTCCGTAATCATTCCCCTAGAGCTATAAGAAGACAGGTTGATTCTGTCGTTGACCTTTCAGTATTAGTTACGGTATAATTCGATCCTTTATCAACTACGTCCTTGAACTGAATCTTATGACTATGGGTAATGTCAAGTCACATATAGCGAGACGTTCGTTTTACTTGTACAGGCCGAGTCAACTCAAAATAGATAGGTTAAGTGAAATCTGTATTTCAAGTCTTAAGCTATCACCTTGCAAGGATTTAGAGTCGAGTCTTCCACAAGCGATCCATGGACATATCTCCCATTTATCGGGAGTGATAAATGCTCAATCCAATATATAACGATCCCGCAATCACTTCCTGTGATACCCAACGTCTGCTGTTCACACCCCAGAGTCATCTCTGTTAAGGATCGTGTTACACCAGAGTCAAAGCGTCACATTCCGTAATCCAGAATACCAATTAACATTCCTTTAAGTCTGAGGATTATTTACACCTATTAATACCAATGAGATGAACAGGTGACAAGGATGAATCTACCCATCCTGTTATCTCAAGTCGGGTCCCCAATCCTAATGAACTACTTTTCATTGGATCCATGTAACTATCCAGATATCTGTATATATGAAGCTTGTGAGATCAGCTTTCTGTCGGACAGAAGAAATTGTTACATGCAAGTCTCAACAGTGATATATCAATCCTAAACATATCACTTGACTTGGGGTGGTTTTAAGTTTATTAGTTTATTATAAAGTTTTGTCTCACTTCATGCTTGTATGAACACTTTATAATCACTTTAAAACAAACTTACGGATTTCCTTTTATTAGACTTTATTTAGTGCTTAAAAGGGATTGCCTTTATATAGTTATAAAACATATATCTCATTAAAACAAATGATATAAAGAACAATTCATTTACATTAAGTTTGTATCCTAGAACAATTGTCTATAGGACACTAAACCCCAACAGATTAAAGTTAGGGACCCAAGGCCTTAAAGCAAGAACATGATTAGAAATATTATAAGGACCCCCATTAATAACAGCATTAAAATCCTCCACCCTAGTAAATTTAATGACATAATAATCGTTTTCCAAATCAGTAATGGTTACTTTCCCTTTTTTTGCCCACTGCGCCTGGATTCTCTGGGCGAAATAGTTGAAACTAATTCTTTTTCCAAGTACAATCACTATTAGAGCTAACTTCCATTTAGCCCTAAAGGCACGCTTCTCGGTTGATGAGAGACGAATCACAGGACATAAAGGATCGTCCTGGCCTCCATCCTCTTCATCTGAATCGGAAAAGACTTCCTCCGAGTCATCCTCAATATAATTTTCATTAACCAAAGGTTCCTCCTCGGCCACTCCCATGACCGTATCTCTCCACGAGCTTTTTCCCAAATCTTGTTTATGACCATTATTATTCCCACCATCACTAGACGGCATAGATACAGTTTTTCCACTAACATGCCCTCACCGGCTGCCACATCCAACCCAAAACTCACACCCCTTGCGGCTAAGGAAAAACCCAGTAGCTCGCACCCCGCGTCCCCGCCGCAGGCACTACTTTGCCCTTTGATACCACACTACCCACATCTCGGACAGCGGCATCCTTCTCCTGCCCAGGCGCCTCACTCCCAGCCCTATGATTTTTCCCACCGCCAAAAACTTCCTCCCCTGCCTCCGCCAAAACCCTCAAGCCACAATCCCCTTTTCCTGGACCCGCTACACTCCCTAGAACCGAACGCCGAATCTCCACTCCTTCATCGGATCCGCCAAAACCCGCCCATCTCACACCCGCCGATCCCACATCTCCTCCCTCCTTTTCCTTTCCTAACCTCGGATCTTCACCTAGCCCCTTCCCCGCAACCGATCCACCCTTTCCGACAGGAAACGGGCGCCGGCACCACCAATCCCCCCTCTCTCAGCCGACCGTTCCCACACCCACTCCCTATCCCTTTCTCTCTCTCTATGACTTGAAATCGAGTAACTTTCTACTTAACATGGTTGGTAAACCACTCTAACATGTTTCCACGGGCCTCCTCTGCACACTTGACAACATTTTCATCTTCAACATCATACCTTACAGTCCATCCATGGGAAACCTTGGGGAATATCTTCACATAGCAGTTAACCTGTAAACAACACAACAAATTATCATTTGATTAACAATCTGAATAACTAACTCCAGTGCGAAAATATGTCTTCCAAGTTCGCACATGAGAGGATTATTAGATGCAACAGAAGTAATTGGATATGCAAGAAAATGATAATTGTGTGAATTGTGTCGCATAAGTCGGATTATCTTTGTACATATTGTCATTGTGTCAGAAATTGTAACACCAAATGAATAGGAGTCTTCTTACCTCAGGCTTTGCATTTAGAACTTCTTCAAACTGTTTCAGAAGAGCCGGTGGGGAAAGGTGATCGATTTCTGCTCCTAGTACCGCAATAGGAACCTCAACCGCTGCAAGTAATTCAAAACACAATAAGTAATCAACTCTACATTCTATTTCATTCACTTCGCAGCCAAATATCTTCAATAAGGAAAGAAAAAAACATATACAATTTTTCTGCCTTTAGTTTCTGATAAATGATACCAAAAAAAAAGGAACAAGAGTTGACATTCAAGGAGGAAGAACTTTGTAAGTGGAACATTTTTCCATTACTCAGTTTTAATACTTAGTTAAGTTCAGGTATCAGAGTTAAGGTAAGCTGAGTATATTAATTTGGAATAAGTAGTTTTACTTAGTGGCCAAGTACTTGTATAATTTTTATGTTCACAAGTTTTAACTTATATTGTTCAGAGTTAAGGTCAGCACATAGAAAAACACAGCGAAGACAGTATGTGAAAAGGATGCTTTTATATATATATATATATATTAATTAATTAATTAAGTTAGAAGGGTATCTCGAACTCAAAGCGAGAGAGAGAGAAAAGGCCGACATCTCTTGCTCAATTTTGGAAAACTAACATCAAAAGTGAAAATTGAAGAATGAAGACAAGAGTTATTTCTTTGGGTTAAGGTGGAAAAATACCCCTAACGTTTTGGATCATGAGCAATGTTACTCCTAACGTTTAAAATGGTGCAATTTTACCCCTAACGTTGGAAGCCAAGAGCAATTTTACCCCTAACGTTGATAAATTGGGTCAATTTCAGACACTATTATAAAACACCGATATTTTTGTTCTTTATTATGCACTAATTGCATAACAATTCGTTCTAAAAAAAAGATTTCATGTTTTTTATAATTTAATAATAAAATTAGAGATTAATATTTTAAAATTTGGTGAATTTTTTGAATTTTTTTTGTCTAATTCGTGCAAAAAGACAGTATATTTTATTTTATTTTCACATCCCAATATATGTTTGTGATTTGTTACTGATAAAATAACACACGTGTGAAGTTTAGATGATAAGATTAATGACCGAGAAGACAGTTTGAGGAATTATTTCTCAAATTGACCCAATTTATCAACGTTGGGGGTAAAATTGCTCTTGGCTTCTAGCGTTAGGGGTAAAATTGTACCATTTTAGACGTTAGGGATAAAATTGCTGCTGACCCAAAATGTTAGGGGTATTTTTGCACCTTAACCCTATTTCTTTGCTCCTGAATTCATCCTTATGAGCTCATCTTAAATTTTTAATGACTACGTTCATAATTAAGCCCATAAGCTTCTACTGTTTTAAGGATTGAGTCTTTAATCATTTTTTTTTATTAAACCCATCAAATATAATTTCCACATATATTGAACCCCTCACTAACAGTTATGTTAGCTAAATCATTAGTGAATCACTCAATATGAGTGAAAAGTAAACATCATAGGTTGATTCAAGAAAAGCTAAACAGATCATATGTTTAAATATGATTTTTGCATATGATAATAAAAACACGAATATGAATTAAAGAGACTCAATTTGTTATAAGTTTGATAATATAAGATGGTTGTATTAAGCCGGTTAGTAATTTAGTCTAACTAGTTTTATTGCTTTTTTTATTTGTTTATTATTCTTAAAATGATATTCTAAAATTCAATTAATTCAATACCAAAGTATAAAAAATATGTGGTTTGATCAATTTATACATAACGCTTAATCAAATGGTATATTTTTTTTAAAACACAATATTTTTTATTCCAATATCTTTAATGATTGGCTATATATATATATATATTCAAAATTTAGAAGAAGAAAAAAAAACTGAAAAAATTAATTATTTATTTATTATTTTAAAAATAATAAGATGATTAAGTAAACAAAATGTCACAACAAGTCCCTAAACCTTTAAGATTTTAAGAATTAGGCATCTAATCTCTAATTTTAACACAGATTAAACTCTTCCCTAACAGCTTAGTTAACGGACCATCAATAAGATATTCAATGTGTACGAAAATTAAAATTTACCAACATAATATGAAAAAATAAGAAATCAGAACTTAATCCTTAGAACAGTAAAAGTCGAAAGAGAATTTTATAACGTGTTTAACCATGTTTAATTGAACAATTCATTAACATAGTATGGAAACCCCTTAAACCCAATCATCAATGTGATGGGGAGCATTTTAGCTAGAAGTAGCAAAGAGATGGAGTAATTGGGGAGATTGGAAGAAGAGATTTAAAAGAGCAAAGTAAAATCATGTGATGGTAAGAAGAGAAGAGTATGATCAATCACTATCTTGATACAGCTAACCTTTGACTCAGATTCCCATATATAGGACCACAAATGAGTAGTGAGCTTTAATTGATTCTGGTGGTTTGAATTCCCTAATGAAGCAAAGGATCTTCAATTGTATATCCTGTTGTTAAGTTTTGGACACCAAAAGAAGCAATCTATCAACTGTAGTATATCTTGCTAGTAAACTTGAAACATCAAACCCCCATTTATACATCTGCTCAAACACAACAAAACAAGTATGTTTCTTTACGCCTTTCCTTATTTAAGCAATCAGGTTCCCTCTTTTCCTACTAATCACTCTTCTTAATATTTTTCCACTTACTTTCACCAATTTATCTACTGATTCATCTAAGCTATTGTGTATACGTTTGAAGATAGTTGCTGACAAAAGCTGTTTTTTTTCTTATACAGTTTCTGTTGCTGCTGGAGAGCCCACATGTTCCCTTTTCAGTGTTTTATTTTTTTATTTTTTTTTTAAAAAATTGAGAGACCAAGAAAGCTTTGGATCTATCGACATTGAGTTTTAGTTTCCATGTAAATAATAATGTATCTCAATTTTCTTTCTTTCCCAATAGAATATATACAAAAATAAGGACACATAAAATGATAAAATAAGAATATATCTGGGTCAGGTCTTTCCTTCCCAAGGTGACCCATCAATGATCAAACATCTGGGTTTTAGCTTCGGCATCTGTAATGAATCATGTGATTATTATACACTATACACTGCTGTATATAATTTAATTTTGAGAAAAAACAAAATAAAGAAAAAAGAAGAATAGGATGATGAGCTTATGAAGTGAGTGAGAGAGAACATGATCACTGCAAAGTGCAAAGAGATCACAAGACATTCAGAAAGCAGCAGGCCAGTATAGAGGCCCCATAGCTACAAGGAAGGAAAGAAAGAAAAGCTTTGTGTTTGTGTTTGTGTTTGTGTTTGGTTGAGCACTAAAGCTACAACACAACATATACTACACAAGTAAAGTAAGTACCATACTTCAAAAGACAAATGATACAAAAAGGAGAAGAGAAAATAGAAGATAGAAGATAGAACAAGAACAAGAAAAGACCCAGACCAAACCAAACCAAACAATAACCCCAAAAGAATCCACATTGAATGCTGTTTTAATTTTACATTTTTCTTTTCTGTTGTTGTTTTCAAGAAAGCTTTGAAATATATATATATATATATATATATATATTTTCAATCAATCCATGACATATAGTAACAACAACTTTGAAGAGAGACAAAGAAGAAACTGATTGAAGATTAATAACCAAAAAAAAATAGTAGCTGAAAGTACAGGTGATAGATAGATAGATAGACAGTGAGAAATGAACAATCTTGATAGATAAAAGCTCACTTACCAATTTTCATGTAGTCTCTATTGGTGCAGAAAACAAAGCAAATAAACCACTGAAACTCAGAAGCAGAAGCAGAAGCAAGAAAAGCTAGCTTTCAAAATGCACTGAAATGTTAAAAACTGAAAATATTAATACCCATCAATATTAATTAATTCTTCCTAAAACCACTTCCCCCCCTCCCCTTGATATATCCACCATACACTGCCACTACAGAAGACAAGAGAAGAGAAATCCTAAACTAAAAAGAAACCCTAAACTCTACCTAAATTAAAATTCAGCAAAAGATACAAACTTTCCCTCTTCTTCTTCTTCATCCTCAATTTCTTGATTGATAAATATGGTTATGTAATCTAGGGTTTCTTACCCAAAGTGTGCTTGTTGTTATGCATCCAAACCTTGAGCACATGCCTTTTCACACCAGTCTCATTGCAGAACTGTTGAACAGCAGCTTCATCGTGTTTCTGAATTCTCCATCCCAAACTCTCTGCAAGTCCAAGCATTCTATCTTTTTGATCTTGACTGAACTTTGTCCTAAACCTCTTCCTAGAAGAACCGCTGCCGCCGCCGCCGAATCCGCCTCCGCTAGGATTCGACACATCTTCTTGATCTTCCCGACTCTGGCCGCCTGACGTCGACGGTAATGCGAGAGGTCTTTGCTGAGAGGGTGCCACGTGGAGGTATCCAGCTGGAGTCCTGTAATACGGTGCGAATTGGGGGACCTGGTGATGGTGCAGATGGTGGGGATGAGGGTGGCCGTGGAAGAATATTTCTCCTCCTCCTCCACCGTCGTTTAATTCTTTGCGGTGGAAATTTCTATGGCAGTTACACGCGGCACATTTCAAGGCGTCTAGTGTTCCTTCAGTACCAGCAGGCATGAACTCGCCACATCCGTCCACCGCGTGTCCTCCGATCCCGACTGCGTGGTTTTTCAAACACTCTCTATATCTCGGTTTCGCTGCCTGAACCAAGCCACCCGTTCCGGGCGTCGCTTCCGAGTTTGTCATTTTAACTCTCGTAGAATTGCCTAACGAGTCATAACTCGCCGGCAAACCCATCTCTTCTTCCTCTTCGTGCTCTTCCTGATCCTCAAACTCCATAAAATAATTAGTTTCCTTCTAATTTCAAAGATTAAGAAGATAAGAAGAAAAAAAAAAGAATGAAAGAAGCGAGCTTCTTTCTTATCAGTAATTGAAGTTGGAGAGAAGATTAAGGAGATAAGAAGGATTGAGAGGATGTGGACATGAATATTTTTCACTCTCTCTGCAAAAAGGAAGTGTTTTTGCTTCAAACACCTCTTGATATACTTTTTCCCGTTGTTGAATCCCTCCTCTTCCACCGGCTATACCCGGTTTTTAACTCCATCTTTTGTTTTTTACAGCGCCGTAAAAGTGCTATTCTACTGTTGAGACCAGAAGCATGAGGTGGAATTGTACAGCCTGCTCAGAGGAAATGGAATCCAACGCGCCAGTGAGACAGAGGAAAAGGAAGCCGCGCGTGAAGAGAAATAAGTATGTTGGTGTTGTATGTATGAAGCAGGACACGGAATTACTTAGGAAAAAATAAATTGTCGGCATTTAAGGCAGCTGCCTACGTGCGCTCACTTCCGACATATGTGACGCGCGATTGGCGTCAACATGCAATAAATATAGGGAAGATGGAATTGGAAAGTAGTACAAACTCAAGAGTGGGAGCGTGGGATGCACGTCCCGAAAAGGAATATAGGAAAAGAGAGAAGAAAGAAAGTGTTTATTAAAGCGGGTGAAAGGAAAGGAGTGGATAGGGAAGGGAAGGTATGTCCGAAGTTGAGGTGTATGTATGTATCATGTATGGTGTTTGTCAGGATTACAAGAAAATGATGTTCACAATTTCATGTTGCTTCGTTTGGATTGGGCTTTTTTGGCTTGCCTCATTTTGGACAGGGCTTTTCTATTCTAATATTCTGTGCCACAAAACTAAAATGTACAAGAGTGTCAAAACCATAGATTATATTATACTTAGTTGTGTATAAAGTGTTCATATATAAATTGAAGTGAGACAAGACTTTTATATTATATGTAAAATGTTTATAATCTTAAGCATTCCAAGTTAATGTATTATATAATAGGATTAGTATAGTATTATTGAGACGTATATGTAATAATATTTTCTATTCATGAATATGCAGTTGATCTCATAAGATGTTGATATAAAAAAAATGTCTGTACAATTGTATGGACGTACATGAATGAGTTCATACCCATTAAAGAACCAAAATAATATCCAAGATGAATAATCACTCTAAGTGCCACTGGTAGAACTCATAGGCGATAGCAAGTATAAATAATCTTCTGACTTAAATAATCATTATGGTGATCTTGGATTATGAAATGCAATACTTTAGCATCACTAGTTATACACTTGAAAAATATGTGTCTCAGACAATGATTGGGTATTACAGTAAGTAATTCCGAGATATTTAATGATAGATTAAATATTTATCACTCTCAAATGATGAGAGATATATCTTGTTTGAAATCCTTTTAAGATAATATATTAAAGTTTGAAATAAAATTTCATGTGATCTATATATTTTGAGCACTTCAATCTGTACTAAGTAAATAAAAGTTCCATATATGTGATATGCAGACCCGTCTCTGAGCCTGGGCAGGAGGGGCGCCTGCCCAGGGCTCAGGGATGAGGGGTGGCCCAAATATAGTAATAAATTTTTGGATATAGCTGATGAATGATCAAATGATACTATAACTACGCACTAAAAGGTAAAGGTCACTTCTTTCTTAAGTCGTTACACCTATTTCGTTACATGTTGATTGGATTAATTCGGAAAATTAATAGATGAAATTAAAGGGTTAAGTATATCCACTTCTAAGTAATGAGTTGTAATAAATTTGTATGGTTGGTGTTGTAAGAATCTAACGGATAACGCACAAAAAAAAAAAAAAACATTAATAACGAAGGGCAAAACAGTAAAATTAGAAATTGGTTCTAATGATACAATAAGGGGTCAAATTATACGGTGTATGGATTGGAAAATATTTAATTTAATTTATATGTATTAATTATAATGTTGATGATAATTAAAATTATCTAATAAATTAAATATGTGTAGAATGTTTTAATTATGAATAAATAATAAATTTAGGAAGTGGAATTGTTAATTATATTTTTTCTTATGATAATATTTATTTAGTAAATACATTATTCCTATTTATTATATATGAAGATATATAATTAGTTACGAATTACTAACCTCTTTTTAAAAAAAAAAAAAAAAAACTGAAATTACTTACCTAATTAAAAAGAAAAACTTCCTAGTTTAATTAGGATTCTAACTAAGAAAGAAAACGCTATATATACACTTGGGTCTACACACTTTTAGAGAGAGAGAGATTCCTTGATCGTTTACTTCATTATTGGTTAGTGTGGATCACCATTAGAGACACCCTACACTTGAGTACTTGACTTGTTGATTCAAATGATCTTGTAAACTCAAAAGAATTTGTGATACAAAAGGTAAACACGAAAAAATGGCATGTTAGTATAATTTTTTTACAATTAATGAATATAACGACATCAATAAGATTCGAGAATATAAATTTTTAAGTTTCCACTGTGCTATCTAAACTATCTTTGCATACTTACTCCCGAAATAAATAAATGTTCAAATTATACTGCTTAGATTATATAAGATGTTATTATCTATAGAAGGCACTATTCATATGAAGGAAGAAAGTGTCTATAGTCATCATCAAGAAAGTCTTCAAAAGCTTCACTGCGGAAGACCTGAAGAAAAGAAGATAAAAAAAGGTAAAGCCGCATAAAAAAAACATTATGTCTACTATCTCGTATAAAGAGATTTAAGTCCAACATCACTCAACAGATAAAGAAGATTGAATTGGCTTTTAGTTTAGTTGCATTGGACTAAAGAAAGCTAGAGGAGTGATATATTAAAGATAGATATATTTGAAATAAAGCACAAAAGGACGAAATAATGACCATAAACGACTAGTTTGCTAACTTGTGTCTAACAACCATAAATGGCTCGTTTTTTTTTTCATGTCCGACGGACATAAAACAAGTCTGCAGTTGTTCAATCTCACCATTGCCTACTTTTGTTTCTCTCCCATCCTCACTTTTATTCTCTTTTCGCATATCCTTTAATACTTTATCACCCCTCAAATTTACATACATCCATAGTTGTGAAAGGCAATCGCCTCGGTCGCCTCAGGCGAGAGGCGACTGAGGCGATGCTTCCATTACCTCAATGCCTTATAACGCGACAATGTGCTAAAGGCGACCGCCTCACCTCGCCGGACGAGATGCGATCAAGGCGTTGAGGCGATCGTCTCTTGCATCTGAGGCATTTTAGCCAACTTTTAAGGGGGGAAAGAAAGATTTAAGGGTGAGATTTCAAATATATGATAAGAAACAATAAAAGCTTCTAATACTGAGTAAAATTCCTCGCCTTTCAGCAGAATTTTGCTGTTATATCTCTATTACATCTATTTCTTCAAGGCCCCATGTTGCTTTATTTGAAGAGCTTCTCTTCTACCTTTCTAAGATATTATTTCTTGCTCTGAATTTTGAATTTTTTTTGCCATGCAATAAATTTTTAATCTTGACTCCTTATGTGTTGTTGTTATGATATGTTGTGGGTTAAAGGAGGTGTGGTGAGTAGGTGGTAGTGGAGGTAGCTGGTAGTGGTGGCTGGATTTAACAGTGCTAGGTGTTAAGTAGTGGAGGATTTCATCACAATTAAATAATAATATGACTCTAGTGTATAAGCTGTAAAATCTATATGTATTTTAATTTTTTGAGTTAATTTAACAGTGGTAGGTGTTAACAGTAATGTAGGATTTCATCATAATTAAATAATAGTTCTATGAGTCTAGTGTATAAGCTATGTAAACATAAAATCTATATGTATTTTAATTTTTTGTGCATTTCTAATTCACCTCTCGCCTCGCCTCAAGGCGATATTTTGCCTTTATCGCCTCGGCTCGCATTTCGCCTTTAACAACTATGCATACATCACACTTTCTTTAGGATTCTTATGTAATGCTAGGAAATGTACCTTGAACTCTTTCAATCATTATATTTACTAGTTGACCAACCTGAACCTCCAAGTTAGGTATGCATGCTTGATTAGATTGGTTAACTTGGTAAATCTTGGAGTTCAATTTCTTGATGACAAAATCTTGATTAGCAATATACTTCATAAACATCTCTTGAAGTTGTGGTTTGTTTTTCTAAGATACAAGATGATGTTGTTGATGAAATCGAGCTTGAGGCTACTAGAATCATGGTGGTCTAGTGGGTCTAGAATTTTTTTGATACTTCCAAAAGAAATTTGGCTGATTTCTCCACCTTGATAATAAGTGTTGGAGAAAGGGTCATTCCTTTATTGTTGTAGTAGTTGCCTATCCATTTGAGCCCCCATGTAATTTACCTTTTTAGTAGGTGGATTTATGGAACCCATATTCAAACAAAAATTTGCATTAAGCCCATTTATTACACAATAAGGATATACCTCTCTTTGTTCCAGTCTCATGGTTCAACAAAATTTCCATCCGTTTGGATAATGTTGCCACCTTTTTTACACATTATATTGTGCAGTTCGTTTATGCATTGTAGTCTTTTTACCGAGAACAACTTTCTAGCGAGAGTTAATATTAACAATTTTGTATATACTTTGTAACACTTTACAAGTTTTATCTCTCGGAGAAGCATCTGCAATTATATCTACTAGAGTTTAACAATTGGGACTCAAACAAACTTATATCTGTGTGTTTTATAAGATATGAGGTAGATTCTCAATTTTTTACTTTTTTAATAACATTTCTCTGATGATAGGTCCCTAGGCATGAGCTTATAGAGTTGAAAGACTGCCTATGATATTCTAAAACCTGACCCTGTTCTAAGAAATCTTTTGCTCAGCATGCCACATTTGAAAGTTGCGAGTTTTCATTTCCTTGCTCTTCATATATGCAATTGATTGATTTCCTAATGATGAATGGTTTCAAGAATCATTTTTAAAATGCATTTGATAATATCAACACTTACATTCCTGGCTTCTTATGTATGATGATTTTCTTTGATTTTGGTTTTAGGTTTCGAAATGGATCCTTGCGTCTACCATATTCTTCAGGTTAGATACTCTTTGATTATGCATTTTACATTTGGCTTTTAGACTTTCATTTATTCTTCTTCCTTACCTTGATATCATTTATGATTTGGTTTTCCAATCTGAGTATACATAGTTGAATGCAAGTTACAGTCATGTTCTCAAGCAACTAGGTTCACCTTCAATGATAAATTACTACTATAAGGTGCATACTACTAATTCTGGTTCTAATTTTGATGATGTAGTTGGGCTACAAACTGAAGGAAATTAAGGCTAAGGTATAGCAGTGGAAATATAAAATTTTAGCCTACTTCCTTTTAACCATAGGATCCGTTAATCGTATTTCATATAAAGAGGGATAAGAAGAAATACTGTTGAGCGATTTCCGCAAGTGCACGGTATATGCTTGTAGTAATAAAAGATATCGATCCCACAGGGAACGCTTTTTTAACAAAACTTATTTACAATCGGTTAAATTTACTTTTAGGTTTATGATATGGAAAAATCGTTTAATCGGTTTTGGTTTTGAAATAGCTAGAATGAGAATTAGATTAGAATATGAAGATGTTAGAAAATATCTGATTAAAAATGAATTTGTAAAACAGGAACGTTTTAGTACTTTAGAAAAGTAAACATGTATATTTGTTTGCATTAAGCAAAGAAACAACTTTAAACTTTGTACGAATTATAAGGATGAAATAAATGATGGAACCTTTAATTAATTGGCTTTGAACGCGACAAAACCCTTATCCGGGATAATTGCCCTTAACCAAATTAAAACTCTGCCGAGATAATAATTTGCCTAAGTGTTCAACAAAGTTTCCTTGTAAAGATTTTGGATTAAATACGTTTTAATGAAAACACCAGCATCAATCCACTTTGGCTCATTTACCAAAGTGCTGCATAAAAATCTATCGAATAGAACAGACTTTATTAGATGAAATATAAATTGATACAAGTTTACAGAGAACATGGAGCATTGAATTCTTCGACAGCGTGCAAGTGAACGGGTTGTCAATCCTTTCCTTGGGTTTCGTTCGAGTTTGTCAGGCTCAGGGGCGAATCCTCTACTCAATCTTCTCGCTGAATCTTCGTAATAGAGACTGGGTCGGTCTACTACCAAAATGAAAACTAAACTGGAACAATGTCTAAACGCTACTGAATTTGTTATTAATTTGTAAACAATGTGTGTACATCATATTGCTTTTGAACAGAATCGAAATCTAACTTCTGAATCACTTGATTCGGAATTTCTACATAAATTCTACACTAATTTCTTTCTTCTACACATATCACACATTCTTTCAACTCTCCATCAATTCTTTATTTATAGATGTTGAAGAGTCTTGATCGAAGTGTCGTGTCCGTTGTGAAGGATCGTGTCCGTTGTGAAGGAATGTCTTTATCCACCCGAACGATCGCGTTCCGTCGAAAATGAAAGTGTGTAACTAGGCTTCTAAATCTCCTGCTCGTACCGAGAATTATCAAATTCACTACCGAGAATGGGGGAGCATCAATTGTACTTCGGACGAAGGGTAAAATGGCTGAAGGACGCGTGTCGCGACCGTGAAAAGGGGAAGCCGCGGTCACGGCACGGAGCATTTTTCATCTTTTCGCTCTCGTTCGTGTCCTCGACTTGGCGTTATTAATTTTCGTCGTCTTCGACTCCTTTTGTAGGGCTTTTCTTCTATTTTCGAGCTCTTTTTACTCCTATTTGGATTTTACCAAATATTTATGTACCTTGCATGAAAGAAACATATTCGAAAGTAAAAGCTTTCTAAATAGGTATAAATAGCATAAATTCGTAGCAATATTGATGTAATTATTGATAATATTTTAGGTATATTTTGGGCTTAACAAATACCTTTTGAAGAACAATCTACCGTTGTTAAAGAAGCGCCCACAATTCTTCTCCGAGTTCCCAAGCACGCAGTATAACACGCAGTATAACCTCGTTATCATCTCCCACTAGAAAACCATATCTAACTGGGAGTTCACGAACTCTTCGTGATCTACGAATAGGTGCCACTGGAGTCTCATCTAATGGGACTTCTTAGGGTACCTCAACCGCTTCTGTTGTTTCAGTCGGTGTTTCTTCCTCTTGAACTTCGTCGAGTTCAATCACGCTTCCCTTTTGTGTTTCTTCGAGAAACTCTTTCTCTAATTTCTCTAAGAAGGTTGCGTGCTTGGATACTATTACTTTCTGATCATCTGGATGATAGAAGTAATACCCTACGGTTTCCCTGGGATATCCAATGAAGAAACATTTATCAGATTTAGAATCTAGTTTGTCGGACGCTATGTGTTTGACATACGCTGAACAACCCCATACTCTCATAAATGAGAACACGGGTTTCCTACCAATGAACAATTCATATGGTGTGGAACTAGCGGATTTAGTTGGTACTCGGTTCAGGGTGAAGAGGGCAGTTTCTAAGGCATAGCCCCAGAACGTCTTTGGAAGTAAGGACATGCTCATCATGGATCGTACCATATCTAATAGGGTACGGTTTCTCCTCTCGGATACACCATTGTGTTGTGGTGTATAGGGAGGTGTCCATTGTGAGCATATCCCACATTCAGTTAGATAATTCAGAAAATCATCAGAAAGATATTCGCCACCTCGATCGGATCGAAGCGTCTTTATTTTCTTTCCTAATTGATTTTCTACTTCATTCTTGAAGCATTTGAACTTGTCAAAAGCTTCTGATTTGTGCATCATCAAGTAGATGTAACAATATCGAGTATGGTCATCTATGAAGCTTATGAAGTATCTGAATCCTCCTCTTGCTTGGACCGACATAGGACCGTATACATCTGAATGAATGAGTCCTAGAGTGTCTGATACACGCTCACCTTTATTGCTAAAGGGTGTCTTTGTCATTTTACCTTTTAAACATGATTCGCATGTTTCCAATGATTCAGAATCGATTGGATCTATAAGCCCATCTGAATGTAGTTTTAGCATGCGTCTCTTGTTTATATGGCCTAAACGACAATGCCACAAGTAAGTTGAATTATCTAGCTTATGTCTTTTGGTATCAATTGCAAAAGCAGGAATTTTGTTATCTAACACATAAATCCCATTTTGTGAAATTCCTGAAAAATAAAAGATCGAATCTTTATAAATATTGCAACTCTTGTCTTTTATTGAAATATGAAAACCGTCGTTAACAAGACGGCTAATAGAAATAATGTTACGAGACATCTCAGGAACGTATAAACAATTCCTTAATTCTATTACAAGCCCAGAGGGCAAAGGTAAAACATAATCTCCAATTGCGAGGGCGGCAACTCTTGCTCCATTTCCAACTCGCAAGTTTATGCTTCCTTTCTTTAGTTCCTTAGTCTGTTTTAGCTCCTGCATATTTGTACAAATATGAGATCCACATCCGGTATCAAGTACCCAAGATTCAGACAGTGAAACTGTATTTATTTCAATATAAAACATACCAGATGTAGAAGCACCGCCTTTTCCCTTCTTGAGGGTGGCTAGATACTCCTTGCAGTTTCTCTTCCAATGCCCGTCTTTACCACAGAAGTGGCACTCTCCTTTGGGCTTCTTCACTTCCTTTCCCTTGGACACAGCTTTCTTACCTTTCTTGGGATGTTTAGGATTGGGAAAATTCCCTTTCCTTTTCTTCGATCCCTCAATTACAAGAGCCTGTATGGTCTTGTCTTTCTTCATATTGGGCTCAAGTGACTTGAGCATATTTGCAAGCTCTTCAAGAGAGGTTTGCAAGTCATTCATCTGATAGTTCATGATGAACTGTGAATAAATTTCTGGGAGGGATTGAAGAATTAAGTCAACACTTAATTCGTTATCCATCGCAAATCCAATACTAGAAAGTTTGGTAATGTAGCCAATCATCTTGACACAATGTGTCATGACTGATGTGCCCTCTTGCATCCTGCAACGATATAACAGCTTGGATATCTCGTAGCGTTCGCACCTGGTTTGTTTCCCAAACAATTCCTTTAGGTGCATGATGATGGAATTGGCATTCATCTCCTCATGTTGCCTTTGTAATTCTGATGTCATCGATGCAAGTATGATGCATCCGGCATGATCGTCATCAGCCTTGTGCTTCTGATAAGCATCAATTTCCTCGATGGGAGCATCATCTTCAGGGACAGGGGGTATCGGTGTATCAAGTACATACCCAATTTTCTCGAACTTCAAAACAATTTTAAGGTTACGAAACCAGTCGGTGAAGTTTGAACCATTCAGTTTATTATCGGTAAGAATGTTTTGCAGATTGGTTTTAGTCATGATTTTAAGAGTGTGTGTTTAAACAAAACCTGAGAGTGAGAGAGAGTAAACGTATGTCATTCATTTGCTTTAAAGTATAACAATCTAAAATTATAGGCCTTTTAATTTATTTCAGATTGCTCCCACTATTTTGCCAAATTAATAGCCCTCCATATTAATTCGAAGAATTTCACAAATCCTTTAGTGAGCTAGGATCCTAACTCCTGAGATTTCGCCTTGAGTTTGCTTAACAAGCTAGTCTCATTTGTTAGGTAGATTCATGTAATCAATCACATCTTGAATGTGACTCCTAGGTTATTGGGTTACTAACCACATTAGTAACTAATATGCTATTCACATTAATCCCAACCATATTGCCCATTAGTTTATGACAACATGAGTTTGCTCATCCAATTATCATAATCTAATTTAAGTATTACCCCATATTCATGAAAGAATGACTTTTGATAATTCAGGTGTTACCATAAGACCCCGAGCTTGAGTTTGCTCAACAACCCAAAGGCCCCCAGTACTGCCGGCTGAATTATAATATTAGGGAGGGGCAACCGATTTTAATAACTTGCTTATTTACTTAACTTTTTAACGAGGGATTTTATTTAGGTCTCATAATCTAACTTAGTCTTGATTTGCTTTAGCATACATCAGACACACATACATTCACATACATTGGTGTTATGGACATATCATCTAAATTATTCCGTCGAGCCAGAGACGGAATAAAAGGACAAACCTAAGGAAATACTAACTATTACATATTTCTCTTTAGGTCCTCCGTCTTCTCCATGGCGCCTTGAAATTACATATTAATTTCTATACTACTATAAGAAAACTTCAATTGAATTGAAGGGAATCGGATGAGAGGAGAAATTACAATAGATAGTAGAAAGGCAGGACGCGCAGGCCCTATTTCAAAAATACCAAAAGACTAAAAGATGGTCCAAATATGTCCATAACTCCAAACATGCATAGACTCAATTAAATAAATTTAATTGGTTGATTACATAACCGGCTTATGTAATATTTAGGTTAATCACATTAACTTGTCAAATTAACTTTCATCCAATTTTACTTCTAATCGTTTTGTATCTTTATATTAATCCTTAGATTAATATAACCATATAAAACGTCGATTATGCATGTCCCAATTATTTTGATTTCAATTCATTTAACACTTTGATTTACAACTTGGTAAAAACAAACTTTTAAATGAATTTTTCATTCGATAATCAAAACAGAAAACTATTAATTTCCGAAACATATATTTATATATACAAATTATATTCAAGCCGATTTTAACAATTAAAATCAAGTGGGATTCAGGCCTGGGCCCGAAACTGGGCTGCTGCCGTTTGGCAGCAGCCCCGCGGCTGCGCACGCGGCTGCTGCCGCGAAGCAGCAGCCGCGCGACAGCGGCTGGTCGCGCCGTGAGGCGCGACCCGAGCCGCTGTCGTATTTATATATTTTTTTTTATTAAACCATATATATATATATATATATCAGATTTTAAAACGGTTTTAAAAACGATTTTCAGAAATAGGAAAAACTACAATAGATTTCCATTTTATCTTTTAGAATTAATAAAACTAATTTTATTAACCTAACAATAAAACTAATAGATTTTGTTATAATGATTATCAACCGAAATAATTAGGAATATACGCATAATCTATTTTAATTAACAATTAACTAAAATTTATTTATCTTTAGAATTAATTAATCAAACAATTTGTTAATTAATCCTAACCATAAACTAGGGGATGCGAATTCACGAACTAGGGGATGCGAATTCACTTTCTCTCTCTAATTGTATGTTTCGAAAATCACAATGAGGGGAGGGGTTAGGCTTAGTCGAAATTCATGTAGTAGGGGGGTATATATAATAACTTGTATCTAAACCCTAGTTAGATAGGAATAGGTTACTTAATAGGAATTCAATTCGGAATAGGATTCCCAATTATTATCTTATAATACATCTAATATATCTAAGATAATAATAAATAACCTAATTGGATAATAATAGGAGTATATTAATCTAATTAAAACTCCTAACTTAATTATCTCTTAATTAATTTAATTCATAAACCTAATCAAATTAGGATTAATGGAATTAAAATAATTCCTTATTTATTATATATAAATTTTGGCCCCCTCTATTTAAATGGGCCTTACTGGGCTCAATTGGGCTTCCATCTATTAATGACATCCATCTCTCTTTTAGTTCCAAGCCTTATGTGTGATCCATTAGGTTCTTACTACTTCTGGCCGTATGCAACTATTAAATTAATTTCTTCAAGAATTATATTTAATCCTTGCATAACGGAATGATGTACTGAGTATGTTATTGGCAAGTCTGTAATCATTCCCCCAGAGTCCGTTAAGAAGACATGTTGATTCTGTCGTTAACCCTTCCGTATTAGTTATAGTATAATTCGATCCTTTATCAACTACATCCTTGAACTGAATCTTATGACTATGGGTAATGTCAAGTCACATATAGCGAGACGTTCAGTTTACTTGTATAGGCCGAGTCAACTCAAATAGATAGGTTAAGTGAAATCTGTATTTCTTACTCTTAAGCTATCACCTTGCAAGGATTTAGAGTCGAGTCTTCCACAAGCGATCCTTGGATGTATCTCCCATTAATCGGGAGTGATAAATGCTCAATCCAATGTATAACTACCCTGACATTACCTCCTGTGACACCCAACCTTTGCAGTTCACACCCCAGAGTCATCTCTGTTAAGGATCGTGGGACCGCAGGATCAAAGTCTCATATTCAGTAATTCAGGATGCCCAATTAACATTCCTTTGAGTCTGAGGATTAGTTATAACTATTAATACCAATGAGATGAACAGGTGACAAGGATGAATCTACCCATCCTGTTATCTCAAATCGGATCCCCAATCCTAATGAACGACGTTTCATCGGATCTATGTAACTGTCCAGATATCTATATATATGAAGCTTGTGAGATCAGCTTTCTGTCGGACAGAAGACATTGTTACATACAAGTCTCAACAGTGATATATCAATCCTAAACATATCACTTGACTTGGGGTGGTTTTAAGTTTATTAGTTTATTATAAAGTTTTGTCTCACTTCATGCTTGTATGAACACTTTATAATCACTTTAAACAAACTTACGGATTTCCTTTTATTAGACTTTATTTAGTGCTTAAAAGGGATTGCCTTTATATATAGTTATAAAACATATATCTCATTAAAACAAATGATATAAAGAACAATTCATTTACATTAAGTTTGTATCCTGCAACAATTGTCTATAGGACACTAAACCCCAACATACTCCCACTTGGACTAAAGCCAATTGTTTCTAAAACTTATCCTAGTAGAAGTTAAATGACGATCATGTACTTTCTGGGTTAAAGGCTTTGTCAACGGATCTGCAACGTTGTCCTCTGTAGGTACTCTTTCTATTCTCACATCTCCTCTAGCCACAATCTCTCTTATGATGTGGTATCGCTTTAGGTAGTGCTTGGATGCATTATGAGATCGTGGTTCCTTTGCTTGCGCAATGGCTCCATTGTTATCACAGTACAGAGTAATGGGATTGACAATGTCAGGCACCACACCTAGTTCTGTAATGAACTTTCTAATCCAAACTGCTTCCTTTGCTTCTTCCGCAGCAGCGATGTACTCTGACTCGGTCGTAGAGAAAGCTACGCTTCCCTGCTTGGAACTCTTCCAACTGACCGCGTCCCCATTCAAGATAAACAGGTATCCTGATTGGGATTTAAAATCATTCTCATCTGTGAGATGACTAGCGTCTGAAAATCCTTCAATTTTCAGATCTCCTTCTCCGTACACTAGGAACATATCTTTAGTCCTTCTCAAGTACTTAAGAATGTTCTTGACGGCGATCCAATGCTCGTCTCCCGGATTCCCTTGGTAACGACTCGTTACAGATAACGCGAACGCTACGTCAGGTCAAGTCTAGGACTATTCCTAATCTATCTTTTTATGTTGACTTGAAGTTTGCCTTTGCCTTTGGCAGTTCTTTGTTGCTGACTAGGATTTCTTGGGTCAGCAGACGTTGAACCATGCTTCTGCTGAGTTGTCTCCCCTTGTCTCTGCTGAGTTCCAGCAGCGCAGTCTTTCTCCCCTGTTTTGCCAGCATCGGGATTGGCGGGAGGAAAGAAGATTCCTTGTTGAGCAGCACGAGCCAATTTGGATGAGTACATTTGAAGGTGACTCGTACTTTCCCTAAGACCGTCGAAGACTGCCATGCCATCAGCCATAGTGGAAGTAGGGATCTTAATGTTGGCATTGAGCATACTTAAAAGATACTCTTGAGATTTCCCGATCCAAGTGATAGATTCTGTCAGTTTGGCATAGGATTGATGAAACATCCTGAGCAGTGCAGTGTCATAATTTTGACGTTGAACATTGGTGTGCCGAACCTGCTTAAGGGTAGATTGAGTACACTGCAGAATCTCATTAGTCTTCATGAGGTCAGTGTCCATTTCCTGTTTATTCAGGTTGAGGAGGCGAACAGCTTCACTAATCTGTTCGATGGAACACTGGGAGAAGGAGGAGATAAGCTCACGAGCTCTGGTCAGCTGGGTGAAGTATTGATTGACCTCAGCAAAGGTTGCATAAGTTGAGTTCGCAGCTGATAAGGCATTGAGTTGACCCTGGATGGTATCCATGTGGTTCACCATCATCAGCTGGAGTTCAACCAGCTTCACTATTGATTCTTGCTTGGGTTGTTGAGATTGAAAGGATGTCATGACACTCAGTAAGTCCTTGAGACCCTTGATTTTAGTTAAAAGTTGAGTGATAGAAGAGAGTTGTGTTGGCTCAACATTAACAGACCCAGCAGCATCGGCATTTGTTTGATGAATATCCCGAAGTAAGGCTTGAGCTGAGTCAATGATTCTTCGTCCAGACTCAGTAGCATGTAGGTAAGCATAGGATTCATCATGTTGTGGTTCAAAGGCCGGAATATGAGTAGCACCGGATGGAGGAGGTGTGTGGTGCTGTCCAGAAACAGACGTGCCAGCGTGGTCAGCAGCTGGACATTTATTCAGGTCAGCATGAGGAGCTGACTGGTTATCATTCTGTGTTGAAAGATGTGGAGGAGGATCAGCAGAATTGTTCACTTGCTCAGGATCAGTCTGAAACTGAGTATGGTTAGAAGGTTGAGGTAGTTCAGAACTGACTTGAGCGGGATTTTCCTTAGCTAACTCTTGGTTCTGAGCAGCAGGAACTTTGAGCACTTGCTCGACAGAAAGTTGACACGCAGGAGCTTTGGGATCGGTTTGTTCCTCAGCTTAAGAAACAGAGGCTTGCTTTTTCTTGAGTTGGTCAGGAGTTGGCTCAGTGACCATGGAGAAAAATTGAAACTGGAGTGTGGTGAGGTCAGTGATTGGTTCCCGTAGTGGAGAATCATCCAGGAGGTCGATGACTAGAGATTTCTGAGCCTTCCTTTTAAGTCGTTTGCCTGTGCTGTCCTTTTTGTTTTGAGAAGGGGGGTCAGCAGTAATGGAGTCAAGTGACTCAGAGGCAGAGATAGGACCAAGGTCAGCATCAAGGCCTTCTAACACCTTGTCCTTCACTGGTGTCTTCGCACTATGCTCAGCTTGGTCAGTTTCAACTCGTTCACTTTGCTCAGCAGCAACATTCACATTCGGCTCTGCCAATCCAGTCTTGTCAGCTTGATGCTGACCTCCAATATCATCCAGTTCTTCTTCTTGGTCATTAGGAGTTTTCTCAAGATCAATCTCTTGACTTCTCACAAAGTGTGAGTCTTCGGAGATTACAAAATCAAGAGGAGGTGCATCAATTGGCTTTAACCCAGAATTTTTCTTCTTCTTTTGCAAAGGTTGCTCAGGGGTTTCTTCATTTTCGTCCTCAGGCTCAAGTTGCCTTTTCTGTTTCCCTGCTGACTTAGGTTCACTTTGAGTTTGGGCAGCAACAGCTTTGCTAGAGATTATTCTCAGCTTCCTCAGAGCTATGTTGACATCCCTTGCGGATTGGTTAGCTTTTCGCTTCTTATCCTGTCTTGTTTGGTCAGCAGGTTCAACCATTACCTTCTTTCCTTTCTTGGTTGGCACATCCTATGCTTCCTCAACCATACTATCCCCTTCTTCATTTTCTTTTGCACCTTTTCCCTTTTTGGACTTAATGGGTTGATTATAGGCCAACCCGAACAGTAGTGCCGCTGTGATTTCCGTACCCCATATCTCAATTTCTTCGACCATATTCACTTG
Source organism: Euphorbia lathyris (assembly GCF_963576675.1). Taxonomy (NCBI): domain Eukaryota; kingdom Viridiplantae; phylum Streptophyta; class Magnoliopsida; order Malpighiales; family Euphorbiaceae; genus Euphorbia; species Euphorbia lathyris. Next base: position 62,894,727 of record NC_088914.1, on the reverse strand, counting down.
ATAGTCCTGAAGAATTCTTGTAATGAGGGATCCCATCCTGAGTTTCCCAGTACTCCGTTGGAATGCACCGATAAGAAAGACGGGCATGTTGAGCGGTTGGTAGGTCAGCATGTGCCAGATGAAGCACTGCTTGAAGTTAGACGCTGATGAGGAGGAGTTGACCTTGAGGAATATGAAGTTGGTCAGGATGTAATGAGTCATTTTCTGAGGCTGACCCATGCACGTGCTGGCTATTTCTCCCTTGTGGGTCTTTGGCTTACAGAACTCAATAGGGTAGTCAACTTTTGTGTAATCATTGGTGGTTCTGAGTTCTGAACCTTTGGTTTTCAGTTTTAGCAAAGTTCCGAGATAGGACGGAGTGATTGTAATATCCTTGCCTTTGACCTTGGTGATCAAGTGGTCAGCATTGTCCTCGTCAACTCGGAGATTAGCGTAAAATTCTCTTACCAACTGCGGGTAAGTGATACCGGGAAGAGAGAATAGCTCGGTCCATCCGTTTTTGGAGATCCACTCACAGAAAGGTTTCTCAGCCGTTATGAAGCTCGGGGAGAACCAACGGCAACAAAGTACCTCACAGTTCTTTACATTGTTATATACAGGAGTGAATACTTTTTCCTTGGGTTGCTTGTCCTTCTTCTTTTTCTGTTTCTTTAAGGAGTAGCCTGGTCAGCTTGAGGATATTTGCCGGAGGTGCTGACTTTAGATTGGTCATGCTGACCATCCCCTTGAGACTCACTTGAAGTCTCTTCATAGTCCTGCTAAGCAGGAGACGGAGGGTTTTCATCGGAGCGATTGTTATCATAATCGGCACCGGAGATGTTTTGAGAATCGTCAGACATGATTCTTGATTTGAGAGGTTTTGGGATTTAAGAGAGAGAGAGAGAGAGATTGAATGCCAGAAATTTTGAATGTAAAGAGGGGTGAGTAAGAATTCGTCCACTATTTATAGGAGTGTCGAGTTGATCTGATAGGTCGGAATGGCGGTTTGGCATCGAGATGATCAATCGACAGTTATCCCTGGAATTTATGACACATTTGGCGCATGTGTTTTCTAATTATTGTGCTTACGTCATCCTAGGTGGCTATTTAATGTGCGTGCTAGCATTTATTGTCTTTACTGGCTTTACTCAGTATCTAGAATACTAAACATTTTTGTCATTCTGAGTGCACAATTTTTTCGTAGAGGAAGTATTTGTATGCTTTGTAACTCAGCTTATGATAATCACTCAGTATGTATGTCTACTCAGCATAAGGTGATTTTATGTAACTCATGTTAACTCAGCATGCAATAGTTGTTGAAACACCTTTCCACAAGATTTTGATTTGACAAAATCATCCATGATTAAAAGACAATTAAATTTATGTGCTTTATTTAATTGTACTAATCCGTTTGTTCAATGTTGAGTATAAATATAAATAAAGATAAATATAAAAAGTAAGACAGGAAGAGGTCAGCATAGAAGCCCAAAGTATCAAGCTGAGTGGAATCAAACTTAGCATCAAAAGACAAAGACACACACGCCCACAACAACTGTCCCACGAAGCTGAGCTGACTAAACTTACACTCAGATTGGAAATTGTAAATGACAAGGTTTTACGAAGTAGAAGCTGAGTGATTCTTCAGGACAGCATGAAAAAGTCGTTAGCTAAAAGACAATGATTACCGTCCCTCTGTACCAATAATTGAATCCTTGGAAATACGCAGAAGACACATTCCGAGATGTATGGGTCAATGGATTATTGGTAAAGGACAACTGACACAAAAAGACAAACCAGATGCAAGAGGACAAGCCTGACGTCTGAAGAAATGCAGAGGAAGGGAATGGCCGAAGCAGTCTGAAGCTGACCAGAATATGTCCCCTAAAAGAGCCGTTTTAACCTTAACGGCTACATCATTTCAAAATGATCCAATTCCAGATTTTCTCCTATATAAGGACAATCAAAATCCTTGGATCATTGCCGGATTACAAAAGAGAAAAATACTAGAGAGAAAAGATACAAAAGCACTTAGTTACAAAAATAGATCTTACACCCATCTTTCATTCTTTGTGTAAATGCTAGAGTGATTACTTGTAATCTTCTAAAGTGTTCTTTATTTGAAAAGGAACAAGTGTTTATCAATTGTAAAATTGAGAGTGCTGTGCTGAGTGTTTGGTTATAAACATTCAGTGGTAGAGAAATCTAGGTGCTGGGTGTAGCACTTAGTAGGAGTTGAGTAGACGAATAGAGGAAGGTACTCTTGCATATTCAACTGCCTTGTAATTGGTTTGTGCTCTACCTTTAAAGAGCTCAGTATTGGATTCTAAAAGCCCGGAGGACTCTGGGGACTGGACGTAGGCAGAGAGGCCGAACCAGGATAAGTAATACTGAGTAATCTCTAAACTCTCTCTTAACTTATATATGTGCATGTGTTGTATGTGAAATTTACTCAGCATATAAAATTGTTTAAAGTTAACTCTGAGTAATTTCAGGTGCTGAGTTAGACGCTGACCTCCAAGAGTGTCAATACCTAACTTATAAATAAAATAGCTTTAGTCAATATCAGTCCAAAGCTGTCTTATAGCATATCTGGCCAAGCTGACCAAAAGCTGAGCTGACCAACTAGCAAAAATATCCAAGTCAGCATACAATTAAACCAAAAAAGTTATATTAGTTCCTAACCCCCCCTTGGAACTAATCATACGGGACCAACAAGTGGTATCAGAGCCTAAGCTCTCTACTCAAAGATATAACTATCTTGAGCGGATCCCATAAATGGGTGAGAACAGCACTCGTTTCCTTCCAGGGAATCAAACAACACAGATACTCCTTGAGGGATTATCAATCACTAGGCCTCCCCTATTCTTTGGATCTAATTATACATTCTGGAAGAATAGGATGAAAAACTTTATTCAAGACACAAACATGAGTGCGTGGCTTGCAATTATTCAAGGTCCACATGTGCCATATAAAACTGTTGACAATGAGAAAATTGTTAAGAGCGAAGCTGAGTGGACAGAGGATGACCTCAGGAAATTACAAAATAATGCCTCGACTATAAATATGCTTCACTGTGCTTTAGATGCTGCAGAATACAATAAGATTTCAGGTTGTGAGTCAGCCCAGGAGATTTGGAAAAAGCTTGAAGTGACCTATGAAGGCACCAGTAAGGTTAAGGAGTCCAAAGTCAATCAGCATATGAGACTCTACGAGCTGTTTGAGATGAATGAAAACGAAGACATCTCAGAAATGAACGCAAGATTCACCAACATCATAAATGAGCTCAAAAGACTTGGAAAGAACTTCACTGAAGAGGAACAGGTGAAGAAAATCCTGAGAAGTCTACCTAAGAGTTGGCAAGCAAAGAAAACAGCTGTTGAAGAAGCTCAGGACCTGACTACCTACAAATATGATGAGCTAATCGGATCCCTGCTGACCGATGAGATCTCTATGAAAAATTTTGAGGCAAAAGAAAAATCTGAAGATAAGAAACAAAAATCTCTAGTGATGAAAGCTGACTCCACAGAAGCTGAGTCAACTGATGATGAGGAAATAGCCATGTTCACTAGAAAGATGAAGAAGCTGTTCAGAAGAAATGACATGAACAGCAAAAGGCCATACAAAAGAGGTGACAAATACAAAGCTGAGTCCAGTGACAAATATAAGAAGGACAGCTCCAAGTCTGTCACATGTTTTGAGTGCCACCAAACTGGGCACATCAAGTCAAGCTGCCCAAACCTAAAAAGAGATAAGAAGGGAAACAAGAAGGCAATAGTAGCAACATGGAGTGACAGTGATGAATCAACATCATCCGAAACTGAGCAAAATGAAACGGCCAATATATGCTTCATCGCAGATGATGGAGCTGACCAATCTCAATCTGAGCAAGCTGACCTCTCTGATGAAACTGACCAGGAGGAACACAACAATGAGGTTAGCTTGACATGCATAGAGAAGTCAAAGCTGTGGTATATAGACAGCGCATGCTCAAGGCACATGACAGGTGATGAAACACAATTCATCACACTAGAGCTTAAACGAGGGGGAAGTGTAAGCTTCGGAGACAATAAGAAGGGTAAGATAGTCGGCTCAGGTACTATCGGAGGTAACCCAACTATTGAGTCAGTCTCCCTAGTTAAAGGTCTCAAATACAATCTACTGAGTGTAGCTCAGCTTTGCATGAGCGGCAGAAAGGTTGTATTCGATAATACTAAGTGTCAAATACTCGAGGGGAACACAAATGAATTGATTTTAACTGCCCCTCGCGTAGATAATGTATACATGCTAAATTTAGAAAAATAGTTTTCCAAAAACATATGCTTAGTGTCTAAAGAGGATAACTCCTGGCTATGGCATAGAAGACTTGGGCATGTCAGCATGGACCTTCTTGCCAAATTAGCTAGAAAGCAATTAGTTGAGGGATTACCCAAATTGAAATTTGAAAAAGATCAATTATGTAAAGCTTGTCAGCAAGGGAAACAAACCAAAAAGTCATTTCAAAGTAAAAATATTGTCTCAACCAAGAGATCATTGGAATTACTACACTTGGATCTTTTCGGGCCTATCCAGCCACTCAGCTTGGGAGGCAAGAAATTTTCCTTGGTCATTGTAGATGATTTCTTTCGGTACACTTGGATCATCTTGCTGAGTAGCAAGGATGAAACCTTTGAGATGTTCACTGCACTTATTAGAAAGCTTGAAATTGACAAAGACCTAAAAGTAGCTCATATTAGAAGCGACAATGGTGGAGAATTCAAAAACCAACAGTTTGATGAATTCTGTGAAACCAGTGGTATTGGCCATAATTTCTCTGCTCCTAGAACACCTCAACAAAATGGGGTTGTTGAAAGGAAGAACAGAACAATTGTCGAAATTGCTAGAACCATGATGAGTGAAAATAGGCTTCCAAAGTACTTCTGGGGTGAAGCTGTCCACACAGCATGCTATATATTGAATAGGGATCTAGTAAGACCTATACTTAAGAAAACCCCATATGAACTTTGGAAAGGACGAAAGCCCAATATTGGTTACTTTCGTGCTTTTGGATGTAAATGTTTCATACTCAATACAAAAGACAATCTTGCAAAATTTGATGCTAAAGCTGACGAAGCGATCTTCTTAGGGTACTCAACAAACAGTAAAGCATATAGAGTCTATAATAAACGAACTTAGATTGTAGAAGAGTCTGTTCATGTTGAGTTCGATGAAGCTGACCCAACAGGAAAGACAACTCAGCTCACTGAAGATGAACCAAGCTCAGCTTCCGCTGATCAAAATGGAGCCTCTGAATCATCAATACAAGGGCTGACCAAAGGTAAGCAAGAAGTTGAAATAACATTTACTGACCAATCTATTCCTGTGGAGATTGCATAAACACCTATTCCAAATGACTCAACATTGCCCAAAGAAATAAAAATCCCAAGAGGACATTCAGAAAAGTCCATTCTTGATGCTGCTGACAACAAGTTGATGACCAGAGATCAGCTCAGGAAATACCTCAGCAATATCTCATTCGTCTCAGTACATGAGCCAAAGAATTTTGCCGATGCTGAGCATGATGAATATTGGATAAATGCCATGCAAGAAGAGCTCGACTAATTCACCAGAAATGAGGTATGGGATTTAGTGCCTAGACCTAGGGACCAAAAGCCTATAGGAACTAAGTGGGTTTTTAGAAACAAACTAGATGAGCATGGAAATGTGATAAGGAACAATGCTCGACTTGTAGCCTAAGGCTATAGTCAGCAAGAGGGAATTGACTATGGGGAAACATTTGCACCTATTGCTAGGTTAGAAGCAATACGCATATTGTGTGCTTAAGCCAGTTTCATGAACTTTAAGTTATACCAAATGGATGTCAAAAGTGCATTTCTTAATGGTTTCATAAACGAAGAGGTATATGTTAATCAACCTCCTGGGTTTGAAGATCCAAAATTTCCAAACCACGTTTATAAACTCAAAAAGGCCTTGTACGGTCTGAAACAAGCTCCAAGAGCTTGGTATGAGAGGTTGACCAACTTCCTGCTGACAAGGAACTATGTCAGGGGAAAAGCTGACACAACCTTGTTCATTAAGAAAAAGGGAAAACATACCCTACTTGCACAAATATATGTAGATGATATATTATTTGGTGCTACTGACGAATCTTTGTGCAAAGAATTTAGCAAACAGATGCAAACTGAGTTCGAGATGTCCATGATGGGGGAACTCAACTTCTTCCTTGGACTCCAAATCAAGCAAGGTAAGAATGGCATCTTCATAAGCCAGTCCAAGTACACCAAGGAAATGTTAAAGAAGTTCAATATGATGGACTGCAAACCAATTTCAACCCCTATGGGTACTGATACTGTCCTATGCAAAGATGAGAAAAGTAAGTCAATAGACACTAAACTCTATCGAGGTATGATAGGTTCGTTACTTTATCTCACAGCTAGTAGACCAGATATACAGTACTCAGTATGTTATTGTGCGAGATATCAAGCTGATCCCAGAGAATCTCATCTAACAGCTGTAAAAAGAATCTTTAGATATTTGCAGAGTTCAGTTGATGTAGGTCTATGGTATCCAACCTCAAATGACTTCACACTCATTGGATATACTGATGCTGACTATGGACGAGATAAGCTAGAACGTAAGAGCACTTCAGGAGGATGTCATTTCCTTGGAAGCTGTCTAGTATCTTGGTTCAGCAAGAAGCAATCATCTGTGGCCCTGTCTACAACTGAAGCTGAGGACGTGGCTGTTGGAAGCTGTGTTGCTCAAGTTCTATGGATAAAGCAACAGCTTGAGGATTATGGAGTAAAGACTGAAACAATAGAGATCAAATGTGACAACAAGAGTGCCATTAATCTGTCCAAAAATCCAATCCAACATAGCAGGATGAAGCATGTCAGCATAAGGCATCACTTCATCAGAGATCACGTACTAAAAGATGAGATCAAGCTAACCTATGTGCCAACAAATGAACAGCTTGCAGATATCTTCACCAAACCCTTAGCACGTGAACAATTCAACATACTAAGGGAAGCTATTAGTATGTCTAATCCCCTTCAATAAATTCCTAAGTAAATGCTGTATGATTGCCATGCTGAGTGAAAAGTTGAACCTTGTGCAAATACCATGCTGAGTAAAATAATTCCTACTTACTAAACTTGAAACGTAGAAAAATCACCTCATACTAAGTTGACATACATGTTGAGTGATTATCCTGAGTAGGTACATATACTGAGCAACTATCATATGCTAAGATAGAAAATTCATCTTGATAGAACTAAGTACTCAGTGGCACAAACGGTTCATTTTCTAGGAAAATTGCGCTAGAATCCACTCGCACCATTAAATGCCAACACGTGTAATAAAAAGCACCTAGGAGAGGCAAACAATTATGAGACAACCCATGCGCCGGAAATTTCATAAATGATAGAATCTCTGTCGGTTGAATGCCCCAAGGATAAACGGCTAGTACAATTAATAGGACCGCTTTTAGGTATATATAAATACTGGATAAATTACTCCTCAAAGTCTATTCACGCGTAAATCCCTTGGCATTCAAAATCTCTCTCTCCTAAACCGTTCACCAAAAATATCTGAAAATGACCAACACAAAAAAAATCTCCGGTGAAAATTCTGGAAAACTAATCACCGATGAAAGCCCTAAATCTCCTCCTAAGTCTAACATAACTCCGAGCAAACGTCGTCAAACGGATCCGGCAAGTTCCTCAAAGCAGAAGAAACCCATTGCTAGAACCATGGTGAAGGTTCACACAAAAGTCCACAATCTGGAAGTCCTCAAATGCCGCTGGTTCTCTCCCAGTTTCATTACCGACGAAAAGCCTTTTTCTGAATGGATTGAGAAAAATGAGTGGACAGACCTCTTCTCTCTCCCCGGAACCACCTATCCACGATTGGTTAGGGAATTCTACTCCGGTCTTCATGTTGACAAGGATGATGCTGATTATTTGGAGACGCACGTTAAAGGTCACAAAATTGTCATTACTCCATCCTACTTAGCAACCTTACTAAACTTGCCTAACAAAGGAACAGAGTTTCGAACAACAAAAGAAAAGGTATCAAAGGAAATGCTTGACCAGATGAAGGGGTTTTGCAAACCCAAAAATTACAAAGGAGAAATACCCAGCACGAGTATGGGGCAAAACCAGAAGATGGCGCACTACATCTTAACAAACTTCATCTTCCCTAAACTCAACTCTGCTTCATCTGCCTCCAATTTCGAGCAGTGCTTCATTTGGCACATGCTTACCTATTGTCCGCTGAATATGCCTGTGTTTTTGGTGGGAGCACTTCAACGAGGGGGAAAGAAACTTCGACTAGGATCTCTCATCACCAAGATCCTTGAAGATCACAAGATTGAGACCATCACTAAGACTAAAAGCTTGGGAGCAGAAATAACCGCAGCTCTGCTAACTGGGTTATTGTTCAACCAACCACTAAAAGGAGGTGAAGATGTTGAGGAAGATGAGGAAGAAAACGATGCTGAGCAAGAAGTTGAAACTGTGCTAGCAGCAGATGATGCTGAGCCAGAAGTTGAACCAGAGGATGTTCCTGCCGATTCTCCCAAAGCAAAGAAGAAGAGAAAGACACTTGCCACTTGGGCAAAGGATATTGAGACTGTGCCCAGGAAGAAGAGGGCTATGACAAGAGGAAAGAATACTGATGCTGACCTACCTCAGGTTACACCAAAGTCAGCAGAAAAAAGGAAAGGGCAAGCTGAGCCCGAGGAAGAAAATGAGGAATCCCCAGAACAGCCGCTAAAGAAGAAAAACAGAAATTCTGGGTTGAAAATAGTTGAGGCTGACCCCATTGATTGGGTTGTAACACCCAAATCTCACTGCACTCAGAACATTGGGATTGATCTTGAGAAAACTCCAGTTGAGCAAGCTGATGAAGGAGAAGAACAAGAACAGGATGATACTCAGCTTCATGCTGAAGGAAATGATCATACTGAGCAGGCTAATGATGAGCAACAACAGGAAGCACATGCTGAACAAGAAGAAGGAGATAATCAAAGAGAGGATCTAAATGTTGAAGTTGAGGTTGAGGATGTAGATGCTCAAACTGACCTGTCACCTCCAAAAACTAAGTCCCTCAGAAGACTGAAGAAGAAAGCTGTCAAAACTCCTCTCATTGATCTCTTGGCAGATTCTCCCTCCTTGGAGCAAACTATGGATCCATCCAATATCCATTTTGAGTACTTCTCCCACCATGTTGAGTCTCCTCCCAAGGTATCAGAGCAAAATCAAGCCTCTGTTACTCGAAGTGAGGAACATGCCAAGACTCCACAAAATCCAAATCCTGCCGAGCAAGTGCTCGAAGAACCAGCCACTCAACATGGGGAGAAAGCTATGGATCCACCTGTTCAAGCTCAACATCCTGATCAAGACCCAATTGCTCAAGCTAGTAAGCAACCAACTCCACCACCATCCACCTCCACCTTCATTCCTGTGTCTGAGTCAACTTCAGCTGAGCAACATGCCTATCTTAGTGCAACTCAGTCTGGCCGTCGCATCATTGAAACGGCTCAATCTCTTCTCTAGGAGTTTACCACTTCTGATGCTGCGAGGTCTGCTAATCCTGAGTCAACCAATATCTCTGCAATCACTGAACTTCTCACAGAAATTAAGGGACTCAAGGATCTTATCAATATTGTGACCACCATCCAATCACAGCAACCTAAGCAAGATCACATTGCCAAGCTGACTGAGTTATTCCTTCTAATGATAAACCACATGAACTCACTTGAAGGTAAGATCAATAATCTCTCTGTCCCTACTCCAGGCTATGCAACTTCCGCTGAGTTAGATCAACAATTTGCTAAACTGAGAGCAGAACTGCCCAACCTTGGGCCTACGGCCAATCCTGAGTATGCTACATCTGCTGAGTTGCAGGGATGCTTTGCCAAGCTGACTGCCGATCTTACTTGTACAAGTGAGCTTGTTTCCTCCACTTCTCAATGTACAATTGATCAACTCAGTGAAGCCGTGAGTCTTCTCAGTGTCAACAAAGCTCAGATGGATGTTGACCCCATCAATGATAAACTTTCACAAGGTCTTCTATAGGCCGTTCGCTATGACAGTGGTCAACGCATCTTCTATGATTCTGCCCTCTTGAAAATGTATCATCAATCCTTTGCTCAGATCACCAGCTCCCTTACCTGGCTTAGCAAGTCCCATGAGTGTATTATCAATCTGATCACTGGATCTATCCCCGTTCCTCGAAATGTTCGAGATTATTGCGTACCTGTAATAGACGGCTTGAGTGAGAGCACGAAGCATTTACAACGCTATTCGAATGTTCTATCCTCAGCTGCAAGAAATGAAACCTTTGTCTATAAACCCGATGCTGGCAAAACGGGGGAGAGAACTAAAACTGGAACTCAACAACAGACAGGTGCATCTGGAAGCAAAGTGAAAGGAAAGGGTAAAGCTGTGTAAAAAAGTGAACCTTAAGTGTTTGTGTGTGAAATGTGAAACTGTTTTTGTGGTTGTTTAAGAAATACATTTTGTGAACACAAGTATTATGCATGTGTATGTTCTGCTTTATTCAATGAACTGTTTTTTTTTGCCATGCTTGTCAATACACATTAACATAAACATTGAACAAACAAATACTCAGTATACAAAATAACGAGTAAATCAAACTGAGTATCCAAGCATTTCTGAAAGCTGACCTAGACTCAAAATAAATTTAGTCAGGACACACACCCTTAGTTTATCTCAAATAAATCTTGATAGGTTTAAGAGGTAAATAAACAGATGCAACCCTTACGGGGGAGAAATTTCAGAAATATGAAAGATAAATCAATCATGGGGAATTTCAAAACTGAGTTCCATAATTATGCATTTTTCCAACATCAATATGGGGGAGTTTGTTGAAACACCTTTCCACAAGATTTTGATTTGACAAAATCATCCATGATTAAGAGACAGTTAAGTTTATGTGCTTTATTTAATTATACTAATCCGTTTGTTCAATGTTGAGTATAAATATAAATAAAGATAAATATAAAAAGTAAGACAGGAAGGTCAGCATAGAAGCCCAAAGTATCAAGCTGAGTGGAATCAAACTTAGCATCAAAAGACAAAGACATACACGCCCACAACAACTGTCCCACGAAGCTGAGCTGACTAAACTTACACTCAGATTGGAAATTGTAAATGACAAGGTTTTACGAAGTAGAAATTGAGTGATTCTTCAGGACAGCATGAAAAAGTCGTTAGCTAAAAGACAATGATTACCGCCCCTCTGTACCAATAATTGAATCCTTGGAAATACGCAGAAGACACATTCCAAGATGTATGGGTCAATGGATTATTGGTAAAGGACAACTGACACAAAAAGACAAACCAGACGCAAGAGGACAAGCCTGACGTCTGAAGAAATGCAGAGGAAGGGAATGGCTGGAGCAGTCTGAAGCTGACCAGAATCTGTCCCCTAAAAGAGCCGTTTTAACCTTAACGGCTACATCATTTCAAAATGATCCAATTCCAGATTTTCTCCTATATAAGGACAATCAAAATCCTTGGATCATTGTCGGATTACAAAAGAGAAAAATACTAGAGAGAAAAGATACAAAAGCACTTAGTTACAAAAATAGATCTTACATCCATCTTTCATTCTTTGTGTAAATGCTAGAGTGATTACTTGTAATCTTCTAACGTGTTCTTTATTTGAAAAGGAACAAGTGTTTATCAATTGTAAAATTGAGAGTGTTGTGCTGAGTGTTTGGTTGTAAACATTCAGTGGTAGAGAAATCTAGGTGCTGGGTTGTAGCACTTAGTAGGAGTTGAGTAGACGAATAGAGGAAGGTACTGTTGCATATTCAACTGCCTTGTAATTGGTTTGTGCTCTGCCTTTAAAGAGATCAGTATTGGATTCTAAAAGCCCGGAGGACTCTGGGGACTGGACGTAGGCAGAGAGGCCGAACCAGGATAAGTAATACTGAGTAATCTCTAAACTCTCTCTTAACTTATATATGTGCATGTGTTGTATGTGAAATTTACTCAGCATATAAAATTGTTTAAAGTTAACTCTGAGTAATTTCAGGTGCTGAGTTAGACGCTGACCTCCAAGAGTGTCAATACCTAACTTATAAATAAAATAGCTTTAGTCAATATCAGTCCAAAGCTGTCTTATAGCATATCTGGCCAAGCTAACCAAAAGCTGAGCTGACCAACTAGCAAAAATATCCAAGTCAGCATACAATTAAATGAAAAAAGTTATATTAGTTCCTAACCCCCCCCCCCCTTTGGAACTAATCATACGGGACCAACAATAGTTACTAACTTCGCACAAATCACTCAGCATGGTAATCACTCAACATTCATTTAAACATAGAGTTTTATTGAAGAGGATTAGACATACTGATAGCTTCCCTTAGTATGTTAAATTGCTCACGAGCCAGAGGCTTCGTAAAAATATCCGCAAGCTGTTCATCGGTTGGTACATAGGTCAGCTTGATCTCACCCTTGAGTACATGAGCCCTTATGAAGTGATGCCTTATGCTGACATGCTTCATCCTGCTGTGTTGGATTGGATTTTTGGATAAGTCAATGGCACTCTTATTGTCGCATTTGACTTCGATTGTTTCAGTTTTTACTCCATAATCCTCTAGCTGTTGCTTAATCCATAAGACCTGGGCCACACAGCTTCCAGCAGCTATGTACTCAGCTTCAGTTGTTGATAGGGCCACTGACGATTGCTTCTTGCTGAACCAAGATACTAGATAGCTTCCAAGGAATTGACATACTCCTGAAGTACTCTTACGCTCTAGCTTATCTCGTCCATAGTCAGCGTCAGTGTATCCAATGAGTGTGAAGTCATTTGTATTTGGGTACCATAAACCTGCATTGACTGAGCTCTGCAAATATCTAAAAATTCTTTTTACAGCTATAAGATGAGATTCCCTTGGGTCAGCTTGATATCTTGCACAATAACATACTGAGTACTGAATGTCAGGCCTACTAGCAGTAAGATAAAGTAGAGAGCCAATCATACCTCGATATAACTTACTGTCTACTGACTTACCTTTCTCGTCAGCACAAAGGACAGTGTCAGTACCCATTGGGGTAGATATGGGCTTACATTCTTTCATATCGAATTTCTTTAACATTTCTTTGGCATACTTAGACTGACTAATGAAGATGCCGTTCTTCCCTTTCTTAATTTGTAATCCAAGAAAGAAGTTGAGTTCGCCCATCATAGACATCTTGAACTCAGTTTGCATCTGTTTACTAAATTCCTTGCACATAGATTCATTAGTAGCACCAAAGATAATATCATCTACGTATATTTGTGCCAGTAGGGTATCTTTACCCTTTTTCTTAATGAATAAGGTTGTGTCAGCTTTGCCTCTGACATAGTTCTTGGTCAGCAGGAAACTGGTCAACCTCTCGTACCAAGCACGTGGTGCTTGTTTCAGGGCGTACAGGGCCTTCTTGAGTTTATAAACGTGGTTTGGAAATTTTGAATCTTCAAACCTTGGAGGTTGACTAACATATACCTCTTCATTTATAAATCCATTAAGAAACGCACTCTTAACATCCATTTGATATAGTTTGAAGTTCATGAAACTAGCATATGTACATAAAATTCGTATAGCCTCTAACCTAGCAACGGGAGCAAAGGTCTCACCATAGTCAATGCCTTCTTGCTGACTATAGCCTTGAGCTACAAGTCGGGCTTTGTTCCTAACTACATTGCCTTGCTCATCTAGTTTATTTCTAAAGACCCACTTAGTTTCTATGGTCTTTTGATTCCTAGGTTTTGGTACTAAATCCCATACCTCATTCCTCTTGAATTGATCAAGCTCTTCTTGCATAGCATTGATCCAGAATTCGTCGTGCTCAGCATCGGTGAAATTTTTTGGTTCATGGACTGAGACGGATGCAACGTTGCTAAGATATCTCCCGAGTTGATTTCTTGTCATCAGGTGTTTCTCAGCAGCATCAAGAATGGACTTCTCCGAGTGTCCTCTTGGAATTTTGATTTCTTTGGGTAATGTTGAGTTGTCAGCAGCAGGTGTTTCAACAATCTCTGCAGTTATAGATTGGTCAGCAAAGGTAATTTCAGTTTCGCTTTTACTTTTGGTCAGTTCGTGTGGTAATGACTCAGCGGCTCCATTTTGGTCAGCGAAAGCTGAGCCTGGGTCATCTTCGGCAGACTGACTTGACTTTCCTGCAGGGTCAGTTTCATCGAACTTGATATGGACAGACTCTTCTACGACTTGAGTTCGTTTATTAAATACCCTATATGCTTTACTGTTAGTTGAGTACCCTAGAAAGATCGCTTCGTCAGCTTTAGAATCAAATTTAGCAAGGTTGTCTTTCGTATTGAGTATAAAACATTTACAACCAAAAGCACGAAAGTATCCAATGTTGGGCTTTCGTCCTTTCCAAAGTTCATAAGGGGTTTTCTTAAGAATAGGTCTAACTAAAGCCCTATTGAGTATATAGCATGCTGTGTTGATAGCTTCACCCCAGAAATACTTTGGAAGCTTATTCTCACTCAGCATTGTCCTAGCTATTTCAACTAGAGTTCTGTTCTTCCTCTCAACTACCCCATTTTGTTGAGGAGTTCTAGGAGCAGAAAAATTATGGTCAATGCCGCTGACTTCACAGAATTCATCAAACTGTTGGTTTTTGAATTCTCCGCCATTATCACTACGGATGTGAGCTAATTTTAAATCTCGGTCATTTTCAAGTTTTCTGATCAGTGTTGAGAATGTCTCAAAAGCTTCATCCTTGTTACTCAGCAAGAGGACCCAAGTGTACCGAGAGAAATCGTCTATAATGACTAAGGAAAATTTCTTACCGCCCAAGCTGAGTGGCTGGACAGGTCCGAAAAGGTCCAAATGTAGTAATTCCAATGGACGTTTGGTTGAGACAATATTTTTACTTTGAAAAGACTTTTTGGTTTGTTTACCTTGCTGACAAGCATTACATAATTGATCTTTCTCAAATCTAAGTTTGGGCAAGCCCTCTACTAATTTCTTTCTTGCTAATTTGGCAAGGAAGTCCATGCTTACATGACCAAGTCTCCTATGCCATAGCCAGGAGTTATCCTCCTTTGACACTAAGCATATATTTTTCGAAAAATTCTTTTCTAAACTCAACATGTATACATTGTCAACACGAGGGGCAGTTAAAATCAAATCGTTTGTTTTTCCCTCGAGTATCCGACACTCAGTGGCATCAAATACAACCTTTCTACCGCTTTCACACAGTTGAGCCACGCTCAATAGGTTATATTTGAGACCGCTAACTAAGGAGACTGACTCAATAGTAGGGTTACCTCTGATAGTACCTGAACCTACTATCTTACCCTTCTTGTTGTCTCCGAAGCTTACACTTCCACCTCGTTTACGCTCAAGTGTGATGAATTGAGTTTCATCACCGGTCATATGCCTCGAGCATGCGCTGTCAATATACCAAAGTTTTGACTTCTCCACGCACCTCAGGCTCACCTGCATTTTAAATTATTCATCTTTAGGTACCCAATTCCTTTTGGGTCCTCGTTGGTTAGCATAAACAGGTGACACATCATGCTTTAATTTGTGACGACATACATTTATGGTGTGGCCATCTTTACCATAATAGTCACAAAAGATTACCCTTTGAGGGTGTTTCCTCTTTTGGTCAGCACGATGGTGCTGAGCATACCAACACACCTTTATAGTGTGTCCTCTTTTTCCATAACAGTCACACAGACTGTTCTGCTGAGTGTATTGTCGATGCTGACCAGTACCTTGATACTCAGCATTGGGGTAGAACCTTTTCTTAGCCGATGTACTCAGCTGGTTCTGTATATTTGTGATGTCCTTTCTCAGTTTCTTTGAATCTGACTGGACTTCCGAGACAAAACCATGCATGATTTTCAGATTTTCATCTTGCCTAGTGTTGTCTTGGAGAAGATGTCGGAGGTCACTTAACTTGACCTCTTCGATCTCATCACATCGCCTACTGAGTGCCTTAATTTTCTTGTTACACTTTTTAGTCAGTGTATATAGATCACTCATGGCGTTAATCATTTCATTTCTAAGTAAGAGAAGAGATGTTACCTCATTGGAGTGGTCCTCTTGGTCAGTGTCATCTGAGAGGTCAGCTTGCTCAGATTGGCATAGGTCAGCAGCTTCATCAGCCATGAAACATATGTTTGCCGACTCAGTGGCATCAGCTTCTGATGAGGTTGACTCATCACTATCGCTCCACGTTGCCACCATAGCTTTTCTGCTACCTTTCTTATCTTTCTTCAGTGTGGGGCAGCGTGATTTAATATGCCCAGTTTGCTGACAGTCAAAGCATGTGACAGGCTTCGAGCTGTCCTTCTTGTATTTGCTGTCGCTGGGCTCAGCTTTGTATTTGTCGTTTCTTCTGAAACACCTCTTGCTGTTCTTATCATTCTTTCTGAACAGTTTCTTCATCTTTCTTGTGAACATGGCCATCTCCTCATCATCTGATGAGTCAGCTTCTGTTGAGTCAGCTTTCATGACAAGTGATTTTTGCTTCTTGTCCTCTGACTTTTCTTTAGCTTCAAAATTCTTCATTGAAATCTCATGGGTCAGCAGAGATCCGATCAGCTTGTCATATTTGTATGTGGTCAAGTCCTGAGCTTCTTCCACAGTTGTCTTTCTTGCCAGCTTTTGGGTAGACTTCTTAAGATTTTCTTCACCTGCTCTTCTTCTGTGAAGATCTTGCCGAGTCGTTTAAACTCATTTATGATATTTGTGAACCTTGAGTTCATCTCCGAGATGTCTTCATTCTCATTCATCTCGAATAGCTCGTATAATCGTATGTGTTGGTTCACCTTTGACTCCTTGACCTTGCTGGTACCTTCATAGGTCAATTCCAGCTTCTTCCATATCTCCTGTGCTGACTCACAACCTGAAATTTTGTTGTACTCTGCAGCATCTAACACATAGTGAAGCATATTGATAGCCGAAGCATTATTTTGCAGTTTTCTAAGGTCATCCTCTGACCACTCAGTTTCACTCTTAACAACTTTCTCGTTGTCAACTGTTTTGTAAAGCACATATGGGCCTTGAACTATTGCAAGCCACGCACTCATGTTTGTAGCTTGAATAAAGTTTTTCATCCTGTTCTTCCAAAATGTATAATTTGATCTGAAGAACAAGGGAGGCCGACTAATAGATAATCCCTCAGGGAGTATCTGTGTTGTTTGGTTTCCAGGAAGGAAGCGAGTGCTGTTCTCAGCCATTTATAGGGATCAGCTCAAGATAGTTTTATCTTTAAGTAGTGAGCTACTTAGCTCTGATACCACTTGTTGGTCCCGTGTAATTAGTTCCAGGGGGGTTAGGAACTAATGTAACTTTCTCATTTAATAATGCTGACTTAATCAATTCTTTAAATTACTTAACTCATTTTTGGTCAGCACGGCCGAGAGAGATGTAAGACAGCTTTAGTCAGAGGCTGACTAGAACCGTTTTACTTGCGAGTTGGGAATTAACACTTAGGTCAGCTTCCAACTCAGCACTCAGATTACTCAGTGTCAGCTTATATAATTTATATCCTGAGTAAATTAAGCAAGCAACACATACATATATATATTGAGAGAGAGTTAGAAATTACTCAGCAGACTTATCCTGGTTCGGCCTCACCACCTACGTCCAGTCCCCAGAATCCTTCCGGGCTTTTTCAATCCAATACTGGGCTCTTTAAAGGTAGAGCACAAACCATTTACAAGGCAGTTGAATATGCAAGAGTACCTTCCTCTATTCGTCTACTCAACTCCACTAAGCGCTATAACCGAACACTTATATTTTCTCTACCGCTGAGTACTAAAACCGAGTACTCAGCACCACTCTCTCAATTTTTACAATTGATACAAACTTGTTCTTTCTAGATGAAGAACACTTTAGATCAATACAAATTCAATCTAGCTTTTACACATAGATAGAAATTTGGTGTAAGATCTTTTTCTTGTTTGAATGTGCTTTGTATGTATGCTCTTTTCTTTTTTTGTATTTCGGCAAAGGATCCAAGTGAAGCACTTATCCTTTTATAGTGAATTCCTGATGTGGCAATCATTTGAATCTGGAAGTATCCGTTGAATTCAAACGACTCCTTGTGTCATTCACTGGTCAGCATACAGATGTTGCAGGCCAATCCTGTCGTCTGAAATTAGCAGGCGTCAGGCTTGTCTTCTTCCGCCAGGTTCGTCTTCTAGTGCAAGTTTCGTCTTTTAGCTAACGGCCAGTTGACCCATGCATCTCAAAACTGTCTCCGTGTGTAATTCCAAAGCTTCTGTATTGGTGCAGACAGTTGTCGGATCTTGTCTTTTAGCAAACGGATCATTCGCGCTGTCCTGATGAACACTCAACTTGACTTCTTTGACGTTGCCTTAGATCTTTGTCTCTGGCGAGGCTGAGTCAAATTCTACTCAGCTTCTACGGTCAGCTTCGTCTTCAAGCATTTGTTCTGAAGAAGACTTTTCTTCTAATATGCTGAGTTGTGTTCCACTCAGCTTCTCTGGTCAGCTTCGTCTTTAATGCGTTTGTTCTGAAGGTGACTTTTCTTCCAATATGCTGAGTCGTGTTCTACTCAGCTTCTGTGCCTCATGCTGACTTCATTCTGTCGTTCTTTTTATTTCTGTTTACTTAAAATTATACTCAACATTGAACAAACACATTAGTACAATTAAACCAAAGCACTTAAATTTAATTGCCCCTTAATCATGGATTAACTTATATAGTTTTGTCAAATCAAAATCATGTGGGAAGGTGTTTCAACAGACGTGTCGTTTGGAAATTAACACATGTAAAATGTGCCTTGCAAAGTTTCTGTCTCTGTAGAGATTTTAGGAATCTCTACCGCGACATAGGGAACAAGGAGGAATGGAAGAAATCTCGCGTTGTTGGGCTGCCTTTTAGCATGTCGCGACTGAGATAATGAGAATCTCGGTCGCGATAGACACTTTGTGTCGCTTCCTTATTTTGATTCCAAAATCTCCGGCGCGGCTTCTGAATCTCGTACGCATCTTTTACTGAAAACATGATTTCTTACTCGTTTTTGCTCCGTTTTAGCTCCTATTTGAATTTTTCCAAATAATTAACACCTTGCACACAAATAACAAATACCAACGTAAAATCTTAACAAAATAATATAATTAATATATATTTTACATGAAATTGAATACATTTATGCATGCTAATTTAGGTATATTATGGGCTTATCAATGCCAAAGTGGTCTCTTTGAATCATGGGTTGTACAAACCTTAGATTTCATTTTTTCCTTTTTAATAAAAGAGGTGAATCTCTTTTTAGGAAATGCAAAACTTTTGGGTCTAGCATAACCCATGGTTAAATAAACTACTTAGTTTCTTTTTGGGAGAAGCCTTATTAGATCAGAATTTTGCTTCCTCTTTCGGATTTGAACAAAGAGGTGAAATCTCTTTGAAAGAGGTATGAAATTTCAAGTATGTTATAGGGTATATCAAAAGACAAACAAAGGCCAAAATACAATTTGAAATCAAATCATTATCAAGGTCATGATTTATCCTAGGGGAAGTAATTAAAGCCATTAAATGAGGTTTGGGCATTGCCACTATGAGTTAAAATAGTCCAAAACTTTTTATAAGGGGGAATTGACACTAGATGGGCTCCAAGTATCGAATGGATCTTGGAGAACATTTGTGAGAATTGCCCAAAATGGTTTTCTTTTTGTATGCAAATGATATGCAAGCTTAAAAGAGAGTAAGAATAGTTCAAAATGTCTAGAAGCAATATCTTTTCAGAATGAACTTATGTATATCCTCAGCAGAGTCACCACTATAGACAAATCCTACCTCGATAGGGCTTTCACAAGGGGGAGGTCTGTCATGATTTTACAATAATGTTTTGACTCGGAATCCAATTAAGAACACGACTAGCTCGACAGGGCGATGCCGGAGAAAGAGTCGCCACCCGGATTTTAGGTTCGAGAATGTTATTGAGATTTCTTATAGGAAGAAAGTGGATTCGGGAAGTTAGATACACTTGGGGAAGGTTAATATCTCATGAGAAAGAAATATTAAGCACCACCAAAATCACTCAGTAAACCCACCGACCTCCTACTTAGAATTTCAAAATACATTGAGGCTATTAATAACTCTTTTAAGCTTTTTGAATTCATTCTGAATGATGATTTTATTTGGAAAAAATCATGTTTTTCTGTCATATTGCACATTTATACACAAAATAAACAACAAAATATTACAACCTCAAAAGTAATGAAATAGATATAAATTAAATAAAATTACATACGGACATCATCGGATCTTCAATCCGCACCAAAACAATGCTCTCTCATATTTCTATGAACTCAAAATAAAAGGTTAGAAACAAATAACATAGTTATACAATTAATTATAGTGTAAAATGGATTACAAACTAAATTGAATAGTTTATTCGAGGACCAAATTGAAAGAAATAGTAAAACTTCAAATTAAGGGCTAAAATAAATAAAAAATAAAGATCCAAATTAGGGACTAAAGTAAATAAAAAAGACATATTCAGGATTAAAATGAATAAAAAGGTAAGTTATTAAATTAAGGATTAAAATGAATAACAATAAAATTATTAAATTAGGGATTAAAGTGAATTAAAATAAACTTATTAAATTAAGGATTAAACTTAATAAAAATAAAGGGATTAAAAGGGATTAAAAGGAAAACATCAGAAAGTTATTAAAAATGATTAACATGAACAAATGAGAAAGTTGTTAAATTATATATTAAAGTGAATAAAAATAAATTTATTACATGGATTAAAACGAATAGAAAATAATTTTTTATAACTATCAAACTACTGTGAGATGAAATTTATCTCGAATTTTGTTCGTTTTTACAAATCTTCGTTATGAACAAAATAATCAACTAAATCAATAATATTTACTTGTAATATTATTAATATCATATTCAAATATAAAAATACAAAAAAAAAACGAAATAATTGGAATAAATAAAAAGAAAAAACAAGTGATTTAACTAATAAAACAGTGTTAATTTAAATTAAGTTAGACATCAAATATATACATAAAATATATTTGACAACCAATTGATAATAATAATCAAAATTTGGATTAAAATAAAAAGAAGAAAATATGAATAATACATATTTTACAGTATAAAAAATTAAATAGAAAAGATTATAGACATGATATGTTCCCTCAAAAACGTTTACCTAGGTTGTGAGATGTTTGGAAAATCATAAATAATGGAACACATATTGATATTCCAGAAAACTGAAGTTTAGTCAGGTTGTTTTGACAGAGTTTCGGCAAGATTCAGTCTAAGTCTGGCATTGCTGGTCCCTAGTAATTAGTTCCAAGGGGAGGATAGGAACTAATATAACTTTTTCGCTTTTAATTATGCTGACTTAATATTATTTTAAGAGTTTGATAACTCAGCGTGTTGGTCAGCACGGCCGATTGATTAGTCAGACAGTTTTAGTTCTATGCTGACTAAGACTGCTTGACTTGAGAGTTGGGAATTGACACTTGAAAGGTCAGCTTCCAACTTAGCACTCAGATTTACTCAGTTTCAGTTTTAACAATTTATAAGCTGAGTAAATTTCACAAGCAACACATGCACATATATATATATATTGAGAGAAAGAGTTTAGAAGTTACTCAGCACGACTTATCCTGGTTCGGCCTCTCTGCCTACGTCCAGTCTCCAGTTCCTCCTGGGATTTTTCAATCCAATACTGAGCTCTTTCAAGGTAGAGCACAAACCCTTTACAAGGCAGTGAGTATGCAAGAGTACGTCCTCTATTCGTCTACTCAGCTCCTACTAAGTACTACAACCCAGCACTTAGATTTTTCTACCACTGAATGCTTACAACCAAGCACTCAGCATACACTCTCAATATAACAATTGATAAAACACTTGTTCTCTTTTCAGTAAAGAACACTTTAGAAGATTACACAGAATCACTCTAGCATTTACACAGAGAATAGAAGATTTGGTGTAAGATCTTTTTGTATTTGAGTGCTTTGAAGATTTTCTCTCTTGTATTTTTCTTTTGATACTTCGGCAATGATCCAAGGCTCTTGATTATCCTTTTATAGATGGAAATCTGCAAATGGATCATTTGAATTGTTTTAGCCGTTAACACCAAAACGGCTCTTTTAGGGAACATCTTCTGGTCAGCTTCAGACTGTTCCGCCATTCCCTTCCTCTGTTTTCTTCAGGCGTCAGGTTTTATCTTCTTGCATCAGACTTGTCTTTTTGTGCCAGTTGTCTTTTACCAATAATCCATTGACCCATGTTTCTTGGAATTAGTCTTCTGTATATTTTCGAGGCTTCAATTATTAGTGCAGAAGATTGGCAGACTTTGTCCTTTAGTGAACGGATCCTTCATGCTATCCTGACTGTCACTCAGCTTCACTCGTTATCTTCGAATGTTCAACTTCTATGTTGAGCTCCTTCTTAGTCAGCTCCGTTCTGTTTATACGATTCTGAAGGAGTCTTCTAATTTAGTCAGCTTCGTTCTGGAAACTTTGAAGAAGACTTCTGAGACTGAGTTCTACTCCACTCAGCTTCTATTCTTTTATGCTGAGTTCCGTTCCACTCAGCTTGGCTTATGTTGACTTTTGTCCTGTCTAACTTTATGTATATATTTTTGCACTCAATATTGAACAAACACATTAGTACAATTAAATCAAAGCATTTAAATTTAATTGCCTCTTATTCATGGATGATTTTGTCAAATCAAAATCTTGTGGAAAGGTGTTTCAACAAACTCCCCCATTTTGATGTTGGCAAAATACATAATTATGGAACTCAGTTATAAGTTACCCCATGATTGATTTATTTTTGAAATGACTCCCCCGTAAGGGTTGCATATATTGTCTTAACTTAATTCTAAACCTTCCAAGATTTAATTGAATTATCCTTAAGACATTTGTGTATACTGACTTAATTTAATGTTAGATTTTTTAAGATCTGAGCTAATTTGATTTAAGTCAGTTTTCAAACATATTATCAGTATGTTGCTACTCAGTTTATTACATAAGTATTTTGGTGTTAATGTATACCGAGTATGTTTTACTTCTTAATTTTGTTTGTTCAATTTTATCAGCCAGATTGAGAAAATGGTACTTGGCATAGATTAAGCAAAAAAAAAAACATATGAAGAAAGATTCTATGCTAAGTTCTAGACATTGCCTAAGCTATATCTAGTTCTTCTTCTTTTCCTTCATATTGACTTGAGCTTGAGGGTCATCTCGAGCTACTCCTTTGCCTTTATCTTTACTTCCTGAGGCATTACCTGCAAGCTGAGTTCCTTCTTGGCTTGTCTCCCCCGTTTTGCCATCATCGGGTTTATAAAGGAAGGTATCGTTGCGAGCATGAGTGGAGAGGTGATTTGAGTAATGCTGGAGCCTCTTAGTAGTTTCACGCAAGCCATCAATTATATGAACACTGTCATCTTGGACATGGCGAGGAACCCGGAGAGAGCTGCTAATCATGCTAAGTAGGCATTCATGGGATTTGCTAAGCCAGGTGAGCGCGCTGGTGAGCTGACCAAAAGATTGGTGGTACATCTTTAGCAAGGCAGAGTCATAAAACATGCGCTGAGCATTGTTGATGCGCATTGCCTTCATAATTGCTTGGGAAAAGCTCAAGAGTTGACCATTGGAGACTGGATCAACATCCATCTGTGCTTTGTTGACGTTGAGTAGACTTACTGCTTCTCTCAGTTGGTCAATTGTACACTGAGAGGAGGAGGAGACTAACTCACGTGTACAAGTCAGCTCAGCATTGAACTTGGTAAAGCATTCTTGGAGTTCAGTAGATGTGGCATACTCAGTATTGCCAGGTGCGCTTGATTTGGACAGTTCTGCAGTTAACTTAGCAAAATAGCCTTGAAGTTCAGTGGAAGTTGCATACCCTGGATTAACTTCCGACGGTTGTTGGATTTTGCCTTCAAGCGAGTTCAGATGGTTTACCATGGTGAGTACCAATTCAGTCAGCTTTGCTATTTGGTCTTGCCTGGGTTGCTGAGTCTGAACTGTGGTCATAACACTTACTAGATCCTTGAGTCCTCTAAGTTCATTGAGAAGCTGAGTGATACCAGACAGTTGAGAGGACTCAGCATGAGAAGATCTAGTAGCATCAGCTTGAGGAGGGTTCAATTCTTGAAGCAAGGACTGAGCAGAGGCAATGATTCGTCGGCCTGACTCAGTAGCATTTAAGTATGTGAATTGAGCCGCATTTGTCTCAGAGGCTGGAATTGAGCTTGATGGAGGTGGAGTTGGCTGTTTGCCAGATTGATCATCTTGCAGATTGGCTTCAGGAGAAGATTTATCAACATGCTGTGTTGGAGGTGGAGTTTGGTTAGTCATGTTGACCTGCTCATCCTGAGTGGGTGAAGTTAAAGCAGGATTTGTTCCATCTTGAGCAGTTTTTGGATTCTCCGGAGTCTTGGCTTGTTCCTCAATATAAGTAACAGAGGCTTGGTTTTGCACAAGATCCGTTGGAGGAGACTCAGGCTCAGCATCATGAGAGAAATATTTGAACTGAATTTTGGAGAGTTCAACATCAATATCTTGAGGAGGGGAATCATCCAGAAGATCAATTAAATTTGCTTTTGTGCTTTCTTCTTGAGTCGTTTGAACCTTGTTTCTTTAGGAGGAGATGGGTCAGCATGAATAACCTCCTCATCAGTATCAACTGTCTCTTCTACCACAGTTGGATTCTCATGTTGCTCAATATGATCCTCAACAGCAACATTTTCTTCTTCCTCAACTCTTTGCTCAGCATCACCCTGAGGTTGCTCAACATCAGCAGGTTCTTCCTGCTCAGTATGGACGTCTTCCTCAACAAAAGTTTCTTTCTCAGCTGCCCTTTCTAAGTCAGTTCCATGACCTTTGGAAGATACAACCCAATCTAGGGGATCAGCTTCAACTGTCTTTAAGGTATTAACCTTCTTCCTTTTCATCAAAGGGGATTCCGGGGTTTCTTCTTCATCCTCAGGCTCTTTTGGCCTCTTTCTTTTCTCTGCCGACTCAGCTTTCTCCTTAGCCTGGTCAGCTTTAACTTTTTCTTGAGACACTAGTCTCACTTTCTTTGGGACAACATTGATGTCTTTGGAGCATGTTTCAATGGCCTTTCTCTTCTTCTTCTTCTTTTCCTTAGGGGACTCAGCAGGAGCCTCCACTTCTTTCTCAGGCTCATGCTCAGGTTCAACTTCTTGCTCAGCTTCATCATTTTCCTCAGCATCTTCAACTTCTTCATATCCTTTCAATGGTTGAATGTATAATAATCCAACCAGCAGAGCTGCAGTGATTTCGCTTCCCAAACTGTCTGTTTCATTCACGGTCTCAATCTGCTTATCCTCCAGAATTTTTGTGATTAGAGAGCCCAATCAAAGTTTCTTACCTCCTCATTGAAGAGCTCCAACTAGAAAGACTGGAAGGTTGAGAGGAGTGTAGGTCAGCATGTGCCATATGAAGCACTGCTCAAAGTTGGAAGCGGATGAGGCTGAGTTGAGTTTGGGGAATATGAAGTTGGTCAGTATGTAGTGTGCCATCTTCTGTTCTTGCCCCATACAGGTGCTGGGTATTTCACCTTTATGATTCTTGGGTTTACAGAACCCCTTGATCTTGTCAAGCTTTTCCTTTGGTACCTTCTCTTTTGTTGTCCTAAATTCTATTCCTTCGTCTGGTAAATTTAGCAAAGTAGCTAGATAGGCAGGGGTTATGGTGATTTTCTGACCTTTGACTGTAGTCTCCAAATAGTCAGCATCCTCTTCATCAACAAACATGTTGGAATAAAATTCTCTGACCAACCTAGGATATGTTTTTCTGGTGAGTGAGAAGAGACCGGTCCATTTGTTCTTCTCGATCCAGTCACAGAACGGTTTCTCAGAAGTGACGAATCCTGGAGAGAACCATCTGCATTTTAGAACCTCCAAGTTGTTGACCTTTTTATGGACCTTGATCATGTTCCTTTCTACTGGCTTTGATGAGCCGGCGGGGTCAGCTTGAGTGGGTTTGCCAGAGGTTTGGCCAAGCTGGGTGGTGAGGTTAGGGATTTCGTTTTTGCCGGAAGCCATTGTTACAGATGAAGGTTTTAAGGTTTAGAGAGAGAGAAGGATTCGATTTCAGAAGATTTTAAGCGTAAAGAGTAATGAGTGGGGATCCTTCCACTACTTATAGGGTTTTGAGTCATTCCTAATTAATGAACTAGCCATTTTCTTCTTGGGACTTTAATCGACAAAGATTTTTCCATTTATGACAGTTTCGGCGCATGGGTATTCATTATTACTTGCGTTTTTCTAGGTATGATTTGTTACACGTTGATAACACTGGAGAAACTTCTCGATCGGATCCCGTCCCTGTGAGGCGCCGCTGGGATCGGCCGGGGACACTCCGATGCCAAAGTCAGTAGAATATATGGAGAGTAAATCGTATTGACAAAGCTTAGAGAATGTAAAAGTAAGTGTACCTTGATAGCCTAGAAAGGTAGGCTATATATAGTTGAGGAATTCGTAACCCCTAGGTAACTAGAAAGCCTCCATTAATGCTCATTTAATGGCGGTTACAAGTTACTCTTAATTTGGCGGTTTGAGACTATTAATGATTCATTTAATAATCATTTATGGTCGAGACGGTGGCCAACCGTTATCTAGGTAAATGGAGAGATTCGCCTAAGAGATCCGCCAGCGGATCTCTTAGAGCTGATCTAGGGTGATCCGCCAGACGGCTTCCTTTGCTACGTGGCATATCTTAAGGTAATTATCTCTTTTGGTCCTCATGATAATATCCTAATGTTATCAGAAGCCCCCCCAAAATGCCTTTAAAGTCCTTTAGGGCTTTTGGACTTCTGCGCGCCGTCTTATGCTTCCGCATTTAATGTGCACTCTGTTCAACGTCCTTTGATGGCCGACACGTGTAATAGCACACTGCCCTATAAACGTTTCAAAAACCATCTTCATCTTTCGGAGTTTCTCTTTCTTCTCATTTTCTATCTTCTCCCGTTTTCGAAGCCTTTCCTCAGAAACTTCAAAGATCCTACTCAGGCTTCTGCATTTCCATGTAAGTGCTTTTTATTTTACTCTGAATGTTTAGAAGTTCATCTTCATCCTCCGGGTCAACTTCCGAACTCTTTAATTCGACGTCTTCCCCTAAGATTGAAGTAGATTTTAGTTGGACCACATCCTCGTCGGAAAACTCCCAATCTTCTGTTGGCGAGATTGATTCTGGTCCAACTGAGTTCAATAACTCGATGCGTAACCCTTACCAGACTCGTTCCACCGGAAACCCTTCTTTCTTTTCCGGTTTTACTCCGGCCGGTGCCCGTAACCGGTTTCTGGGTTTAATGGCTTCTTCTTCCGTTCCTGTTAAAAAAAAGAATCCTCGAGCGGAGTCTACTTCGTCTCGTATGAGTGCCGCGGATTTGGCGAGTCTATCGGATCGCTTTCCGTGGATCAAAAATTATGAAACCCAACTCCTAGATTCTCATCAACGCCCCTCTAATCCGCCGAAGGGCTTTTTTACTGTATTTTGTAGTCATATTGAGAGAGGGTTTTGCCTTCCTCTTCCCCAGATGTTGGCGGATATCCTCTCGTACTTTGACATCGCCGTCAGCCAGCTACACCCCAACGGCTGGCTTGACATGGCGTTAGATTGTTATCTTGCGTCAAATTTAGGCGTAATGTATAATGGCCGAATCTTTAGAGCCTTTCACAAACCCTCCAAGAGGAAGTCGGAGTCTTATCTTACATTCGCCAAATTTGGTATCTATTCGCCCTTTTACGACAAAATGTCCAACGTTCATAGCTGGGATGAGAGTTTCTTCTACGTGAAGATAAAGGAGGATGAACCGTTAGGTTTTCCTTCCATCTAGAACTCTCGTCCGCTACATATGGCGGGTGACATGCGAATCTTAACACACAGTGATGAAGAGGTGGGGGATCTCATGAAGCAGATTAAGGCGGATGCATGGACGTATGCGGATGCCTTAGCCTTCATGATGAGTGACATTCCTCTGATCCGCCGAGTGGAGGATCAATTCATTTATTCAAAAATTACTCAGTTTGATCAAGGTACCTTGCATATTTCAGGAGCTTTAATTATTCTGATATCTTCTTTGGCAGGGGTGTGTCTAAGGCAAATCGTGCTCTTGCAGAGACGCGCATGATGTTTCAAGAAGAGGAAGCCCGCAAGAAGAGTCAGGCGGCTAACCCTCAACCTGATACGGGCAAACACCCTATGGAGATGGCTGTCGATCCGCCGCTGAAGAAGAGGCGGCCCAATACTATTGGGAGTACCAAGATAATGGCGGACGCGATTAAATCCGCCAAACCTACTGAGAAAGTGGTTCAGGTAATTCGTCTATTGATTTTGTTTCCTGCTCATCTGATTTTAAAGCGGCGTATGGTTTTTCCTGTTTGCGCAGATGGCGAAGCCTGATATCGGTGGATATTGGTCCGCCAAGTTTGGGGTTCAAGGAACTTTTGAGAATGAATCTCTCTTGAATGACCTGGATGAAGCTTTAGGACAGGTGGGAGAAGTACAAAAGGATTACGACCAAATCCCCGGATCGATCCACATCCATAAGGGAAAGTCTGAGCTTCTTTCGGTGAGTATTAAAAGAATATGATGATTTGTTTCGTTCTTGGACTAAATCCTTTTGTTTTCCTCAGCTGTATGCCCGCTTGCGCACTTTGGAGAATGGAGTCCTTCAGAATGTGGCGGATAGGGCGACTATTGAAAAGTTAGAGAAAGAGATAGCGAATGCCAATTCCACTATTGCCACCGCCAACGCGAACCTAGCTTCCGCCACAGCTGCTTTAGTTCTCCGAGACGGGGAGATACAAAATCTGAAGGCAAAAATAGCTTCTGATGCTAAAAGCCATGAAGATGCTCTCGGGGAAGCGGAATACACGGCGGGCGAACATGCATTCTTTTATGGAGAGATGCTTATGGCGTACTTCTCTTTAGCCCATCCTGAAATTGATTTCACAGATCCTGAGTTCGCTGTCCCCGAACCGGAAGATGTGGCAAGGTTCAAGAAGATGCCCAATGCCAAGGAGTACCTTCGCAACTATGTGCGAAAATGGATGAAGGGAACCTTGCCGGATGCCAAACCTTCTACCACAGTTGTGATGGATGACCTCCAGGAGATGCCGTCCAAAGCTGATTCTGAATAAAAAGGGGATAAGGAAGTATCTCTTGAAGGCGGATCCCTGACTGTGGAGAAGAAGGACCCTCAAGCGAGCGTCGGATGCGAAGGAAGCACAAAAGAAGATGCTCCTATTATCATTTAGTTAGCAATTTTTGTAAAAACTTTTCAAGTATAATTCCAAACATTGCTATGTATAAACATTATTTTACTTTTACCCTTGCGCAGGACAGTGTTTTCAATGTGAGTATGTTTAGGATTTTTGTTTGAAGTAGGTGGTCAGCCATACTTCATTGTATGAACCTTTGTGAAGGTTTGAAGCTGTTCTATTCCTTCTTTAGAGGAAGTAAAGCTGCCCAGGGGTTCAATTTGCTACCTATCTTTGAGGTGAAATGACCCACCCGTAGGACTTGTGAATTCCTTTTTGAAAAGGATAAGAGAGTGTAAAGACCTTGCGTCCAAGGATCGTTTTAACTCTTATCGGAGATTGGGATCCGCCCGGAGACAGATCCGCCCATAAGATTGATCCTCTTATGTGCTTTAGGATAGCAATATATTGCGAATGTGGAGAGCGTTGGGTGCCTCCCCTTCTTTTTAAGACTGGAATATTGATATTGCAGCAGTAAACTATAAAAAGAACATGAATAATAAAACCAACGATATTTATTAATGGGATGAACACCTTATTACAGCGGACAGGTCTTTATAGAGGAGCCTCATCAAAACCTTTAACAAGAAAAACCCCATGGGAAAAAGCTTGTTAAAGGAAAAAGAGTACTCAAGACCGTACTTTATTTTCTAACAAAGTATTTGCGAAGATTTTGGAGATTCCACGTGCGTGGCAGCGTGTTGCCCTCCGTATCTTGTATTTTGAATGTGGCTGGTCCCACCTTCTCCACTATCTGGTATGGACCTATCCAATTGATCCCCAACTTGCCTTTGCCTTCTCGAGATTGGACTTTATCAGCCTTGCGAAGCACAAGATCTCCCATCTTTAGATCCACAATCTTGGCATTTTTATCATGATAGGATTGATCCCTGCGATCCTCGGCCTGATCCAGACGTTCCCTCAGTCATTTATCGTTGTCTTCTTCACAATAAAAGGCCACTCGATCACTGGGGACTCGTATTTCCACGGGGATTACGGCCTCCACTCCATGAGAAAGGGCGAACGGCGTTTCTCCCATAGCGGTTCTTGGGGTTGTGCGATAAGCCCATAAAACACTTGTAAGTTGATCTGCCCATTTTTTATCATGTTCTCCCAACCTCTTTTTTATCCCCTTTACAATCGTCCGATTGGTCACTTCGGTCATTCCATTGGACTGAGGATAATAAACGGAGGCGAATCTGTTCATGATGCCTAATCCCTCACAAAAAGCCTTGAATTTGCCACAGTTAAACTGTGTCCCATTGTCAGTGATGATGGTGTGTGGAATGCCATATCTTCCCACGATGTTGTCTTTGACAAACTCCACTATCTGCTCTGCTGTAATGGAGGAAACAGCCTCGGCTTCTACCCATTTGGTGAAATGGTCCACCGCTACTATTACGTACTTCTTTTGCCGGCGAGTTGGAGGAAATGGTCCAACGATGTCTATTCCCCAAAGGGCGAACAGACGGCCTTCAATGATTAGCCTTTGAATGTGCTTGGTAGTGTGTGACTCATTTGCGTGAATCTGGCAACTATGACAAGATTCTACCAAACTCTGGGCATCTAACTCGGCTGTGGGCCAGTAGAACCCTGCTATCCTTGATTTCTTCAAGATCGCGGCGGATGCCTCATGTGACCCGCAAGACCCCTCATGTAGCTCTTTGAGGATCTGTTGCCCTTCTTCTGGTAGAATGCATTTCATCCAAGGATGACTAAAAGACCTTCTATAAAGACCATTATTGATAAAGGAGAAGTAAGCCGATCTCCTGACAATCTTCCTCGCCTCTTCCTTGTCTTCAGGTAATGTTCCATTCCGTAGGTATTGGCGAATGACTGTCCTCCAATCATCCTCCATTGTTGTAAGTACGGACACTTCTTCAGCAGCAAATGCTGGAGCCATTTTTACTTCGAAGGGACAATCTGGATCCGCCCAGTTTACTTCACTAGAAGCCATTTTGGCCAATTGATCAGCCTCTGTATTGGATTCCCTTGGTATGTGAACCAATTCCCACTTAGTTTCTTTAGCTTCAAGGTTATCCAGAATCTTTTTGACTTCTGCTACATACTTGGCCAGAACCTCGTCCTTCACCTCGTAATTCTTGATTACTTGGTTCACCATTAGTTTAGAATCGCTGTAGATCACGATCTGCTCCGGGGTGATTTCTTGAAGTAGACGTAAGCCCAATATCAGAGCTTCGTACTCAGCAGCATTATTAGTAGCATGGAAATTTAACTTTGCTGCGTATCGCAGTCTTATGTAGTGGGGACCTTTGATCACAACTCCCACACCAGCTCCATCTGCGGAGGAAGCTCCATCTGTATACATTGACCATTCTTCTAACGGAGGCTTGGGATGAGATATCCCCTCGTCAGTGAATTCATTCACGAAGTCCGCCAGGACCTGACTTTTTAAAGATGACCTGCTTTCGTATCTTACATCAAATTCACCCAAGCGAATCACCCATTCCATCAACCTTCCCGAAGTGTCCGGCTTCTGCAATACCTTTCTCATCGGTATATGGGTTCGAACTATCACGGTATGTGCCTGAAAGTATGGCCTAAGGCGGATGGCCGTGGTCACGACAGCTAGTGCCATTTTGTCCAACTTCGAATATCTGGTTTCAGCATCTTTCAAAACTTTGCTCACGTAATAAATGGGGAATTGTTGGCCATTTTCTTCTCGCACCATGACTGTGCATACGGCTTTATCCGTAACTGACACATACATGTATAGATCCTCCCCCTTCATAGGTCGACTCATCATGGGTGGCTCTGTAAGGAACCGCTTGATTCCTTCGAATGCATTTTGGCAATCTTCATTCTACTCAAACGCCTTTTGTCCCTTGATAACTTCGAAAAAAGGCTGACATCTACGAGCTGAGCAAGAGATAAACCTGCCCAAGGCTATGATACGCCCATTGAGGCGTTGTACTTCTCTGATATTCCGAGGAGGTTGCATTTTTAGGACTGCTTTGACTTTGTCAGGATTTGGGCTAATTCCTCTTTCACTAATCATGAATCCTAGAAATTTGCCATATGTTGCCCCGAAAGTACATTTCTCTGGATTTAGCTTGATGTTGTGATGGAGAAGTATGTCCAGTACCTCCTTTACATCCTCTGCATGCTTTTCCTCAGTTGCGCTTTTAATGATCATATCATCTACATAGACAGAATAGTTATCATTCTTACTGTTCGAGAATATCTTGTTCATCATCCTCTGATAGGTAGCACCTGCGTTCTTGAGCCCGAAGGGCATAACTTTAAAACAATAAGTAGCTTGATGTGTCACGAACGAGGTCTTGATTCTATCTGAGGGCTCCATAGGGATTTGATGATAACTTGATTTCACGTCAGTAAAGGAATACATTGCATGACCGACAGTTCCATCTACAAGCATGTCTATGCATGGCAAAGGATAGTTATCCTTGGGGCAAGCTTTATTAAGATCTGTGAAGTCAATGCACATGCGGTAGGATCCGCCAGCTTTCTTGACTAGCACGACGTTAGCCAACCACTGAGTGTAAAGTACTTCCTCAATGGCATCCGCCTTCTGGAGCTTGGCAATTTCCTCCTCTATCACTTTTTGTCTTTCTGGACCATGATTCCTCCGCTTCTGGGCCACAGGAACCGCATCTTTATCAATGTTGAGTTTGTGGGTGATTACGTCCGGACTGATTCCAGGCAGAATTTCATCCTTCCATGCGAAGACATCTTCGGCCTCACAGAGTACCTTGGAGATTGCATCTCTGATATTGCCCTGTAGTCCTTTAGCTATCCGTACCTACTTTTCTTCTGCCATCAGGTACATTTCGGTTTCGCCTAAGGCCATTGTGACACGTTCTTCTTCATCTTCCTCCTTAGATTGAGGGTGAATCATTAAGGAAGCCGAATATGTCTCTTGGGCTACTTTTTGACAACCTCTAACCATCACGCCCCCCTTGACCGTGGGGATGTAAAGTGTTAAATGGCGAATAGAGATAAGAGCTGCAGCTTCGGAGATGAAAGGTCGCCCGAGGATAATATTGTAGGCTAATTGTCCATCCAAGACCGAAAACTCCAAATCTCCTCGCCAAACTTGATCATCATCAGTAAGCTCGCAATTCAGAGTAACTTGGCCTTTCGTCTGGATGGTATGACCTGTCACTCCCAAAATGTCCAGCACAGTTGGTTCTACCTGGATAGGATCAATCTTGAGTTTGGCGAATGCTCCTCGTGTAATGACATTACATGAACTTCCTGTATCAATCATTACCCTCTTCATCTCCCAACCCTCAACCATCATAGTGACGACCAATGCGTCCGCATGGGGTGGAATTTCAGGACCTGCGTCTGAGAAAGGGCGATTTAGTGATGTCCTGTCAAGGGTGGTCGTCTTCGCCTTTTTCAATGTTGGCTGATAGCCAGGCCCCCCTGCTATGACGTTGATGGTACCCTTTCCTTTCTTCTTTGGGTCCTCTTTGGATTTGTCATCTTCCTTTCCTTCCGTTTGGATGAACCGATCCAATTTTCCTCTCTCAATGAGTCGCTCAATTTCTCGAGCCAACTCCCAGCAAGCATCCGTATCATGACCATTCTTCCTGTGATACTTGCAATAATTTTTAGGATTCTTTCCTTTGTTGGTGTACTCCCCCCCTTTTGGCTCGGGGTATGAAATGCTCCGTTTGTGCTGGCTGTTCTCGATCCACATAAGAACTTCACTTTTAGAAGCATTGAGAGGTGTGAAGGAGGTGACAAACGTTGATTTGTTCCTAGAATCCCTTCGTTTGTTTCGAGAAGAAGAATCTTGACGTTTGTCTCTGTCCCGGTCCCGAGGGCGGGACTCGCCTCTATCCTTCTTTGGCGATGATGGTGTACCTCGGCGGATATCATCAACCTCTATAAAGTCTTTACAGCGCTCCATCAACTCTGCCATGCTGGTGGGCTTTTTACGAATGAGGTCTTCTTGCAAACTTTTACAAGTAGTGTTTCTTACAAAGCACTCCACAACTACGGAGATATCTACATCAACGATTTGTATACACAACTGGTTGAAAGTGTCCACATAATCTCGAAGTGGTTCATTCGCCTTCTGTTTTAGCTCAAAAAGTTTTCCAGATTTCACCACTGCAGGGATGCAGCCAGCAAATTTTGCACAAAATTCCCTGCTTAATTGATCGAAGCTATTTATAGAACCTGGAGGTAGAGATTGGAACCATAAATAGGCTGGACCTCCCAAAGTGGTGACAAACATCTTGCAAAGTACAGGTTCGGTGGCTCGATTGAGTCTGGCCAAGATTCTATATTTTCGAACATGAGCCTCCGGATTGTCTTTGCCTGTGTAAATTGCAAGATTAGGGATTTTAAACGCCCTTTCAATTTCCTCTGCTTCGATCCAGGCCGCAAAAGGCGAATCTCTATTGGCGAATGGATTATGCCTAGCATTTTCCTCATTCATTTGGAGCACTAGGGCCCTTACTCTATCATCAAAATTCTCCGGATCCGCCCTGGGATGATCTCTTCGTGGCGATCTTCTTGGAGAGGAAGAAGAACTTGATTCTGACGATGAATCCGATGGCGAATGTCTGCTTCGTCCGCCTCCCCTTCTTCCTCCGTCGCCTCCCCCTCCACTTCCTCTATTTGGAGGAATTAGACCGTTTCCTCCTTGCTGGCCTTCTGGCAGAGTGTGTCCAACAGTTCCTGAAGATGGATGGGGTGGTGGTCCACCTATATGAGATGTTTTTTCCGGTCTCTTGCTCCTTTTACGACCAGTGGATGGAGCCGATCTGCCACGACGTGGAGATTTTGTTCGCCTTGGCGAAGGAGATCTTGCCTGCTTATCTTTGTTCTTTTTATGCTTTTTACGAATGGGCTCTTTAAATCCGCCATGGGATGAATTCGTCCACGGGCGCCTGGGCTCTTTAAACCTTGGAACTTCTGATCCGCCAGGAGGGACCGTATTGTTCCCGTGGCTTCCTTCACCAGGAAACAGCTCCCTGATAACCGGTCGCGCTCCACCCGGCACCGTGGTAGTTACCGTAGAGTCAACGTTGTGAGCTTGAAGGAATGAAGAGTTACGAGCCCCAGGTCCCAGACCGAAGTTTAACGGAGGTAGAGATGAGACAACTGATGTAGGTACCGTACTACTATGAGGAGGAATAGTCATGAACGCCCGAAGGCGGTTTCCAATTTCAAGCCCATATCGCGCCTCGATATCCTGAGCACACATATCAAGGAAGGATGCCGTGGGCATATTTCCATCAATATTCATCGTAGGGGCGATTGTGCTTGTGCATCCAACGCTAGATGGTGTAATTATTGGCGATTCGATCCCTGAGGAGGGATTTTGTATTTCATCATTCATGATGTTTCAACGTGAACGAAAAATCCTTTATTTGGTCAAGGACTCCACATTCACCGCACCAATTGATAACACTGGAGAAACTTCTCGATCGGATCCCGTCCCTGTGAGGCGCCGCTGGGATCGGCCGGGGACACTCCGATGCCAAAGTCAGTAGAATATATAGAGAGTAAATCGTATTGACAAAGCTTAGAGAATGTAAAAGTAAGTGTACCTTGATAGCCTAGAAAGGTAGGCTATATATAGTTGAGGAATTCGTAACCCCTAGGTAACTAGAAAGCCTCCATTAATGCTCATTTAATGGCGGTTACAAGTTACTCTTAATTTGGCGGTTTGAGACTATTAATGATTCATTTAATAATCATTTATGGTCGAGACGGCGGCCAGCCGTTATCTAGGTAAATGGAGAGATTCGCCTAAGAGATCCGCCAGCGGATCTCTTAGAGCTGATCTAGGGTGATCCGCCAGACGGCTTCCTTTGCTACGTGGCATATCTTAAGGTAATTATCTCTTTTGGTCCTCATGATAATATCCTAATGTTATCATACGTGTCATTGTTTATCGGTGCAAGTGGGCTTTACTCAGTTTGCCGGAATATGAGTCGTTTATGATACTGAGTATTTAATTCTATATAGATGGATTTTCTATTTCTTAGTAACTCAACATACGTTAATCACACACCATGTACATCTACTCGGCATAAGATGATTACTCAATATGTTTATCTACTCAGCACACAATATTTTACTCAACATTTGTATCTACTCAGCATAGACTATTAAGCTCAATGTGCAGTAGTTACTAGATTGATATCAGTCAGCATGACAATCACTCAACATTTATTCAAATATTTAGAATTATTGAAGAGGATTAGACATACTGATAGCTTCCCTTAGTATGTTAAATTGCTCACGAGCCAAAGGCTTGGTGAAGATATCTGCAAGCTGTTCATTTGTTGGCACATAGGTCAGCTTGATCTCACCCTTTAGTACGTGATCTCTGATGAAGTGATGCCTTATGCTGACATGCTTCATCCTGCTGTGTTGGATAGGATTCTTGGATAGATCAATGGCACTCTTGTTGTCACATTTGATCTCTATTGTCTCAGTTCTTACTCCATAATCCTCAAGCTGTTGCTTTATCCATAGGACTTGAGCTACACAGCTTCCAGCAGCAATGTACTCAGCTTCAGTTGTAGACAGAGCAACTGATGACTG
Source organism: Euphorbia lathyris (assembly GCF_963576675.1). Taxonomy (NCBI): domain Eukaryota; kingdom Viridiplantae; phylum Streptophyta; class Magnoliopsida; order Malpighiales; family Euphorbiaceae; genus Euphorbia; species Euphorbia lathyris. The sequence goes on along the minus strand of NC_088914.1, from coordinate 62,857,900 downwards.
CTTCTTGCTGAACCAGGATACTATACAGCCTCCAAGGAAATGACATCCTCCTGAAGTACTCTTACATTCTAGTTTATCCCGTCCATAGTCAGCATCAGTGTATCCTATGAGTGTGAAGTCATTTGAAGCTGGATACCACAAACCTGCATCAACTGAGCTCTGCAAATATCTAAAAATTCTTTTTACAGCAATTAAGTGAGATTCCCTTGGGTCAGCTTGATATCTTGCACAATAACATACTGAGTACTGTATATCAGGTCTACTAGCAGTGAGATAAAGTAAGGAGCCTATCATACCTCGATAAAGTTTACTATCTATTGACTTACTTTTCTCATCTTTGCATAGGACAGTATCAGTACCCATAAGGGTTGATATGGGCTTACAATCTTCCATATCGTATTTCTTTAACATCTCCTTGGTGTACTTGGACTGACTAATGAAGATGCCGTTCTTACCTTGCTTGATCTGAAGTCCAAGGAAGAAGCTGAGTTCTCCCATCATAGACATTTCGAACTCAGTCTGCATCTGTTTGCTAAACTCTTGACACAAAGATTCGCCAGTAGCACCAAATATTATGTCATCTACATAGATTTGTGCAAGTAGGGTATGTTTACCCTTTTTCTTAATGAACAAGGTTGTATCAGCTTTTCCTCTGACATAATTCCTGGTCAGCAGGAAGTTGGTCAACCTTTCATACCAAGCTCTTGGAGCTTGCTTCAGGCCATATAAGGCCTTCTTGAGTTTATAAACGTGGTTTGGAAATTTTGGATCTTCAAAACCCAGAGGTTGATTAACATATACCTCCTCGTTTATAAAGCCATTAAGAAATGCACTTTTAACATCCATTTGATACAATTTAAAGTTCATGAAACTAGCATATGCACACAATATACGTATAGCTTCTAACCTAGCAACTGGTGCAAAAGTTTCACCATAATCAATGCCCTCTTGCTGACTATAGCCTTGGGCTATAAGTCGGGCTTTGTTCCGAACTACATTTCCATGCTCATCTAGTTTGTTTCTAAAAACCCACTTAGTTCCTATGGATTTCTGATTCCTAGGTTTAGGTACTAAATCCCATACCTCATTTCTCGTGAATTGGTCAAGCTCTTCTTGCATAGCATTGATCCAATACTCATCATGCTCAGCATCAGCAAAGTTCTTTGGTTCATGAACTGATACGAAAGCAACGTTGCAAAGGAATTTTCTAAGCTGGTCTCTAGTCATTACTTTGTTGTTGGCATCATCAAGGATGGACTCTTCTGAATGTCCTCTTGGAATTTTTATCTCCTTGGGTAATGTTGAGTTGTTTGGAACAGGTGTTTCTACAATCTCTGCAGGGACAGATTGGTCAGCAAAGGTAATTTCAGTTTCAATTTTACCTTTGGTCAGCTCTTGTGCTGATTGCTCAGCACCTCCAATTAGGTCAGTATGAGCTGAGTTCAGCTCATCCTCCATGGGTTGAGTTGTCTTACCTGCAGGGTCAGTTTCATCGAAATCTACATGGACTGACTCTTCTACAACTTGAGTTCTTTTATTATAAATTCTATATGCTTTGCTGTTTGTTGAGTACCCTAAAAAGATTGCTTCGTCAGCTTTGGCATCAAACTTTGCCAAATTATCCTTAGTGTTGAGTATAAAACATTTACACCCAAAGGCACGAAAGTATCCAATATTGGGCTTTCATCCTTTCCAAAGTTCATAAGGAGTTTTCTTTAATATAGGTCTTACCAAGGCCCTATTCAATATGTAACATGCTGTATTGACAGCTTCTCCCCAAAAATACTTTGGAAGCCTATTTTCACTCAGCATTGTCCTAGCAATTTCTACTATTGTCCTATTCTTCCTTTCAACAACTCCATTCTGTTGAGGAGTTCTAGGGGCAGAGAAATTGTGGTCAATACCATTAGTTTCACAGAATTCATCAAACATTTGGTTTTTGAATTCTCCACCATTATCACTTCTAATGTGAGCTACTCTTAGGTCTTTGTCATTTTCAAGCTTTTTGATTAATGTAGTAAACATCTCAAATGTTTCATCTTTGCTACTCAGCAAGATGATCCAAGTATACCTAGAGAAATCATCTACAATAACTAAGAAAAATTTCTTACCTCCCATGCTGAGTGGCTGGATAGGTCCGAAAAGATCCAAATGTAGTAATTCCAATGGTCTTTTTTGTTGAGACAACATTTTTGCTATGAAGAACTTTTTGGTTTGTTTACCTTGCTGACAAGCATTACAAAGTTGATCTTTTTCATACTTTAATTTGGGTAATCCCTCAACTAATTGCTTTCTAGCTAGTTTGGCAAGGAGGTCCATGCTGACATGCCCAAGTCTCCTATGCCATAGCCAGGAGTTGTCCTCTTTAGATACTAAGCATATATTATTTGAAAATTGTTTTTCTAAACTCAACATATAAACATTTTCTACATGAGGGGCTGTTAAAATCAAATCGTTTGTTTTTCCCTCGAGTATTTGACATTGAGTATTGATAACAAACCAAATTATTCTTGAATAAAGAATAAGGGAAAATTAATAGAAATAATGGCAAACCATTATTCCTTCTAAAAGAGATATTTATACATGATTAATGTGGCATTAATGATAATTAATGCAGGGGAGAATATGCAAATAATGAGGAAAAAGAGGGAGTTTCTAACACTATGCCACGCCACGTGGACCATGGCGAGATACGCCATAACGAGATACGCCCAATGAGAGCAAGTAGCAGAGACCCGCCATATCTCTCAAGGAGAGCGTACATATGCCTTGACGGATCAAAGAATATTATCCCAAGGACCAAAAGGGATATTCACCTTGAGAACGCCGCAAGAAGAACCAGATGGCGGATTTCCACGGTTCAGCTCAGTGAGATCCGCTGGCGAACCTATGAGGCGAATCTCCTCTTTCACCTGATTCATCACAGTAACGGCTAACCGCCAACTCGGCCATAAAGATCATTAAATGAATCATTAATAGTCTTAAACCACCAGGTTAAGAGTAACTTGTAACCGCCATTAAATGAGCATTAATGGAGACTTTCTAGTTACCTAGAGGTTACGAATTCCCCAACTATATATAGCCTACATCCCTAGGCTATCAAGGTACACACATTCACTTATTCTTTGTCAATTCAGTTTGCTCTCTTGATCTTCCTTACTGACTTTGGCATCAGAGTGTCTCCGGCCGACCCCAACGGCGCCTCACATGGACGTGCTCTGATCAAGGATTTTTCCCCGTGTTATCAATTGGTGCGGTGATCGTGGATCTCTAACAAACAGAAGATCACAAAATCTCGATTGTATAGAGTTTCACAAAGAACAAAACAATGAAGTCAACGGAATAGGAATCACAATCTCAAACCTTGGCTCAGTCAGTACAAATAAATCTATCCAAAGATACAGTTCTCCATATATTGGTGGGAAAGAGTTTTCTACATTAAATCTGGAATTTTATGATGAAAAAGATAAGTTTCCTCCCATTTCTTATTCCATTTTTTATTAAAGAAAATTGAGATCCCTCACTCTTATAAAGTGCTATGAATATCGTTACATGTTATTATGATAAATCTAATAAATTGTAAAAGGTGAAGTCATAGACGCAAATCTTTCATTAAACCTTGCATGCTTACTATGCCCTCATATTTTTATGCATGACAAGTGTAATATGATATTATCATTGAACCAGTACAAACGCATGTATAAGACCCGTGATCTTGGGATTTACAAAAGGAAAAATCATCCATTCAATGTGATTTTGTCATTTGATATTAAAATATCATAAAATTGCTCATGTAATTGCAAAGGATTTAGATCTAGTCGGTCTTTTGGGTGAACATGCATATAACTATTAGAAGAAATTACAAAAAAATCATATTTGGTTTTTCCTTGTACAATTCACCATCTATATATGGCTTTTCTCCTATTTAGTACTTTTAATATCAAAAATTCATATTTTTGAATATTGTTTTGTCAAACGGTTATTTCATTCCCTTTTTTACAAGGATGTGTTTATTCATATAAAAACTGTTTATCTGACATTATTAGAATTTCTTTTACCGACGTAAGAGAATTGAACATATTAAATCAATTTGTGATCATCATGTAACTGTCCCTAACTATTAAGGCCATTATGGGTTGATGAATTGCCAAATTGGATAAACAAAACTTTCATGTCTTGAGCTAACTATAAAACTGTGCAAATGTCAGTTTCGAATGAGAAGCATCGTAAAACATCTTCGCCACGAAGACAGGGCTCTTCTCGCAGAGGTAGGTCACCTCCCTCTCCAATACGCTGACGTAGTAAGAGGCCTATTGATACACCCCGGAGTACCGGCCCACCACCATCATCCTCCCGACCAGGAGACATTGGTCATGTCCCCGTAGGAAACCAAGGAGGTCATGACCGATTACATATAGGCGGTTCAGGCGGCGGTGGATCAGCTGCAGAAGCATTGGCCAAAAATACAACATGTAAAAGCTTACAGGAGGATCTGATCCGGAGAAAACCCCGCAATATGGCAAATCTAATTGAACGATGCAAAGCATTCAGGGAGGTAGATGACATACGCCGCGAATCGTTATCTCCATCACATAAAACCAAAGGCGAATCTCACAATCGAGATCGTGAGAAAGACAAAAATCGGGGTTCTTCCTCCATAAACAAGACTTTAGTATAAGTAATATAAATATTCCAGTGGTCAAATTTGAGGGGGTACCCAATCTAAGATTATTACCACCCTTTGGTTGGCCACCACACTGAAGCTTGCTGGGAGCTGGCAAACTAGATAGCTTTGTCCAGAATAACAAATAACAAGATGACAAGCAGAAGACAGATCCCAAAAATAAATTCAAAAGTGTCATTAATGTCATGGCGGATGGACCAGGGTATCAGCCACCCGTGGAAAAAGCAAAAAATATCCGCTCTAGATAAAACATCCCTCCATTGCTCCTTTTGCAGAAACAGGTCCAGTAATCTCTCCACATACAGATGCGTTGACAATTGAAGGATGGAAGATGAAATGAGGCGGGTAATGGTAGACACGGGCAGTTCTTGCAATATCATCACCATAGGTACATTCTCACCAACAAAGGAGGAGTAATGATTAGCGGGAACCAAAAGACGGTTCAAGAGACCTACTCAGCGTCACTATCAATTCGCCCACAATCCAAAGAGGACGAAGGTGAGAAACATAAACTTGTCACTACAGCTTTGGGCGACACAGAAACGCTCCTTATTGCTGATGGAAAGCGGGTACGAATCGCCAAAGGATTAAACATCATTGAGTCTGAAAGCCTATTTGCATAGGAGAATGAGATCCGTACAGGAATAAGCCCAGATATGATCACTCATAAGTTAAACATCATTAAGGATGTGGTTCTAGTTTCTCAGAAAAGACGGAACCATGGGCCTAAAATCAGCATTTTTACATATTCTTATATGTGTATTAAACTGTTATAGTATCCTATATTTTATAATTTATTCTTTCTCGCCATACTTCTTATATTCACTTGCCTAGCTTTTAGTGCTGATATACGTCCAGTGGCTGGCGAATCATAAGTTCCACAGGTGGATCAATTACCTCAAAGATAGGACAATTGATCCCATCACGGGCGGATCCCCTTTCCATAAAGGTAAGAAGCACAGACCCTCAGGAGCTTTCAAATAAGCTCAACTCTCTCCTCAAAGATAGGAAAAGGATTGACCACCATCAAAAGCGGGTTAAAATCGTCTCAAACATGAGATCATTACACCCTCAACTTTCTCCTCAAAGATAGGAGAACACTCTCATGGGCGGATCCATCTTTAGATGATCACCATTCGGTCGGACACCATTCGGTCGGATACCATTCGGTCGGACACCATAAACGAGTTAAAACATTCCTTGGACGCAAGGACTTTACACTCTCTCACTCCCTTCCCAAAGAAGGGTTCACAAGTCCTACGGGCGGATCGCTTCACCTCAAAGATAGGTAGCAAGTTAATCCCCTGGGCAGCTTTACTTCCTCTAGAAGGAATATAACAGCTTCTAAACCTTCACAAAGGTTCACACATTGGGGTACGGCTGGCCACCTACCCTAAACAATCGGAGAAATCGTAAACCAGATTCTAGAAAATTACTTGCTAAAAGATATAATGCATTAGTAAAAATAGTTCTGGAAAGCAAAGGGATTCATCCAATTCAATTAATGAAGCCTCGTCTTCATCTCCAAGTAATGAAGCCTCGTCTTCATCTCCAAGTAATGAAGCCTCGTCTTCATCTCCAAGTAATGAAGCCTCGTCTTCATCCAATTCAATTAATGAAGCCTCATCTTCATCTCCAAGTAATGAAGCCTCGTCTTCATCTCCAAGTAATGAAGCCTCGTCTTCATCTCCAAGTAATGAAGCCTCGTCTTCATCCAATTCAATTAATGAAGCCTCGTCTTCATCCAATTCATAAAGCCTCGTCTTTATCCAATTAATGAAGTCTCGTTTTCATCAAATTAATGAATCCGCATCTTCATCATAGAAATAACAAAGTCTCGCCTCCACAAAATGCACAAAGGTCCCTAAATGGCTGATCATTCTTACTGATCCCTAAGGGCGGGTCATTCTCCTCAATATTGCAGAAATGAAGAAAAGAAGTCCCTAAGGCGAATCATAATCCTATGCGGTAGGAACAAATGGCCCCATCTAGGGCGGGTCCACTTTCCTCCAAGATAGAAAAATAAAACACGGCGGATCAAGCCCTGATCACCGCCAGGATTAAAACATTTCTTAGACGTGAGATCTTCACATCCTTCAAAACTTCTCTCAAAAAGAGGAGTTTTCTACACATATGGCAGATTGATCCACCTCAAAGAGAGGAAGCAGATCAAACGCTTACGGTAGCTTGATTCCCTCAAAAGGAATACCAAGCACACAAACCTTCACCAAGGTTCAAGCCTTCACAAAGGTTTTCATACAAGGGTATGGCTGGCCACCTACTCTAAGTTGCCTTGGACAGATCACTCAAAGATAGGTAGCAAGTTGATCATCAAGACTAAGCCATATGAGATCCACGGGCGGATCTCTAAGGCGAATCTCCTTATAAACGGTCAAAGTTCACAGACAACGTAAAAATCTCCATATATTGGATCCTAGGGAAAGAAATCCATGAAGCTTATCATAAGCTTCTAGGGATATGGTTGGCCACCTACCTCGAGACATAACAAGTTTGAAACCTTCGGAAAATTCATAACAAGTTTGAAACCTTCGGAAAATTCATAACAAGATTGAAACCTTCGGAAAATTCATGACAAGTTTGAACACTTAAAAGATCAATAGCATGGAATACGATTAGACAGCCCTAAATAGCTTTTCATACCTTTAGGGGGGCTTCTGATAACAAACCAAATTATTCTTGAATAAAGAATAAGGAAAAATTAATAGAAATAATGGCAAACCATTATTCCTTCTAAAAGAGATATTTATACATGATTAATGTGGCATTAATGATAATTAATGCAGGGGAGAATATGCAAATAATGAGGAAAAAGAGGGAGTTTCTAGCACTATGCCACGCCACGTGGACCATGGCGAGATACGCCATAACGAGATACGCCCAATGAGAGCAAGTAGCAGAGACCCGCCATATCTCTCAAGGAGAGCGTACATATGCCTTGACGGATCAAAGAATATTATCCCAAGGACCAAAAGGGATATTCACCTTGAGAACGCCGCAAGAAGAACCAGATGGCGGATCTCCACGGTTCAGCTCAGTGAGATCCGCTGGCGAACCTATGAGGCGAATCTCCTCTTTCACCTGATTCATCACAGTAACGGCTAACCGCCAACTCGGCCATAAAGATCATTAAATGAATCATTAATAGTCTTAAACCACCAGGTTAAGAGTAACTTGTAACCGCCATTAAATGAGAATTAATGGAGACTTTCTAGTTACCTAGAGGTTACGAATTCCCCAACTATATATAGCCTACATCCCTAGGCTATCAAGGTACACACATTCACTTATTCTTTGTCAATTCAGTTTGCTCTCTTGATCTTCCTTACTGACTTTGGCATCGAAGTGTCCCCGGCCGACCCCAACGGCGCCTCACAGGGACGTGCTCTGATCAAATATAACCTTTCTTCCACTCTTGCAAAGCTGAGCTACACTTAGAAGATTATATTTGAGACCCTTAACTAAGGAGACTGACTCAATTTTAGGGTTACCTCCGATAGTTCCTGAGCCAACTATCTTGCCCTTCTTGTTGTCTCCAAAGCTTACACTACCTCCTCGTTTAAGCTCTAGTGTGATGAACTGAGTTTCATCACCTGTCATGTGTCTTGAGCATGCGCTGTCTATATACCAGAGTTTTGATTTCTCCACACATGTCAAGCTGACCTGCATTTTAAACTATTCGTTTTTAGGTACCCAATTCTTTTTGGGTCCTTTCTTGTTAGCGTAAACAGGTGCAAAGTCATATTTCAACTTGTGACGACATACTTTTATAGTGTGGCCAGGCTTACCACAGAAGTCACAAAAAGGTACCCTTTGAGGGTTGTACTGAGTATGGTCAGCATTGTTGTGTTGGGCGTGCCAGCATACTTTTGTGGAATGCCCTTTTCTTCCGCAGAAGTCACATTGGACAATCCGCTTGTTATGCCAACATACATCTTTTGTGTGCCCCCTTTTTCCACAACACTCACATTGAGTGAATTGCTTATGCGGACTAGTACTTGCGTACTCAGTATGGGGTTTATTTCTACTTGAGCCTTTCACTTGATTCTGCAAGGTTGTGACATCCTTTCTAAGTTTCTTTGACTCAGATTGAACCTCCGTGACAAACTTATGCAAGATTTGCATGTTGTATGTAAATCTGAGTTGTCCTGGAGGAGATATCGGAGGTCACTCAGCTTGACCTCTTCAATCTCGTCACATCGCCTGTTGAGTGATTTTATTTTGTTATTGCATTTTTTAGTTAGCTTATATAAATCACTCAGGGCATTTACCATCTCATTTCTAAACAAAAGTAAGGGTGTTACCTCATTAGTGTGTACTTCCTGGTCAGTTTCATCAGAGAGGTCATTATGCTCAGATTGAGAATGGTCAGCATCGTCAGCATCGTCAGCCATGAAGCATATGTTGGCTGTTTCATTCACATCAGCTTCAGATGAGGTTGACTCATCACTATCGCTCCATGTTGCTACCATAGCCTTTTTGCTTCCATTCTTCTCCTTCTTAAGGTTGGGACAGCTTGACTTGATGTGCCCAGTTTGATGGCACTCAAAACATGTGACAGACTTGGAACTGTCCTTCTTGTATTTGTCACTCGACTCAGCTTTGTATTTGTTACTTCTTCTGAATGACCTTTTACCGTTTCTGTCATTTCTTCTGAACAGCTTCTTCATTTTTCTAGTAAACATGGCCATTTCTTCATCATCAGTTGACTTAGCTTCAGTGGAGTCAGCTTTCATCACTAATGATTTCTGCTTCTTATCTTCGGTTTTCTCCTTAGCTTCAAATTTTTTCATGGAAATTTCATGGGTCAGCAAGGAACCGATCAGCTCATCATATTTGTATGTGGTCAGGTCCTGAGCTTCCTCTACAACTGTCTTCTTAGCTTGCCAGCTTTTGGGAAGACTTCGTAAGATCTTCTTCACTTGTTTTTCTTCAGTGAAATTCTTACTGAGTCTTTTAAGCTCATTTATTATGTTGGTGAACCTGGCATTCATTGCTGAGATGTCCTCATTGTCAGTCATCTCGAACAGCTCATACAATCGCATGTGTTGGTTCACTTTGGATTCCTTGACCTTGCTGGTGCCTTCATAAGTCACTTCTAGCTTTTTCCAGATCTCCTGTGCTGACTCACAACCTGAAATCTTATTGTATTCTGTAGCATCTAGAGCACAGTGAAGCATATTGATAGCCGAAGCATTATTTTGCAATTTTCTGAGGTCATCTTCTGTCCACTCAGTTTCACTCTTGACAACTTTCTCATTATCAACATTTTGTAAGGTATATGTTGAACTATTGCAAGCCATGCACTCATGTTTGTGGCTTGAATAAAGTTCTTCATCCTATTCTTCCAGAATGTATAATTAGATCCAAAGAATAGGGGAGGCCGACTAATTGATAATCCCTCAGGGAGTATCTGTGTTGTTTGGTTCCCTGGAAGGAAACGAGTGCTGTTTTCAGCCATTTATCGGGATCAACTCAAGATTGTTAGATCTTTGAGTAGTGAGCTCTTAGCTCTGATACCACTTGTTGGTCCCTAGTAATTAGTTCCAAGGGGGGGGATAAAAACTAATATAACTTTTTCGCTTTTAATTATGCTGACTTAATATTATTTTAAGAGTTTGATAACTCAGCGTGTTGGTCAGCACGACCGATTGATTAGGCAGACAGTTTTAGTTCTATGCTGACTAAGACTGCTTGACTTCAGAGTTGGGAATTGACACTTGAAAGGTCAGCTTCCAACTTAGCACTCAGATTTACTCAGTTTCAGTTTTAACAATTTATAAGCTGAGTAAATTTCACAAGCAACACAAGCAACACACGTAGGCAGAGAGGTCGAACCAGGATAAGTCGTGCTGAGTAACTTCTAAACTCTTTCTCTCAATATATATTCTGTGTATTTTCGAGGCTTCAATTATTGGTGCAGAAGATTGGCAGACTTTGTCCTTTAGTGAACGGATCCTTCATGTTATCCTGACTGTCACTCAGCTTCACTCGTTATCTTCAAATGTTCAACTTCCATGCTGAGCTCCTTCTTAGTCAGCTCCGTTCTGTTTATACGATTCTGAAGGAGTCTTCTAATTTAGTCAGCTTCGTTCTCGCAACTTTGAAGAAGACTTCTGAGACTGAGTTCTACTCCACTCAGCTTCTATTCTTTTATGCTGAGTTCCGTTCCACTCAGCTTGGCTTATGCTGACTTTTGTCCTGTCTAACTTTATGTATATATTTTTGCACTCAATATTGAATAAACACATTAGTACAATTAAATCAAAGCATTTAAATTTAATTGCCTCTTAATCATGGATGATTTTGTCAAATCAAAATCTTGTGGAAAGGTGTTTCAACAGGCATCTCCCCCCAAGATGTGTAAAGGACTACTATTTATAGACTTACACTATGCCAAGACATGCTTCAGATGATATTCTTTAATCGTCATCCCAAAAAGAATAAAATTGTCACATGGCTCGCTGCCGTCTGTTGATACTTCAATTGATGGGCAAAATCTGTCGTTTGTAATACTTTCGAATGAGAACAACCAAATTGCTCCCTGTCGTTTGACCATTAATTATATGATGGATTATGTAAGAATAGTTGTTACCGTATTTATGTTCTCGTGACACCATATTTAAATAATATGTCAGAATATTAAGTTAAAATGTAACTGTTATGTTAAAGTTATGAAATTTTTTGTTTTCCTGCCTGTCATTGTAACTTAATTCACATGACATAATTTGTATTAAATTCTATCAAAGTGTTGACGTTTAGATGACGACATATCTAAACTTATTTGTCAAGTTAAAGAAGTCCACATGACATTATTTTTAAATAATCTGTCAGCTAAAATCATTAAATGTAGATGTTATTTTAGTGTCATGACAATTTAGTTTATATATATATATATATACAAAATGTGCACAAATCACATATATAAAGTTCTACATATAACGCAATTTGACTTAAAACCAACAAAATCATTAATTTACCAAAATGTACATAACTTAAGCTAATACCCTCAAAAGGCCACAAAAGTTCAAATTGTCTCAACAAAATCACTAAGTTTGCTTTTGTCTCAATAAAATCACTTTGGACGTTTTTCACTCATCTTTTCACCGAAATTGGTGAGGTGGCATCTCAAGGTCACGTCAGCGCCACTTGACATATTAAAAAAAATGTAACTACACATTTTAATTAACAATTGATATGCCATGTGGGTTAATTTGTGGTTAATTTTTTTTATTACGCCACATGGTGTTAAGACATGCGATTAGATATCGGGACAAGAACAAACTTAAATGGTTTTTATAGAGGCAAATTAAACTTTTATGACTATTTGGAAATATTGTCCAGACTTTCGTGACGATCAGTACTATTTTACCCCATTTAAGATAGCCTAACAAAAACTTGGGTATACCTTAAATACTATTACTTGTGCCATTCTTTACAGACAGGTCATTTTGAGTGGAATGCAAACTTTAACACCTAACGATTATATACAATGACACTAATAGCATGCATAAAGAGCATTTTCCTGGGTTTGTTACACATACAACCTTAAGCTCAACATCACTTGGATTTTTAAGGTACACTCTCCGAGGATCAAAAGGTTACAACACTCTCCAACACATTTTTCAACATAATGTGATCCTAATCTCTGCACACTAATACGTAGGATGTTTCAATGATGCAATGGAAACAAAACAAGCGAGGAAAGCGCCAAACTTTTTTTATGCAATGATGCAATTTAGTTATTGTTCATCTTCATTGTTATTGTTATTGTTCTCAACCTCCTCATGCGCTCCTTCATGTCCAATCGTTCCATATATATTTAGATAAAATGGGAACTTTTGGTTACATTATAGAAATCAGATATAAATAATGATTTCTTACCTCAATCTCAGGCTATGTTGGCTCATCCTCGTATCTGATATAATAATTTAAGGGATCTTAGTTGCAAAGCGTCATTGCACACTAGATAAAAGAAAAACATATATATAATAGAAAAATGAAAGCATCTTAAAACAACACTCATCCCCAATAATGGTTAAATAATTATGATGGAAATACATGATATACCAAATATTTATACATCTAATTATATTCAAAATCTCAATCTAATGTGTGCTTTGTATGACTTAGCTACAACAAAATAGAATTCAGATTCTGCAACCCAGACAAAAAATTTGGTAACCAGGTTGTTTACTTATTATTTAACTTCTGATTGTGATTATTTCGACATAAACTGCAAACGAAATCAAGTAAATTTACCCTAGTTCTAAGACATTATTTATCTGCTCATACCGTAAGAAATAAACATTGACACGTGGAGTATTGAGAGCCTTCAAATCCAGCGGCCACATGGAAAACGAGGACTTTCGAATACAGCGGACTTCTAAGAACCGTTTTCCATAAAGGAAAACCATCCTGCCAGCTAGTTGAGGTCGTCCAGAAGACGCCTCCTAGTAGAAGACTCCTCCTAAAGAAATACTTCTCCTAATAGAAGAAGGATTCCTAATAAATGAAGAATTCAATGAGGGATCGACGGGAACAGTATAAATAGATAGGTATGACAAATCCTAACAGGTACGTTAACATCACTACTTCACACTACTCCATTGCCTTCAACCCTTCAAACCCTTGCTTACTTAGGTAACGGAGCAGGTTCGTCGAATTCCGACCGCTCTTTGACTGTATGTTCTGTCTTATAGGTGAATTGAAGAAGGACACGAAGGGTTCTTCAGAGACAAAGTTATCATTGGTGTGGTGAGCATGCATTGAACAAAACACATAACTTAAAAAAATGTTTCCAGCAGGATATCACACTCACAACGGGCCTACCCGATCTGAAATCCATAGAGAAGATAGGGAATAATTTGATCCAGAATCTGGACACCAGGGACACCTAGAGCCTCAAGGCCAGAGGTTAGTTGATGAAATCACCGGTTGATTCTGCCAAAATCTAGATGAAATTAAAAAATAGATGGATGACATCAAGGTAGCACACGTGATAGAAATGGCTGAATTAAAGAAGAAACTAAAAAAGGCAGAAGAGATCATGAAGAATAATCCAACCAACATCGGAGAATCTAGTCATCATCCATCTGAAAGGTACGTATGAAGCCCATCCCCAATAAGAAGGCGGTCCAGATCATATAGTCCATCCAAACGAAGAGAAGATTTTGAGGCTTCAAGAGAAAGGCCACGACGTCACCCGAAGGAAAGAAATGAAAGCAAAAGGCAACCTCCCAACAAGCGTAGGTCACCCTATATGAGATATGGAGAGAAGAGCATACCAAAAGATGAGGACGGGGATTGGCCCATTAGTAAGAAGGAGATGTATGAAATCATCTGAAGGGAAGGCTGGGAAAACAAAGATACACACAATATATACATTAGGACTTTAGCCTTAATATATATATATATATATATATATATATATATATATATATATATATATATATACGCCTTTGTCCTTTGAAATCCAGCGCCAAGAGTAAATTACACCAATGGTACCTGAATTATATCTCAATTCACACTTTGGTACCTAAATTACATTTTGTTACAAAAATATACATGAACTAGCGATGACCGGACAATTTAATCTATTTTACTAGTGACTACCAATCAACACGAAAGTTGACCTATTTTAATAAAAATTGACCAAATTTTTTCACCACCTTCATTCTCTCTCTTCCATTTTTTCTTTTTCCCATATTTCTTTCTCTTCAATTTTTTCTACACTTCCATTTCTTCTCCCCTCCATTTTCTCTCTCTCAAGATCTGTATGAGAATAACTCTATAAACAATTTTAACTCAATTAATTAACTACAAATATGGGCAATAAAAAGAATTCATGGATTCATTGATGAATTCCACAGTTGATAATAGACCGACAAGATAGAGGAAGAGGTCTAACGATGAGCAGTCCAGGTCTTTCAAGGATGAGCAGTCCCTCCGTCAGCGTGCTCTTTCTCTCAACTCTACAATCTGATTGCAGTTCGTTTCCCTCCTCGACTTGCTTCCTTTCTTTTCAAATATTTTCACATCAGGAATGAATAATTAATTAATTAGGAATTTTTCTCAACTCTCTCGTCAATGTTCGTGCTTCCTCTCTAATAGATTTATGTTTCCGTGCGAGCATTTTGAATTAAAGCGATTAAATAGAATAATATATATGGGGATTGATAGAGATAGAAGGAAGAGGAAAAAAAGAGTCTGGTGATAATCAAGTACAAGGTGCAGGATTTGTATCTCTTTCTTCCTCTCTCTCTCTCTCTCTCTCTCTCTAGGCATCTGTTTCTCTCAATTTAATTAATAATGAGTTTAGTAGGATAGAAATGGCATAATATTTGAGGCATTGGATGTGGCATTTCCAACAGCAGTAATACAGAGAAACATATTTGAGGAGAGAGAATAGCCAAGGATGGGAAAGAGAGAGAAACATATTTGAGAAGAGAAAAACAGAAAGAGAGAGATAAGAAGGGAGAGAGATTCAAATGAGTGAAAACTAATTTTCTTTATTTGTGTCTTCAATTTTTTTTTTCTGAAAATGAATTTTAATTAAAATTTGGGAGAAAGAAAAAAATTGGAGAGAAGAAATGGAAGAGAGGAAGAAGGAATGAGATGGTAATATTGTAATTTTTATGTTATTTGAGTGTTTGTGGGTCCCAAATTTTAATTAAAATTGGTCAACATTCACGTTTGACAGTAAGTGACCGGTAAAACGTACTAAAATGTCAAGTCATCGTTAATTCAGGTATAGTTTTTTTTAACAAAATGTAATTTAAGTACCAAAGTCTGAATTGGGGTATAATTCAGGTACTATTGATGTAATTTATCCCAACGCCAAGCAATGCCCCGAGGATTTCGGATCCCCACTTTCAGTCAATATGGAGGCACTAGAGATCCAAACAATCATGTTTAAAATTTAGAATAATTATAGGAGCAACAACAGCTACTGATGTCGTTCTCTGTCATCTTTTTTCCACAACCTTGAAAGATTTGACGGCCTTTTGGTATGAACAACTCCTTCCAAGGTCTATTTACAGATCATTTCGTGACCTCCATCCCTGAGGGAAAAATGATGCAAGACTTAAACAGAATGCTCCAAGCCGAAGAGGAAACTCTTGTTGAAACACCTTTCCACATGATTTTGATTTGACAAAATTATTTATGTGAATGATAAAAATATTCCAACACATTAAATTTAAATGCTTTGATTTATTCATACTAATGTGTTTGTTCAATGTTGAGTTATTTGATTTATAAGACATTAAGATAAATGGCCCAAAGGCCCAAAAGAGGAAGTCAAGCCCAAGTCAACAGATCAAAGCCTCACGCCCCAAGAAGACTCAAAACGCCGTCGTACTGAGTAAGGCGTTAGCCCAGCAACAAGAAGGATCGAGAAGCCTTATACCAATTGCTTCAAAGTGAAGCTGCTGAGTTGAGCGACAAGGTTGTCAGGTCAGCGGCAGAACAGAATGAACTTGGAGACCAAGTATTTCTACTTTGGGTAAAGCTCAGAAGGCGCAGGAAGCTGTCTGGAAGACTTTGCCATAAATGTAGGAACATACTGTTTCATCTGACGAAAAGCTGCTGAGCACTGGCGAAGACAGAAGATACAAGAATATGATTGGCCGAAGACGTTGAGCACGTACTGAGTGAAAGCGATAAGAAGCCGTTTGACTCCAACGGTTATTTTGAAATTCGAAACCACTGGTGCTTGATGTGTCACTATAAATAGGCCTCTCAAATGCTTCATTCGATGCAGATCTTCAATCAAGTCGAAACGCTGACTAAATTCATACTTGAAGTTCTGTGAGAAAAGCAAAGCAAATCTTACACCAATTCCAATTATTGTGTAAAAGTCTAGAGTGATTTCATTCATCTAAAGTGTCTTAGCAATTGTTGTTTAGGACAAACACTTATCATTTCTAGAAGAATAGAAAGGAGAAGTTGAGTACTCGGTTATAGTACTCAGCGGTAGTTATAGGAGTGAGTAGAGGAATAGAGGAAGGTACTCTTGTATACTCAGCTTCTGTTGTAAAAGGATTCGTGCTCTACCTTTAAAGAGCTCAGTAGAGGATTCAAAAAGCTCGGAACGAGTTCCGGGGACTGGACGTAGGTGGAGAGGCCGAACCAGGATATGTCTGCTGAGTAACATATTTCTAACCTTTAAACTCCTTTATATATTGCTTGCTATAAAACTGACTAAGTAACAAACTCACGTTGAGTTGAGTGCACTAAGAAGCTGAGTTCAGGAATAGACTTAAGTGTTATCTCCTGACTCAAAGAAAGAAGCAGTCTTAGTCACCAGTTGACTAAGCTTGTGTCTTAAAACTACTTAGCGCCGCTGTGTAAACCTTTTCTTAAAGAAAAGAAGTCAGCCTTAACGAACAAAATTTTAAATAGTTCCTATCCCCCCCCTTGGAACTAACCTTGTCACGTTATACGGGACCAACAAGTGGTATCGGAGCTTAAAAGCTCACTGAGCAAGATATAACTGTTGAAACACCTTTCCACAAGATTTTGATTTGACAAAATCATCCATGATTAAGAGGCAATTAAATTTAAATGCTTTGATTTAATTGTACTAATGTGTTTGTTCAATATTGAGTGCAAGCATATATATATATAAAGTAAAGACAGGACAAAAGTCAGCACAAGCAAAGCTGAGCAAAACGGAAACTCAATGTAAGCGGAGTGGAGTAGAACTCAGAAGCAAAACGAAGCTGACTAAAGTTAAAGATTTCTTCAGAAGCGGTTAAACAGAACGGAGCTGACCAAGAAGGAACTCAGCTCAGAAGTTGAACATCCAAATATAAAGCTGAGTGACAGTCAGGACAGCATGAAGCATCCGTTCACTAAAGGACAAAGTCTGCCAATCTTCTGCACCAATAATTGGAACCTCGAAGACACACAAAAGACTAATTCCAAGAGACATGGGTCATTGGATTATTGGTAAAAGACAACTGGCACAAAAAGACAAGCCAAACGCAAGAAGACAAACCTGACGCCTGAAGAAAACAGAGAAAGGGAATGGCGGAACAGTCTGAAGCTGACCAGAAATTGTTCCCCAAAACAGCCGTTTTGGTGTTAACGGTAACAACAATTCAAAGGATCCAAATCTGCAATTTCCTTCTATAAAAGGACAATGAAGAACCTTGGATCATCACTGAAGCATCAAGTGAAAAATACAAAGAGAGAAAATCTTGAAAGCACTCAAATACAAAAAGATCTTACACCAATTTTTCTATTCTTTATGTAAATGCTAGATTGATTGTTGTGTAATCATCTAAAGTGTTCTTTAGTATAAAAAGAACAAGTTTCGTGATCAATAGGAATATTGAGAGTGTTAAGCTGAGTGCCTGGTTGTAAGCATTCAGTGGTAGAGAAATCTAGGTGCTGGGTTGTAGCACTTAGTAGGAGTTGAGTAGACGAATAGAGAAAGGTACTCTTGCATATTCAACTGCCTTGTAATTGGTTTGTGCTCTACCGTTAAAGAGCTCAGTATTGGATTCAAAAAGCCCGGAGGGCTCTGGGGACTGGACGTAGGCAGAGAGGCCGAACCAGGATAAGTGATACTGAGTAATCTCTGAACTCTCTCTTATATTGTATGTGTTGTTTGCTATATTTACTCAGCATATAAATTGCCTAAGCTGACCTTGAGTAAATAGGTGGTGCTGAGTTAGAAGCTGACCTCCAAGAGTGTCAATTCTTAACTCACAAGAAAACAACTTTAGTCAACATCTAACTAAAGCTGTCTTGAAATATATCTCACCAAGCTGACCAAAAGCTGAGTTAATAAACTCTCAAAATAACTTCTAGTCAGCTTAATTAAAACATTGAAAAAGTTATATTAGTTGCTAACCCCCCCCCCTTGGAACTAATTACCAGGGACCAACAATAACTATCTTGAGCTGATCCCCACAATGGCTGAGAACAGCACTCGTTTCCTCCCAGGAAATTAGACAACTCAAATTCTTCCTGAGGGACTGTCCATTACTCGGCCTCCTCTGTTCTTCGGGTCTAACTACACCTTTTGCAAGAACAGAATGAAAAATTTCATTCAGGCAACAAATTTGAGTGCATGGCTTTCTATAGTCCAAGGCCCATTTGTTCCTGTTGAAACTGTTGACGGTCAAACGGTTGTCAAAGCTGAGGCTAAGTGGACAGAAGATGACCTCAAGAAGCTACAAAATCATGCTTCGGCTATAAACATGCTTCACTGTGTGTTAGATGCTGCAGAGTACAACAAGATTTCAGGTTGTGAGTCAGCGCAGGAAATCTGGAAGAAACTGAAGGTCACCTATGAAGGAACCAACAAAGTTAAGGAGTCCAAGGTGAACCAGCACATGAGGTTGTACGAGCTTTTTGAAATGAACGATGATGAAGGAATCTCTAAAATGAACTCAAGATTCACAAACATAATCAACGAGCTCAAAAGACTTGGAAAGATCTTTACTGAGGAAGAGCAAGTCAAGAAGATACTGAGGAGCCTTCCCAAAAGCTGGCAAGCCAAGAAAACTGCTGTTGAGGAAGCTCAAGACTTGACCACCTACAAGTATGATGAACTCATTGGATCTCTGCTGACCCATGAGATCTCAACGAAGAATTTTGAGGTGAAGGAGAAGTCTGAGGACAAGAAGCAAAAGTCTCTTTTCATGAAAGCTGACTCCACTGATGGGAGCTCAACAGACGATGAAGAGATGGCCATGTTCACTAGAAAAATGAAAAGGTTGTTCAAAAAGAATGATAAATATTCCAAGAAGCCTTACAAGAAGTTTGACAAGTACAAAGCAGAGTCTAGCGACAGCAAGTACAAAAAGGACAGCTTAAAGCCCATCACATGCTTTGAATGTCATCAAACTGGCCATATCAAATCAAGCTGTCCTACCTTGAGGAAGGAAAAGAAGAACATCAAGAAGGCAATGGTGGAAACCTAGAGTGATAGTGATGAGTCATCATCATCAAGAGCTGATGCCACTGAGTCAGCAAAGATCTGCTTCATGGCAGATGAGCTTGCTGAGCCTTGTGTTTCTGAGCATGCTGGCCCCTCCATTGCATCTGACGATGAGGCACACTCAACTGAGGTAATATCACTACCCCTGCTCAGAAATGAAATGGTAAATGCCCTGAGTGATCTCTACACACTTATCAAAAAGTGTAACAAGAAGGTTAGAGCACTCAGCAGGCGATGTGACGAGATCGAAGAGGTCAAACTGAGTGACCTTCGATATCTTCTCCAAGACAACTCAACTTTGCATAGCAACGTAGAAACTGTGCACAAGTTTGTCTTAGAGGTCCAATCAGATTCTAAGAAACTGAGAAAGGACATCACATCTATTCAGAATCAACTCAAGATTCTGAATAAAAGAAATATTCCTCTGAACACTCAGTACCGAAGTACTGGTCAGCGGAGATGGAATCCTCAGTGGAATGTCCAGTGTGACTTCTGTGGGAAGAAAGGACACACCACAAAGGTGTGCTGGCATGCTCAGCACTGGGGTGCTGACTAGTTAGTGAGATATCCCAAACGGAAGGTTAGCTGTGACTTCTGTGGGAAAAGTGGACACACTGTCCAAGTGTGTCGTCATAAGATTAAATATGATGCTTTACCTGCTGAGCCTAACAAACAAGGACCCAAAAAGACTTGGGTACCTAAAGATAACTAGCTATATTGCAGGTAAGCCTGAGGTGTGCTGAGAAGTAAAAAATGTGGTACATTGACAGCGCATGCTCGAGGCATATGACGGGTGATGAAACTCAATTCATCACATTTGTGCGTAAACGAGGTGGAAGCGTAAGTTTTGAAGACAAAAAAAAGGGTAAGATAGTAGGGTCAGGAACCGTTGGTGGTAATCCTACTATTGAGTCAGTGGACTTAAATATAACTTACTCAGCGTAGCTCAGCTATGTGATAACGGGAGAAAGGTTATATTTGATAACACTGGATGTAAAATACTTGAGGGAAAAACAAATGAATTGATTTTAACTGCCCCTCGTATTGATAATGTCTTTATGCTGAATTTGGAAAAGAAATTTTCAAAAAATGTATGCTTAGTGTTAAAGGAAGAAAATTCCTGGCTATGGCACAGGAGACTTGGTCATGTAAGCATGGACCTCCTGGCCAAATTAGCAAGAAAGCAATTAGTTGAGGGACTGCCAGAACTTAAGTTCGAAAAGGATCAATTATGCTATGCTTGTCAGGCTAGAAAACAAACTAAAACATCTTTTTATAGTAAAAACATTGTCTCAACCAAGCGTCCACTTGAGTTGCTACACTTGGATCTCTTCGGACCAGTCCAGCCGCTGAGCTTGGGTGGTAGGAGATTTTCCTTGTTCATTGTAGATGAATTTTCTCGGTACACTTGGGTCATCTTGCTGAGTAGCAAGGATGAAACCTTTGAGACATTTTCAACATTAGTAAGAAAACTTGAAAATGATAAAGACCTAAAGTTAGCTCACATCCGAAGTGATAATGGTGGAGAATTCAAAAACCAACAGTTTGTTGAATTCTGTGAAGCCAGCGGCATTGACCATAATTTCTCTGCTCCTAGAACGCCTCAACAGAATGGGGTTGTTGAAAGGAAAAACAGAACCTTGGTTGAAATAGCCAGGACAATGCTGAGTGAGCATAGGCTTCCAAAGTACTTTTGGGGAGAAGCTGTCAACACAGCTTGCTACATACTTAATAGGGCTCTAGTCATACCCATATTAAAGAAGACTCCCTACGAACTTTGGAAAGGACGAAAGCCCAACATTGGATACTTTCGTGCCTTCTGCTGTAAATGTTTTATTCTAAATACTAAAGACAGCCTTACTAAGTTTGATTCAAAAGCTGATGAAGCTATCTTTTTAGGCTACTCAACAAACAGCAAAGCATACAGAGTTTTCAATAAACGAACTCAGGTCTTAGAAGAGTCAGTACACGTTGAGTTCGATGAAACTAACCCTACAGGAAAAGATAAGCATCTGACTGAGGATGATCCATACTCAGCACCCGCTGACTAAGAAACAGCCGTTGAGTCACTACCTCAAGGGCTGACCAAAGGTAAAAGCGAAACTCAAATTGTTTTCACTGACCAATCTATACCTGCAGAGATTGTTGAAACACAACCAGCTCAAGAGATCACTCTACCAAAAGAGATCAGAATTCCAAGAGGACACTCAGAGAGTGCTATTCTTGATTCTGCTGAAAACACCCTGATGACAAGAAATCAACTCAAGAGATACCTCAGCAACGTAGCATTCGTTTCAGTTCAGGAACCAAAGAACTTCTCTGAAGCTGAGCACGATGAGTTCTGGATGAGTGCAATGCAAGAAGAACTTGATCAGTTCAGAAGAAATGAAGTATGGGACTTAGTGCCAAATCCAAGAAGCCAGAAGACCATAGGAACAAGATGGGTCTTCCGCAACAAGCTAGATGAACAAGGGAACGTGGTCAGGAACAAAGCAAGACTAGTATCTCAGGGCTATAGTCAGCAAGAAGGTATTGACTATGGTGAGACCTTCGCCCCAGTGGAAAGGCTAGAGGCTATAAGAATTTTATGTGCATATGCAAGTTATATGAACTTTAAATTATTTCAAATGGATGTTAAGAGTGCATTCCTTAATGGAGTTATAAACGAGGAAGTCTATGTTAATCAGCCTCCAGGGTTTGAGGATCCCAAGTTCCCAAACCATGTTTATAAACTCAAAAAGGCTCTGTATGGTCTCAAGCAAGCACCATGTGCTTGGTATGAGAGGCTGACCAGTTTCCTGCTGACTAGAAATTATGTCAGAGGTAAATCTGATACAACCTTATTCATTAAGAGGAATGGTAAAGATACCCTACTGGCTCAGATATATGTTGATGACATTATTTTTGGTGCCACTAACAAGTCCATGTGCAAGGAATTTAGTAAGCAGATGCATACTGAGTTTGAAATGTCGATGATGGGAGAACTCATCTTCTTCCTTGGACTTCAAATCAAACAAGGGAAAAATGGCATCTTCATCAGTCAAACTAAGTATGCTAAGGAGATATTGAAGAAGTATGAACTTGAAAACTGCAAGTCAATATCTACTCCTATGGGCACTGACACTGTCCTTTGCGCTGACGAAAATGTAAGTCAGTAGACAGCAAACTGTACCGAGGTATGATTGGCTCTCTACTCTACTTAACTGCTAGTAGGCCGGACATTCAGTTCTCAGTATGTTATTGTGCTAGATATCAATCTAACCCTAAGGAATCTCATTACATAGCTGTAAAAAGAATCCTTAGATATTTGCAAGGCTCAGTGAATGCATGTTTATGGTATCCCAATACTTATAATTTCACACTCATTGGATACACTGACGCTGACTACGGACGAGACAAGCTTGAACGAAAGAGCACCTCAGGAGGATGTCACTTCCTTGGAAGCTGTCTTGTGTCTTGGTTTAGTAAGAAGCAGTTGTCAGTAGCCCTATCAACCACTGAAGCTGAGTACATTGCTGCTGGAAGCTGTGTTGCTCAAGTCCTTTGGATTAAGCAACAGCTAGAAGATTATGGCGTTCAGACTAAAACAATTGAAGTCAAATGTGACAACAAGAGTGCCATTGACCTATCAAAGAACCCAATCCAGCACAGTAGGATGAAGCACGTCAGCATAAGACATCACTTCATCAGAGATCATGTACTCAAGGGAGAGATAAAGCTGACCTATGTCCCAACGGATGAGCAGCTTGCTGATATCTTCACAAAGCCACTGGCTCGTGAGAAATTCAACATACTTAGAGAAGCCATTGGTATGTTTAATCCTCTTCAATAAATTCCAAGTATAATATGTGATATATGCATGCTGAGTTGATTACCATGCTGAGTGATTTATGCTAAATCAATGTCTATTACATGCTGAGTAGATATACACGCTGAGTGGTTATCTCAAGCTGAGCTACTAAGCACATGAATAATTCCTTTGCGTAGAACTGACTACTCAGAACATTAAACGTTTAGAATTCTTAACACTGAGTAAAAGATCCGTTGTGGAATTAATACTAGCACGCACATTAAGTAGCCTCTAGGATGACGTAAGCGTCATCATTAGTAATAGCACGCGCTGTTTCTCGAAATTAATGTCAGTAATAACTGACTTTCGATGGTTCAAATACCCACCGTTCCATCCAACATATCAAGTCATCATTCATCGTCTATAAATAGTGAACGTTTTCTCACTATTCACTCTCTACGCTTGAAATTCGCACTCAAACCTTCATTCTCTCTAAACTTCTGAAATTCAAATCTTTTTAAAGAAACTCTCAAGAACACCATGTCTGATTCCCAGAATCTCTCTGATGACCAATATGAGGACAATCGCTCAGACATTAATCCTGGCTCCCCACCTGAGCAACAATATGTTGATACTCCAGATGATGAGGCTCATACTGGACATGGTCAGCATGACCAACCCATGGACTAGGTCAGCATTCTTGGCGTTGATCCTCACACTGAGCACTCAACTCCTTCTAAGAAAAAGAAGAAGGACAAGGGCAAGAAAACTGAGGAGACTGAGGAGAGAACCTTTCGATCCGTATACTCCAACGTTGAAGGCTTAGACGTTATAGCTTCACGATGGTTCTCAAAAAGCTTCGTAGAAACTGTGAAACCTTACAGTGACTGGATATCCAAGAACGGATGGACCAAACTATTCTCCCTAAACGGGCTGACCTACCCAAGGCTTGTAACTGAGTTCTACTCAATTCTGCTGGTTGCCGCTAACGACACTGACTTTATGGTCACTTACATCAACAAGAAGCAAATCATCATCGACCGTTCATATCTAAGCATCCTTCTAGACTTGAAGGACGAAGGAGCTGAGCTGAGAAGAACAAATGACTACAAGAAGGTTAAGTACACAGCTACTTTTTGTAAACCTGAAGGGCATGTAGGGGAAGTCTCTTGCACTTCGCTTACTCAGCATCAGAGGCACGCCCACTACCTACTGACCAACTACATCTATCCAAAGGTCAACTCCACATCCTCTGCCTCCAACTTTGAGCAATGCTTCTTATGGCATATGCTCAACTACAAACCCCTGAACATGCTTGTATTCCTGATCGGGGCTATGCAACGAAGCACTGGAGCACTTCGAATGGGCTCACTCATCACCGAAATCCTTAGAGATTATAGAATCAGCTTTAAGAATGAGGAAAGCATATTAGGGACGGAAATCACCATTGAGGACCACACTAAACTTGCACACACTCTTCCTTTTAAATCAAAGAAGGGAAAGGATGCGGTAACTGAAGCTGAAGAGGAAGCTGAGCCGACTGGTAAAGGAAAGAAGAGAAAGGCAGCACCCACACTCCAAACTGTCAAACGCCTAAAATTTATTATGGCTGACCCATCTCCCGCTGAGTCAATCAAAAAGAAGCCTCAACCTACCAAAGCTGCCCAAAAGCGACCTGCCATAGTTCAAGAAGTTGAGGATGAACATGAGAACACTGAGTCACCCCTAAAGAGGAAGAGGGTTTCTGAAGTTACACCGTTGGATGCAATTCCTCTGGATGTATCAGTACCAAAAGATTCCTTCTTTCTGCGAACTCAGGAATCTGCTGAACAAACTCCACCTTCAGACACTCAACGAAAGCAATCTGTCTCCGCTGAGCAGATGAAGAATCCAGCTACTGAGCCAAGAGATGAGTCAACTGTTGACACCACAACTACAGAACCTGAGCAAACTCAGCTTGAGTCATCTGATCTACTTCCATCCTCCAACCCTTCTCAAGATGGCAGTGATAAACGATACAAAAAGAAGGCAAACAAACCTCAAGTGTTTGATATACTGGATGACTCACCTCTCCATGAACCCATCGTAAGCTTGACTGACTTGGACTTCAATTTTTTCTCTAAACCCATTTCCAAGCCCTCATCACTCAAGGAAAAACAAGCCTCTGTTCCTCGTGGTCAGGAACATGCCAAGTCTACCGACACCGCTGCTACTAGCTCCTCAAAGCAAGTGCTCGATGAACCCGCTGTTCAAGAGAAGGAACATACACAAGAGAAATCTCCTGCTCAGGACAATCTCAAGCTGACTCCTCCTCAAGTCAATGTTCAGCTCCCGACTGACACTGAGCAGGTAGACAATGCTATGGCATCACTCAACTCTCATCTTGACCAGCTAGAGAATGTTTCAACTCCTGCAGCTGACCCAGTCACTCCGTCTGCCACTCAGATTGTTCACCCCTCACCTAATCCAAAGGACACCTCTACTACTGGTGTGCACTCAAATGACCAACCACCTGCAGCCAACCAAAGCTCAGTTCCTGAAACTTCTCAAAATGACCCTCTGCAGTTCTTGACTTCTTCCCAGACTGGGAAACGAATCTTCCAAGCAGCCCAAGAACTCATCGCATAAAAATACAGAGTACTCATGGAACTGAAACTGAGCACAGTTCAGCGGAGCCTACACAACTGAGCACCCTTACTCAACTCCTCACTAAACTCAAAGGGCTCAAAGAGCTCTTATGTGTGCTGACTGAAATGGTAGCTCAACAGCCAAAGCAAGAGTTCGCTACCAAAATGGCAAACCTTCACTTGCATATGGTGCAACATATGGACACAATTGAAGGAAAACTCAATGCCTTAATTGCCGCCAACTCTGATGTGGCTACATCAGCTCAACTTACTCAAGTCCAAACTGAGTTGACCACAACTCGAGAATTAGTTGGCTCTACATCTCAATGCACAATCGAGCAAATTGTTGAATCACTTCGCATGCTGAATTTATCAAGAGAAGAGATGCACACTGAACAGGCCAAGACATCTGAAATTTTTCAACTTGCCAAGGCCACCTATGATCATGTCACACATCAGTCTAACCAATGACACCACTATGACGCTGGCCTGCTCAAAATGTACCATCAATCTTACGCCATGATGACGGACACCATGAGCTGGATGGGTAAGTCCCTTCAGTTTATACTCAGCGTCATTAGTTCCTATATGGACATTCCGGCGTCCAACATGAATAGTGGGATCAAGGTCTTTGACGGGCTCAAGCACAGTACGACTCAAATCCAGCAGTATTCCACTCTACTGACTCATGCTGTTGAGCAAGGGAAGTTTTATGCAGCTGTCCCTCAGCCCGTTGATATTGGCAAAAAGGGGGAGAAAAGCAAAGATAAACATCCAGCTGGAACTCAGCAAAAGAACCAACATCATGGTTCCACTTCCACTTCGTCAGTTGTCCCCCCTAGCACTCAACCAAAGCCCCCTAGCACTCAACCTCAGCAACAAAACAAGTCCAAGCCTAACCAAGTCTCCTTCAACATTAGGCGATAGTTTTTTCTTTTTTGTTTTGTTGTTGTGTTATCTTGCTTACTTGCTTATGTTGTGTTGTGTGCTAAATATCAATATAAACGTATCTTCAATCAACCTTGTTATTTAATTTTCTTCGCTTTAACGCCTATCTGCTGTGTTGATCTAAATTCACAACTTGTCTCATAATGTCTTAATTGAACAAAGGATCTAAGGATTGACAAACATTGAATTAATCACATACTTGGCCACTGAGTAAAATTACTCAGCCTCAATTAACTCACTCAGTCAACTCCAATATTCGAACTTAATCTTCCGCTTAACTTTGTATCGAAACTGAGTGAAATAAGCCTGGTCCAAGAACTGACCTAACTCTGAACACTGACGTTAGACTTACTTGATTTAACCTTAAAATGTTTAAAGTAAAACTAAGTCAGCGGCTCAACCCTTACGGGGGAGATCTTAAGAAGTTAAGAATAGGTCAATCATCATGGGGGAGCTCAACACTGAGTTCCTTATTGAATATTTTTTCCAACATCAAAATGGGGGAGTTTGTTGAAACACCTTTCCACATGATTTTGATTTGACATAATTATTTATGTGAATGATAAAAATATTCCAACACATTAAATTTAAATGCTTTGATTTATTCATACTAATGTGTTTGTTCAATGTTGAGTTATTTGATTTATAAGACATTAAGATAAATGGCCCAAAGGCCCAAAAGAGGAAGTCAAGCCCAAGTCAACAGATCAAAGCCTCACGGCCCAAGAAGACTCAAAACGCCGTCGTACTGAGTAAGGCGTTAGCCCAGCAACAAGAAGGATCGAGAAGCCTTCTACCAATTGCTTCAAAGTGAAGCTGCTGAGTTGAGCGACAAGGTTGTCAGGTCAGCGGCAGAACAGAATGAACTTGGAGACTAAGTATTTCTACTTTGGGTAAAGCTCAGAAGGCGCAGGAAGCTATCTGGAAGACTTTGCCATAAATGTAGGAATGTTCTGTTTCATCTGACGAAAAGCTGCTAAGCACTGGCGAAGACAGAAGATACAAGAATATGATTGGCCGAAGACATTGAGCACGTACTGAGTGAAAGCGACAGGAAGCCGTTTGACTCCAACGGTTATTTCGAAATTCGAAATCATCGGTGCTTGAAGTGTCACTATAAATAGGCCTCTCAAATGCTTCATTCGATGCAGATCTTCAATCAAGTCGAAACGCTGACCAAATTCATACTTGAAGTTCTATGAGAAAAGCAAAGCAAATCTTACACCAATTCCAATCATTGTGTAAAAGTCTAGAGTGATTTCATTCATCTAAAGTGTCTTAGCAATTGTTGTTTAGGACAAACACTTATCATTTCTAGAAGAATAGAAAGGAGAAGCTGAGTACTCGGTTATAGTACTCAACGGTAGTTATAGGAGTGAGTAGAGGAATAGAGGAAGGTACTCTTGTATACTCAGCTTCTGTTGTAAAAGGTTTCGTGCTCTACCTTTAAAGAGCTCAGTAGAGGATTCAAAAAGCTCAGAACGAGTTCCGGGGACTGGACGTAGGCGGAGAGGCCGAACTAGGATATGTCTACTTAGTAACATATTTCTAACCTTTAAACTCCTTTATATATTGCTTGCTATAAAACTGACTAAGTAACGAACTCACGCTGAGTTGAGTGCACTAAGAAGCTGAGTTCAGGAATAGACTTAAGTGCTATCTCCTGACTCAAGGAAAGAAGCAGTCTTAGTCACCAGTTGACTAAGCTTGTGTCTTAAAACTACTTAGCGCCGCTGTGTAAACCTTTTCTTAAAGAAAAGAAGTCAGCCTTAACGGACAAAATTTTAAATAGTTCCTATCCCCCCCCTTGGAACTAACCTTGTCACGTTATACGGGACCAACAACTCTAGCCCAATTCATTGAGCATTTTCAAGCCTTGGCCATCCAGAAAAAGGAATTCAACATCAGAGGAACTATAGATGCCATCGCTAGCAATTGATGTAGTCGCGCCTTGTAGAAGAGCATCATTACCTCCAGACCTAAGGATTTTCAAGAGCTAATAAAGAGAGAAAAGAGTTACACTCATTGGACGAGCACAAACCAAACCCCCTGCTCAAAGGTCAACCAGTCCCGAATAATGACAAATCATCAAAAGATGGAGAGCACAAGGATAAAAATAAGTAAACGCATCGGGATCTAAGTGAGAAGCCACATGTCATCTTTAACGCCCCTAGAAACGAAATGATCTTCTGGGTTTAAGCTAATAAGGTACAAATCCAGTACCCACCGAAACTTAAGGCAATACCCAGCCAAAGCAAGGTACATACTACGATTTCCATAAAAGTGAAGGGCGTGATACGGAAGATTGTAGGCAGTTGAAAAAATGGCTGAAAGCGGTAAGCTGGATCGTTTCCTTAAAAAAATATACGGGATACTCAAGAAATGAAAAGAAAATTAAAGGATGTGTTCCTCAGGAAGTTATATACGTCATAGTAGGAGGAGGATCACGGCTTAAAAGAAAAAGAGAAGTCGTCAGTCTGGAAAGAATGAAAGAGGTGTGATCAGGCTTTTACTTTGGTGATTTAAAGAATAAGCGGGACGAATGGCATGTTGATGTTGTAGTAATAGAGATGATGATAACAAACTACAAAGTTCGAAGAGTCTTTGTCGACACATGCAGTTCTGTCAACATTATTACAAGAAAAGTGTTCAAAATCCAATCTATTTTGACATATCAATTGACACCAAGTACAACATCGCGGGAAGGCTACTCTTGTCTAGTTCTTCGGGAGCTTTATCTATCCGACACTTAGCTTACCAGATTCCAACAGAAATTTCAATGAGATTTTCCCTTATGCCAACAATTTTTTTCTTCGGGGTTAATTTTTTTGCAAATTCTACGAGTAAATTTATCTTTCGTATCTGCTTCTCTAGAATTGATTGGATAATTTTATTTTTTTACCACCTTTTCTATTGCATCTTTTGAATGAAGAAGGTTTGTATTTTGATTGAAATGCACCTTCAATAGATCTTGCATTTCTTCTAGTCATCCTATCTTTATGAATTTGAATAGAACCAATGAGTTCTAAGATAGTTAACTGCGTGAGATCTTTTGATTTTTTTTTATCACAGTTACTACCATATCCATTTTCTTTGACAAACTGATCAACACTTTTTCTACGACTCGTTGATCTGTCATGTTTTCTCCACTTGACTTTAGCTCATTCACCAATTTTATTACTATGGAAGAGTTATCCTAAATTGTTTCTCCATCTTTCGTCTTCAAATTCTCAAATTCAAATCTAAGAAACTAAAGTTTAACTATTTTTAGTGTTTTCATTTTTCAACGTATCCTAAGCTTCCTTGACTGAAGTAGCATTCATAATTCTTGAAAATACCGTACATGTAATAACAAAATGAATTTTTCCCAATACTTCTATGTCTTCTTATGACCAATCAACTTGTGTTGATGTTTGTCGATTAACATTATCATCGGTTTGAAGTATGTACTTTTCCTCAACATCTCATATATGTTGTGTTGCACTTAGGACAACCTTCATTTTGATGCTACAATTAATATCCATAAATTTTCTCCTTTAAAAGAGAGGAATGACTTATTATTGAGTTGCACTTGAAATTTTCATTTCAATATTTATAATATTGTAAAAAATTATGTTGAATCATTATTGATAGTACCAATTATAGGAATATTTGTGTTTAGAGTGCTAATGATGCATAAAAAAACATATTTATAAAGTTGATGAATGCTTGCATTTATTGATATATATGTTTTATGAATGAGGTGAGGTATTTTTATCAGACTGAATATAATTTTATCCCTCACATTTACAAAATGAATGATAAATGTAAATAGTAAGTTAATTATAGAATTTGATAATAAGAATATATTTTTTAATGGTTTTAACATGTTCCTATCTAACTAATTTGACAACCAAGGTCAAAGATATGACATGTTAAAATGAAAGATTGTGAACTCAATGCATCAAAATCGAGATGAAAGATCATGAACTCAATGCATCGAAATGGAAATCTAAATAATGAAGGAGGTCATGATGTTTATTTGCAAAAACAAAAAGAAGCATAGTGAAATGAAATGATGATTGAAAGGCAGGCAGGAGAAGAAGGGGGATGGGAGAAGATTGTCTCAAACTGAAAGAGAGAAGAATATGATTCCGTTTGGATTGTTGTGGCTATAAAGCTTAATTAATTCATTGACATTATTAACATCCTAAAATTAGGAAGAAAAACTATATAAATTATTTATTAACAGAGAAGATGAGAGGAGGGTTGAGAGAAAATTGCGGGGAAAAGGCAAAGAAAAAGGGTAGTGGGAAAGTGACAGGACGAGAAAAAAAGAGTGATTTCCATTTGTATATTCTTTTGCAGGCTTTTGTATTCCATAATTTCTAATATTGTAATGCTATCTTCTTTGTCTTCTTTCTGGTGTTATATCATTTAACAACATGTGAAACTGCAGGCATGCATAGTGTAATTTTCTGTTTAAGCATCAAACTAGTAATACATGAAATAATTATAGGATCAGAAATTTTTAATAATTAGGACCACTTTCAATTTCAATAGGATAATAAAATGTTAGAATTGCATTCTGTGTTTTTCTTGTGACTGTACAAACTTCTGACAATCCCACTACCACATTTTTCAATCCATTGTTTCTGCAACACAATAAAAGCTATCTACCTTTTCTTTCCCCCATAATCTCCAATTATCATTACTTTAAAGACATTTTATTGTGAATATTTATAATAAAAACAAAAAACAAAATATTCAACTTATAATGTGATAGATTGAATGTTGGAAGGAAGCATGAGAGTGGAGGAGGGGACAGAAGAAGATAATGTGTGTATGGAAATGTACAAGAGATAGATCATAGTTATAGATATAGGCGTGTATAAAAAAAATAAAAGGATAAAAGAATGAGAAAACAGCAAGGAATGAAGTACCAAATTAGGAGTGACAAAGCTAAATGGAAACACCACTATTCTAACCTACCAATTCCACATAGGAGAAACTAAAATTGAGCACGACTCCAACCTATCAATTCACTAATTGCTGGATTAGGATGGGTATTAGACTCCTACCTCAACATTTAGGATTGCAAATGGGTTATGGATGGTCCGTTTCCGTCAGGAATGCATCGAGAATCTCTAAAAATTGTTTCCTATGGAGCGGAAATGAGAAATTTTTTATCTCCGTAAATAGAACGGATATAAAGAGAGAGAATGTCGTTCTTGCTCCACTGGAACCCGATCTCTGATTTTGTAATGGAATTAAGAAAAATTTGTATATATTATTTATATTTAATCAAAATATTGAATTATTATAGTTATTTTTTTCTAATGGTTTGATGTTTTGTTTTATAAAAAAATTAATTTACTTAATGTTTAAAAATAAAAATCTGTCGCTCGAGAAATTTTGTTCTGATTCATATATGAGAAAGAGGATAGGAGTTTCTGAAATATTAGAGGACGGAAATGGAGGAATCGTTATCATCACTCGACCCCGTTTATAATTCTATGTCTCAATAGAGTACTATATAAAAATAACAATATAAAATTATATAATATAGAAAAACATATTTGTAACATATATCTTTAAAAACATGCAAACATCAAAATTTCAAAAACAATATCATTGAAATAACTCAAAAGTGAATTATAATAAAACAAAAAAATAGATTAACAATAAAAAAAATACTTTTGTTCATCATCGCTTAAGCAGTCTAGGCGGCGTCAAGGCGGCCTAGACGGAGCCCAAACTGTTAAAAATCACGTATGAGCAAAAAAAAAACACCTAGAAGGACTAATCGGAGAAAATCGAAACGGATTCTAGATTTCGAATGCCTAGATGGGACCTAGAAGATCCAGGCGGCCCTAATTTTAAACAGTATATATATGAGTGATTATTAAGATATAAGTATGTGTGGATGGCTCTGCTGTTGGCATTCCTGACGAGGCTGGAGCGTGAGGCATTTTTCGCAACTATCGTGGCTTTCCCAAAGGTTATTTTGCTTTTTCTACCCCTCATTTTTTTGCTTATATGGCTGAATTGAGAGCTGCTATTTTCGCAATTGAACTTGCTTGGGAGAAAAATTGGCACCAGCTTTGGGTTGAGTCAGACTCCATGTACATAGTTAATCTGCTTCGACATCGTTCCATGGATGTTCCTTGGAGTATTCGACAAGAGTGGCTGCATTGTCTCAGTATTTGCTCTAGGATGAACATTCTTTTTACACATATCTTTAGGGAAGGAAATGGAGTTGCTGATGCATTGGCAAAGGTTGGAGTCTCTTCCTCAATGATCAATTGGTGGCCTGTAGCTCCTGCTTTTTGCCACAGGTTTATTAATGATGACATTTGTAATATTTCTCACTTGCGTTTTTCTTGACCTTTCCTAAACTTTTCTCCTTCCCCCTTCTTCTTGTTTGTTCGCCTTCCTCTTCTCTTGTTCAAACACTCACCTTTTCTTTTATTAATATATTGCGGGTTTGGCAGTTCTTGGGTTTTGGGTGCTCACCCCTCCCAAGTTCTGTCTCGTCCCAATTTCAATAAAAAAAAATTAAGATATAAGTATAATTATAGTTAGACTTGTTCATCGGCCGGGCTCAGGCCGGGCCCAGCAGGCTTTTGTCTAGAAATGCTCAGTCCAACCGGTTGTTAATTCAAAAATCAAATTCTAAGCCCAGTCCATATATGTCCACCTAAATATATATGTATAATTTGTAATCATAAAAAATTAAATTTATACTTAAAAATCAATACTAATATATAAATTTATTAATTAATATTAATAGGTGGCCCAGCTCTGGCTAGACACATGCTATTTTTATGAATTCCAAGTCCGCCTAAAAAAGAGACGGGCTTTAACGGGCCTGAGCCAGAAGATAAATTTTCATGTCCAAATCCGGTCCAAGGGACACGGGCCAGGCGGGTACCCGAACCCGTGAACAGGTTTAATTATAGTCAATTGTTTTGGAAATCTATTAGTACAAATATGTTTATCTTGCTCATTTATAAATACATTATTATTATTATTATTAAGGCTTTTTTATAAAAAAAAAAAAATTACGCGCAATGCGCTTACATTAAAGAAGAAAGAAAAATCCCAACCAGATCCGGATGTGATTCGAATCCATGATTCTAATAAAAATTTTACATCAAATTCTTTATTATATTAATATTTACATAATTGTTTATGATTATATTATAATTTATGATAACATCGGGATATTATCCCAGGGATCAAAGAGGATATTTGCCAAAACGACCACGTATTGGGGACGGCCCAAGAAGCAATGGCGTATCAGGTAAGACATCCGGATGGCGGATCACCTAAACTCCGCCACATGAGATCCATAGTCAAACCTATGGATGACCCGCCGTTATGCCTCGATCCGCCCATTGAGCGGTAAAACCGATTCCCAATAAAGGCCATTAATGATCCTTTATTGAGCTAACGGCCAAGCTTAAAGGAGATCTGTAACCGCCATTAATGGGGCATTAATGGAGACTTTCTGGTTACTATGAGTTACGATCACATGACTATAAATAGCTTGCACCCCAAGCTATTGAGGTACACATTCATTCTCTTCCTAAAACCCTACCTTTGTCAATATAGTTTATTCTCCTTATACCATACTAACTTTGGCATCGGAGCTTCCCCCCATCGAACCCAACGACGCCCCCACAGGGAAGAGAGTTGATCAGAAATTCATCCCCAGTTATCAATTGGTGCGGTGAACGTGGAATCCTAATCTAAAAAGGATTTCGTTCACGCTATAAAAACATGACAAGTGGAGGGTCTAACCCCTCAACCGGGGTTAAAATACCACCCATAACACCATCAACTACTGCTACAACAAACGCTTGTCGCGTTGACCTTGATACACCCACTGTGCATGGCGAGGGGAGCATGTCACCTGACTCTTTCTTGGAAATTTGCGCGGGGTCCATAGGACGAGAGTATGGGCCCGCCATGGAAAGTCGATTGCAATCTTACATGACGATTCCCCCATTTAACCTCCGCCATCCTACACCAGTTCCTACGTCGTCACAATGGCAAACGATGGCTGTAGGACCAAATGTTCATGATTCGACGTTTTTTCCCTCAAAGCTTGTGGACTCCACGGTAGTTAATCCAGTATCCGCCAGTAACCCACCGTTGAATCAACAACTATTCACTGATGGAGTGGAAGGGAGTCGAAGGAATGATCAAACTCACCTTAGAAGTGCTGCTAATCCTGGGATCACCATCGGTGGACCTCGAGCTCCTAATAACACGGTGCTGAATCAACAAAATGGCGGACCGGAGGGACGGAGACATAAGAAGCGTAAGAAAACACATGGCAAGGCGCGATCTCGATCTCCTTCCCATCGCAGGCATAGATCGCCCTAGCGGGGCAGATCTCCTCCATCTGAACGAAGGAGAAGTAAGAGGCCAGTTGAGGCAACTCAAAGGGAGGGGCAGCACCCACCACCAAATCAGGAAGGGAATAGGCCAGCTCCTCCAGAAGGACACGGCAGAGGTGGTAGGAGGTCACCATCGGATCCGTCGTTCGATTCCAGCTCTTCGTCTTCTCGAAGTAGACCTCTGAGTAGAAGGCGTCCTAGGGAGAATCGAGGTTCTATGGCAGATCAGATCAGAGACGAGATACGCCATCAGAACGAGGAGAATGCCAGGCATAACTCATTCGCCAACCGTGATTCGCCTTTCACTGCATGGATCGAGGCTGAGGAAACTGAGAGGCACTTTAAGATCCCCAACATCCAAGTGTCAAACCCGACCTAAAAGAAGATCAGATAAGACGGTGAGACATTACCACTGACTTATTATATAAACCAGTAGCAGTATCTCTCAAATAAGAAGAAAAATCAAAGCAAAAACCAAATTCTGGTTTGAAGCTAAAATGACCAACATATGTCATTTCCAGCATAACTTTTTCATACGGAGTCCGATTAAGACGATTCAAAAACCCCTGGAAACGTAAGATAATACTAAAGAACTTTCATTTAGGATTCCATGACAGATTCAGCCTATATCTGGCCGAAAAATGCATTACAAGATTCTGATATGAATCTAATTCTTCCGCATCACCTATATAGACAATTCTTTATTATATCTAGCTCAAAGTTATGACTTAATCATAACCGATATCACACTATTCCACAACTTCTCAACTTCAACTAATTATATATATACATGTAGATAATACAAACCAAACAAAGGACACCACCAAAAACAAGTTATACAAGTGTCCTTATACTATCCACATATATGTACATGGACAAAATGGATGCAATACCCTAGAGACGACTTGCACCTCGTAGCTGTAACCGAACCTCGCCCTAGGATCGAGTACCCCTCTCGGTACCTTGCACTTCTTCGCCTAAAACAAAACATTAAAAACATTTGGAAAACATGAGACAAAAATCTCAATAAGAAACTATCAGCTATAAAAATCAACTTTACTTAATATAACTACATATATATCCGTTTATAAAGGATTTAATCAACACCTTGTAAAATATACTCCAAACTACAGTTCATAATAGGATCAAGGTATGAAACCAAAAACCAAAAATATATAATCTTGTATCCATTCTTGAGTTCATCCCCTTATAATTCAAATCACAATTCACAATATATACGAGACGTCTCTTAACATTGCCTATCCCATATGGTCTTACCCAACACTTCTCTGCCATACCCAATAGGTCTTCAAACTGTGTACACAGGTCATATTTCTCACTAAACATGGTCTTTGAAAATTAAATCCACCATACCGGACTACTCTCAATGGACACCAAACATTTACTTCCATATATATATATAAATTGAAACCAAAAACATATATGTATATATGTATATATTTCACTTGATCATAATCAAATTCACAAGTGTTCAATTCTCCAAAATATCAATCCTTAATCAAATAAAATTTCCAAAATTAATCAACCAATGAAACCTCAAATCAATATAACCCAGTAAAATCTGTACTTCACATTTAAACATAGTTAATAGTTCATTTGAACTATAATTTCACAATAAAAGCAAGATTGTGAAAAACCTCAATTTTACAAAATTCCGGCATAACCCTAAAATATCAATTTCTAGAAATTCTTTGATTATATATATATATATATATCTATACATAAAACTCAAACTATAGTTGATAGTGACTTACCTGGGCTATGAATTGAAGAAAATACACCCGTTCAATTCTCCGCTAAATCAGTCTAAGACGTTTCCCCTCCAAACACTTCTGAAATTCAGAAACTCTTCGATTAGGATTTAGATCTATGCCTAAGGATGCTATAGTTTAAGTTTCAAGTGATTTGGACGGTCGAATCTCCGCAAATCAAAGAAACGGTGGAGAAACGGTCGAAGAACGGTTTGAGAAAAAGAAAAAGAAACAGAGAAGAAAAGGAAGGAAAGGAGATGATGTCGAGAGTCGGGAACAATTTGGGAGCCCAAATTTGTCAAATATCCCTTTTGGTCCTCCATCTTAATATAATCTTTTAATAATTACCCTAAACTTTTAATTTACACCTAAACCCATCGAATTAACTCCAAATTTTGCCTATAACACCAAATAAAAATCACATACCCCATAATAATAATATATATTAATATCTAGCTATAAATTCTAGAAATTTGGACACGGACGTGACAATCCTCCCCACCTTAAGAAATTTCGTCCACGAAATTGCACTTACCCGTCTAGGCGAATAAATGGGGATATTGTTGTCTCATATCCTCCTCTCTTTCCCAAGTTGCTTCCTCACGAGAGTGTCTGTGCCACATAACTTTAACAAGTGGTATGGTTTTGTTCCTGAGGACTTTCTGTTCTCTAGCTAGGATAGCTACTGGTTCCTCTTTATAGGACAAGTCTTCAGACAATTCAATTGGCTGCTCTTGAATGATGTGATTCGGATCACTCCTATACCTCCGTAGCATTGAAACATGGAATACATCATGTATATTAGAGAGATTCTGAGGCAATTGTAATCGATATGCAACTGGCCCAACTCGTTCCACAGGACACCACCAAAAACAAGTTATACAAGTGTCCTTATACTATCCACATATATGTACATGGACAAAATGGATGCAATACCCTAGAGACGACTTGCACCTCGTATCTGTAACCGAACCTCGCCCTAAGATCGAGTACCCCTCTCGGTACCTTGCACTTCTTCGCCTAAAACAAAACATTAAAAACATTTGGAAAACATGAGACAAAAATCTCAATAAGAAACTATCAGCTATAAAAATCAACTTTACTTAATATAACTACATATATATCCGTTTATAAAGGATTTAATCAACACCTTGTAAAATATACTCCAAACTAAAGTTCATAATAGGATCAAGGTATGAAACCAAAAACCAAAAATATATAATCTTGTATCCATTCTTGAGTTCATCCCCTTATAATTCAAATCACAATTCACAATATATACGAGACGTCTCTTAACATTGCCTATCCCATATGGTCTTACCCAACACTTCTCTGCCATACCCAATAGGTCTTCAAACTATGTACACAGGCCATATTTCTCACTAAACATGGTCTTTGAAAATTAAATCCACCATACCGGACTACTCTCAATGGACACCAAACATTTACTTCCATATATATATATAGATTGAAACCAAAAACATATATGTATATATGTATATATTTCACTTGATCATAATCAAATTCACAAGTGTTCAATTCTCCAAAATATCAATCCTTAATCAAATAAAATTTCCAAAATTAATCAACCAATGAAACCTCAAATCAATATAACCCAGTAAAATCTGTACTTCACATTTAAACATAGTTAATAGTTCATTTGAACTATAATTTCACAATAAAAGCAAGATTGTGAAAAACCTCAATTTTACAAAATTCCAACATAACCCTAAAATATCAATTTCAAGAAATTCTTTGATTATATATATATATCTCTATACATAAAACTCAAACTATAGTTGATAGTGACTTACCTGAGCTATGAATTGAAGAAAATACACCCGTTCAATTCTCCGCTAAATCAGTCTAAGACGTTTCCCCTCCAAACACTTCCGAAATTCAGAAACTCTTTGATTAGGATTTAGATCTATGCCTAAGGATGCTATAGTTTAAGTTTCAAGTGATTTGGACGGTCGAATCTCCGCAAATCAAAGAAACGGTGGAGAAACGGTCGAAGAACGGTTTGAGAAAAAGAAAAAGAAACAGAGAAGAAAAGGAAGGAAAGGAGATGATGTCGAGAGTCTGGAACAATTTGGGATTTATATCCCAAATTTGTCAAATATCCCTTTTGGTCCTCCATCTTAATATAATCTTTTAATAATTACCCTAAACTTTTAATTTACACCTAAACCCATCGAATTAACTCCAAATTTTGCCTATAACACCAAATAAAAATCACATACCCCATAATAATAATATATATTAATATCTAGATATAAATTCTAGAAATTTGGACACGGACGTGACACCAAGTCTATTCAGGTGACAATAATCCCGAAGCCCATGCAAGGAAGTATCACATGTTGCTCAGCCTTAATCGGGCAAGTGAGGCGGTGCTATGTCGGATGTTTATTACTACGTGAAAAGGGCCAGCTTACGATTGGTTCCAGTCTCTCCCCCCAGGATCGATAGACAGCTGGGATCAGTTGAGTAGAGAGTTCTGTGAGAAATTCGCCGGTTGCATTCCTCCAGTGGTTAAATCGCGAAAACTCTTTGAATTGAAGCAAAAAGAGAATGAGCCCCTTCGAGAATATGTCGACAATTTCAACAAATTTTGTATTCGCATTGTTGATGTGGATGTCTCCATGGCAGTAGAGGCACTAGTAAAGAACACAACATGTAAAAGCTTGCAGGAAGATCTCATCAGAAACAAACCGAAAGGTATGGCAGAGCTGATAGAAAGATGCAAGGATTTTATGGAGGTTAATGACATCCGCAGGGAGTTTGTATCACCACCTAAGAGAGAAAAGGGCGAATCTCGTAGACGGGACAAGGAAAAGGAAAAGCTCCCTGATTGGTCATCCCGAGGTAGGCGGAGAGGTTCTAAAAACAAGTCGGCATACATGACATCGTTTACACCATTAAACGCCTCCAAGAGTGAAGTACTAATGTGGATAGAGAACAGCCAGCATAAGCGGAGCATTTCATACCCCGAACCAAAGGGAAGGGAGTATACCAACACGGGGAAAAACCCCAAGAATTATTGCAAATACCACCGGAAGAACGGCCATGATACTGACGCATGCTGGGAGTTGGCTAGAGAAATCGAGAGGCTTATTGAGAGAGCAAAGCTGGACAGGTTCGTCCAGAATGATAGAAGGGGAGATGGTGATAAATCCAGAGACGAGCCAAGGAAAACGGCTAAAGGGGTCATTAATGTCATAGCTGGCGGACCAGGATATCAGCCGGTGATAAAGAAAGCAGAGACCACGGCTTTGGATGGGGCATCGCTCAACCGCCCCTTCGCGGATGTCGGTCCGGCTATCTCTCCATATGTAGACGCCCTTGTCATTACTATGATGGTAGAGGGCTGGGAAATTAAGAGAGTAATAGTAAACACTGGCAGTTCTTGTAATGTCATCACCAGGGGTGCGTTCGCCAAACTCAAGGTTGACCCCATTCAAATTGATACTACCATTGTAGATATTCTGGGAGTGACGGGTCACACGGTACAGACAAAGGGCCAGGTAACGCTGGAATGCGAATTAGCTGATGATGACCAAGTATGGATGGGAGATCTGGAGTTCTCCATTATGGATGGTCAACTGGCGTACAACATTATCTTAGGGCGGCCTTTCATCTCTGAAGCGGCGGCTGTTATATCAATTCGCCATTTGACGATGTACATCCCGAATGCCAAGGGAGGTGTGATGGTCAAAAGGAACCAAAAGGTTGCTTAGGAGACATATTCGGCATCACTGTCGATTCGCCCGCAGACTAAGGAGGATGATGAGGAAGAGCTCATAACAACAGCGTTTGGTGATACAGAAATGTTTCTTATGGCGAAAAGCAAGAGGGTACGAATCACCAGGGGGTTAAAAGAAGAGGTCAATGAGGACATCACAAAGGTTCTTCTAGAATCCGAGGGTGTGTTTTCATGGAACGATGAGATTCTCGCGAGAATCAGTCCAGATGTGATCACCCATAAACTCAATATCGCCGAAGATGCAGTTCCTGTAGCACAAAAATGAAGGAATCATGGTCCAGAGAGACAGAAAGTGATTGAGGAAGAAGTCTCTAAACTGAAGAAGGCGGACGCCATTGAAGAAGTTATCTATACGCAGTGGCTGGAAAATGTGGTCCTAGTGAAGAAAGCTGGTGGATCATACCACATGTGTATCGACTTCACGGATCTTAACAAGGCTTGTCCCAAAGACAATTACCCCCTGCCTTGTATTGATATCCTAGTTGATGGAACCGCAGGACACGCAATGTATTCCTTCACAGATGTAAAGTCTAGCTATCACCAGATTCCGATGGAGCCATCTGACAGAATTAAAACATCCTTCGTAACACATCAGGTGACCTATTGCTTTAAGGTCATGCCCTTTGGACTCAAAAATGCCGGAGCTACATACCAGCGAATGATGAACAAAATATTCGAGGAGAGCAAAGGTAACAACTTCTCAATTTATGTAGATGACATGATCATTAAAAGCATCACCATAGAAAGGCATGCAGAAGACATAAGAGAAGTCTTAGGTGTCCTATGTCACCATAACATCAAGCTGAATCCGGAGAAGTGCACGTTCGGGGCAACTTATGGCAAATTTCTGGGATACATGATTAGCCAGAAGGGAATCGGTCCCAACCCGGATAAAATCAAAGCGGTGCTAGACATGAGAGCACCACAAAATGTCAGAGAAGTGCAACGCCTCAATGGGCGAATCGTAGCACTGGGTAGATTCATCTCCTGCTCTGCTCGTAGATGCCAACCTTTTTATGAAGCGATCAAAAAGCAAAAAGGTTTCGAGTGGAATGAGGATTGCAAGCAGGCCTTTGAAGGGATCAAATGCTTCCTATCTGAACCGCCCCTAATGAGCAGACCTTTGGAAGGTGAGAATCTATACATGTACGTTTCTGTTACTAATAAAGCAGTCTGCACTGTCATGATCAGGGAAGAAGATGGTCAACAATATCCAGTCTATTAGGTGAGCAAAGTCTTAAAAGATGCAGAAACCCGGTATTCCCGATTAGACAAAATGGCCTTAGCAATGGTAACCACTTCAATTCGCCTAAGACCTTATTTCCAGGCTCACACAGTCATTGTTCGAACCAGTATACCTATGAGGAAGGTGTTGCAAAAGCCGGAAACTTCAGGGAGGCTAATGGAGTGGGCAATTCGCCTGGGCGAGTTTGATGTCCGCTATGAAGGCAGATCCGCCTTAAAAAGACAAGTATTGGTAGACTTTGTGAACGAATTCACCGAAGAGGGCATAAACCTTCTGAAGCCAGAAGTAGAAGAGTGGACGATGTACACTGATGGCGCCTCTTCAGCTGAAGGTTCGGGAATCGGTGTGGTAATCAAAGGACCTCACTACATCAAACTGCAATATGCCGCAAAGTTAGAATTTCCTGCAACTAATAATGCCGCGGAATATGAAGCCTTGATATTGGGGCTACGCCTACTAAAGGAGATTACGTCAGAACGAGTTGTGATCTATAGCGATTCTAAGTTAATGGTTAATCAGGTGACTAAAAACTTTGATGTAAAATACGAAACTTTGGTCAAGTACGTCGAGGAGGTAAAAAAGCTGTTGAACCATTTAGAGTCTAAAGAGACCAGGTGAGAGTTGGTTCACATATTACAAGGATCAAACACAGAAGCGGACTACCTGGCTAAACTAGCCTCAAGCAAGGATCAGTGGATGGATCTCCAATGTCCATTTGAGATAAGAAATAGGCCGGCGTTCGCCCCAGAGGAGATAGCTCTTCTTTCATCTGCTACAGGAGATTGGAGATCGCCGATCCAGCAGTATCTCTCCACCGGATCTTTGCCTCAAGACAAAGAATAGGCTAAACGGACGGTGAGGAAGGCTGCATACTTCTCCATAATGAACGATCAACTGTACAGAAAATCTTTTGGTCACCCCTAGTTGAAGTGCGTAAGAACAGAAGAGGGGCAACAGATCCTCAAAGAATTGCATTCAGGTACTTGTGGAGCTCACGAGGCATCCGCCTCGATCTTGAAAAAGTCCAGATTGGCAGGGTTTTACTGGCCCACTGCGGAACTTGATGCCCAAAAGCTGGTGGAGTCCTGTCATAATTGTCAAGTCCATGCAAACGAGTCCCACACAGCTAAGCACCTATAAAAACCCATTGTGGAAGGACGACCTTTTGCCACATGGGGGATCGACATTGTTGGCCCATTCCCCCCTACCAAGAGACAAAGGAATTACGTTGTGGTATCTGTGGATCACTTTACGAAATGGGTCGAGGCTGAAGCTGTCTCCTCCATAAATGCCGAGCGGATGATCGAGTTTGTCAGAGACAATATAGTTGGAAGATTCGGAGTTCCTCACACGATTATTACTGACACGGGACACAGTTCAATTGTGGAGGATTCAGAGCATTCTGCGAAAGCTAAGGCATTCAAAACAGGTTCGCCTCAGTCTACTACCCCCAATCTAACGGGATGACCGAGGTAACAAACTGAACGATCGTAAAGGGTATAAAAAAGAGACTGGGTGAACATGATAAAAAGTGAGCGGATCACCTCATGAATGTCTTATGGGCATATAGAACCAATCCTCGGACCGTAACTGGCGAGACACCATTCGCCCTCACCTATGGTGTAGAAGCTGTGATCCCCATCGAGATCCAAGTCCCTAGTGACAGAGTCCTATTTTATTATGAAGCCAGGAATGACCAACGATTAAAGGAGAGTCTAGACCAATTGGAAATAAGGAGGGAGAGGGCGTATATACGAATGGCCGCCTATAAGCAGAGAATTGCAGCCTATCACGACAAAAACACAAAGCTTGTGGATCTGAACCCATGGGACCTAGTACTCCGAAAGGCGGATAACATTCAGTCCTTGGAAGGCAAAGGAAAACTGGGAATCACCTGGACGGGGCCATACAAAATAGTCACCAAAATTAGCTCGGCCACTTTCAAAAT
Source organism: Euphorbia lathyris (assembly GCF_963576675.1). Lineage (NCBI taxonomy): Eukaryota > Viridiplantae > Streptophyta > Magnoliopsida > Malpighiales > Euphorbiaceae > Euphorbia > Euphorbia lathyris. Next base: position 62,813,758 of record NC_088914.1, on the reverse strand, counting down.
ACAAGATATGGAGGGGAACACACTGCCACGCACGTGGAACATCCAAAACCTCCGCAAGTATTTCGCCAGGGAATAGAATATAATCAAGGTCTTGAGTACTCTTTTTCCTTTAGTAAGTTTTTATCTCAAGAGGTTTTTCTTATTAAAGGTTTTAATGAGGCTCACATGTAAGACCCGTTTGCTGTAATAAGGCGCGTCGCCATTCAATAAAAAGCAATTCTTATCTTGTCAATTCTTTTTTAAGTATTTTCTTGTAGCAATATAAATATTCCAGATTCGAAAAAAGGGGGAGGCAACAAACCCATAAGTAGGATAATGCTATCATGGCATAACTACTTTCTCCTCAAAGATAGGAGAACAATCTCAGCGGCGGATCAATCTACCTCAAAGATAGGAAATAAATTGATCCCCGTCAGGGATAGAGTTAAAACATTTCTCAGACGTGAGATCTTTACACTCTCGCACACTCTTTCCAAAGAAGAGTCCAAAGTCCTAGTGGCGGATCGATTCACCTCAAAGATAGGAAGCCAATCGATCGCCTAAGGCAGCTTAACTTCCTCTAAAGGAATAAAAGCTCCTAGCCTTCACAAAGGCTCACACTACGAGGTATGGCTGGCCACCTACCTCGAACTAATCCTAAAACCTATAGCTCTACTTGCTGAAAGATATGAAACGTAAAGTAAAGATAAATGGTTGTAACAAGGATTAAAATAAAATTGTACTTAGTTACATTCACAAAAACTAAACATCAATAGGAGCATCCTCCTTAGCATCTTTCTCATCAGATGCGCCCTTCGAAGGGACCTCCTTCTCTACAGGAATGGTTCCTTCCTGAGGAACAGTGCAATCAATTGTCGACTCCTTATCCTTATCACCCGCCTCCTGGGATACTTCATTAAGATCCTCTGCTTCAAGATCCATAGCAGGTTTAGCTTCCTCAACAGATCCGCTCATCACCTTCCGAATATGATCACGGATGAAGTCTTTGACATTAGGGATCTTGCGGTACTTAAGGCAGTCTTCAACATCTGGAACCACGTACTCCGGGTCTACAAAGTCGATCTCAGGATAGGCGAGCCTGACATACGCCATGATCCATTCTCTATAACAATAAGTGCGTTCTCCCGCCAGGATCTCCGCGTTTAGCAAGGCACTTTCATGATTCTTAGCATCCCCCTCCAGCTCTTCAATTTTCCCCTTTAGGTTACGGATCTCCGCATCTTTACTATCGTTAAGGGCAATGGCGGAAGCCGTATTTGCATTAGCAGTGGCTATCTCTTTCTCCATTCTTTTTAGGGTAGCTCTATTCGCCACTCCTTGAAGGAGATCCGCTTCCATAGCATGCATGCGCGTGTATACCTATCAAGGAAAAAGTCGATTCAAACAAAAGAATAAAAACGGAAAACTCTCCCTAAAGGAGATCACTCTTTCATCCAAAAATGCAAAAAGGGATAGAGAAAACTTACTGTGAGGAGCTCTGTTTTTCCCATCTGGACATGGGCTGATCCCGAGATCTTATTCTGGCTCTCCCGTACCTCGCCTAGTTGGCCGAGAGCTTCGTCCAGGTCATTGATGACGGATTCATTCCTTAAAGATCCTTTGTCACCATATTTGGCAAGCCAGTAACCTCCTAAGTCAGGCTTCACCACCTACGCAAGGATTAAGAGGCAAAAAATAAGATCCCAGTAAGAGAAAAGAGAATGATAGAATGAACACACATGTTCAAGCCTCGACATTGGTTTCTCGGCCCTCATGGCATCCGCCAGCAACTTTCCCCCACTAGAAGACACAGATTTCTTCTTCTTTGGCAGGGGAGGATCAACCATATCACCAGCAGGACGCTTCCCAGAGCTCTTATGGGGATCCGCTACCTGCTTATCCTTCTGAGCCTCTTCCTCCTTCTGTTTCTTGCACATCTCTATAAGAGCGCGACTTGCCTCAGACAAACCCCTGACAAGGGCGCAAGAAATAATAATCAAAAGGAAAGAACAAAAGTACCTTCATCAAATTGATAAAACTTCGCATAAGTAAATCCATTCTCGTCACGGCGGATCAGGGGAATATCATTCATCATGAATTCCAGAGCATCACCGTACGTCCAAGCATCTGCCTTGATGCTTTTCATGAGATCCGCCACCTTTTCATCGCTATCTGTCAATATACGTAGATCTCCTGCCATATGCAAAGGTTTGGCATTCCAAACTGAGGGGAATCCCAGGGGTTCATCCTCTTTCACCTTAATGTAGAAAAAAATTTCATCCTAGAGATGGACGTTCGACATCTTCCTAGAGTTTAAATTTGGCGAATGTGTAGAAGGACTCAGATTTCCGCTTCTTTGGTTTATGAAGGGACCGAAAGATTCGAGGGTTACAGACTACCCCTAGGTTCGAAGCCAAATAACAATCCAGGGCCAAATCTAACCAGCCATTTGGATGCAGCTGACAGGCAGTGATTCCAAAGTACGCCAGGATATCCGCCATCATCTTAGGAAGAGGAAGACGGAACCCTCTCTCCATATGGCAATTGTACACGGACAGATATCCTACGGGCGGACAGACGGGTCGCTGGTGAGCAGCCGCCAATTCAATCTCGTAATTCTTAATCCACGGATAGCGATCCGCTAGATCCGCAGCGCTCATGCGAGACGGAGTAGACTCCGCACGAGGCGCCTTTTTCCTAAATGGGGCTGAAGAAGAAGCCTCCATCCCAGAAAACCTCCTAGAATCTATCGCTGGAACAGTACGGGTCACGGCGTCAGGAAAATTCCGAGTTCTACGATTCCTACTCTCCCTCACCGAGTTACACAAATCCCAGCTAGACGTACTTTCGAAAGAACTCGAACTCTCAGAGGAAGTGGTCCAACGAATTTGTGTTTCGGAAGAAGGGGAGGTCAAATTAAACAGTTCAGTAGTAGACCCAGACGAAGAACTCATAAAACCCAGAAAACAAGGCGGAAAGATTTACTTACATGAAAATTGGAAGCTTTGAAGGTTCTTGATTCTGGAAAGAGCTTCGCGGAAACTCAAGCGGAAATGAGGGAAAATGGGAAATGAACCGGAAAAGGGAAGAGACAGGTTGAAGAAGGCCACCCTTCTCACCTCGAGTAGCGTGCAGAGGACACCTGCCATTCCATAAATGGCCTCAAACCAAGTGGCCATTAATACGGTTCATCATGACGGCGCGTGAAGAAGCTCAAAAGCCCTAAAAGACTTTAAAGGAACTTTGGGGGGGCTTCTGATAACATCGGGATATTATCCCAGGGATCAAAGAGGATATTTGCCAAAATAACCACGTATTGGGGACGGCCCGAGAAGCAATGGCGTATCAGGTAAGACATCCGGATGGCGGATCACCTAAACTCCGCCACATGAGATCCATAGTCAAACCTATGGATGACTCGTCGTTATGCCTCGATCCGCCCATTGAGCGGTAAAACCGATTCCCAATAAAGGCCATTAATGATCCTTTATTGAGCTAACGGCCAAGCTTAAAGGACATCTGTAGCCGCCATTAATGAGGCATTAATGGAGACTTTCTGGTTACTAGGAGTTACGATCACATGACTATAAATAGCTTGCACCCTAAGCTATTGAGGTACACATTCATTCTCTTCCTAAAACCCTACCTTTGTCAATATAGTTTATTCTCCTTATACCATACTAACTTTGGCATCGGAGCTTCCCCCCATCGAACCCAACGACGCCCCCACAGGAAAGAGAGTTGGTCAGAAATTCATCCCCAGTTATCAATTTATAATTCATAATATTTAACAATTCTATATATAGTTTGTTGTGAAATTTATTGAGAATTTGGGGGAATTGATATTTATGTATTATATATTATGTTGGTCCTTTATATTTATTTTGTTAGCATAAAGAATATTTTGTTGTTAAGATTTTTAAAGAGAGAAATTTGATAATGAGAAAAGAAATTTAATTAGCAACTAATATACGTGGTTCGGCTATTTTGTTTACATTCACAAGAAAAGACAAAATAATATATTTGTCACCCGTCCCAATAAATATCTAAAAACTCTCTCTTTATTATAAATAAAACAGATTATACAAAATAGAAAACATCTTTTCAAAAAAAAAAAAATAGAATAAAACATAGAGCTAAAAGAAAATTGATTTGTTTCATTATTTTCATACATGAATGAATCATATATTTATAAATTTATGACCATATAGATTATATAATAATATAAATTTTTGAGTTACTATAAATGATAAGTCCTTAAACTACGTATTTATGCATGTATATTCATGTTTATATTAATACATTCAGCTTAGTTTAGGATAGGTTTTGGAAAGATTTCACTTGTTTATTCATGATTTGTACAGAAATAGGTTTGAAACACATAAAAACTCAATACGAAGGAATATCAGCAAGGAACAGGCCAAAGATAGAAGAATTGAGCCAGAAATAGGACAAAATCAACTGTCACGTTTGTGACCCTTCTGTCTCGAAAGTGACATGCCTTAAACCTGAGCATTGACAGATATCCATCTATCGCGATCGTGACCCATGTCGCGATCGTGACAGACAACTTCGCCAACTTTGCATGGCAAAGCAAAGTCACGAACGTGACACTCCTGTCTCGTTCGTGACCAACGTCTTCACTGGAAAAAGACATGATTCTTCAGTATAAATGCATCTCTTTCAACTTGAATCATCATTCTTCTTCACCACAGGCTGGGACTCTCCATAACAACAATTGAAGAGTTATCATCTTGAAAAGACATAAACCTTCATCTACTATAAGAAGGATACTCCTCTCTCCATTCAATAGAGTCAATACAATACAACAAGCACGAAGATAAAAATACAGATTGATATTCTGAAAAGATAAACTGAAGATATATCAAGATTCTATAGTTTCTAAGCTTTTATTTCTAGCATTGAAGGAAGCAAGCTTGAGAGATACACTTCCTCGAGATACAAGATACAAAAGAAGAAGATGCCCAGAGGCCTGACAACCTTACAGAGACAGTAAAAAGATTCACAACCTCTATACTCTCATCTGTTACAGTCTTTATTCTATGTATTCTTTACTGTTGACACATCATTAACTCTGTCAAACACTTGTTTATCAAAATCACGATTCAATCCAATGCAAATTATTCTATGTTCATCATCAGATTCTATTACTGCTTTTATGAATATTCTAGGGAAATCCATTTAAGCAAGACATAGGAATAGTTATCATTTTATGAAGTTAGAAGAGATTCAGTTCATAAAAAGATAACTGTATCATATAATCCACTTGATACGTTTTTAATTCTTAATTCTAATTCACTACGATAGGTCGAGGAATTAGGATTGTCTATCTAAAAACATCTAAGTTATTTAATCCTGGACCGAGAGATTGGATTAAATATTCTTATCTGATACAACTGCAGCAAGTTTGAAAAGTGTTTTCAGGTTTAAACTTATAAAAATCTGTATGTATCCCGGACTATGCACGGAATAGAAACTTAGGAAATATAATTTAGGTATTATTATCATTCTTTTAAACAAAACTATTTACAAATCTAATTATTTATTCTCTATAACCGAGAGAAAACGAATTTATAAATTAAATCTGTTATAGTAGTTAATCATTGTTCTCTGTGGGAACGATATCTTATTATTACTACAAGCGGAACCGTGCACTTGGGAATTCGCCTAACAATAAATATTAAAGAAAATGAGAGTTCTAACACTACAAAAAAAATATGCTTACACAAAAGGAAAAAAGTTAACTAATGGGACTTTGACAGAACGGAAACCGCAAAATATACATGCATGAGAAATAAAAATTGACGGAACAGTGGCTGACGAATGGAAAGTATTGACTGTGTACATTCTGGTGGAATTCTGTCTAAATTTACAAGCGAAAATCAATCCATCGGAATATTCTGTCTGTATTCTGTAAAAAAAATTATAAGTTTAAAAGGAGAGTTTCAACTCAGACATCTATAAATTAATTTGATTTGCAACATGTTGAAACACCTTTCCACATGATTTTGATTTGACAAAATTATTTATGTGTATGATAAAAATATTCTAACACATTAAATTTAAATGCTTTGATTTATTCACACTAATGTGTTTGTTCAATGTTGAGTTAATTGATTTATAAGACATTAAGATAAAAAGCCTAAAGGCCCATAAGAGGAAGTCAAGCCCAAGTCAACAGATCAAGACCTCACGACCCAAGAAGACAAAACGCAGTCGTTCTAAGCAAAGCGCTAGCTCAGCATAAAGAATGATCGAGAAGCCTTCTATCAATTGCTTCAAGACGAAGCTGCTGAGTTAAACGACAAAAAGTACAAGTCAACGGCAGAACGGAATCAACTTAGAGACAAAGTATTTCTACTTTGGGTAAAGCTCAGAAGACGCAGAAAGCTGTCTGGAAGAATTTACTATAAATGTCGAAACATTATGTTCATCTGACGAAAAGTTGCTGAGCACTGCCGAAGACAGAAGATACAAGAATCTCATTGGCCAACGTCACTGAGCACGTCCAGAGTGAAAGATACAGGAAGCCGTTAGCCTCCAACGGTTATTTCGAAATTCGAAATCACCGGTGCTTGAAGTGTCACTATAAATAGGCCTTTCAAATGCTTCATTCCATGCAGATCTTCAATCAAGTCGAAACGCTGACCAAATTCATACTTGAAGTTCTGTGAGAAAAGCAAAGAAAATCTTACACCAATTCCAATCATTGTGTAAAACTCTAGAGTGATTTTATTCATCTAAGGTGTCTTAGCAATTGTTGTTTAGGACAAGCACTTATCATTTCTAGAAGAATAGAAAGGAGAAGCTGAGTACTCGGTTATAGTACTCAGCGGTAGTTATAGGAGTGAGTAGAGGAATAGAGGAAGGTACTCTTGTATACTCAGCTTCTGTTGTAAAAGGTTTCGTGCTCTACCTTTAAAGAGCTCAGTAGAGGATTCAAAAAGCTCGGAACGAGTTTCGGGGACTGGACGTAGGAGGAGAGGCCGAACCAGGATATGTTTGCTGAGTAACATATTTCTAACCTTTAAACTCCTTTATATATTGTTTGCTATAAAACTGACTAAGTAAAGAACTCATGCTGAGTTGAGTGCACTAAGAAGTTGAGTTCAGGAATAGACTTAAGTGCTATCTCCTGACTCAAGGAAAGAAGCAGACTTAGTCACCAGTTGACTAAGCTTGTGTCTTAAAACTACTTAGCGCAGCTGTGTAAACCTTTTCTCAAAGAAAAGAAGTCAGCCTTAACGGATAAAATTTTAAATAGTTCCTATCCCCCACCCTTGGAACTAACCTTGTCACGTTATACGGGACCAACAAGTGGTATCAGAGCTTAAAAGCTCACTGATCAAGATATAACTATCTTGAGCTGATCCCCACAATGGCTGAGAACAGCACTCGTTTCCTCCCAGGAAATCAGACAACTCAGATTCTTCCTGAGGGACTGTCCATTACTCGGCCTCCTCTGTTCTTCAGGTCTAACTACACCTTTTGGAAGAACAAAATGCAAAATTTGATTCAGGCAACAAATATGAGTGCATGGCTTTCTATAGTCCAAGGCCCATTTGTTCCTGTTGAAACTGTTGACGGCCAAACGGTTGTCAAAGATGAGGCTAAGTGGATAGAAGATGACCTCAAGAAGCTACAAAATCATGCTTCGGCTATAAACATGCTTCACTGTGCGTTAGATGCTGCAGAGTACAACAAGATTTCAGGTTGTGAGTCAGCGCAGGAAATCTGGAAGAAACTGGAGGTCACCTATGAAGGAACCAACAAAGTTAAGGAGTCCAATGTGAACCAGCACATGAGGTTGTACGAGCTGTTCGAAATGAATGATGATGAAGGAATCTCTGAAATGAACTCAAGATTCACAAACATAATCAACGAGCTCAAAAGACTTGGCAAGATCTTTACTGAGGAAGAGCAAGTCAAGAAGATACTGAGGAGCCTTCCCAAAAGCTGGCAAGCTAAGAAAAGTGTTGTTGAGGAAGCTCATTGGATCTCTGCTGACCCATGAGATCTCAATGAAGAATTTTGAGGTGAAGGAGAAGTCTGAGGACAAGAAGCAAAAGTCTCTTGTCATGAAAGCTGACTCCACTGACGGGAGCTCAACAGACGATGAAGAGATGGCCATGTTCACTAGAAAAATGAAAAGGCTGTTCAGAAAGAATGATAAGTATTCAAAGAAGCCTTACAAGAAGTTTGACAAGTACAAAGCTGAGTCCAACGACAGCAAGTACAAGAAGGACAGCTCAAAGCCAATCACATGCTTTGAATGTCATCAAATTGGCCATATCAAATCAAGCTGTCCTACCTTGAGGAAGGAAAAGAAGAATAGCAAGAAGGCAATGGTGGGAACCTGGAGTGATAATGATGAGTCATCATCATCAGGAGCTGATGCCACTGAGTCAGCAAAGATCTGCTTCATGGCAGATGAACTTGCTGAGCCTTGTGTTTCTGAGCATGCTGACCCCTCCATTGCATCTGGCGATGAGGCACACTCAACTGAGGTAATATCACTACCCCAGCTCAGAAATGAAATGGTAAATGCCCTGAGTGACCTCTACACACTTATCAAAAAGTGTAACAAGAAGGTTAGAGCACTCAGCAGGTGATGTGACGAGATTGAAGAGGTCAAACTGAGTGACCTTCGATATCTTCTCCAAGACAACTCAACTTTGCATAGCAACGTAGAAACTATGCACAAGTTTGTCTTAGAGGTCCAATCAGATTCTAAGAAACTGAGAAAGGACATCACATCTATTCAGAATCAACTCAAGATTCCGAATAAAAGAAATATTCCTCTGAACACTCAGTACCGAAGTACTGGTCAGCGAAGGTGGAATCCTCAACGGAATGTCCAGTGTGACTTCTGTGGGAAGAAAGGACACACCACAAAGGTGTGCTGGCATGCTCAGCACTAGGGTGCTGACCAGTCAGTGAGATATCCCAAACGGAAGGTCAGCTGTGACTTCTGTGGGAAAAGTGGACACATTGTCCAAGTGTGTCGTCATAAGATTAAATATGATGCTTTATCTGCTGAGCCTAACAAACAAGGACCCAAAAAGACTTGGGTACCTAAAGATAACTAGTTATATTGCAGGTAAGCCTGAGGTGTGCTGAGAAGTCAAAAATGTGGTACATTGACAGCGCATGCTCGAGGCATATGACGGGTGATAAAACTCAGTTCATCACACTTGTGCGTAAACGAGGTGGAAGCGTAAGTTTCGGAGACAACAAAAAGGGTAAGATAGTAGGGTCAGGAATCGTTGGTGGTAATCCTACTATTGAGTCAGTGTCCCTAGTCAGTGGACTTAAATATAACTTACTCAGCGTAGCTCAGCTATGTGATAACGGGAGAAAAGTTATATTTGATAACACTAGATGTAAAATACTCGAGGGAAAAACAAATGAATTGATTTTAACTGCCCCTCGTATTGATAAAGTCTTTATGCTGAACTTGGAAAAGAAATTTTCGAAAAATGTATGCTTAGTGTCAAAGGAAGAAAACTCCTGGCTATGGCACAGGAGACTTGGTCATGTAAGCATGGACCTCCTGGCCAAATTAGCAAGAAAGCAATTAGTTGAGGGACTGCCAGAACTTAAGTTCGAAAAGGATCAATTATGCAATGCTTGTCAGGCTGGAAAACAAACTAAAACATCTTTTCATAGTAAAAACATTGTCTCAACCAAGCGTCCACTAGAGTTGCTACACTTGGATCTCTTCGGACCAGTCCAGCCGCTGAGCTTGGGTGGTAGAAGATTTTCCTTGGTCATTGTAGATGACTTTTCTCGGTACACTTGGATCATCTTGCTGAGTAGCAAGGATGAAACCTTTGAGACGTTTTCAACATTAGTAAGAAAACTTGAAAATGATAAAGACCTAAAGTTAGCTCACATCCGAAGTGATAATGGTGGAGAATTCAAAAACCAATAGTTTGTTGAATTCTGTGAAGCCAGCGGCATTGACCATAATTTCTCTGCTCCTAGAACGCCTCAAAAGAATGGGGTAGTTGAAAGGAAAAACAGAACCTTGGTTAAAATAGCCAGGACAATGCTGAGTGAGCATAGGCTTCCAAAGTACTTTTGGGGAGAAGCTGTCAACACAGCGTGCTACATACTTAATAGGGCTCTAGTCAGCCCCATATTAAAGAAGACTACATACGAACGTTGGAAAGGACGAAAACCCAACATTGGATACTTTCGTGCCTTCGGCTATAAATGTTTTATTCTAAATACTAAAGACAGCCTTGCTAAGTTTGATTCAAAAGCTGATGAAGCTATCTTTTTAGGCTACTCAACAAACAGCAAAGCATATAGAGTTTTCAATAAACGAACTCAGGTCTTAGAAGAGTCAGTACACGTTGAGTTCGATGAAACTAACCCTGCATAAAAAGACAAGCAGCTGACTGAGGATGATCCATACTCAGCACCCGCTGACCAAGAAACAGCCGCTGAGTCACTACCTCAAGGGCTGACCAAAGGTAAAAGCGAAACTCAAATTGTTTTCACTAACCAATCTATACCTGCAAAGATTGTTGAAACACAACCAGCTCAAGACATCACTCTACCAAAAGAGATCAGAATACCAAGAGGACACTCAGAGAGTGCCATTCTTGATGCTGCTGAAAACACGCTGATGACGAGAAATCAACTCAGGAGATACCTCAGCAACGTAGCATTCGTCTCAGTTCAGGAACCAAAGAACTTCGCTGAAGCTGAGCACGATGAGTTCTAGATGAGTGCAATCCAAGAAGAACTTGATCAGTTCAGAAGAAATGAAGTGTGGGACTTAGTGCCAAATCCAAGAAGTCTGAAGACTATAGGAACAAGATGGGTCTTCCGCAACAAGCTAGATGAACAAGGGAACGTGGTCAGGAACAAAGCAAGACTAGTAGCTCAGGGCTATAGTCAGCAAGAAGGTATTGACTATGGTGAGACCTTCGCCCCAGTGGAAAGGCTAGAGGCTATAAGAATTTTATGTGCATATGCAAGTTATATGAACTTTAAATTATTTCAAATGGATGTTAAGAGTGCATTCCTTAATGGAGTTATAAACGAGGAAGTCTATGTTAATCAGCCTCCAGGGTTTGAGGATCCCAAGTTCCCAAACCACGTTTATAAACTCAAAAAGGCTTTGTATGGTCTCAAGCAAGCACCACGTGCTTGGTATGAGAGGCTGACCAGTTTCCTGCTGACTAGAAATTATGTCAGAGGTAAATCTGATACAACCTTATTCATTAAGAGGAATGGTAAAGATACCCTACTAGCTCAGATATATGTTGATGACATTATTTTTTGTGCCACTAATGAGTCCATGTGCAAGGAATTAGTAAGCAGATGCAGACTGAGTTTGAAATGTCTATGATGGGAGAACTCAACTTCTTCCTTGGACTTCAAATCAAACAAGGGGAAAATGGCATCTTCATCAGTCAAACTAAGTATGCTAAGGAGATATTGAAGAAGTATAAACTTGAAAAATGCAAGCCAATATCTACCCCTATAGGCACTGACACTGTCCTCTGAGCTGACGAAAATGGTAAGTCAGTAGACAGCAAACTGTACCGAGGTATAATTGGCTCTCTACTCTACTTAACTGCTAGTAGGCCGGACATTCAGTTCTCAGTATTTTATTGTGCTAGATATCAATCTAACCCTAAGGAATCTCATTACATAGCTGTAAAATGAATCCTTAGATATTTGCAAGGCTCAGTGAATGCAGGTTTATGGTATCCCAATACTTATGATTTCACACTCATTGGATATACCGACGCTGACTACGGACGAGACAAGCTTGAACGAAAGAGCACCTCGGGAGGATGTCACTTCCTTGGAAGCTGTCTTGTGTCTTGGTTTAGTAAGAAGCAGTCGTCAGTAGCCCTGTCAACCACTGAAGCTGAGTACATTGCTGTTGGAAGCTGTGTTGCTCAAGTCCTCTGGATTAAGCAACATCTAGAAGATTATGGCGTTCGGACTAAAACTATTGAAGTCAAATGTGACAACAAGAGTGCCATTGACCTATCAAAGAACCCAATCCAGCACAGCAGGATGAAGCACGTCAGCATAAGACATCACTTCATCAGAGATCATGTACTCAAGGGAGAGATAAAGCTGAACTATGTCCCAACGGATGAACAGCTTGCTGATATCTTCACAAAGCCACTGGCTCGTGAGCAATTCAACATACTTAGAGAAGCCATTGGTATGTTTAATCCTCTTCAATAAATTCCAAATATAATATGTGATCTATGCATGCTGAGTTGATTACCATGCTGAGTGATTTATGCTAAATCAATGTCTATTACATGCTGAGTAGATATACACGCTGAGCGGTTATCTTAAGCTGAGTTACTAAGCACACGGATAATTCCTTTGCGTAGAAATGACTACGCAGAACATTAAACGTTTAAAATTCTTAACACTGAGTAAAAGATTCATTGCACAAATTAATGCTAAACACGCGAATTAAATAGCCACCTAGGATGACGTAATTGCAATAATTAGAAAATACATGCGTCGGTTGTGTCATAAATGCCAGAATCTTTGTCGGTTGAGTATCTCGAGGTCAAACGGCCACCTCAACGCTTCAGATCAACTCGACACTTCTATAAATAGTGGACGAATTCCCACTTGTACCTCTTTACGCTTAGAAATTTCTGGTATTCAAATCCTCTCTTTTCTAAAATTCCTAAACTTCTCAAATCTCTCTAAGAATCATGTCTAACGATTCTCAGAATTTATCCGGTGCCGGTTACGATGATAACCACTCCGATGAAAATCCATCGTACCAAACTAAGTAACAACACGAGGATACCTCAACTGAATCTCAGCAAGAAGGTCAGCATGGCCATTCTAAGGTCACAACACCAAGCAAGAAATCCCACGCTGACCAAGCTACCTCATCGAAAGGGAAACAGAAGGACAAGGGAAAGAAACTAATGGAATGCACCTACTCCCTAGTTTACAACAGCGTAAGGGGATATAAGGTTGACCACTCCCGCTGGTTCTCGAAGGGCTTTGTGGAAGCTGAGCAACCCTTCTGTGAGTGGATCTCAAAGAACGGCTGGACCGAGCTGTTCTCGACTCGAGAAGCCACCTACCCTGAGTTAGTGAAGGAGTTCTACACTAACCTAAGAGCCGCTGATGATAACCGAGACTACATGGTCACCAAGGTTCAAGGGAAGAATATCTTCATCAACCCTCCTTACCTTGCCAAACTGCTAAAACTGAAAACCGAAGGAGCTCAACTTAGAAAATCAGGTGACCAAGATAAAATTGATTATCCCGCTGAGTTTTGCAAACCTGCTGGTCATGTCGGGGAAATCTCGAGCACCTCCATGGGTCAGAATCAAAAAATGGCCCATTACATACCGACCAACTTCCTCTTTCCAAAGGTCAACTCCACTTCCTCAGCGTCGAACTTCGAGCAGTGCTTCATCTGGCACATGCTGACCTACCAGCCGATCAACATGCCAGTCTTTTTAATCTGTGGTTTTCAAAGGAGAACTGGAACCCTTAGGTTAGGCTCCCTTATTATCAGAATCCTCAAAGATCACCAGGTGAATTTGGTTGAGGAAATCAATGTCTGGGGGACTGAAATTACTGCAGCCGCACTATTTGGCTTGGTCTATAATCAACCCATTGTCCCGAAGAAAGGAAAAGGGGCCGCTATTCAGCAAACAGAGGGGATGCTGACCAGAGAAGGAAAGAAAGTGAGGAAAGCTCAAGCTGACAAGCAGGACAGAAAAAGGAAAGCTGTTCAAACCTCTTCCAAAGACGTTGATGCTCCACCGAAAAAGATTCGGTTTGTGTCTAAGGGAACTAAGCCTCAAGTTCACCAAGGTCAGGTTGGACCCAAGTCAGCGGAAAACCTCAAAAGACAAGTTGAGTCTGAGGAAGAAGAAAAAGAGGACACTCATGAGCAACAACTGAGAAAGAAGAAGAAGATCTCTTCTGGGTTAAGCCCTATCAATGCACCTCCACTTGGCGTCGTTATCTCTAAAGACTCTCATTTTGTGCGAATTCAGAGCATTGATCTTGATAAAAATCCAACTAACCAAGATGAAGAAGAATTGGGAGGTCAGTTTGATGTTGAGGAGACAGTAGATGTTGAGCACCATGAGACAGTAGATGTTGAGCAACATGAGTCAGCAGATGTTGAGCAACATGATACAACCAACACTGAGCAGGTTGAAGAAGAAGCTGAGCCAACAGCAAAGGATCATGCTGATCAAGGGGCAACTTCACCTACTGACTCAATTGAGCCCTTTCCTGCTGACCCATCTCTTCAAAAGACTAAGAGATTAAGGAGACTTAAAAAGAAGGCTCATAAATCCCCTGTGATTGATCTTATAGATGACTCACCACTCTGGGATCCGATCACTGGTCTGTCTGATATGCAGTTTAAGTTCTTCTCCAATCCCACTGAGTCTCCTCCAAGAGAGCACCCGGAAAAGCAAGCCTCTGTTTCTCAACCAAAGGAACATGCCGACTCAATTGCTACTCAACATCAAGTTGATACCGAGCAAGTCCTCAAAGTTCCTACTCCTCAACATACTGAGCTAGCTAAGGAAACACCTGCTCAGGTCAGCGCTGAAACTCCTTAACCTCCTCAAACAAGTCAGCTTCAGCCTGACTCTGAGCAAGTAGATAATTCTGCCGATCACCCTCTTCCACGTCCTCAAGTGCAAAATATCAACCAGTCAGCTTCTGGTGGCAATATGAACACAAGTCCAGCCGCTGATCATGCTGGCACCTCCAATAATGAAAGGAACCACACACCTCCACCTTCCGGTTCTACTCATATTTCGGCAACTGGGCCAAATGATGGAGCCTATACTTATCTGAATGCAACTGAGTCTGGACGAAGAATCATTGACTCAGCTCAAGCTCTGCTCCAGGACCTTCATCAAACCAATGCCGAAGCCGTTGGGTCAGTTCCTGTTGAGCCAACTCAACTTTCGTCTGTCACTCAGCTTCTCACAGAAATCAAAGGTCTTAAGGATCTTCTGAGTGTCATGACATCACTCCAGTCTCAACAGCCCAAGCAGGAATCAATAACAAAGCTGGCCGAACTCCAGCTGACAATGGTCAATCACATGAACTCTCTCCAGGGTCAACTTCATAACCTGTCAGTTGCGAACTCCATGTATGCAACTTCTGCTGAAGTTCATCAACTCTTCACCCAGCTTCACTCTGAGCAAGCCAGAACCAACGAGCAACTCTCTTCCACCTCCCAATGCTCCATTGAGCAAATTAGTGAGGTTGTCAGTCTACTCAACTTGAGTAAGGAAGAGATGGAAACTGACCAACTCAAGACAAATGAGCTTCTGAAATGCTCCCAATCCATCTTCAAACATGTGCGTCATTCTAATGCTCAACGTCAGTATTATGACTCGGCTCTGCTTAAAATGTTTGATCAAGCTTTTGCCATGCTGACTGACAGTATCACCTGGGTTGGGAAGTCTCAAGAATACATTCTGAGTATGCTCAGTGCCTCGTTCAGGGTTCCCCGCTCTGTCTTGGATGATGGTGTTCCTATTTTTTATGGTATTAATGAAAGCACGCGCAAGCTTAAGGCATTCTCTGTACGGTTAACTCGTGCTGCCCTCAACGACACCTTCATTCCTCCTCTACCTGATGCTGGCAAAACGGGGGAGAAAGAATAAGCTCAAAGAACTCAGCATACAGGAGAAGCATCTGGAAGTCAGCAGAAACAAAAAGGAAAAGCCAAAGAGCACTCTGCCCACATCAACTACAAGAAAAAATAGCTTGACTAGAATTGCTAGATGTAGGCTTTTACAACTTGTAGTCTTTTCCTAATATATTTTTGTTGTGCTGACCATCAATTCAAAACTATGCATGCATCTACTTTTTTTTCAAATTGACTAAACTTATGTGATGCTTACCTATGTTTTGTGCTAAATATTTAAACGTATCTTCATTAAATCAACTGTGTTATGTGCTTACATTGCTTCATGATTGTCTGCTGTGTTGATCTAAAAGTTGACCTCTTTTATATGTCTTCTTAACTAAAACTCATTGAACAAAGAAATACTCAGCGTACTCTGATATCTAAATCTTCCGCAGAACTTAACTGAGTTAAATAGAATATGTTCCATGAGCTGACCTATTTCTGAAAACTGGCCTTAGACTTACTTGATTAAACCTTGAAATGTTTAAAGTAAAAAACTAAGTCAGTAGCTCAACCCTTACAGGGGAGTATCTTAATAAAAACAAGGTCAACTATCATGGGGGAGCTCAACACTAAGTTCCTTACTGAATATTTTTGCCAACATCAAAATGGGGGAGTTTGTTGAAACACCTTTCCACATGATTTTGATTTGACAAAATTATTTATGTGTATGATAAAAATATTCTAACACATTAAATTTAAATGCTTTGATTTATTCACACTAATGTGTTTGTTCAATGTTGAGTTAATTGATTTATAAGACATTAAGATAAAAAAGCCTAAAGGCCCATAAGAGGAAGTCAAGCCCAAGTCAACAGATCAAGACCTCACAGCCCAGGAAGACAAAACGCAGTCGTTCTAAGCAAAGTGCTAGCTCAGCATAAAGAAGGATCGAGAAGCCTTCTATCAATTGCTTCAAGACGAAGCTGCTGAGTTAAACGACAAGAAGTACAAGTCAGCGGCAGAACGTAATCAACTTAGAGACAAAGTATTTCTACTTTGGGTAAAGCTCAGAAGACGCAGAAAGCTCTCTGGAAGACTTTACTATAAATATCGAAACATTCTGTTCATCTGATGAAAAGTTGCTGAGCACTACCGAAGACAGAAGATACAAGAATCTCATTGGCCAACGATACTGAGCACGTCCAGAGTGAAAGAGACAGGAAGCCGTTAGCCTCCAACGGTTATTTCGAAATTCAAAATCACCGGTGCTTGAAGTGTCACTATAAATAGGCCTTTCAAATGCTTCATTCGATGCAGATCTTCAATCAAGTCGAAACGCTGACCAAATTCATACTTGAAGTTCTGTGAGAAAAGCAAAGTAAATCTCACACCAATTCCAATCATTGTGTAAAAGTCTAGAGTGATTTTATTCATCTAAGGTGTCTTAGCAATTGTTGTTTAGGACAAACACTTATCATTTCTAGAAGAATAGAAAGGAGAAGCTGAGTACTCGGTTATAGTACTCAGTGGTAGTTATAGGAGTGAGTAGAGGAATAGAGGAAGGTACTCTTGTATACTCAGCTTCTGTTGTAAAAGGTTTCGTGCTCTACCTTTAAAGAGCTCAGTAGAGGATTCAAAAAGCTCGGAACGAGTTCCGGGGACTAGACGTAGACGGAGAGGCCGAACCAGGATATGTCTGCTGAGTAACATATTTCTAACCTTTAAACTCCTTTATATATTGCTTGCTATAAAACTGACTAAGTAAAGAACTCACGCTGAGTTGAGTGCACTAAGAAGCTGAGTTCAGGAATAGACTTAAGTGCTATCTCCTGACTCAAGGAAAGAAGGAGACTTAGTCACCAGTTGACTAAGCTTGTGTCTTAAAACTACTTAGTGCAGCTGTGTAAACCTTTTCTCAAAGAAAAGAAGTCAGCCTTAACGGACAAAATTTTAAATAGTTCCTATCACCCCCCCTTGGAACTAACCTTGTCACGTTATACGGGACCAACACAACACTCTCTAGGTGTTCATAAAAATATCTTGACTCGTTAAATCTTACTAGAAAAACTCTAATGAAATTGAAAAAAAAAAGTCATGGAAGGAAAAATATACAATATTTAGAATACGAGTGATAAGTTGTCCCATTAAAAACCTTACTAGGAAAACTAGTGATATAAAACCATGGCTAAGGAAAAAAACATCCATTTTGTATTTTACTCTTGCTACTAAAAACATAATTGAATACCCTTCAGCCTTCACGTTGCAATAATGTATCTCAACTTTTTAATGTTAAAGTCGATAATGTTTTGGTGAATAAATCTATCAAACTACCACTTCAATGAATTTGTTGAATATATATTTTACATTTCTTTTGAAGATCATGAGTAAAAAAAAAATTGTGAAATATATTTCATTTTATCACCTTTGATGTACCATTCTTTTAGCTGAGCTGTGCATGTTATATTATCTCCATAAATTTATTTTGGAATGAAAAATCAACGATCTTACATATATTCTTGATTTTTTGCATGCCTTGTAATTATTTCTGCTTAATTTGAGAAGTGGCAACTAAAGTTTTCTTTGTGGACCACCATGATATATCAGTGCTTCCATAAGTAAATAGATAGTCTGATTGTGATCTAGCTCTATGTGAAAATTCGATAAATATCATGCATCTGCATAATTAAATAAACATAACTTGGAATTATTAGAATAAAACAACTGCATATTGATTATTCCTTGAAGATAAAAAAAAAATATGTGCAATACCATTCCAATGTCTTCTTTTTCGAGAAGAACTAAATGTTGCTAATAGGTTTATAGCAAATTTTATATATAGTCTTGTATTATTATCAATATATATCAATGCAGCTATAACGCTTAAATATGGTACCTTATGACAAAGAAGTTCTTCAGCATTCTCTCGAGGACGAAGTGGATCTTTATTGGCCTCTAGTGATCTCACAACCATCGAGTTCCTTAATGGATGTGTTATATCCATATAAAATTCGTTCAATATATTTGAATTGCGGGATGAGAATTTTTTTTTTTTGTTTTCCATGATCTTTCTTTCAAATTCTTTTTTTTAAAATAATCTACTGCTTTGCTAAGCTCTTCATGAGTTGCAATGATATTTAAATCATCAACAGATATGATAGTTGATGTCGTCAAACTCCAATGGAAGCTTGATAAACCAACCTTGATACCTGAAATGGAATTAGCAAACTGTTAGAGGATGGGTGGGAGTCTGGTGTCCTTACTATAATGCTTAAGTTAGTGGGGATGCTGAGATTTAGTCATCTTCAGTTAAGTGGAGTGATGAAGAAGTTGTGTGTACCTTGTGACATTAAAATATCTATTTATAGGAGTTAGGATGGGTAACTTATATTTTAATAGGTCTTTACATGTGGCAGAGTTTTAGTGATCTCCATACCTTAGGTGCCTTTTGTGCTTGTTTTCTTATTCTGTAAGGAACGGTGTAATATGGGAAACATAAGTGTATCTTTAAGCTCTGGCCTCTTGATTGGGGCACATGTATCAGTAATTATGCCTTTTAAAGGATTGTTCATTTTTGGTCCACATGTATCTTGCTATTTTCTGATATAGTATCAGATGTCTCCCCCCCCCCCCCTAAGGACCTTTTTATGTAGTTCTTTAGGGCTTCACTTTGATCCGTGGCCCAACCTGATTTTAAAAGGCCTTTTTTTTATAAGAGAATGATGAGGTGCCATATGAAGTTTTAGGGGGGGAGCATTTTTTCACCATATGGGTTAAACTTCTGTTTTCATATGCTATTTTGTAGAAGTATTCATTACCTATTTAGCAATTTTTTAGGCTACCCTATGAATATGGTGGAATTATTAGTCTCCGCCTCTTAGATTTCTCTTAAATTGGATATAAATTTGAAAAGAGTTTTTACATTTGCATCTTCTTGTTTCGTCTTCCTTCTGGCCTCTCTAAATTCTTGCAAGTTTTGTGCTCTTCTTATTTTCGTATTTATATGAAAGGTTAATTTGCAAAAATTCGAAAAAGGTTTGTCTTGCTTCTGAATCTTCTCAATAATACTCTTATTCTCATTCTTCATCTTTCACCATACCTCCAAAACCCTCAAAAACTACTCATAAAGCTTTTTCTTATTCTAAAACACCCAAAATCATGTGGATAAAGCCTCTGAGAAAGCCAAACAAACGAATTTGAAGTCTATTCTCAACCACCTACATTATATGCCAATGACTTAATTGATGTGGTGGTTGATTATCCTGAATTGAAGAAAATGAGCATATGTCTTCCAATCGAGAACCAAAGAGCTTTTGATCCTCTACATAGTGCTTTAGAGATGTTCAAATAATTCTTAAAGTAGGACACATGTTTTCCATTGTCTAGAGGCTTGGAAGAAGATGTAAATGAGTACGACATGTGTCCTTACTAGATCTCACCAAATGCATGGTTGGAACTTCTTGGCTTCTCTAAGGTGTGTTTGGAATTTGGTATTACCATAACTGATGCCTTGTTCTACGCTTGCTAGGACCCTGTCAAAAAGCCTACCGAAGACATGATTTATTGGGAAATGCATTATAACCAAGGAGTTTTTTAATTGCGAAGCTTCAAAGTATTAAGGATTTTAAGCCAAAGTGATTTTGGTTGCTGAAGAATCCTTCAATTCACGAAGGTCCTTATGTTGAAGGTTATCCCTTCGAGATTAAATTAGACGAGGCACCTTGTAGCCCCAAAACATGGAAGCCATCTAGAGTTCTTTCATATGAGGAGGAAGTAGGACTTGCCGTTATTTTTTAATATACCAAGCAATGGCCTTTTCAGGACATGTTAGACATGATTTAGATAAAAATCCTTACGTCTTACTAAGATCGGAAAGGGAAAATTTTATATAAGGGAGGAAAGGCCTTCAGAAAATTAGACAAAGGTGAATTTACTTTTTCCTTGGTCTTATCTTTTTTTTTCTTGGTGCATGTACTCCTGCTAGTATGTTTCTTCATGACCAATTGATAGCTCAAAATTAAGCACTCAAAGAATCTAGGAAGGCTTTTATCGTCACAAAGGCCACGCCTTCTGCTTTGGTGCCAAAATTTCCTCCTCTGAAAACTCCTTTAATAGTTGAGCATGTATCCATCGAATAGGATGAGGTCCTGATTGAAACCCTTCCTCCTTCTTCGGAGAATCCACCTATATCCCACCCTTTGCCTAAAACTTCATTAAACAACCTTTTCACTGGTTATTTACCCTTCCTAGATTGTTTGATCTACCGGTGACCACCGATCCTCCCACTATTACTGATCTCACCATCCAAGAGATTAACTCTTCTCATAAACACGAAGTTCCCCCTCATATAGATGGTGAAGTTGCTGCTGGGGGGGATTGACGTTGAAGTCCCTATTAGCTCTGTTCCTTCTATTGACCAATCCATAAATATTAATTTTCATACCTTTGCTCTACCCAATCCTTCTTAGGGATCTCCAAGTTCTTAAAATTCTTATGTTTCAGATACCAAAGAGTGGATGAGGTTAGAGTGTTTGACGCTTGATGAGAAGAACGAGTGAGTTAGGTCCTTGCAAAGGCTTAAATTTCCTCATTCCCCTTCGTCGTCTCTTTTAGGGAAAATAAAAATCTATGAGATTGAATTTACTGGTAGGAAGGATCCAGCTCCAAAACTTACAAGGCATGTTCAAGTTGAGAGAATGAAGGGGAATGCCAAATATGGTGAAGGTTTTGTACCTCAACCTTTGACTGTAGAGGAGTTGGATGCTTATACTCTTTGTGATCGCCCATATTTAAGTATAGTTTTTTTTTTTTTTACTTTACATTGTTTCCTTCTATTTTCTTATATTTCCCTTATATACAGATGTGGCATTGGACCATCAGAGATGATATTTCTCTAACTATTCTTGTTATCACCGAATATCTAGGACATATGTCCATACTTTCAAGCAGTTATGAGTTGTTTAGTTAGAAATCTATGTGCGGCATGATTAAGCTGACATTGGGCCAATGTTGGTTCATTTAAAACATATTCAAACTAGATATTCTATATAATAACAACAACAGTTGATCACAATTTTAAAGAATAATAATTATCAATCGGGTAATAGTAGTCCTTAAAATTTATAAACGACAAACATGCATACACACGTATAAGCAAAAATCCATTTTGAAATATTTTATGGGCCTTTTTTTCGTTTTCCAATTTTTATTAACTTAAATTTAAAAAGATTAATAAAAAATTCGAAATATAACACCGAGTACAATGAGTTGTTAATAATTGTATATCGTTTGTTAGTATTAGATTAATTATAGAAAATGATGGGAAAGAGCAATAATTGGATAGGACATTAGAATTGGTTACTCCTTGAAATTTGAAAATGAGGCATAATTAATACGACTTTCGAAAATGATCACATGATTAAGAACATGAATTTAATCAATTATTTAGTAAACTTAAACAGGATCTCCCATATATATTTAATCATATTATATCACTGTTACTATTTTTAAAAAATCACTGTTATGTTTAGAGGAATTTTTTTAATGGATGATTACAAGGGACTCCCCTAATGTTAACCACAAAACGTTTTAATTTGGATGGTCTCAGCACATCAATCAAAATTTTATTTCTTTTTTATTTTTATCCATTTGTATTAACAAAATAATTTGTTTAATTGAATAAATATTGGGGGAAAATACAAAAATACATTTTGTGATTTGACCGATTTGCAAAAACAGTTTTCGTGATTTAAAAGTTTACAAACAAGGGTTATGTGCTTTGAGCAGTTTACAAACTCAGTATGTCAAAAATTATTGTCGTAACTATTTATTCAAAAAATGAGCGATTTGGAGCAACTAAAAAAACTGATTTTGTTACTCAAAATACAAGGTCTAACTTTGCAAATGAACTAAAACACAAGTATTGTTTAATTGATCCACGTATCATTTAACAGTAAATTTCACAAATCACAAAAACTCTGTTTGCAAACTTTTAAACCATGAGGATTGTCTTTGCAAATCGGTTAAACCATAAGGGGGTTTTTTTTTGTACTTCTTTCTAAATATTATTAAGGGCTGGGCACAGTTCGCTCCAGTTCGGGGATTCAAGAATTTCCGGGATTGGATTGAACTTCGAGGATTCCTAAAAATGAATCTCCATTATTTGATTGAAAATTTCGGTCCGGTCCAATTTGGAGATTCGGAGATTCGGTTCCGGTCCAATCCAGTACAGTTATTTGACGAGTCAAATAAATACATATACTTTTACAAAAAAATAAATTAAAAATATAATTTACAAGATAATAAGTATATAAATTTTTAATCAAAATTAATAACATGTGTTTCCAATACCAAATATTAATTTCAACCTAAATAAAGTAATTGGTGAACCGAAGTGCTAAAGAACAAAATATAAAATCAGTTAACTTGAGTTCTAAAACCATTTGCTTCCTCCAAATGTTGTTTTACATTAAAAAGAACCCAACAACCCAATTAAAATATTAATACAAGCAGGGGCGAAGCCAGGGGGTAGGGGAGGGTCTCCTGACCCTCCGGCCCGCCGAAAACCACCACCAGGGGTGTTTTCCACCCCTGGTTTGGAGGTTTACTGCCATAGCTGGAGCCCCTCCGGCCATGGCAGAGGTTGAAGAAGAGGGGACGAAGCCCCTCTTCTTCAACCTAATTTAAATTTTTTTTAGTCACTGAAGTCCAAAACGACATCGTTTGGACTTTAATAAAACGATGTTGTTTTGGATTTCAATGACTAAAAAAAAGGATCCAACAGATCCGTGACCCACCCACCCATCCCTTTAAATTAAAAAGGATCGAACAGCAGAGATCCCATCCCCCCTTCTTCTCCCCTTTTCCTTTCTTTCTTTTCTCTTCTTCTCCCTTTTTCCTTTCTTTCTTTCTTTTCTCTTTTTCTTTGATTTAGCAGCAAAATAGAACAAAGATCAACGGAAATTACGGATACAAAGATTCAAACAAAGATCTAGTGAAGAAAATGTTAGTTTTGTAATTTAAATCCCTCATTTATAATTAGGGTTTATTTGATTTAAATTATCCAAATTAGTTTATAAAGAGCTTCAATTAGTTATTTTGCTGTTTAATTAGGTGAATTATGTGGATTTTATGTTTAATTAAGTGATTTTGTGTTGATAATTTTACTGATTAAGAGCTTCAATTTAAATCCCTCATTTTATGTTGATTTTGTGATTTTGCTTTGATGATTTTGTTGATATATTAGGGATATCATGCACAAATTTTATAAATCGGTTGATAAGGTTCAAAATGTTGAATCTTCATTAAATGACCCTAATCATAGTGAAAAAAGACAATGTGTGGAATCTGATGATATAATCGGTGATCCGGGGGAAAGAAAGTCAATTATTATATATGATAATGCAATTCAAGATGAATTACGGAGGCGGTATTTGTTAAAAGGTCCTTATCAACCAAAGGGTTATGTATTTCCTCGAACCATTATTTCCGAACTTTACAGAAGTTTTCAAGTTAAGTGGTTTGATTCGTATCCATGGTTAGAGTATAGTGTATCTAAAGATGTGGCATTTTGTTTATATTGTTATCTGTTTGCTAGAGGAAATAGGTCTGGTGATAAAGCTTTTACAGAAATTGGGTTTAGAAATTGGAAAAAGGCTTTAGAAAACTTTAAGGATCATGTAGGAGGTACTAATAGTCCACATCATTATGCTACAGACCGAGTTTTTAGATTTCAAAAGGAAATGCTAAATGTTGACTACTTGTTATCGAAATCAAAGGGCACAAATGAGATTGCTTATCACACTCGAGTAACATCAGTTGTGAAATGTGTCTGATGGCTTTTAAAGGAAGGCTCACCTTTTCGCGGACATGATGAATCACTGGAGCCATTAGAATAGGGCCACTTTCTTGAACTTTTGACATTTCTTTGCAATGAAAATGAAGAAGCGAATAAGGTTATAACTTGAATGCCCCCGAAAAATAATCAAATGACTTCCCACCAAATTCAGAAAGAAGTTATTAAAGCTTGTGCATCTGAAACACTCAAAGTTATTTTAAAAGAGCTTGATGGAAAGTTGTTTTCTTTGTTGGTTGAGGAGTCTCATGATTATTCTGTGAAAGAGCAAATGCCTTTGGTTGCAAGATTTGTGAATGAAAGTAGAGAAGTTCTTGAACGATTTCTTGGGCTAGTACATGTTGAAGACACTTGTGCACAATCTTTGAAAAAAGAAGTTGATAATTTCTTTACAATGAACGGATTATCTCTCTTTAGTCTTAGAGGTCAAGGTTATAATGGAGCTTCGAATATAAGAGGCGAGCTTAGTGGGCTAAAAACACTCATTTTAAGTGAAAATAAACACGCACACTGTATTCATTGTTTTGCTCACCAGCTACAATTAGTGGTAGTTGTTGTTGCAGATGTTAACCAAATGGTGGGTGATTTTTTTAGCTATTTATCTCTCATTGTGAATGTTGTTGGTTTTTCATGTAAAAGAAGAGAAATTCTCAATCAACTTCAACATGAGAAAGTAGTGCAGTCTTTAGAAAGTGGAGAACTTACTTCAGGAAAAGGCAAAAATCAAGAAATGAGTTTAGCTCGAGCAGGTGATACACGATGGGGTTCTCACTATACTATTGTTTCACGTTTCATTAATATGTGGAGTTTAGTTAAACAAGTGCTTGAGGTTTTAAATGTTGATTCCACTGATCATAAGATTAAAACCAGTGTGTGGTTTACTTAGAAGAATGGATAGTTATGAAATTGCCTTCATTGCTCATATGGTGAAAGACATACTCGGAATGACAAATATTTTATCAAAATGTCTACAAATGAAGAATCAAAATATTGCCAATGCTTTACGAATGATCCAAATGACAAAGGACAATTTGAAAGACTACTTAATAAATTGGTGGGGTCAGTTATGCTAAGAAGTCAGTGATTTTTGTGTAGCCAATGACATTGAAGTGCCAAATATGGATGATATTATGAATGACCGGGCTAGAAGGTTACTTGATGGTGGACCAAGGACTTCTTTTCGTCATTTTAACAATGAGATTTTTGTGGAGGTACTATGTTTTTCTTGTTCTTTTTACATATAACGTTATAACTTATAGCTATTATTAAATATTTTGTTGACTTTTTTATTTTTACTCAATGTAAGGTTATTGCTCGACTTATTATTGAATTTGATAGTCGCTTTTCTGAATTGAATACAGAACTACTTGTGTGCATGTCTTGTCTTGATCCTACAAATTCATTTGAGAATTTTGATTTTCAACGAGTGCTTCGGCTTGCTGAGTTATATTCAGCAGATTTTTCCTATTGTGATCTATCTTAGCTCAAAGATGAACTTAAACTGTTCATTTATGAAATGAGATCGAATGAAATATGTTGGAGTACTTGCAAAGTAGATGGTTGAGCTAAAGTATCACTCTCTTTTTCCCTTCACATACCGGCTTATTGAGTTGATTTTGATCTTACCAGTTGCAACAGCTTCTGTTGAAAGATCTTTCTCTGCAATGAAACTTATTAAGACGGATTTGCGCAACAAGATGGGTGATGACTTTCTCGAAGATTGTATGATG
The DNA here is from genome assembly GCF_963576675.1 of Euphorbia lathyris. NCBI lineage: Eukaryota > Viridiplantae > Streptophyta > Magnoliopsida > Malpighiales > Euphorbiaceae > Euphorbia > Euphorbia lathyris. Next base: position 62,787,543 of record NC_088914.1, on the reverse strand, counting down.
TGTTATGTTGAAAAAAGGATTTTTGTTGGTATTGAGAATGAAGCGATTGTGCGTAATTTCCAAGTTATGACATCTCGAAGGAATAAATTGCCACCTTCTCAGCATTACTTATCTTCTTCGATTCGGTTGAAGGTCAAGAAACGTTAATTTTTTTTACTATAGATAACGAGAACTATTTATTAGCAATTTATGAAGAATTTGTTTTTTCGAATTTTTTTGAATGTATTTGTTTTTTTTTTCTTGCACACAATTTAGCCCCCTCGACTATTGGGTCCTGGCTGGCTCCTCCCCTTAATACAAGAGATGCTGCAATTTCAGGATCTGAACTAATTTCTACAAAATCAAATAACAATCATTTAGTTAACAATCCACGTTTCTCAACTGTCCTAAATCCATGTTTCTCAATTGTCCTAAAACGCAATTCATCTATCACAATCATTCTAACCAAATCTATTTTACAAACTTCCTAATCAAAACACTGAAAATATATTTTTGCTTGCTCATTATCAATTGGCTTCTTAAAAACTAAAGTTGATTGAGTTTTATCTCTGTTTTTTTGTTCTTCAACTAAATCTATATTCATCATATTTTTACGTAATAAAATTAAATGTGCATTATATAAGTTAATTGAATTTGAAAGTTCATTGTAATTATATTAAAAATATTCAATGTATCATAATCAATGAATTACTATATAAATTTCTATGGAGTGTTTTTTCAAATGATACAAAAAATGGCTTCTCATATCTTGCTAAATTATCCTAAGAATATATTTATGTATACTTTTCATATGTATTTGAGAAATTATTAATTTATAGAGATAATAAAATAATATAGGGTAAAGGTGCAAAAATACCCCTAACGTTTTGGGCCAGGAGCAATTTTACCCCTAACGTCTAAAATGGTGCAATTTTACCCCTAACGTCTAAAATGGTGCAATTTTACCCCTAACGTTAATAAATTGGGTCAATTTGAGAAATAATTCATCAAACTGTCTTCTCGGTCATGAATCTTGTTATCTACACTTCATACGTGTGTCATTTTATCAGTAACAAATCACAAACATTAGTTGGGATGTGAAAAAAATAAAAAAAAAAATATATTGTCTTTTTGTACGGATTAGACAAAAAAAAATTCAAAAAATCCACCGAATTTATAAATATTAATCTCAAATTCTATTATTAAATTATAAAAAACATGAAATCCTTTTTTTAGAACGAATTATTATGCAATTGGTGCAGAATAATGAACAAAAATATACATGTTTTATAATAGTGTCTGAAATTGACCCAATTTATCAACGTTAGGGGTAAAATTGCTCTTGGCTTCCAATATTAGGGGTAAAATTGCATCATTTTAGACGTTAAGGGTAAAATTGCTCATGACCCAAAACGTTAGGGGTATTTTTGCACCTTAACCCAATAATATATTTATAAAGGGTTGTTTCAAAAAATTATTATCTTATTAATTTATTAAAATTGATCATTTTTTGAACTGGCCAAAGTCGGGACCAGAAGAAATTATTATTTTAAAGAGATTATTAATTTATCGAGTATTAATTTATGAAGGTTTTAATGTATCTACATGTACAAAATGGTATGCAATACCCTAAAAGACGACTTGGACAATTGTGGTTGTATCCAATCCTCGCCCTAGTGACAAACACTTTCCTCAGTAACTCGTACTTCTTCGCCTAAAAACATTAAAACATTTGAAAATATAAGACATAAATCTCAATAAGCAACTATCAACTATCGAAACTAGTTTTTACTTAAAATAGTTATACGTATACATTTGTAAAAGCATTTAACCAAATCAAACCTTAAACTTTATAACTTGTAAATAACATTTTTATTCAATTAACCAATGGAAACATAATTATAACCGATATCTTCAAATCCAACTTAACCAAAATATAATGATCTTTATATAAACACTTTACTAAAAATCCAAGTTCAAATCAAATTCAATATTGTATCCATCACCAAGTATCCCCCGTATATCTATCCATAACATGTAACCTCTTCACTAACTTGGGCACTAACCCGCAACTCTTGAATATCTCCCATTATCTCTACATCACTCGGGATGCCATTCCCATTCACCAAACACTCCATGAAGCTCACATTCTTCATCACAAGGTTACATCTCATAGACCCCTCATAGGATGGATTCTTCCTCAACAAACGCAACATAACTCCCAACACATATATTTCAACAAAGCACAAAAGAATAAGTTCAGATTGGGTGACTTGGTTCATTTGGGTTATGCATGTGCTAGGAGTAGTGGTTCTTTCAAGATGTGTCACAAGGTACCCTTCATACTTTTCTCTAAAGTTCAAGTTACCATATGTAGGAAATGTGTACTATCTCCCAGATCCCATGCTATGTCACGTAGTATCTTCCCCAAAGGTAGAAGCCCTCGAGGTTGCTCATTGAAGGACAAGTAATTGTCACCTTCGGACATTGGTTCAACTCCCCTTAACTTAGTCTCCATGAATTGACCGTTGCACTCATTCAAATTCAACTCTCGAGTTGGATAAGCACTCAAGGTGGCCTTCATTTTCTCAATAGGTGAACTCTTCAAAGGTGTAAGGATGTATCGGATTCCGCCTTTGCGTATGGTGTAGGTTTTGCTTATTCCTGCATGTGAGGATCCCAATCAAATTGTCATGGCCTTCCTAAGAGCACGTGGCAAGCATCCATCTCCACAACATTACACATAGCTTCATCTTGATAAGCCTCAATGGCGAAAAGAACGAGTTAGTTTTATCGTAAACTAACAAATAGGATTCTTCTCTTGCTAAACTAGAAGAAGGTTTTTTCTCTAGCTAAATTATAAGGAGTTAATCCCGGGTTTTACGGACTAAATCCGTAGGAAATAGAAATTCCTCATTGTTGAAAGTATGAAACCTTAACAAAACTCTTAAAAGAGAAGATCATGTTTTTTATTAATTGAAAGTTAATGGAAACAGATGAATTTATATCATCTCAAAACCTAAATGACAAATTACATAAAGGAAAAATGCATAAAATTAAATATATAAAACTTAAAGGGGTAAAACAGGTTAAAGATAAAAGGGTGGCATGGATGGTAATTAAGGGGTGACAAAGTTGTAATTAGAAATGAGCTGGAGTGAGAGGAAGTCTGATTTGTAAGGCTTTTTAAGGAGCCTGACATGGCGTGTCGGAATAGCGACACCGCGTGTCAATTGATTAAAAAGAATTAGAAACTTTCCATCAGACCGACACGGCATGTGGGAATAGCAACACGGCGTGCCGGCTCTGTTTTTAGTATAATGGGCTTTCCTTTGCTTTAGTGTGTTTTTTCATTGGTCCGACTTCTTCCACCATTTGTCTCCTCTTGTTTAGTCGACTAGATTCCAGCATCATTAATTATATAAAAAAAACATTAAATTATTTATAAACGTGGAAATAACTTGTAAAATGAAATTAAAGCTAAACTTGTTAACAAAATCTTATATTTGAAAGGGCATGTAGGGATGAATTAAGTGAATTGTATTGGAGTCATAGTCATTAAAGGAAATGTCATAATACTAATAATCACATGTGGTAAATGAGTCATACATATTCCAATAGTGGCTACAATACAACCTAAGCCTAATCTAATTAGACAAAAACAAAACAAAAATCCTTAGGTTGTTTGAAGCATAAACAAATATTGTAATTTGTCTGAAATTAAATAAAAACTTCCAAAAAATAAGAATTGAGCTGTTTCGCATTAATTGAAGTTGTCTGGAAGTGGTTGTGGTTTAAATGTAATGAAGAAAAAGGTGTAATATAATCTAATCTAATCTAATCTTAGTTATAATCTTAAGAAATGACAGTCTCGCTCGCGTGCAAATGAGATTTGTTTTGGTTTAGTTTTGTTTTATTATTGTGGTTGTGGGTCATCTAATCTAATATTACGGCTTTATTAATTTTTGGGATATAATCATGACTTATGAACAGTTTAAGTTTCCTTGATTTTGACATAGTTATAATTAGAAGAATCTTATTGGACTTTCACTTTTCCACTTAATAAAATATGGTCGGTCCACTCAAAAGTACAAGTATTATCGTGTTTATCAAATTAGTATCAAATAAACCATCGTATTAACCTTGTTAGATTAGTATCAATATTTTATATATTTTTGGATCCATGTAATTTATTATATATGTATATCAGGTCATTATCAATAATACTGTAAACATAGAGTACTATTAGATTTTACAGCTCTAGTCGATTGTAAATTCTTGCGGTATCTTTGATGCAAGGATTAAGGTACATTATGTTTAGAGTACCAGCTCCTTACGACTAGGGTTGTAAATGAACAGAGCCGCTCATGAGCAGCTCGGTGATCGGCTCGATAAAAGCTCGACCCGGCTCGGCTCCATTTGTAAACGAGTCGTTCGTGAACACGATTTACTGGCTCGGTTCGTAAACGAGCCAAGCTTGAGCAGACCAAAACTCGGCTTGAAAGCTCGCGAGGAGGCTCGATTAGAATATTTATGAATAAATTTTAGTTTTGTAGAAAACTATATTGTTTTGTGTTAGTTCACAAATATCTAAACTTAATATTATTTCATTTGCTATTAAATGAGTTCGTTCACAAACATAATAAATGAGTAATAGACGAGCTATTTGTAAGCATCTTGTTTATTTATTCACGAACTTTTCTTGTGAGCTTGTTTATGTACACAATTAAAGAGTTATTTGCGAGCAAACTTCACAAATATAATTAACAATTTACTCATAAACAATTCATGGTTAGATAATTTTCTTAATGAACCAAGTCCAAAAGAGGATTTTGGGCTCGAAACAAGCTCAAAGCTCGACTCAAGCTCGTTGAGCAAGCCAAACCTCGGCTCGGGCTCGGGCTCGAGCTCGTTAATTTTATAGCGAACCGAGCGTGAACATGCCAAAGCTCGGCTCGGCTCGATTACAGCCCTACTTACGATAAAGTTGTCGTAAAGAATTTTTTATTATTTTTTATTATTATTTAAATGTTTTTATTTTATAAATTAAATATTTTTTAGACCTAATACTCAACCAGCCCCCTTAATTTGTCCAAATTGATCATTTTATCCCCTCAACTTATCGAATGTCTTATTTACCCCATTAATTCCATAAAAGTGGTATTTCTCACCCCCCTTAACTTGTCCATTTATCCCTCCAACTCATAGAATATCCTATTTACCCCCTCAATTTGTCTATTTACCCCCTCCCCAACTCATAGAATGTCCTATTTATCCCCTTAACTCCATAAAAGTGGTATTTCTCACCCCTTATAATCCGTCATCGAGGCTTAAATTGATACATTTTTTTAAACGTTAAACCTATATTGGTGCTATTTTGTATGTGGAACCTAAATTGATACTTCCCCAAAATCATAGGTCTATTTTGGTACCTTTTCCCTACATATAATGTCTTTAACTTGTTTATATTGATGTTCTTGTTTTTTATATATATATAAAAAATGTTCTTGTTATTTGTATCTTTTATTCATTCTTTCTCTTTTCAATTTTTTTTCAAGTTAAATTTTGATTATCTTTTTTTTGATAGAAATTTAAATTTTGATTATCTAATTATTGTAATACAATATTATTATAATAAACACATGAAGGGTCGATATAATTATCAAATTAAAACAAAATAAAAAGTTGATATTGAAAATATATATTTTCAAACTCATTTGAATAAGTGCTATTAATTTTGCATTATAAAGGGGTAAGAAATACCATTTTTATGGAGTTAAGTGGGTAAATATGATCATAAGGGGTGAGAAATACCACTTTTAAAAAGTTAATGTGGTAAATAGGACATTCGATGAGTTGAGGAGAGGTAAAATGACTAATTTGAACAAGTTAATGGGGTGGAAAATACCATTTCTATGGAGTTAATGGTGTAAATAGGAAATTCGATGAGTTGGAAGGGTAAATTGACCAATTTGAACAAATTAATGGGACTGGAGGAGCATTAGGCCTATTTTTTATATGAATTAAATATTGTTTTTGTATGGATTAAATATTTTCTTTGCTTTTGACTTTATATATTTTATATTGTATGTATATAATTTAATTGTGAGTTTTTTTTTTTAATTTAAATGTTGATACAGATTAATTCAGGACAGGTTAGTTTTAATCGTAAACTAACAAAGATATTCTTCTCTAGCTAAACTAGAAGGAGTGAATCCCGGGTTTCATGGACTAAATCCATAGGAATAGTGAAATCCCCATTGTTGAAAGTGAAAACCTTAACAAACTTCAATGAAGAAGAAGATTATAATTTGTATTGATAAAAGTTGAAAAATTACAAAGAGAGAGAGATGAATTTATATCATCTCAAAAACCCTAATTGCCAAATTATATAAATGGCAAATTACATAACTACGTAAAACATAAAGATAAGGGGTAAATGGGTTAATTAATAAGGGGTGGCATGGATGGTAAATAGGGAGTGGCATGGTTGTAATAAGGGAGTGGCAAATGTGTAAATAAGGAGTGGTAGGATTGTAAATAAGGAGGAAGCTGGAGTAAGGAGCAAGTTCCTTAAGCTGAAGGCACGCGGGGCGTGCCTAATTATACGCGGGGCGTGCCTTGGCTGTTGAGCTCTTCTCCGGATCAGTACTCATTATACGCGGGGTGTGCCTAATTGTACGCGGGGCATGCCTTGGCTGCTGAACTCTTCTCTGGATCATTTCTTCTTATACGCGGAGCGTGTTTTAACTCTACGCGGAGCGTGCCTGATCCAAGCCCCGCATGGATGACCTCCTGACTTTTCTCTAGATCAAACCCTCAAGTACGCGGAGCGTGCCCCACTTATTGTGTGGCACAGTTTTGGCCTCCTTACTTGCTTGTTGCTCGTGCTTGATTCTTCCTCCTACTTCCCTCGTCCGGACCCGATCCTAGGGAAAGATGCCCCGCATCATACACTCTCTCTTAAAAAGAACTTGACCCCAAGTTGCTTGCCACATATTGATGAGACGTGTTCGTTGTGAATGAACCCAAGCCCTCAAATCGAACCAAAGTGTTGTTCGAGATGAATTCAAGAAGTCCACTCCACATATTGTCAGACTCATCTTCTCCTCACGAGCTTTTCCCCATATCTCCACAAGTGCCTCACCCCGGACTTCATCTTCCGTGGTACTCATCTCCCAATCTCCACCAATATCGAATCCTCTTCCAACATCAAATGGTATGTCTTGACGAAGCTTGTCAAACCACTTCCCAACAAATGCTTGGATGGTCGTTGAACGCCCCTCACTTCGTTGAATGGACCATCCATGGGTTCTCTTGATCTCCCCATCACGAACTTGAGGAATCAACACAATTTTCTCCCGCTCTTGGCCTACCTCAAATGGAAGGTCCCGACGACATGTATCAACCCAATTAGGCTCAATCCCACACATGCTTTTCAAAACCCCAATATGGCTTTGAGTCGAATATGCCCGGACCTCTATATACCTCACGCCATCAACCCGGATTCTAGGCTCAACCTTCACTTGCTCATAGCCGACCTCGAATGTCATATATCGGTGCCATATATCAACCCAAATTGGAGCGATCCCTTGAGTACTCTCCACAACCCAAACATGATTTTGAATTGAATAGGCCCAACTTTCGCTTTTACTCACTCCACTAACCCGGCTATCATGTTCAATCTGTCCTTACTCATGGCCCACATCAAACGGAATATCCCGACGACATTTGTCATCCCACATTATAGTGAACCCAAGCACACACATAGTAGCTCCTCCCTCACCTTGGGTTAACAATCCCGGAATTTCAAGATTCGCCACCTTACTAACTTGGCTCTCAATCCCCAAGTCTTGAATTTCTTCTACCTTCTCAACATCTCTCGGGCGGCTATCCCCATTCATCAAAGACTTCATAAACCCCACTCTCTTTATCACAAGATCGCTTCTCATTAACTCCTCATAAGGTTGATGCTTCCTCAACAAGCACAACATATACCCGCACACATTCATGTCAATAAGGCACACAATAGTGAATTCCGGATTTACCAAGTCTTGACTTCCTTCCATCTTCTCTATATTCCCCGGGAAGCCATTCCCCCTCAACAAACAATCACCAAAGCCCACAACAAGATCAACCCTCATGGTCCTATCATAGGAAATGTTCTCCCTCAACATAAAGCTCACATTTCTCACAACAAGCTTGCCTCTCATAGGCTTATCATAGGGAATGTTCTCACTTAACATAGAGTCCACATTCCTCACGACAAGATCATCTCTCATGGGCTCATCATAGGGAATGTTCTCCCTCAACATGAAGCTCACACTCCTCAAAACAAGATCACCTCTCATGGGCTCATCATAGGAAAGATCCTCCCTCAACATAAAACTCCCATTCCTCATGACAAGATCACCCCTCATGGGCTCATCATAGGAAAGATCCCCCTTCATCATAAAACTCCCATTCATCATGACAAAATCACTCCTCATGGGCTCCTCATAGGAAAGGTCCTCCCTCAACATGCACATCCAACATTCCAACAAAAATATTTCAACAAAGCACAAAAGAATAAGTTCAGATTTTACCAAGTAAGAGACTTGATTCCTTTGCATGTGGCATGTGCTAGGTGTCTTGGTGCTATCAATAGGCATCATGTAGCAACCTTTATCCTCCTCGTTTGAGTTCAACTCACCATATGTAGAGCTAGGTGCACTATCTCCCAGATCCCATGTTATGTTATGTGGTAGCTCCCTCAAAGGTGGAAGCCCTTTAGGCGGCTTGTTGAAAGACATGTGCTTGTCACCCTCGAACATCGGCTCAAATTCCTCACGTTCAACTTTGCTCTTTCCCTTCTCAATCGCATTCTCTTCCTTAGTTTTAGCTTCATTAAGAGAAAGGTTAGGTAAACCATCCACCAAACCCAAGTCTTTGCGAACCGACATTTCTTCCGTGCCACCAAGGCATCCATTCTCACTCAACTCCCAAGTTGGATAAGCTCTCAAGGTGGTCTTCCTCCTCTCAACCTCATTCTCCTCTTTGGATTTGACTTCATTAGGAGAGTGGAGAGCTAATTCCTCCATGGAACCCAAGTCAAGATGATTCAATGTCTTATCCATTCCACCAATGCACCCATTCACATTCAAATCCCGAGTTGGCCAATCTTCCAAAGTGGTCTCCGTTTTCTTTCTAGGAGAACTCTTTAAAGGTGTAAGGACATATCGAATTCCGCCTTTGCGTATGGTGTAGGTGTTGCTTCTTCCCGCATGTGAGGCATCACAATCAAATTGCCATGGCCTACCAAGTAGCACATCACAAGCATCCATCTCCACAACATCACACATAGCTTCATCCCCATAAGCTCCAATAGAGAAAAGAACTTTACACCAATGAGTAACTTGAAGCCTTTCCGCCTCGTTGACCCAACCAAGGCGGTAACGTCTAGGATGTGGCTCGGGAACCAACCCAAACTTACTTACGGTGGACCGACTAATGATATTCACTTGGCTTCCTCCGTCGATCACCATCTCACACTTCTTCCCAAGAACTAAGCATCGAGTTCTAAATAATTGATGACGTTGGCTAGGCTCCTCTTCACTAGGCATTGGCACCCTAGTCACCAAATACACATTATGCTTATTGCCGTCATCATCAACTTCATAGGTGTCTTCATCTTGGCTCCACTCAACACTTCCTGACTCATTCTCATCTTGGAACCGATTCTCTTCATCATCATAAGCATCTTCATTTTGGTTCCACCCAACATTTCCCGACTCATAGTCATCTCGGAACCGACCATCATCATGCTCATAAGTATCTTCGTTTCGGTTCCACTCTACATTTCCCAACTCATCTTCACGACGGAAGCGTCCTCCATCATACTCATAGACATCTTCATTGTAGTTTCGTTCAACATCCTCCAACTCATCATCACAATAGAATCTACATTCATTATCTTCATAAGGATCCCCGTGTCGATCCCACTCAACACATCGACGCTCACTCTCATCATAGTAGACTCTATCTTCGTATTCCTCATAAGCGGCCCCATATTGGTTCCACTCAATGCTTCGACGTTCATCCTCCCTATGGTAAACTCTACCATCTTCATCATAATCAAACTCATATGCACTATGACAAAGTTCACCATCCTCACATATCTTATCTTCGGAAGCGTGCTCTCTCTCTTCAACCTCATCCTCGAGTTCGCCTTCATAATAATCACACTCCTCATGTCTTACTAGCTCATTCTCGGATTAGTTCTCCTCTTCATCAATCTCCTCTTCTAACCCCTCTTCTTTATGGTTGTATTCAAATTCATTTCCATCTTCATCGACGATCCGTCTTTTCCCATGACCTTTCGTTTCCTCCCACTCCTCTCCATAACTCGAACCGACTAATTCACGTGCCAAGTCGTCCGACTCAAAAGACATGCTACAACCCAACATGGTAGAACCACCAACATCTCTCCCATCACCATAGCCATCAATCTCCACACATAAACTAATTTCATCTTTCCCCTTAAAGAGATTAATAAGCCCAAACTCCTTCTCCCCCCTCTTCAAGACAAATATCCTTAATGTCCTTAAGCATACATATGTGGCTATGCCTAAGGGGCATTTCATCAAACACTTGGGGAGTACCCTTCTCAACATGGGGTTTCCTCAAAACTTCCACCTCTCAATCCCCACTCCTCCGCATTCACACATGCATTTAAATTCTCATCAACAATTTCATTAACAATAAATCCACAATGAGAACTTAAATCTACTTCAACATCACAAACAACCAAATCATCACTAATAATAGGCATACCCACAACTTCCATATCAAAATTTGAAAGCTTTGGATTTACCTCCTCCTTATGTAAAATGGGACAGATTTGGGATGAATCTTTAGGAGGTGAAATAGTGGTTTCTCCATCTCTTTTCCGTTGGGCTCGACGTTGTCGTCTCAGGCTATTTCGGGTTCCCCTTTGGAGTCTTTCCATTTCTTCTTGCTCCAAGTTCTCTTTTGTCTTTCTCATCATCTCGGCATATTGGAGCTCCATCTCCCGTGTCTCGGCTTCAAGACGTTCCTTTAAGGCTTGTGAATAACTCGGTTGAATCATTGTCGAAAGAAGTCTCCGTTCAAGGGAAACGATCGGCTCTGATACCAACTGATACGGATTAATTCGGGACAAGTTAGTTTTAATCGTAAACTAACAAAGATGTTCTTCTCTAGCTAAACTAGAAGGAGTGAATCCCGGGTTTCATGGACTAAATCCATAGGAATAGTGAAATCCTCATTGTTGAAGGTGAAAACCTTAACAAACTTCAATGAAGAAGAAGATTATAGTTTGTATTGATAAAAGTTGAAACATTACAAAGAGAAATAGATGAATTTATATCATCTCAAAAACCCTAATTGCCAAATTACATAAAGGGCAAATTACATAACTAAGTAAAACATAAAGATAAGGGGTAAATGTGTTAATTAATAAGGGGTGGCATGGATGGTAAATAGGGAGTGACATGGTTGTAATAAGGGAGTGGCAAAGGTGTAAATAAGGAGTGGTAGGATTATAAATAAGGAGGAAGCTGGAGTAAGGAGCAAGTTCCTTAAGCTGAAGGCACACGGGGTGTGCCTAATTATACGCGGGACATGCCTTGGCTGTTGAGCTCTTCTCCAGATCAGTACTCCTTATACGCGGGGCGTGCCTTGGCTGCTGAACTCTTCTCTGGATCATTTCTTCTTATACGCGGAGCGTGTTTTAACTCTACGCGGAGCGTGCCTGATCCAAGCCCCGCGTGGATGACCTCCTGGACTTTTCTCTAGATCAAACCCTCAAGTACGCGGAGCGTGCCCCACTTATTGTGTGGCACAGTTTTGGCCTCCTTACTCGCTTGTTGTTCGTGCTTGATTCTTCCTCCGACTTCCCTCGTCCGGACCCGATCCTAGGGAAAGATGCCCTGCATCAAATGTGTGTATACTTTTATTTTTCATATTTAAATATGTTTTATTTTTTAATTAATGTGACTTTTAAATTTTTTTATTGTTATTAATATTACATGTTACACATTTAAATATTAAATTACAGTTGTATGAAAAAATTTGTATCTAGTCGTAATAATTTTTAAAAAATAGATATTATAATATGAAATAAAATGTATATAATTAAATTAACATTGACACATTAAACATTACACAAATTAAATAAAACAAAAACAAACTTGAAAATGACTTTTTTTTTTTTGAGAAATGCAACTTGAAAATGACTTGCCTTGTTAATAAGGTATGAGTTGTTTTACATAAAAAAAAATGAAACAAATAAATATTCTATACAATAATTTTTTTAAACAAAATTAAAAAATTATAATTAGAAATATTTTATTGAATACTAATACTAATAATGATAATAATTAATTCAATTTTTAATTTTAATGAATTATTATTTAAAATATTGAAAATGAAATAAAAATATTAAATTATAAAATTTGATAAATAATAAAATTAATATAAATGGTATATGAAAAAATTAATATAATGATAAAAAAATTTTTGTTAAAAATGATAATATTTTTGGAGTTATAAATGGAGTTGATAATTAAAGATAAAGTAAGAAAAAATAGAGTTGGATTAGATAAAAATAGATTAATTGTTTTTTTTTTATAAACCGGAAACTTGTATTACGAAAAAAGAAACATAACATCATTCTGAATATAAGAATAAAAATAGATTAATTGTTGAAGATGGTCTTAATGGTGACTTTAAATTATAAGTTGAAATGGTAAAATTTCTAAACATTTTAACAAAAGTAAGTTCATTCAAAAACAAAGTAAACATTTATTATTATTATTATTATTATTATTATTATTATTATGTTAACACTAATTATTTGAAAATTTTGTATTATTATGTTAGACTCGTATAATATATTTACAAGTCACCTGTAATTTTACTATTTCTATTAAGGATGCCTTGTAAATATATAAGAAATTCGAATTGTGCCTTTAGGTAATAATTATAATTTTATTATCTTTAGTAACTAAAGTGACATGTAAAAATATGAGAGAATATGATAATAATTTTGAATATTCTCGTATTATTTCCGAGTTAGCATATCAATCCTAACTCAATCCAAAAACATTGTGTGTCAATCTAAAAATGACTCATTACATATTAAACTAAATCAAAACACTACAGATTAATTTTATATCATGTAGTGTAATTTATAATGGGTGTTGTTAAACATAGCCTCAATTTTTCACTCATAGCCCCGTGAAAGGACGAAAATACCCTTTGAGGTTTTCGGGTGGGAAATTGAATTTTTTTCCTCTCCCACCACACGGGTGTGAGGCGTGATAGCCACACGCCTGCGTGGCGGATAAGAAAAAAAAGGTAGATTATAGTGTATTATATTGCGGATTAGACAATTTATTGCGGATTTGACGGTTTATTGCGGATTATTGTGTATTATAGTTATTAACCTTTTAGTTTTAAATATACAACATTAACATTACAATTAATTAATATACACAAAATATTACATATGTTTTCAAATGTGTTAAAAACAATAAGTTCTAGTAAATGACAACGTATATCAGTTCGCCCGGTGTCACTCGTCCATAAACTGCTCCATATCAGTCCTAATAAGTGGAGCATCCGCATCATTTCGCTCGGCGACTGACTGCTCAGTGATACGCCACAAACGGCTAACCCACTACAGAAAATTAAATATTACAAAACAAACATATGTAAACCAATAATAAATAACAAAATAATAAAAAAACTTACATATTCGTTGTTGGAGCGAGCATGCTAGACCGGCGCATCCCAAGGGGCGTGAAGGAGATGAGGATGTGAATATCGTCTGTACCACTCCATGTACCTCGCATCACAAGCAGTGGGATCGGCTCCAACTGGCTGGCATCTCCTCCGATCAACGCCAAGAGTCGATGGAAATATCCGCCAAGTATCATCAATTGTAACAAATGAATGTGTGAGTCTGTACGATATAAACTTTCATGGCAGGAATGGAGTATCAGGTCTAATACGCTCAGCCGGGATAGGATGAACATAACCGACCTGATGTAGGGCTCGATCGAGCATATACGGCTCAACAATTTCTCTACACCGTATCCAACCGGCGTAGGACACTCGTAGCTGATCGTCATCGGCGACTAGACCATAAGGCAGTCACGTCACCTGTAAAAAATAATACTAAATTATAAATAATACTATACTAAATAATACTAAAATTATAAATAATATTGTACTAAAAATATGAAGGATTTGAAGCGGAAGCGTGTTGGTATTTAGGAACGAATTTCAAAAAAATTTCCTAAACAAACAATCAGTGTGATCCAATCACTCTGATAAACAGTCAAACATCTGATGTCTGACATCAAATCCTTAACCAAGATCATTAAGTTCTTCAATAATCAAATTGATATTTATACTACGAGATTGAAAAATACCTCTTGTAGATTCCAATCGGGTATTAAAGCTTCTCTACAGGTGAAGCCTCTAGTCAGTCCACTAAGTCGATTAGATCAAGCCTCGAAGAAATTGATTAATCTTGCTTAAAATCGAAAACTGATTCCGAATATGATTTCTGAACGAAACTGTATCTCTATTATCATTTCCTTAGACTACAAATATGTATATATATCTTTTGATATATATATATATGCAGACTTTGTTTCAATCCATTGTGATTGAAACAAACCATGTACTAGGATATATATATATATATATATATATATATATATATATATATATATATATATATATATATATATATATATATATATATATATAATAATTAATTAATAAATTTAATTAATTACTATTATATCCTATAATATTTTAGAGGGGCTAATTTAAAACACCTCTAAATTCCAACAGTCAATACTTGACTATTGCATTTGGAAAAAGCCATCAATTTAAATTGAGCAAGAATAATAATTTATAATTTTCTCAATTGAATATCAAACAGTGTTAGAATGTTTTGTCAATCCCATTGACATATTCAATTGTGTCAATCAATTAATTAAAACACTTTTAATTAATCAATTTAACTAAAGCTTGATACAAACAATTTATATGTGTGTGACTTTATAGGTTCATCTTTAACTGGCATTAGAGGCATAGTAGTACTAACTCTTAGTAAGTATGTCATGAATCCAATTCCATATACTATAAGTATATCATATATAAGTTTAACTTATATTTACTTATAGTCCTCTAAAGGTCATGATCTCCAGCTAACACACTGCGCCATGACGTCCCAATTAAAGAATGAAGTTACTTGAAGTAAACTCATAATTAAACTAATTATGAAACATCGATCATAATTTTCATGAACTAAAGTTCTTTCATTAAAAATCCCGATCTTGACTAGAGTCACAAAGTGTCAAGCTCTAACCGTCAAGATACTAAGAAATATTGATTAAGTCTTTGATAAAATAAGACTCTTATCAAAGAACCATTCCTTGATACTTATCTCATAAGATGAGTCTTATTGTCCTGGCCAGGAACTCATTCCATCAAAACACCAATCAATAACTATCTTAGGATTTATCTCTATTTACTTAGAGTAATGAATCCTCTATTAGCAAACTCTTGTTACACTACACAACTAACTGTAATTCACTGCCGGATTACCAGAATTAAGATCTCATTACAAAGCAGGAACAAACTATAATTACCTGTGCAAGAACAACTAAGTTTCCTCAAGTCAAAGGACTATATGCACTATTATGACCTAGATAATAATTATGTTGACTAGGAGTAAACCTTTGTGCAATTATTATCTAACGTCACAGTTCGAACCATTCACCTCTTTGAATGTCCACATATTTATTCTGATATCAACATATCAAACAGAATGAGATTTGTTGTTTCTGATTAATATCTCATACTAATCAAGAAAATAAACAGAGGTGATAGTCTAAGGATAGATGAGTGTCCAATTCATTATCCACCGACTATGAACATTTAAGATTATTATTTCACCAAAGAAATATATCTCATTATTATTAACTCTTAATAATATTATCTCTTTGTAAATAATCTTTAGACTAATATATATATATATATTCATTAAGTAATTAAACAATACAAATAATTACACATGAATACATA
Source organism: Euphorbia lathyris (assembly GCF_963576675.1). NCBI lineage: Eukaryota > Viridiplantae > Streptophyta > Magnoliopsida > Malpighiales > Euphorbiaceae > Euphorbia > Euphorbia lathyris. The sequence continues at coordinate 62,771,439 of NC_088914.1, read as the reverse complement.
TTTTATTAACTGCCATTTGGATACAAAATTCACACTGTAAAATATACAAAAGGAATGGCCTAGGGCATACTACACTTACAATCTCCCACTAGCACTAGAGCCATTCAGTACAATATTTAAGACCTATCTTCTCAAGATGACGGTCTAACTGTGACTGAGTCATTGGCTTAGTAAATGGATCAGCTGGATTATCAGCTGATGCTATTTTCTGCACTGAGATATCTCCTCGTCCAACAATCTCTCTGATTAAGTGACACCGCCTAAGCACGTGTTTGAAGTTCTTGTGAGACCTTGGTTCCTTGGATTGTGCAATCGCTCCATTGTTATCACAATACAAAGGGATTGGATTAACAATGGAAGGAACCACACCAAGTTCGGTGATAAAGTTCTTCAACCACACTGCTTCTTTAGCGGCACTTGAGGCGACAATATATTCAGCCTCAGTAGTGGAATCAGCTACAGTATCTTGTTTAGAACTTTTCCAAACAATTGCAGCTCCATTACATGTAAACACATATCCAGAAGTTGATATAAGTTTCTCCTTATCTGATTGAAAGCTAGAATTTGTAAAGCCTTCAATTAATAGATCACCTCCTCCATATGTTAAGATCATATCTTTAGTTCTTCTCAAGTACTTAAAGATAGCCTTAACAGCAATCCAGTGAGCCATACTTGGATTTGATTGATATCTGCTTGTTAGACTAACAGCAAATGCAATGTTTGGCCTTGTACACAACATAGCATACATTAGACTTCCTATATCAGAAGCATAAGGAATCCTAGCCATTTCTGCTCTCTCCGCTGGAGTCTTAGGCGATTGCTCCATGGAGAGTTGCAAACCATGTCTAACAGGTATCAATCCTCTTTTGGAGTCTTCCATTCTAAATCTCTTTAGAATTTTCTCCAAATAGAGTTTTTGAGATAGCCCTAATATTCTTTTAGCTCTATTTCTATAAAGCTTAATTCCAAGAATAAGGCGGCTTCTCCCAAATCTTTCATAGAGAAGGTAGAGGATAACCAGACCTTAACATTAGTTAACATACCAATATCATTCCCAATTAACAGAATATCATCAACATACAAGACAAGGAAAGTGATAACTCTCCCACTAACCTTCTTGTAAACACATAGCTCATCAAGATTTTTGACAAACTCATAACCCTATATGGCTTCATCAAATCTTTTATTCCAACTCCTTGAAGCTTGCTTAAGTCCATAAATGGATCTCTTAAGCTTACACACTTGAGAACTTTCCTTGGATATAAAACCCTTCGGTTGTTCCATATAGATTTCTTCTTCAAGAAATCCATTGAGAAATGCAGTTTTAACATCCATTTGCCAAATCCCAAAATCAAAGTGTGTTGTAATAGATAAGATTATTCGAATACTTTTAAACATAGCTACGGGTGAGAATGTTTCTTCAAAATCAATTCCCTCCCGTTGGCGATAACCTTTTGCCACAAGCCTTGCTTTATAAGTATCCACAATTCCTTCAGAATTCAGTTTGCGTTTGAATACCCACTTACAACCTATAGGAACAATTCCTTCAGGTGGGGTAACAAGTTCCCAAACTTCATTCTTATAGATGGAATCAATCTCACTTTGCATTGCTTCTAACCATTTAGAAGAGTCAGTATCACATACTGCTTCTTCATAAGTAACTGGATCATCAGGATGGTCAGTACTACCAAAAACAAATAACTCTTGTTCGTGGTCAGCAATTAAACCATACATATCAGGAGGATGTGAAACCCTTTCAGACCTCCTAAGAGTTGGAGTGATGATATCTGTTGTTTTGGTAGACTCATCTGGCTGATCAATTTGCATTGGTTCAGCATGTTGGATTTCTTTATTAGATGACTCCTCATCCAATAAAATCTTTCTACCTTTACCACCTTCTTGTAGAAACTGTTTCTCAAGAAAAATGGCATCCCTACTGATAGTAACAATTTGTTCATCAGGGAGATAGAAATAATAACCCATGGATCCTTTTGATTTAGGGTATCCAACAAATCGGCCTTTAGTAGACCGTTCCTCTAATTTTTCTATTTTCTGCTTTTTTATATAAGCAGGGCAACCCCAAATTTTAATATGATTCAAAATTGGTGCCCTTCCAGCCCATATTTCATATGGTGTGGTAGAAAAAGATTTAGAAGGAACACGGTTGAGAATGTAAAGTGTTGTCTCAATTGCATATCCCCAGAATGAGATAGGCAAATCAGTATAACTCATCATCGATCGAACCATATCCAACAAAGTCTGATTCCTCCTTTCAGACACTCCATTTAATTGTGGTGTGTAAGGAGGAGTGAGTTCAGAGATAATTCCATTTTCCTTGAGGAAATCATCAAATTCAGTACTCATATATTCACCACCTCGGTCCGACCTTAGTGATTTAATATTTTTCCCAATTTGATTTTCTACTTCGGCTTTGAATTCTTTGAATTTTTCAAAAACTTCATATTTGTATTTCATTAAATACAAATAACCATATCTTGATTTATCATCAATAAAGGTTACAAAGTAGTGATAACCTCCACGAGCTATTTCACTAAATGGCCCGCAAACATTAGAATGAATTAATTCTAATATTTTATTGGCTCTCTTCATTTGTCCCACAAATGGTTTTCTAGTCATTTTTCCTTGTAAACATGATTCACATGTTGAATAATCAGATTGAGAATTTAGATTCAAAATTCCCATCTTATCCAACTTAGTGAGTCTATTACTAGAAATATGTCCTAGACGGAGATGCCACAAATATTTGGAATTAAATTCTGATTGTTTATTAGTGGAATTATTATTCATCTCTTTTAGGTTGCCAAGCAAAACTTGCTTATTTTCATTTTTGTTATTTGGTATATTTTTATCAACATAAAATAAACCACGATGTAAAACACCAGAACCGATAATCACATTATCAAAATATACTATACAAGCTTTATTACAAAATCGAAATTCATAATTCCTTTTTGTCAGACTAGATACAGATATTACATTTTTATATGATCCTGGTATATACAATACATCTTTCAATAACAAAACATGATGGTCTAACATAAGTGAAATATGTTCCACTGCCATGGCTACAACCCTTGCACCATCTCTCAGTGTGAGTTCCACTTCACCATCTTCCAACAACCTTCTATTTGCCAGATCCTGAACATAGGAACTGTTAGAGTATAAGTCAATGTAATTGTTTATGTTTTTATATTCCAAAGTATCTTGAGTTTCTTGTTTTGAGTTGTATTGTCTTAAGATTATATTATAAGTATCTATAGCAAGCTAAGCATGATTAAAATCCATCCTTCAGCTTGAGGGGGAGTGTTAGAGTATAAGTCAATGTAATTGTTAGAGTAAGTCAATGTAATTAATGAATAACATGTCTAAGGCTGTTGAAGGGCTGTTGGGGCATACTTAGGCTGCTAGTAGGGTCAGTATGTCTCCTTGACTGTAGGAGTAATATCAGGAGCTACTACTTGTATATATATCTATGTATTATTCCCAAGTAAAATATATCAATGTAGCATCTTACTCTACATGGTATCCCATGGATTTCTCTGTATTTTCATGGTCTGTTACAGGAACAAATATGAGAAGTTGCTCCAGTGTCTAAAATCCAGGCATTAGATGAGTTATTAGAAAGATCATTATTTAAATCAACATTTAAATAATTATTAAGAGAAATACCTGATGCAGAAGCTACACCCTTACCCTTCTCTAAACTTTTCAGAAAGATTTAGCAATTTCTCTTAAAGTGACCTTCCATTCCACATTGGAAACATCTCTGCTTAACAGCACCCTTAAGTTGTGTTGAGGCTTTTGGCCTCACAAATGATGGACTTGTATTAGTGGTCTTTGGAACTTTCTTTTTCTTCTTTTTAGGTTGGGTCTTACCCTTCCTTTTAAAAGAAGATGATGCCACTATCACAACGTCATCTTTCTTTTTATCTAGGTCCACCACATTCTGTTGGTGAACAACCAGGTTCTGCAGCAACTGGGCCAAAGTACACTCCACTTTGTTTAAATGGAAGTTTGAAACAAAACCTCCATATGAACGTGGGAGCGAAGAAAGCACAAGATCAATTTGGAGTTCATGAGCCATTGCAAAATCCAAATTTTTCAAAGAGTGGATTAAATGGATCATTTCTCCAACATGATCAGAAACATTTTGGCTTTCTTTCATCTTCATCCTAAAGAGCTTACTTGATATCTTATATCTAATAGTCTTGTTGGTCTCACCATACAGGTCTTTTAAGCCCCATAAGATTTTAAAAGATGTTGCTATATTCTCATAATGCTTCTGTAATTCATTATCCATAGAAGCAATAATATAACATTTGGCCTGGGTATCATCATCTACCCATTTGTCATATGCATCATGTAAAGCCTTTTCTGCATCCTTTTTAGGGGATTCAGGCTTAGGCTTTAGAATTACATATAACAAGCGTTGCTGAGTTAACACAACCTTAAGGTTTCTCAGCCAGTCCACATAATTCGGCCCTGTGAGCCTATTACGGTCTAATATCGATTGGAGAGGTGTTGATAACATGTTTGGAATCAAAGAACAACTGCAGAAAATATAGATTGATAGTCAGTTATATATTTACGGTGAATTAAAACGAACCAATATGACATGGACTTTTATCATAATGGTTTCCCACTAATTTGGCGAATCCTATACTTCCAAATAGGAAACGATAATTCTTTGGAATGAATTACTAGTGGGTAAATCGAATTCTTATAAATTCTATTAGCTTATCCCTCAACTTCACATTGGTATTATTGGGACAACTAATAAATTCATAAGTTGACAACACTTGTCAATCACCTTGCACTATGCTGTGAAATTCAATTTCATACTTTTCTAGGTCCTAGTGTTTTAATCCTCAGTTTCCCTTTAACATTATTGGATTTCAACACTAGATAAATCCAACCCACTAGATCAGCAGATTATATTAAGCCCGAATCAACATTGTTCAGCTTCACATTGGCATTATTACAATGTTAATTGCCTAACATAAACCACAAATTAATTCAATGGGAATTAACTTTCACACTAATCACACAAACTATTTGTGTATTAATGCACCAGTGGAGAGCCTCGATACAACTCTTGTATCTTTATCGGATTTAATATTTATTTGGAAGATTACCGGTCTTACAGTTAAATTAAATTTAACTTAAGGTCTCACTTTGCACATTAACCAATTTTAAATTTCTAACATGCCATTTTATGTAAAAAGAAATTTATATTGAATGAACACTTAATTCAATTTATTAGTTAATGTTTGCACATTATCCAATAACATGCCTTGTGGTGTATATCAATCTTAGCATTCATAATCTTGTTGGTATAATTATGGATCGGATAAAATTGAACATGTAATTAATTACATATATTTATGTAGTAAAATCAAAATTGATTTTATTATACAATTGACCTTTTTCGTACAATCGACCCTCAATTGTTCTTAAATGTAACACTTAAATTTAAGGCCAATATATAATTTTAATCACATTTCAATTTTATAACAGCAAACAATATACAAACTAGACAACTAAAAATTGACTAAAGCGTGTCCGCTCTATAAATCTGCAATTTGCCAATTTCGTTGTTTCTTCAATTTTGCTCCAAAATTACAACAAGAGCAAAATAATAAAAGCAAAGCCTCAACAATTCATAATTATATAAATCTAGAGAACACAAAATCAATTAACTATAAAAGAACTTAGAGGGCTCTGATACCACTTGAAGGATTTGAAGCGGAAGCGTGTTGGTATTTAGGAACGAATTTCAAAAATTTTCCCTAAACAAACAATCAGTGTGATCCAATCACTCTGATAAACAGTCAAACATCTGATGTCTGACATCAAATCCTTAACCAAGATCATTAAGTTCTTTAATAATCAAATTGATATTTATACTACGAGATTGAAAAATACCTCTTGTAAATTCCAATCGGGTATTAAAGATTCTCTACCGGTAAAGCCTCTAGTCAGTCCACTAAGTCGATTAGATCAAGCCTCGAAGAAATTGATTAATTTTGCTCAAAATCGAAAATTGATTCCGGATATGATTTCTGAACGAAACCGTATCTCTATTATCATTTCCTTAGTTTACATATATATATCTTTATATATATATATATATATACATATATATATATATATATATGCAGACTTTGTTTCAAGCCATTGTGGATCGAAACAAACCATGTACTAGAACACTACGTGTCCTAGTGCGTGTTATATATATATAATAAATTAATATAATAATTATTATATTATTATTATTATTAATTTATAATATATATAATAATTAATTAACAATTTAATTAATTACTGTTATATCCTTTAATAATATCTTAGAAGGACTAATTTAAAACACCTCTAAATTCCAACAGTCAACACTTGACTATTGCATTTTTTTAAAAGCCATCAATTTAAATTGAGCAAAAATAATAATTTATAATTTCCTCAATTGAATATCAAACAGTGTTAGAATGTTTTGTCAATCCCATTGACATATTCAATTGTGTCAATCAATTAATTAAAACGCTTTTAATTAATCAATTTAACTAAAGCTTGATACAAACAACTTATATGTGTGTGACTTTCTAGGTTCATCTTTAACTGGCATTAGAGGCATAGTACTAACTCTTAGTAAGTATGTCATGAATCCAATTCCATATACTATAAGTGTATCCTATATAAGTTTAACTTATATTTACTTATAGTCCTCTAAAGGTCATGATCTCTATTTACTTAGAGTAATGAACCCTCTATTAGCAAACTCTTGTTACACTACACAACTAACTGTAGCGATTCACTGCCGGATTAACAGAATTAAGATTCCAGTACAAAGCAGGAACAAACTATAATTACCTATGCAAGAACAACTAAGTTTCCTCAAGTCAAAGGACTATATGCACTATTATGACCTAGATAATAATTATGTTGACTAGGAGTAAACCTTTGTGCAATTATTATCTAACGTCACAGTTCGAACCATTCACCTCTTTGAATGTCCACATATTTATTCTGATATCAACATATCAAACAGAATGAGATTTGCTGTTTCTGATTAATATCTCATACTAATCAAGAAAATAAACAGAGGTGATAGTCTAAGGATAGATGAGTGTCCAATTCATTATCCACCGACTATGAACATTTGAGATTATTATTTCACCAAAGAAATATATCTCATTATTATTAACTCTTAATAATATTATCTCTTTGTAAATAATCTTTGGACTAATATATATATTCATTAAATAATTAAACAATACAAATAATTACACATGAATACATATTTTATTAACTTCCATTTGGATACAAAATTCACACTGTAAAATATACAAAAGGAATGGCCTAGGGCATACAACACTTACAAAATAATGCTAAATTTTAAATAATACTAAATTTTAAATAATACTAAAATTATAAATAATATTATACTAAAAATAATACTAAATTTTAAATAATACTATACTAAAAATAATATTAAATTTTAAATAATACTAAAATTATAAATAATACTAAATATAAAATAATACTAAACTATAAATAATACCTCGGCTGCCGTCATGCGGTCTAACTGTGCACGAATGGTCTCGAGTCGGGCGGCCTTCCTGCCTGGAACCCCGACCTCCCATCTGCACACCCGTGGAGAACCATCTAGGATCCGGAGTGGTAGTCGATGGGTCTGGAACATCGAAAAATACTCATATATCCACGTTTGAAGGAGGGTCAAACATCCACAAATACCCGAGCACTCTCCTCTACTCGCTATTCCCAGCTGCCGATATAGCGTGGCAAGTGTAGCAGAACCTCAAGAAAGTCCAACTGCCCCTCTGACACCGTCGTTAACCTCCTGGAGATGGGATGGCTTGATCCTATCGCCACTCTTGTCGACAAACAAGGGGGATCCTAACATAAGCCACATCCACGCTGTGGCTCGAGTCCCGTCCTCCCGACCCACCCCCTCGTGGGTAAGTTTCTCCACAGTATCAGCAAAAACACCTCCACCACTCCAGTAATGCCAGGATGGTGATAACAACTCCTCTTGACTGAACCCGAATAGCATCATACACATGGCATGCAGCCGCTCAGCACTGCATGTATCGGAGACCATCTGACCGTGCACCGGAATACGTAGAATCTTCCATACATCGTGCAGGAGAATAGTCATCTCCCCGAACGACATGTGGAAGGAGTTCGTATCTGGCTGCCACCGCTCCACGAACGCAAATATCAGAGACGTGTCCAGGTTCTTGAACATGGTGGATGGGAGGTGAGACAACCCAGTCCTTCTGACCATATCCCGCAGGTGTAAACATGACACATATACAATTATTGAATGTTTTTTAGGGTTAGGGTTAAAAATAATAAGTAAAATAATTTATTGACCAAATTATTCTTACCTCGGGTGTCACACCCTGATACCATCGCTCCAATGTCTGACATGCTAATGATCTATTGTAGCATGTAAGATACGATCGAAGATCCCCTCCCAACATCCGTGAGGCAACGTGTCCTAGAAAACTAGGAATCACGGAACCATCACTGAGGCCACCATCCACCAGCCCAGAAACAATCCAGCTACGGTCCTCATTAACTTTGGACCGTTAATGGTCCCGGAAATAAATAATACTAAAATTATTTTCAAATTATACTCAATTATAAATAATACTAAAAATATAAATAATACTAAAAATATAAATAATACTATACTATAAATAATACTAAAACTATAAAGGGAAAAGTATAAAAATAAACCTTGTGGTTACACCTATTTTTGATCGGCATCCTTGTGGTTTAAAAGTTTACAAACTGGTACGTTGAGGTTCATTCCGTTAGCAAACACATACCAAATTGACTAACGGTATTAAAAGTTAAAGGAAAAAGAGTTAATTTAGTCTTTATATTTATTTATTTTATAAATTAAACTCCATATTATCTAATCATCACAAATAAACCTCAAAATAAAAAATAAAAATCAATTACACCATCTTCTCCATCTTTTTAATTTTTTTTCTTTCTCTCTCATCTCTCTATCTTTGTTAATTTTTCTCTCTCTAAAAAAATATAAGAAACAATTGGAACATGTTGCTTCCTGAATTCTTGGTCATTTCCTGTTGGATCCACCACATTTCAAAAGCAAAATATCACAGATTTTAAATCAATCTATCAGTTAAGCAATGAGGGAAAGAAAAGGAAGTAGAAAAACCTTCAAATGCAAATGTAATCACATTTCTCTCTCTCGTCCTCCACTCCCTATCCTCATCTTAATATTTTTTTTTTTAGTTTCCCTCCTTGTTTTTATTTTTCCTAAATTTTTAAGAAAATTGAAGGATCCTAATTTTTGGTTATTCAATCAAGAAAGCAAATTGAAGATTGTGTAACAATGGTGGTTGTATAATATGTGCTTATTTTATTGTTAAAACAAAGGATAGGTATAGAGAATAGACAAACGAAAGAAGAAGAACATGATGATGAGAGAGAACGAAATTTTTTTTTTTTAAAAAAAAGATGGAGAAGATGGTGGAACTGATTTTTATTTTTTATTTTAGAGTTTATTTGTGATAATTAGATAATAAGGGGGTTTAATTTATAAAATAAATAAATATAAGGACTAAATTAACTCTTTTTCCTATGACTTTTAACACCGTTAGTCAATTTGGTATGTGTTTGCTAACGGAATGAACTTTAAGGTATCAGTTTGTAAACTTTTAAACCACAAGGGTGCCGATCGAAAACAGATGTAACCACATGGTTTATTTTTGTACTTTTCCCAATTATAAATAACACATGTACTAGCAAAGCGACCACTCTTGCGATGTCTGCTCGAGCCCTGGGTCGGCTGCACATCATCATCACCATCACCATCACCATCAGATCCCGGCCATCGCTGTGCCTCGGCTCTCTCCTAAAAATACTCATCCACAAGGTGAAGACCAGGATCTCGGTCTCCCGAATCATCCGTCTCCTCTCCCCCAAATTCGGGCTGATCCAACACAAGCTGCTCTATCGAAGCCCCCCGCATATGTTGCGTCCCAGCCCTCTCCGTCTACGGCCTGATATATCAATACCACGCCGTCTCGTATGACGTGGTGTATCCTCCTCCTCATCCATATCTAGATGTCTAGCTGCTGACGGGATAGATTTTCCCGCCAAAGTCTCCCGCTCCATCTACACATATTCACCACATTATTTAACTAAATTAAACAAAATAAAATTTACAACATAAAAGTTTAACTAAACTAAATTAAACAAAATAAAATTTACAACATAAAAATTAACAAAACTAAATTAAACAAAATAAAATTTACAACAACTAAATTTAACTATAATTAACAAAATAAAATTTACAACACAAAATTTAACAAAAATAAAAATTATAATCAAATTAATAAAATTAAAATAACAATAATTAATAATAATAAAAATTTAAATAAAAATAAATTTAATTAAAATAAATAAATTCCGAAATAGGGGGCGGGCGTGAGGCTATCACGCCCTCACATAGGTGAGGGCGTGAGACCATCATGCCTCACCATAGGCGACGGTGTATGAATATCACGCCGTCGCCTGTGGTGAGGCGTGAGGCTATCACGCTTTCACCTGTGCTGCGGCATGATATTCATACGCCGCACCAGAGGTGAGGACGTGATGGCCTCACGCCCCACCCCCCGATTCTGGATTCTCAAACTCTCAAACCGATTCAAAAATCAACCAAAAATCAACAAAATCAAACATAATTCCGTACCATTAGTGCTTTTCCTTTACCGTCCCTCCCCCAATCCATGTTTTCGTTGATAAATTAGTCCGGATTTGATCCAAGTGAGTTTAGGGTGTTTGAGAGGTTTTGAGAATTTTTAAATTTATCCAAAGGGTATTTCGGTCTATTCCTGAGGCTAAATGTGGGAATCAAGGGCTAGATATAGTAATTCACTTTATAAAAGGTACATAAAAGAGGAAAAAGAAAAAAGAAGATGCATGAAAAATTAATATGATTTTTAGCCCTAATATAGTAATTGATCTGAAAAGGGCCTTATTTAGATGATGACCCAAAAATGAGAGAAAATGATTAACAATGACTCGGTCTATACTGTTGGGCCACGTTATCCACCGGCCTACATACAAGGAATTCATTCCCATTTCCACAGTATATATATATATATATAGTAAAACCTCCATAAATTAATAATGTTGGAACAATGGAATTTTATTAATTTATAAAGATATTAATTAATCGATAAATTAATAATTATTAATTTATAGAATGATTTTTTTTAAATAAATTTTAAATTACAAATTATTTCAAACATTGCAAAATCCGTACAATGGATGAATCTGTCACAACGAATTTAGAGGAAGCAATCACTGAAAAAAACATTCATGGATTTGAGGGAATGATTGGTCAGCTTGGTTACCCCAATCAAATGAATGACAATCAAATATTGGATTATCTAGGTGAAAACAATGAATGCTCACAAGTCCAAAGTTTAGAAGAAACAATGTCGAGCGTTATGCGAAATTCAGTTGAGGATGAAGCTAATGATGATTCGGTACCTTTGAAACCAGTCACAAAAAGGAGCAATTATAGCATCATCCACTCTTTACAATTTTTTGTTACAATTTGACAAGGATACACCGGAACTTTTGAATGCATTGAGAATAGTTAGGGATGAAATTCAACTAGATTTAAATTTCAAGAAAAAATAAAATACTATAGATTCATATTTTGCTAAATTACCCTAGGTATGTATATCTATATATATTTCGCATATGTATTTGAGAAATTATTAATTTATAGAGGTAATAATACAATGTATTTATAAAGGGTTGGTCCAGAAAATTATTATTTTATTAATTTATTAAAATTGATCATTTTTTGAACTGACCCAAGTCGGGACCAGAAGAAATTATTATTTTAAAGAGTTTATTAATTTATCGAGTATTAATTTATAGAGGTTTTACTGTATAAAATTTATCCGATTTCTCAATTCAAAGATCGTCAAACATCATCTCCCAATTAAAACTTTCCGCATACGTTAGGACTCAAACACGGGATCTAGTTTAAACGACTTGAAACCCTTAACTACTCAAATCAACCTTAATTGATATATCTTATAGTATAATTAACTAGTTTTAGACTCGTGCTTTGCACGGTCTTTTTATTTGATTTCATCGCCATTATGTAGTTGTTTAGAAATTCATTGTATATAATATAGGGTTAAGGTGCAAAAATACCCCTAACGTTTTGGGTCAGAAGCAATTTTACCCCTAACGTTTAAAATGGTGCAATTTTGCCCCTAACGTTGGTAATTTGGGTCAATTTTAGACACTATTATAAAACACAGATATTTTTATTCATTATTTTGCACCAATTGCATATCAATTCATTTAAAAAAAAAGATTTCATGTTTTTTATAATTTAATAATAGAATTGAAAATTAATATTTATAAATTCGGTGAACTTTTTGAATTTTTTTTTTCTAATTCGTACCAAAGACAGTATATTTTTTTATTTTATTATTATTTTTTCACATCCCAACATATGTTTATGATTTGTTACTGATAAAATGACGCATGTGTGAAGTGTAGATGATAAGATTCATGACCGAGAAGACAGTTTGATGAATTATTTCTGCAATTGACTCAATTTATCAATGTTAGGGGTAAAATTGCTCTTGGCTACAAACGTTAGGGATAAAATTGCACCATTTTAGACGTTAGGGGTAAAATTGCTCCTGACCCAAAACGTTAGGGGTATTTTTGCACCTTAACCCTATAATATAAGTTGGGGGATAAGAGTAAAATCTGAACCTAACATTTGTTTTAAAAAAAATACAGAGTTACCTTAACGTATACAATGATATAAATCTAACTTTAATATTTTTAAACAATATCATTTAATTATATGTACCAAAAAACTTAAACAAACTGGTATTACTATTATTTAATTTTTATATTGGACCTTTCAAGCATCAATTATATCTAAAATATTTAAAGTATTACTAACGAAATTGTAAAAAGGTTTATTAAAATGCAAATATATCTAATTATGCCACATAAATTAATCATAACTTTTTTTTTTTGGTAAAAAGTGTCTAGAAATGTTTGTCGTATTATATTATTAGTATAGTTACAATAACTTATAAAAAAATGTATAAAATTATTTCAGTTTATTGATAAATTTGTTTACAGTGTCGGAAATAATTGTCAAATCAATTCATTAAAATAAATTATTAAATAGGAATAAATTTGAACTTTTTTTTTTTTAAAATGCTAGCAATTTCATATTTTAAGGTCAAACATGTACATGTTCCCTATAAGTTGATTATGGTGGTATAGGGGAAGTTAATCTTTGAAAACATAATAGAATAGAAGCACTTTCTCATGAGTAGGAAGAAACAAGTGCTGCTATAGGCTAGGATCTCATTAAACTGGGTTAGTGGAATGGAAATGCAATCATTAGGAAAGCGACTCATCAGTTAAATTTAATAATAATAATGTCTCATGAACTTACTAAACGTGTTCCTCAGTATTATTTTATTTGGGTAAAAAAGCTACTAGTACCGTTGACCCTAAAAAGACCACCTTGTACAACTATGTCTTGCTAGCTTATTGTGTAATCCAAGTTTTTTTACACAATAGTCTCCAACATAACCCTTTGCCTTTATTCTATACTTACATTAAATCAAGTAAATTTGCAATGGAGGTTAGGTATGTTCAAACTAATTGGAGAGATCAATCATTATTCTTCTTCTTTTTTAATCATTATTCATATTTTAATTCTTCAAATTGAGAGCTGGTTTAGGATTTTACAAAAATGCAAGTCTCTCACCTCATCTTTTAATACATTTACAAGTCATGACATTTAATTTAAATTAATATATACACCATGGAGAATTACTTACTAATCAAAATTGCAATAACTCAATGTTATTAGAGCATCTCCATAATAATAATGTTAATTTGAAATAGGAGAGACAATTGCTATTGATAAAATATTAGATGTGGATTTTATTTTATTAATTTTTAATACATGTAAATAATTTGAATAAATAATAAATATACAAATTATTGTTCTTTATAAAAAAAAAAAAAATCATTGTGATTGCCTTTAATTTGAAAATATTAATTGAATCCCACAAATTGAAAATATTAATTGAATCCCACAAATTGAAAATATTTATATATTTTTTATTTGACGATAATAACTATTTATATGAAAATATTGATTGAATCCCATTGAAAGTGATGTTAAATTAAAAATAATTACAAGATGAAATATATTTGAAAGTAAAAATGCTCTTACATCTTTATGCACTATACAACTGTTGAGCAGCTAAAGCAAGCAAAATATAGATTCGTAACCTCCCATTTGAAAGTTGGGGGCCCAAAACAAGAGAAGGTTTATTTAGAAGAATACAATAATTCCATGGCATACATACAATAAATAGCATATCAAAAAAGTTTCAAAATGAGTTGTATCATGCAAAATTACACTACCATATGGACCCAAAAACAAAAAATGTAACAGTTAATATACTTTTCTGCTTTTTTTTTTTTTTTGCTATCTTCATCTGTCCTTGCAAAAAAATCTTCAGGACTCTACACATTACCTAATTTCATTCCCACAAGAACAGAAAAAATTTCTACAAGATTGGATTGCAGTGTCCTGCTGCGACTGAATTAACCTGGTTAACTTCTGGTTATGGATAAACAACATACTATGGCCCCAAATGAAAAGAGTATCATCCAGACTGTAGATTATGCTTGCAAAGCATCCTTTAGACAGTTCACCGCACCGTCGTAGTTTAAGAATCCCATGAACCAAAATTCATGATTATCAACAGAGATAACTTGGATATATTTCTCAGCTGGATTTGATCTACTAGATGAAGGATTTACGGATTTTAGCTGATGTAATGGCATCACCACCTGTTTTTACAGAAAAAAAGGGGAAAAGCAGAAGAGTCAAATATATGGCAGTAAAATCATGAAAGGCATAAGACTTGTGAAAACATATTTTAGGCCATAAGTAAAAGATATGCAGCAAGGACGATTCTGGATCCTGTAATTAGTACGCAACCAAATTCAACTGCCAAAATAAATTAGAAGGAACGAACTTAGTTCATACAAAAAGTTATTCGTCATCTTTCCTCCGAGACAACATATACACAAGTGATGTATGTGAAAGAAAAGGAAAAATGTAACACAGACATTAGCTGGAGTGAATTCAAGAAATTCCTCGTCTGCCACATTTCATTTGGCACTGGCATAAACTGAAAACTTAAACACTTCTTCTCGAGGGTATGAAATTTGGAATTGGATCCGACAATGCATCTATTATATGAGAATCCAACCCAATAAAACCTTGTAGCAAACAAATGTCTGTTACGACTTGGAAAATGTGTTTCAATTTTACAATATTTCCTTTACTCCCTACACCAGCTAAAATCTCAATTTTTGTTCTTGACCTCGCAAATGAATTAACATGCATTAAAAATGTATCAGCTAGGACAGAAAATGTTATTCTGTCATCAAAAGAGCAGCTTAACATTAAGTACGGTCTAGTTTTACCTTAAGTCATTTAACCTATTCTTATTTCCCTGTGTTCACTAATTTGGCAATTAACATTAAGTAAACTCCTCTCCCATCTATAACAAGGTCAAATTATATATTCTACTTGCTCCAACTTTCCTCACTTTCTTGGCATCCAAAGACATCACAGAACTTCAACCTAGAAAGAAAAGAAAAAAAAAAAAAAAAAGCGAAACTTGACTGTCTTATTTCTAAATAAAGCTCTACAATGGCTAAAATTCTTAACCCCTGTTCATTTGAGCTTACATAAAAATTGTCTTGAGCACAAGTTACCAATACTTCATTCTCTTTCTGACAATCCAACACTATGTAAGACCTTGGCTTCTTCAAAGAAAGAGAAAACAAACAGTTTCTTTTGTGCTCTTAGAAAGGTATTAATTTCTGTTACAAGAACCTAACCTACCAAGACATTATTTTGCCTAAAAAAATTGGTATTTCCTATATGGAGGCCTGATCACAACACTTTCGTGACCCTGTACAACCAGAAATACCAGAGCTTAAGAGGCAGTTATAGTGATCATGAGTTGTAAGGCTATTATAACTAAAACTGTTGAATTTTCATTAGCAAGCTACGAACTTAGTTGCGTGGATATCCTATTCATTGTGTGCAACAAAATGGTGAATAATGAAGAAATATTTTCTGCCCCTCTCAATTTTCTTTCTCTTTAATTCTCTCCCTCACTCTTCTGCTTCTTCCTGAACTGATTCTAGGAATTTGTTGTGAACTTGGTTCATTTCTTTGAAGTTGATTCAAAGTAGCAGGAGAACAGAAACCAAAACAGATCACACAAGACAAAAGGACGACAGAAGTTGAGCTGAGAAAGGACTCTACCCACACAGGAATTCAGAATTCCCTCACTATGCAAAGAGTAGAACCTAACTCTCAAAAGAGCTAAACAACATAATTCTCAATTTCCTCTCTGGCTACATCTATATATACATATATTCCAACTAAAACCCTCTCTCTCCACTAACTAACTCTCATTAGAACCCACACAAAATGCCCCCTAATTCCCAAATTTTCCTTTATTCTTATTAGCTATCATTACCCGCCCCTTCAAAACAGATTTGTCCTCAAGACTGGTGTTAGGAAATCCTCTGATGACTGAAAATGCATTCTCAGAAGCAACATTATAAAGAAAGCATGCTCCTAATTTTTCTCCCTCTTGCGTTAAAGCTGTCATGCGAGCCTTGAGAATCATTGCAAAAGAATCTTTAGAACACTGGTATTCTTTTGTCCCAATGAAACAAATATCGCCTTTTTTCCATCAATTGCACAGATATCTATACTCAATGGTGAGCACATCAGCAACAAGCTTTTGTTTCCTTTGCACCTTAGATTTTAGCAAAGATCGTTATAGGATGAGCCACACACTCCCCTTTTTAGTACTGCAAGCAAACTCGCTTGTAACTTCATCAATCAAAAGATCGGACTGTAGAAAAACCAGGAGCAAGGGTTTGATGGGGATCTCCAGTGCATCAAACTCTCATGCCTGGTTCTGTTTTCTGTCAAAAACTCCTTTAATAGCATATTCATCGACTAAAGGCTGCTAGTCATGAGTTTTATGGATTTCAAGTGAAAGGTTGGTGGTTGGCTTGAGAAGTAAATTCTCTATGGCAACTCTGGATGGATTCAAGAAATTTTTTGCCTATCTGCTACAGACAGACGGAGGGTAAAAATAATCTAAATATAATTATTTAGCAGTTTTACATTAAAATTAAATGCACAGTGGGATTTAAGGGCATCTTGAGAAACCACGGGATTCAAGCCCAAAAAGCAGCTAGTAGGGTGCTAGTTTGCTCTTGTCCATGCAATGCTGACCTTAACACTTTTTATGGCCATTTGGTCAATCACTTGAATTGAAGTTAAATCGCACTAATCTAAGTATTAAATGTAAATTGAGCCTTGATATCTTTAACAGCTACAGAAAGTGTGATCACAACATAGTTGGTAATATTTAGTGAGAGACCTACTAAAACCCATTGTTTTCAAACTCAAGTGCTTGCAAGAATCTGGTCTGGCGCTCAACAACCACCTACTTTTTATTTCATATCAGGCTCTGTACGCTTGAACCAGATAGGTTACACTGAACCAGCTGATGTTAAATAGCAGAAACAATGTGGTCACTGATTGAAAAAATAAATTATATTCTAATTTGATACCGACGAGGATTCAAACACCTCCATTCTAAAAAAAAGGTGTAGCTCCTCTAGACCATAAATAAATAAAACTTGAGCAAATATTTAAAAATTATTAGATTTGCATTATATTTCCTTAAAAACCAATAATTTTATTTTCATGGTTCACAAATCAAGTTTCTAAAGTTAGACATAAAACTTAGATACTCTACAAAATCTCATTTTACTCATAATATCATAGAATTGGACTAAATAAGCATCAAACGTTTTTGCAAGTTTTAACTTCATATAAGCAAATATAATTTTTACTTTATCATTAACTTATATGAGTAACCTTTTCTATCATTAATAAAAGGGCAGACCGGTGCACTATGCGTCCCCGCTAAGCGAGGTCCGGGGAGGGGTTACACCACAAGGTCCGCCACAAGGGTGTACTGGGGGCAAGCCTTCCCCTGCCAATTTTTTGGCAAGAGGCCGCTCCTAAGACTCGAACCCCTGACCTCTCGGTCACATGACAACAACGTTTACCTTTTCTATCATTAATAAGAGAGACAAATTTTATAACTTACTGAATGAATATTCATTTTAATTTATCTCTTGTACTATAAACACAGAAACATACACACAAATATTTTTTCAAATATCAGTGAACACCATTTATATGACTTCTAGTTGAAGCCTAGTCCAGTGTCATTTGAACTTTTTTGTCACTAGTATAGGTCTAAAAGCACTTACACAGACCTCACCAAAGCCTGTTACCTATAAAACCAAGAGCTACAAGGCATAGACATTGCATAATTCTAGATACAAATGACACTTCAGAACAAACAGCTATACAAATAAAGAAATTTGTTAAATGCAACTATGAAGCTTAAGAAAAAAATATGCTATCAAACTTAAAACGCATGATCCAGGTATGGCCACATGAAACTTCTACCATGTCTTATTATTAGCATGAAAATGAGGGTCTTCTCCCTACTGTAGCATGAATTCATTCAAACCACATAAAGCATACCTTATAATAGCTCCATTCAATTTGGCCACCAGATTTATATGAAAGGGGATTGTCACTACAATATGCAAGCTTTGCCGTAGATACATATAAAATCCCCATTACTGGACCAGCTGATGTTGATAAGTAACAAGCAAACGAATTTTGAAGTTGTTCCTCAGGAACTGTTTCAAATGTCTGTTGAAAGATCTTTTCATAACCACCCTCTGCTAGAATTTTTGTTCCTTGAGCAATTCTACCCAGGGCAGCATCTGTAAAGCTAGGTGCTGTTTTCACTGGTTTGACACAAGGAAATATAAGAAAAAAGAGAGGAGCAATTAGTCAATCCAAATTAGCGAAGTCAGAGAAAGAGCAAAATAAGAATTTAAAAAGAAATCACAAATAATTGAGTAAAGCAAACAATAATGTGCTCTACATTTTATGAAAATAAACTTGATTACTTGTTTTGATAGTCCCAAAAAAATTGAAATATATAATAATTTTGAAAAGTAACAATGTAGCATGCATATGACCAAAGTTAGTCCAGCATAAGTGATGCACATACAAGGTAAGACTAAGAGGCAAAAACAACTTCCGTAATTTCAACCAAGATCACAAAATCATAATGACAAACTCTATATTTATCCTCCACTTTCTTCTTGGAAACCAAAATATTCCTCACTAATATGAAGTAAAAGACTTTTTCTTCTTCTTTTCCTATTCATCATTAATATTCACCATAGGTAATACGAGATTTTACAAGGAAAAGACGATAACTGATCAAAACTAGATACCTAGAAGAAGAAGCAACTAGCTTGGACTTCTACAATTCCATGCAATCAAATCGATATGGAGGAAGAGGCAATTTCATTTAAGCATTAAAATAGAATACGTTTACCTTCAAAACTTAAATTCCACTAGAGCAATAACTTTTACTGGTATAACATAAAAAAGTTGTTGACACCCCAAACTCGAGCTCAATTCTCGCATGCATAAGGTAAATCAGCCAGCACTACAAATACAAATAGAATCCACCATAAAAGAGCTATGTCAAAATACATGGATACTATTGTTACAATTGGTATCAGAGCTGACTCTCTAGTACGATGCGTTGGTTCGAGGACCTACATGGCAGAAGCTCGTGGGCCTAGAACGACCTGGTCCGGAGTGGGTGGCGCTATAGGTAGAAGGCTTGAGCAAGGAGTGGCCTGAGGGATTGCGATGAGAACATGAATGAACTAAATCTCACATCGAAAATGGAGAGTGAGGCTCTAATACCAAATGTAACAACCATTTATGTTCATCAGGAAGATGCACCTCAATGTTCAATGCCTAGGCAATAAAGCATACGCCAAATACTCTCCAATTATGCTGGATACTCAAAATAGCATACCAAAGTACACTTTCCTCCAGCAATAGAGACAAAAAAAAATATTAATGAACTACAGATGAAACGGACGACCAATAATCAGATAACTGAAGCAAACTCAACCTTCAACCACGATTTTAAAATATCCAATCAACCATATGAATATAAATGCATGCAATGCAATGATTGTCAAATGCATATATCATATATTTGCCATGGAGACCTCAGACCCCAATACATATACGAAATGGACAACAAAAAAAAGACTTACAGTGCTGCCATGTATTGCCAGCGAGATCCTCAGCCTTCCGGGTAGCTTCTCCCATCCTTTTTCCCCACCTCCCAAGAACATCCCGCACTGTTCCCATTGTGTCTGCTCCAAAACAAAGAGAAATAAACATTCAGAAAATTCCTAAACAAATCACATATGTTTAACTATTTACATATTCAAAACATAAAGTTACCTTTAAAAGAATACTGAGATGAGGATTGAGCAGGAGAAGAAGAAATGTAAGGATTGGATCCATCTAAGTTAACATTTTTATTCTCATCGACAACATTCTGAGAAGCGTGAGATTCAGAGACCAAATCAGGGCTCCAATGGACCGATTTTCTCCCGGAGCCCATAAGATTGGGTTGTTGAAGGTGATCATCCGAAGGCACCGTCTGAGAATCCGATCCAGTCTCGACGGTAGGCTTATTGGCGTCTCCATTCGGAGTATGCTGATGATTATCGAGTTTTTTAGGATCAGGATCAGGAGCAGGTGTTGAATTGGGGTTAGGAACCTGAGCAGCAGATTCCGGGTTGGGTTGGGGGTCGGGGTTAGGCTGTTTGTCCATGGGTAAAGAAGGAGCAGGGTGGCGCGTGAGGAAGAGAGTAGGTAGTCGGAGGAGGGGGGAGTTTTGATTACGAATAACGCGTAGAAGTGAGTTTGAAATGGGAAAGGAAGGAAGGAAGAAAAGGTTCGTAGATGGGCTAACGGGAAAGACGGTGGTGGGCCGTGCAATACAATAGGAATGCCTTTTTTTTAGCGCGAACAAAGAGTAGTAAGTGTTTGTGTTGTGTCTGATTGAGGAGACACCTTTTGACTGCTGCCCTTTTATTTTATTACATTAACATTATTTTATTTTAACTGTTTTTCAATCTTTCTCTTCTTTTTTTCTTTTCTATTTCTCTTTCATAATTTAACAATTATTGGTTCAATAAAACATAAAATTTGGATTTTTTTGTTGAGAATATAAAATTTGGACTATAAAAAAACATATATATGAAATTTGAAAATTATCAATAAAAACATCATTTATCCTAATTTTTTTTATTGCATATGACCTTTCATAATAATCTAGAACCTCTTCTTTTTGTTTTTTTTTTTGTACGGTGGCAAAAAAAAGGTCTAAAAATCAACGACCAAATGTGTAATTCAACCGAAATATTTATTTGATTCAGTTATATTAATACTCTTGCTCGGTTCGATTGTTAATTTTACCTTGTTTAATATTTGATTATCAGTTCGATTATTTCATAAAGAATTAGTTTAATAAAAACCGAACATAATTTATATTTAAATAAAAAAATATATAATTTAACTTTTATTATATATTTTTCAACTTGTAACAAAAAAACCCCCCAAATAATTGAAGCAAAGCATATACCTTAACTAACCTTAAGGTTTTAAAGGCTCAAACTTTCGCACTTCTATCTCGTGAGAGTTGCTTGCCAGTCATAATGCCTTCTCCTTTTAGTATTTAGTTAGTTACTAGTTATTATTTTAATCGTATTTAATTCTCTTAAAATTTTGTTTGAACATTTTTAGGAAACAAATTATTTTAACATTATTGAATTAATTTATAATCAGTTAATTAAATTTAAACATTTAAATTAGAAATATAGAAATTTTGATAATTTGGTTGGTAAATCAAACCAAATGTAAAAATTTCAATTTCATCAAATTCAATTATTTTAATTATTTGGTATGAAGTTTTTGAAATTACATAGACGTCAATTATATAAATATCAGATGTTAGCCTTTTGGAATTTTTTTAGTAGGAAAAAGTTTAGGTAAGGGTAGGTCTACCCACTCCCATGGTCAGGGCAAACATGTCAAGCAAAGATTCAACGCTTACTATTCGGACCAACCCTCATTAATAGCCTTTTGGAATATTTTAAATTTTCCTTTGGATAAATTTTAAAAATAAAAATGTATTTATAGTTACATTTCAAATAATAAAACACTTGCCTTTATTTCAGTTGGCAATTGTAGGAAAAATTTTTGATTTTTATAAAATAAATAAAAAGTCTTGCACAATTTTTTTTTATAAACAATGAAATAGAAACAACAATTGAATTGTTTATTTATTTATTTATTGATAGAACAACAATCAAACTGTTACACATACATACAAGTTAGCAGTGGATTGAGTAATTATGGCATTTATGTTGTCTCATTCACAAATTCAATTTCATAATGATAGCATTGCCATGCGATGCCACAATCATACAACCATTACATTTACATCAACCTTTCTAAATAAATCTAATTTAATCGCCTTTTTGTTCCTGTTTTGTTATGATGGCTTCATACTTACTTTTAAAACAAAATGATCATGAAAATTGCCCTGAGATGAAATAAGGAATTTTATACTACAGGTCAGTGGCGAATCCAGGATTTGAGGGAGAGGGGAGCAAAATTCTACGTAAAAAAATTTTAGACAAAAAATATAAAATTGTTCAATTTTTTATGACAAAAAATACAAAATTGTTCAATTTTTGGTGACGAAAAATGCAAAATCGTTCAATTGTCATACATTATTTTCATGATTTTTTTTTATAAAAAACGTAAATTATAATGTTTCCAACTCGTAATCATCCATTTCCGGGATTCTCGGGTTGTTACGCATCAAATATCCCTAACGTTTTGGGTCAGGTGCAATTTTACCTCTAACATTTAAAATGGTGCAATTTTACTCCTAATGTTTGTAGCCAAGAGCAATTTTATCCCTAATTTTGATAAATTGGATCAATTTCAGACACTATTATAAAATACAGTCATTTTTTTCTTTATTTTGCACCAATTACATAACAATTTTATAATTTTACACCAATTTTACCTCAAATGTTAATAAATTGGATCAATTTCAGATACTATTATTTATGACCGAGAAGACAGTTTGATGAATTATTTCTCAAATTGACTCAATTTATCAACGTTAGGGGTAAAATTGCTCTTGGCTTCAAACATTAGGGATAAAATTGTACCATTTTAGATGTTAGAGATAAAATTGTTCCTGACCCAAAACATTAGGGATATTTTTGTACTTTAATCCTTATTTTTTTATTTAAAAAAAATTATTATACTGGGATGAAGGGGGGGGCAAATGCCCCATTTGACCCCCCTACATCCGCCCCTGCTACAGGGTAGAAAATTTAGTAATCCATGTATTTTTTTACCTAATATATTATTTCATTCCGTATTTTAATAATACATTAAAATGATCGTTTGAGTCTAAGAATTAGTTATACCTACTAATACATTTGAGATGAGACATATGACACTAGATAAATCTATTCATCCTGTTATCTCAAGTCGAGTCTCAATCCTAATTAACTCTTTCATTGGATCCATGTAACTGTCTAGATATTCATATATCTAAAATTTGTGAGATCAGCTTTCTGTTCAGGAACAGAATATATTGTTACATGCAAGTATCAATGGTATTATGTTTTATCTAAAGGCATATACTTGACTTGGATTTATATAAGTTTATCAACTAATTAGAATAATAAAGTATGGTCTCACTTCATTTTTGTATGAACATTTTATGATTACTTTTATAAACTAGGGGTTACTTTTATTTAACTTGTTTAATTGTGATAAAAAAGATAAATGTCTTTATATAGTTAAACTTACTATATCAAAAAAATCAAATAACTTAATAATGAACAATTCCTTTATTAATAAATTATGTCCTAAAATGATTGTCTATATGACACTAAACCAACAATATACAACGTCATCATAGTTGATCGCTCTTGTTGGAGCCAGCAGGTGTTATTTTCATATACCATCTAGCATGGAATATTCTCACTAGGAAGGGAATGGATGTCGCACAAAGGGAACCAAAAGATATCTCAGGAAACATACATGACATCGCTCCAAATGAAACCCACGAAGCTAGAAATCCTAGAGGAGAGAGAATAAAGCTAGGTGAAACCCAGAAAGCTAGAAATCATATGGTAGAACATGAAAGCCATCATCTAGACTTCGTCAGATGTCATTGGTGTCCCACTAAAAGTCATGACTCACACGATGGACGTAGAAACGAAGGCCAAAGTGGTCAAACAAAAGAAAAAACATATGGCGGGCAGATAGAAAGCAATAAAAGTTGAGGTCGACAAACTAAAGACATGCAGACAATCAAGAAGGTACATTATCCGGAGTGGGTTGCCAATTGTGTAACACCCTCTCTAAATTTCCTTTTATTTAATTAATATTTACAATCGTAGATAATTAAAACGTCATTAAAACGAAAAATTATCATAAACACACGGATTTATTAATTCTCCATCCTTTACATATCAAACTTAACAATGACCCTATACTTTAACTATATATAGCAACATAGTTTAACATACCGGTCACTCTGACAGTTGTACCGCTAGTCAATTAATACTTTTAACCTGAAAAGAAAGCTATAGTGGAGAGTGGGGTGAGCTTGGAGCTCAGTAATTTTATACATAAGACAACCACACGTGCATACAATTCAGTTTATGAGCATTTGACCAAATATAAAATACGACTTTAAAAACATTCATTTATTTCTCTATTTAAGGGCCCTGCTTGCCAAGTAAAAATATAGTCAATGGTTCACCGGTCAATTCAAACTGTCTCAATCTCAATTGCAATCTCATCATACTATATATATATATATATATATATATATATATATATATATATATATATATATATATATATATCAACAACATAGGATGCCTCTCACCGTCAGGTATCCCCGCACCACCCCGGTGCGTAGCAAAAAGGGCACAGAGTATCTCCTTCAACCCGAGATACTCCGACACTAGTCTCAAGGACAAGTGCCTAGCAATTCATGTCTCAACTCAACCATATATATCCCATCAACACGTACACGAATGAACCATTGAATATATCTTTGTCAAGACAAGCTATTAATTATCATCATTTTCCTTCACATCCAACATTTGTTTTCCTCAATGATAATTATTTCATAATATTTAGGGTAAATAATTATAAGGTCCCTGTGTTTTTACCTAATACACTACTTAGTCCCTATGTTTTTAGAAATAATTATATAGTCCTTGAGTTTTTGTTTTTGTTAACTCCTTAGTCCTTATGCTTGGGTCAATGGTCAAACTATACTAAATAAATTTTAAAATACCAAAATTACCCTTTACTTTATGTTTTAATAATAAAACATCTATTTTTCATATTTTATATTTTTTTTTCTTTTTCTTTTTTCCTACATAATCACAATCTTTACATTATAAACTCCAATATAAAGTAATTGATTTATTAATTTTTATAACATTATAGAATTTTAATTTAATAACATAAAATCTATTGACTAAAAAATAAATGAAAAATATTTGAAAAATTATTAAAATAGGAGTAAGACTATCATTGTAAAAAGGTTTTACAATTCTAATAAATTTTACGAATGAAGAAAAAAAATATGATTTTTAAAAAATTATAAAAAAAATTATAATAATATTTAATATTATTTTAAAGATATGTATACCAAAAAAATAATTACAATTTAAGAAAATTAATAATACATTTTTTCAAGTATATTAATTTCTTCCCTTAATATGCTGAATTGCTCACAAGCCAAAGGCTTAGTGAAGATATCCGTAAGCTGTTCATCTGTTGGTACGTAGGTCAGCTTGATCTCACCTTTGAGTACATGATCTCTAATGAAGTGATGCCTTATGCTGACATGCTTCATCCTGCTGTGTTGGATTGGATTCTTAGATAGGTCAATAGCGCTTTTGTTGTCGCACTTGACTTCAATTGTTTCTGTTTTGACTCCGTAATCCTCAAGTTGCTGCTTAATCCATAGGACTTGGGTGACACAGCTTCCATCAGCAATGTACTCAGCTTCAGTTGTAGACAGGGCAACTGATGACTGCTTCTTGCTGAACTAAGACACTAGACAGCTTCCAAGGAAATGACATCCTCCAGAAGTACTCTTACGCTCTAGCTTGTCTCGTCCATAGTCAGCATCAGTGTATCCAATGAGTGTGAAGTCATTTGAGTTTGGATACCACAAACCTGCATTAACTGATCCCTGCAAATATCTAAAAATTCTTTTCATAGCTATAAGGTGTGATTCTCTAGGGTCAGCTTGATATCTAGCGCAATAGCATACTGAGTACTGAATATCAGGTCTACTAGCAGTAAGATAGAGTAGAGATCCAATCATACCTCGATATAACTTACTGTCTACTGACTTACCTTTCTCATCCGTGCACAGGACAATGTCAGTACCCATTGGGGTTGATATGGGTTTACAATCTTCCATATTGAATTTCTTTAACATTTCCTTGGCGTACTTAGACTGACTAATGAAGATGTCATTCTTCCCTTGCTTGATTTGAAGTCCAAGGAAGAAGTTGAGTTCGCCCATCATAGACATTTCGAACTCAGTTTGCATCTGTTTACTAAATTCTTTGCACATAGATTCGTCAGTAGCACCAAATATTATATCATCTACGTAAATTTGTGCCAGCAGGTATTTTAACCCTTCTTCTTAATGAATAAGGTTGTGTCAGCTTTGCCTCTGACATAGTTCCTGGTCAGCAGGAAATTGGTCAACCTCTCATACCAAGCACGAGGTGCTTGTTTCAGGCCGTACAAGGCCTTCTTGAGTTTATAAACGTGGTTTGGAAACTTTGGATCTTCAAACCCAGGAGGCTGACTAACATATACCTCTTCATTTATAAATCCATTAAGAAAAGCACTTTTAACATCCATTTGATATAGTTTGAAGTTCATGAAACTAGCATATGCACACAATATACGTATAGCCTCTAACCTAGCAACGGGAGCAAAGGTCTCACCATAGTCAATACCCTCTTGCTGACTATAGCCTTGGGCTACAAGTCGGGCTTTATTTCTAACTACATTGCCTTGCTCATCTAGCTTATTTCTAAAGACCCACTTAGTTCCTATGGTCTTTTGATTCCTAGGTTTTGGTACTAAATCCCATACCTCATTTCTTTTTAACTGATCAAGCTCCTCTTGCATAGCATTGATCCAATGTTCGTCGTGCTCAGCTTCAGCAAAATTCTTTAGCTCATGAACTGAGACGAATGCAACATTGCTAAGGTATTTTCTAAGCTGATCTCTCGTCATCAGCTTGTTGTCAGCAGCATCAAGAATGGACTTTTCTGAATGTCCTCTTGGAATTTTTATTTCTTTGGGTAATGTTGAGTTGTCTGGAATCGGTGTTTCTACAATATCTGCAAGAGTAGATTGGTCAGTAAAGGTAATTTCGGTTTCGTGTTTACCTTTGGTCAGCCCTTGTACTGATGACACATCGGCTCTAATTTGGTCAGCGGAAGCTGAGCTTGGTTCATCTTCGGCGGACTGAGTTGTCTTTCCTGCAGGGTCAGTTTCATCGAACTCGATATGGACAGACTCTTCTACAACTTGAGTTCGCTTATTATACACCCTATATGCTTTACTGTTAGTTAAGTACCCTAAAAAGATCGCTTCGTCGGCTTTAGCATCAAATTTAGCAAGGTTATCTTTTGTGTTGAGTATAAAACATTTACACCCAAATGCACGAAAGTAGCCAATGTTAGGCTTTCGTCCTTTCCAAAGTTCATATGGGGTTTTCTTAAGAATAGGTCTAACTAAAGCCCTATTGAGTATATAGCATGTTGTGTGGACAGCTTCACCCCAAAAATACTTTGGAAGCCTATTTTCGCTCAGCATTGTCCTAGCAATTTCAACTATTGTTTTGTTCTTCCTTTCAACAACCCCATTTTGTTGAGGCATCCTAGGAGCAGAAAAGTTATGGTCAATGCCACTGACTTCACAGAATTCATCAAACTGTTGGTTTTTGAATTCTCCGCCATTGTCACTTCTAATATGAGCTACTCTTAGGTCTTTGTCATTTTCAAGCTTTTTAATCAATGTTGTGAACATCTCAAAAGTTTCATCCTTGCTACTCAGCAAGATGATCCAAGTGTACCGAGAGAAATCATCTACAATGACTAAGGAAAATTTCTTACCTCCCAAGCTGAGTGGCTGGATAGGTCCGAAAAGATCCAAGTGTAGTAATTCCAATGGTCTCTTGGTTGACACAATATTTTTACTTTGAAAAGACTTTTTCGTTTGTTTACCTTGCTGACAAACATTACATAATTGATCTTTTTCAAATTTCAACTTGGGCAATCCCTCAACTAATTGCTTTCTAGCTAATTTGGCAAGGAGGTCCATGCTTACATGACCAAGTCTCCTATGCCATAGCCGGGAGTTATCCTCTTTAGATACTAATCATATATTTTTGGAAACTGTTTTTCCAAACTCAATATGTATACATTATCAACACGAGGGGCAGTTAAAATCAAAGCATTTGTTTTTCCCTCGAGTATCCGACACTAAGTAGCATCAAATATAACCTGTCTACCGCTGTCACACAGCTGAGCTACGCTCAATAGGTTATATTTGAGACCTTTAACTAAGGAGACTGACTCAATAGTAGGGTTACCTCCGATAGTACCTGAACCTACTATCTTACCCTTCTTATTGTCTCCAAAGCTTACGTTTCCACCTCGTTTAAGCTCAAGTGTGATGAACTGAGTTTCATCACCAATCATGTTCCTCGAGCATGCGCTGTCAATATACCACAATTTTGATTTCTCCACGCATCTCAGGCTCACCTGCATTTTAAACTATTCATTTTTAGGTACCCAATTCTTTTTGGGTCCTCGTTGGTTAGCATAAACAGGTGCAATATCATGTTTTAGTTTGTGACGACATATATTTATTGTGTGGCCTTGTTTACCACAGAAGTCACAATGAGTTACTGATAGGGGTCAAAAACCCCTATCTTTGGGTACGGTTTTAGGACGGGTTTTAGCATTATTTAGTTAATAAGCGAGCATTTCTCGCATTAAAATGCTTTTGTGTGAGTTAGTTAGGAATTAGAAACGTTTTATTTATTTTTCGTTGTTTAGGCTTGTTTTATGACCAATTTAGGCAATTACGGCCAAAATAGCATGCATAGTATAATTCCGTTATCTTTTGAAGCTAAATGGTCCGTCAAAAGTCGCACCAAACGAAGCGTTTGCTCAAAATAAGCGATTGGCGGGTCAATTTAGCCTTTGGACTAATGTTATCTGGAGTTTCTGTACATGCGCAGGTATAAGTTCGGACGAAAAAGGCATCGACGGCAGTCGGCAAGCACGCGGGGGCATACCGGGCAAGAATGCTCGACGAGCGGGCCTCCGTAGGCCATGCCTGCTCGCCGAGCAGGCCCCTGGAGGCCTGCTCGCCGAGCAGGGCACTGCTCGCCGAGCAGGGCACTGCTCGCCGTGAGCAGCGCCTGCTCGGCGAGCAGCTCGCCCTGCTCGGCGAGCAGCTCGCCCTGCTCGGCGAGCAGACCTGCGAGAATTGGTCAAAAAGACCAATTCCGCCCCCATGATGCCACGACGGACCCCACGACTTCCTACCTGCATAAGGACACGAAAATAGGTCAAAAAGAGGGCCGAGCCATGCCTATAAATAGAGTTTTTCCAATGTAGATTAGTATCTTTTATCTTGGTAATTTTCTTAGCTTTTCATCTTGAGAAATCCTCTCCACCTCCTCCATATCCTTCAAACCTCCATTGAAGACACCTCCGAAGCTCCGTTCACCGAGGATTGCTCAAGCTCCATCCTTAAGTCCTAGGAAGACGCCTGCATTGGTAGACAGGTTCCCTGAAAGGGATTTTTCTTCTTTTATATTCTGTCTAGCCTCTGATACATGTTATGAATCCTAGGCTCATTGTAACTTCGTGACAATACTTTCATCTTTGATATATATTATAGTTCTTGTTCATTCAATTGTTTTAATGCTTTAATCTTTGTCTTATGCTTTGTCTGATTGGTTTAACTCATTCGATAATCCCAAAATCAAGTTGGCACATATTGCGAGCTGAATCTGACCTAGTCAGTGCCTATAGGATTGACGACCCTATAGAAGATTAAGCCCAAATTGTTGAGCCTTAGAGCTAGTTTCGGCCTTACAAGGGAATCACGAACTAGGGACTTTAGGAGGATAGGTCGGGTTAATCGGCTCGGACACAAATGACTTAGGTTTTAATTCAATTGCTTAAACAATCTATTTTCATTATCATCGTATCCCTCCACGTTCCTTCGGATAATTGCATTGGTAAAAGATCACTTAGGAGTAGTTTAACTTAATTAGGGGTAGAGTAACTTAATTAGGCGTAGAATAACTTAGTTAGAATCGGATAACTTAGCTAGGAATAATATAATTCAACCTAGGAGTAGATTAACTTAGAAAAACCAACTCAAAACCCCCTAAGCCTAGATAACACCTGAAACCAAGTAACTCGATACTTGTAGAAATAAATCCTGTGGACGATAACCTGTACTAAACTAGAAATTTATTACTTGATAACGACGGGGTACACTTATCCCTAAGATCGGCCTCGCTCCACAACCGCGTGAGGTCGCGTCAAGTTTTTGGCGCCGTTGCCGGGGATTTATTTCTTCTGCAATATCGAACCAAAGGTCGATTTGTTAGTTTAGGCATTCCTTTGTGAATATCTCTGTGAATATCATCTATACTTGTTTATCTATACTTGTTTATAACCGTTAATACTTGTTTATATTTATACTTGTTCATATTTATACTTGTTTATACATATACCTGTTTATACATACACTTGTTTATATACGATTCTTTTTGTGAATATCCTTGTTTATATCGTTTATACTTGTTTATACATAATTCTTTATACTTATTCTCTATACTTGTTGATATATAATTTCTTTATACTTTTCTATACTTGTTCATATCTGTATACTGTTACTTATCAACTTTTGTGCTAGAACTTCACTTTTTCTCAGCATTCTCTGATCAATGAATTGGCAAGAAAAAGTCGAGTGTTAAGCTTAAAAGTTTACTATCCCATCAAGACAATACATTCATGCCCTGGAGAATGAGGCTCCCAATCCCTCCATGGCCGACTTAAATGAGAAAATGGATATCTTGATGGTGAAACTGAGCCTCAACACCAATGAAAGTGTAAGTTTTATGGGTAATCACCAAAGGTATAATTCTAACCCCAATTCTTACAGCTTTTATGGTAGTGATTGGAGGAGACCTCAACACTCAAATCTGTCCTACGGGAACCCTAACATGTTGAGGCCTCCAAATAGGTTTGTTAATGAGCACATGGAAAACGAATTGGGAATGTTCCCTTACGAACAAGCAAGCCAAGTTCCTCCACAACCCTCTAGCTCACGAGATGAGGTGCTGTCCCTTTTGAAAGGAATATCAGCCCGACTTACAATCAATGAGGAGGTTTGCAAGGACTTGAGCAACCAATTGGCTCAAATAAACCATGAGATGCAAGAGCACTCCCAAGATGCCCTCCCAAGCATAAAGGAAAACATAGAAATCCCACAAAGGGAATCAGCTCAAGCCATCTCTTTGAGGAATGACGAAAAGGTAGAACCAAGTCCACTGTCACATGCATCACTCAAGGTAAGTGAAGAACCGGAAGCGGTAAGCAACCCCGGTTCAAAATCTGAAATTCTAAATCATGTGATAGAAATAAATGATCAAATCGAAGCTTGTGTATATCAACTACCTTTTCCTCAAAAGTTCGAAAAGTTTGGATTTACTCATTGTTCAGAAGTTTTCATTCTCTTCGACCTACCAAGAGAATCCAAAAGGGAGCAAACCAAACTTTTTCATAATATGTTTAAATTCGGCCTCCTACTTTCATTAAACTTATTTGAGGCTCTTAATCCGTTTTGTAGGTACGGGTTATTTGTTAAGGAGTTCGAATTCCTAACGCGATTAGAAGCATACACCTAGGCGAGAATTCTATGTCGAGCTCACCGACTATAACGTAGCGTTTCTTGGAAGGCAACCCAAGTTTTAATAAAACTTTTCAGGTTTATTTTATTTAGATTATACATTGATCTTTTAGTTTAGTCTTTTTAGTTTTTCTTTTACGTTTTTTTAAAGTGTTCGTTAAAAAAAATAAATAAAAAATAAATAAAAAAAATAATAAATAAATAAATAAATATTTTTTTAGTTGTTTAGTTTTCTTTTATTTTATTTTATTTTATTTTATTTTTTTTAAGTGTTCAGGTTTAAAATAAAATTAAAAAAAAAAAATTTGGCCCCACTGCCGCCCAGCTCGGCGAGCTGGGCACTGCGCCCAGTCCGCCGCTGGGCACTGCGCCCAGCCTACCGCTGGGCACTGCGCCCAGCCCGCCGCTGGGCACTGCCGCCCAGCCCGCTGCTCGGCCCGCGATAAGCAAACTGTTCGGGATTTTTTTTCCCGAACGGAGCTGAAATAAATAAATAAATAATAATAATAATAATAAATAAATAATTTTGGCACCGCAAATCATCAAATTTTTGGCGATTGCGATAAAATCAGTAAGTTGTCTTCTCCACCCTGACTTTTTACACTCGTACTTTATGATTTGTGATGCAATGTTGGAACTTATTGCATATTTTTAGTGTGAGGAGGAGGGGTAGACAAACTTACAAAAATTGTATAAATTTTTTAATTTTTGTTGCGTCGTGTCTAGTTTGGTTTAGCGTTTTCGGGTTTTATTTATGTTTTTGCATGTTTAGGACCTAAAACCGTGAACCTCCTTCGAATCTAAACTTCGTTATTTATCCTCGAGGACTGAGAACCGAATCTAATATTGCATGACAACTAGTTTAGGTGTAAGACACAATCCTTGTATCAGTAAGAGCATGAGCTAAAGTTTGCATTTAGACCCTACTTTTGAAGAAATGCTTAAATCATTACTTAGGTAGATAACTTAAGAATTGAAGGCATGTGATGTTGAACTTGAGTTTGGGGGAAACTAGTAAGCACAAAATTGAAACCCAAAGAATTGTGAGTTGAATTTGAGCCTAAGAGCGAACATCAAAAAGCTCTTTTTCTTGACATTTTTGTGTGAATGCTTTGACTTGTGGAAAGATTACAGATTTTGCACCTAATACTGTGTTGAACCTACATGCAATGATTTGAGATGATAAACGATGAATCAGCCTCATTAGAATTAACCATTTTCTTTACCTTATTTTCTCTTTTTCATCCACTCTAGGAAGCCCCTTTGAGCCTATATTTTTATAGTTTATAGATTTTTCTTTCGTTATAACCCAATTTTTGCAAGCCATCACTTGGTTTGTTACTTAACCCAAAGTTTTTGCAAAGCTCACATCGTGTCTTTGTCGTTTCTAGCGCTTTATCTTTGTTTATGGCATCAAAGTAGCAAGCCAAAAGGCTAAGAAGTGAATGAGCATTACTATCCAAAAGGAAAAGAAAAACAGAAAAAGAAAAGAAAAGAAAAGAGACGAACAAAAAGGGGAGAACTTCGTTCCCCAGTTCTTAAAATCAAAACGTCTCAAAGAAAAAGAAAAAAAAATTATGAATAAAAAGCTCAGTCACTTCATATTTGCTAAAGCCATTTGAACTTTGTTTTTCTAGCGCTAGAACTATTAACCCTTGTTGTACCTTTAACCCTCTAACCACATTACAACCCAAATTCGAGGCTGTTTTTGATATCATCAGAGCCATATAGCATAGTAGAGGAACTCGGATGAACGTGCAAAATCAACGTAATCCTAAGCAAGAACATAAGCCGAGAGTAAACACTTTAGCCACCAAAATTGTGTGAATTGAGTGAACTACCTATGGTGAGGTGTTTTAC
Organism: Euphorbia lathyris; assembly: GCF_963576675.1. Taxonomy (NCBI): domain Eukaryota; kingdom Viridiplantae; phylum Streptophyta; class Magnoliopsida; order Malpighiales; family Euphorbiaceae; genus Euphorbia; species Euphorbia lathyris. The sequence continues at coordinate 62,737,358 of NC_088914.1, read as the reverse complement.
TTAGCGATCCCCTCAAGCTCGTTTAATTGAACATGTGTCCTTTTGCTTAAAACTATGACCTATGATAATTGAAATGCGGCTTTTGGATATCGTGTCTCTACTTTGTATTTCTGAATGCATGTAATTACAGATGCTCGAAATTGTGTCAAGCACCTAGTCAAACCGGGAGGTTTTCTAGCTTGCTTGTGATTGCGGGTTTAGTTTTTTAGTTTACTTGGGGACAAGTAAAGTTTTAAGTGCGAGGAGGTTTGATAGGGGTCAAAAACCCCTATCTTTGGGTACGGTTTTAGGATGGGTTTTAGCATTATTTAGTTAATAAGCGAGCATTTCTCGCATTTAAATGCTTTTGTGTGAGTTAGTTAGGAATTGGAAACGTTTTATTTATTTTTCGTTGTTTAGGCTCGTTTTATGACCAATTTAGGCAATTACGGCCAAAATAGCATGCATAGTATAATTCCGTTATCTTTTGAAGCTAATTGGTCCGTCAAAAGTCGCACCAAACGAAGCGTTTGCTCAAAATAAGCGATTGGCGGGTCAATTTAGCCTTTGGACTAATGTTATCTAGAGTTTCTGTACATGCGCAGGTATAAGTTCGGACGAAAAAGGCATCGACGGCAGTCAGCAAGCACGCGGGGGCATACCGGGCAAGAATGCTCGACGAGCCGGCCTCCGTAGGCCATGCCTGCTCGCCGAGCAGGCCCCTGGAGGCCTACTTGCCGAGCAGGCCATGCCTGCTCGCCGAGAAGGCCCCTGGAGGCCTGCTCACCGAGCAGGCCATGCCCACTCGCCGAGCAGGCCACCAGAGGCCTGCTCGCCGAGCAGGCCGCCAGAGGCCTGCTCGCCGAGCAGGGCGCTGCTCGCCGCGAGCAGCGCCTGCTCGCCGAGCAGCTCGCCCTGCTCGGCGAGCAGACCTGCGGGAATTGGTCAAAAAGACCAATTCTGCCCCCATGATGCCACGACGGACCCCACGACTTCCTACCTGCATAAGGACACGAAAATAGGTCAAAAAGAGGGCCGAGCCACGCCTATAAATAGAGTTTTTCCAATGTAAATTAGTATCTTTTATCTTGGTAATTTTCTTAGCTTTTCATCTTGAGAAATCCTCTCCACCTCCTCCATATCCTTCAAACCTCCATTAAAGACACCTCCGAAGCTCCGTTCACCGAGGATTGCTCAAGCTCCATCCTTAAGTCCTAGGAAGACGCCTGCATTGGTAGACAGGTTCCCTGAAAGGGATTTTTCTTCTTTTATATTCTGTCTAGCCTCTGATACATGTTATGAATCCTAGGCTCATTGTAACTTCGTGACAATACTTTCATCTTTGATATATATTATAGTTCTTGTTCATTCAATTGTTTTAATGCTTTAATCTTTGTCTTACGCTTTGTCTGATTGGTTTAACTCATTCGATAATCCCAAAATCAAGTTGGCACATATTGCGAACTGAATCTGACCTAGTCAGTGCCTATAGGATTGACGACCCTATAGAAGATTAAGCCCAAATTGTTGAGCCTTAGAGCTAGTTTCGGCCTTACAAGGGAATCACGAACTAGGGACTTTAGGAGGATAGGTCGGGTTAATCGCCTCGGACACAAGTGACTTAGGTTTTAATTCAATTGCTTAAACAATCTATTTTCATTATCATCGTATCCCTTCATGTTCCTTCGGATAATTGCATTGGTAAAATATCACTTAGGAGTAGTTTAACTTAATTAGGGGTAGAGTAACTTAATTAGGCGTAGAATAACTTAGTTAGAATCGGATAACTTAGCTAGGAATAGTATAATTCAACCTAGGAGTAGATTAACTTAGAAAAACCAACTCAAAACCCCCTAAGTCTAGATAACACCTGAAACCAAGTAACTCGATACTTGCAGAAATAAATCCTGTGGACGATAACCTGGACTAAACCAGAAATTTATTACTTAATAACGACGGGGTACACTTATCCCTAAGATCGGCCTCGCTCCACAACCGCGCGAGGCCGCGTCAGTTACCCTTTTATGGTGACTTTGTTTTTGGTCAGCACCGTTGTGCTGAGCATGCCAGCATACCTTGGTGGTATGACCTTTCTTTCCGCAGAAGTCACATTGGACAATCCGCTTATTATACCAACACACATCTATTGTGTGTCCCCTTTTCCCACAACAGTCGCACTGAGTGAACTATCTATGCTGACCTATACCTGAGTACTCAGCGTGGGATTTATTTTTAGTTGAACCTTTTGTTTGGTTCTGTAGGGTTGTGACATCCTTCCTCAGTTTGTTTGAATTTGATTGGACTTCCGAGACAAACTTGTGCATGATTTCCATGTTGTCATGCAAAGTTGAGTTGTCTTGGAGAAGATATCGGAGGTCACTCAGTTTGACCTATTCAATCTCGTCACACCGCCTGCTGAGTGCTTTTATTTTCTTATTGCACTTTTTAGTTAGTGTATATAGATCACTCAGGGCATTAACCATTTCATTTCTAAGCAAGAGTAAAGATGTCACCTCATTGGAATATTCCTCCTGTTCAGATTCTTCTGAGAGGTCAGCTTGCTCAGAATGAGTGTGGTCAGCAGCATCATCAGCCATGAAGCATATGTTTGCTGACTCAGTGGCATCAGCTCCAGATGGTGTTGATTCATCGATGTCACTCCATGTGGCCACCATTGCCTTTTTGCTTCCCTTCTTTTCTTTCTTTAAGTTGGGACAGCTTGACTTAATGTGCCCAGTTTGATGGCACTCGAAGCATGTGACAGGCTTGGAGCTGTCCTTTTTATATCTGGTGTCACTAGACTCAGCTTTGTACCTGTCGCTTCTTTTGTATGGCCTCTTGCTGTTCCTGTCGTTCTTTCTGAACAGCTTCTTCATTTTTCTTGTAAAAATTGGCCATCTTCTCATCATCTGATGAGTCAGCTTCGGTTGAGTCAGCTTTCATGACAAGGGATTTCTGCTTCTTGTCTTCTGACTTTTCTTTTGCTTCAAAGTTTTTCATAGAGATCTCATGAGTCAGCAGAGATCCAATCAGCTCTCCATACTTATACGTGGTCAAGTCTTGGGCTTCCTCCATAGCCGTTTTCTTAGCTTGCCAACTCTTGGGTAGACTTCTCAAGATTTTCTTCACCTGTTCCTCTTCGGTGAAATTCTTCCCGAGCCTCTTGAGCTCATTTATGATATTTGTGAATCTCGAGTTCATCTCTGAGATGTCTTCGTTTTCGTTCATCTCGAACAGCTCGTAGAGTCTCATGTGCTGGTTTACCTTAGATTCCTTGACCTTGCTCGTACCTTCATAGGTCACCTCCAGCTTCTTCCATATCTCCTGTGCTGACTCGCAACCTGAAATCTTATTGTACTTTGCAGCATCTAGAGCACAGTGAAGCATATTGATAGCCGAAGCGTTATTTTGTAATTTCTTAAGGTCATCTTCTGACCACTCAGTTTCACTCTTAACAACTTTCTCATTGTTAACAGTTTTATAAGGCACATATGAGCCTTGAACTATTGCAAGCCATGCACTCATGTTTGTGGCTTGAATAAAGTTCTTCATCCTATTCTTCCAGAATGTATAATTAGATCCAAAGAATAGGGGAGGCCGACTAATTGATAATCCTTCAGGGAGTATCTATGTTGTTTGGTTCCCTGGAAGGAAACGAGTGCTGTTCTCAGCCATTTATCGGGATCAGCTCAAGATAGTTATATCTTTGAGTAGTGAGCTATTAGGCTCTGATACCACTTGTTGGTCCCGTGTAATTAGTTCCAAGGGGGGGTTAGGAACTAATATAACTTTTTCGTTTTAATTATGCTGACTTAATATAATTCTTTGAGTTTCACAACTCAGTTTTGGTCAGCACGGCCGAGTGAGGCGTAAGACAGCTTTTAGTCAGATACTGACTAGAACTGTTTTACTTGCGAGTTAGGAAATGACACTTTTGTAGTCAGCTTCCAACTCAGCACTCTGATTTACTCAGTGTCAGCTTAAACTATTTATATACTGAGTACATATAGCAAGCAACACATACAGATATATATAGAGAGAGAGTTAGAGATTACTCAGCACGACTTATCCTGGTTCGGCCTCTCCGCCTACGTCCAGTCCCCAGAATCCCTCCGGGCTTTTTCAATCCAATACTGAGCTCTTTAAAGGTAGAGCACAAACCGTTTACAAGGCAGTTGAATATGCAAAAGTACCTTCCTCTATTCGTCTACTCAACTCCTACTAAGTGCTATAACCGAACACCTATATTTCTCTACCGCTGAGCACTTAAAACCGAGTACTCAGCACAACTCTCTCAATTTTACAATTGATACAAACTTGTTCTTTTTCAGACAAAGAACACTTTAGATGATTATAAAATCAAACTAGCTTTTACACAGAGATAGAAATTTGGTGTAAGATCTTTTTCTTGTTTTGATGTGCTTTGTATGTATGCTCTTTTTCTCTTGTATTTTCGGCTAAGGATCCAAGAAGTGTACTTGTCCTTTTATAGTTGAAATCTGAGGATACAATGATTTGAATCCGGACTTTTCCGTTGGATTCAAACGGCTTTCTTTTGTGACATGTTCTGGTCAGCTTCAGATTTGCAGGCCAATCCTGTCGTCTGAATTCTGCAGTCGCCAGGCTTGTCTTCTTTTCGCAGGTTTGTCTTCTAGTGCAGTTTTTGTCATTTAGCTAACGGACAGTTGACCCATGCATCTCGAAATTAACTCTTTGCATAATTCCAAGGTTTCTATTATTGGTGCAGACAGTTGTCGGATCTTGTCTTTTAGCAAACGGATCATTGGTGGTGTCCTTAAAATCATTCAGCATGACTTTGATAACCGTTGTCTTTGATTGTTGCCAGTTCCGATACTGAGTTTCCTTTCACTCAGCTTCCACAGTCAGCTTCATTCTGTAAGATATAGTTCCGAAGAAGACTTTTCTTCTTTTATGCCGAGTTGCTTTTCACTCAGCTTCTACGGTCAGCTTCGTTCTGTAAGCTTCGGTCCTGAAGAAGACTTTCCTTCTTTCGTACTGAGTCATTCTTTACTCAGCCCGCGCTATGTTGTTATGCTGACTATGTTCTGTTTAATTTGATTCCTGTTCTTATAAATATTCTTATACTCAACACTGAACAAACGCATTAGTATAATTAAATCAAAGCACTTAAATTTAATTGTCTTAATCATGGATTAACTTAAATAATTTTGTCAAATCAAAATCATGTTGGAAAGGTGTTTCAACAGGTTGAACGTCCCTGGATGAAGGTTGAACGTCTCTGGATGAAGGTTGAACGTCTTCTTTGAAGATCAAGCCTGTTAAAGTGTGGGAAGCAATCTTCCCACAAACGCTCTGATACTTAAGTCAGATATCGTAAAATATAGTTGTAGACACCGAGTCGGAGGACCTGTGATGAAAACCTGAAACAAGACGGTCGAAGCGATTGATTCCGGAAGTTTTGAAAAATATATAAAGAATAATAAGCTGAGGAAAATTAACGGCACGGCGCGGGCACGTAACGGCATCCCGCACGCGGATGACAATGGTCGAACGCCCGCTTGACGGCTCGAGACGTGCGCGCGGCGTCCGTCGGACGCACCGCGAGTGGCACGCTCTCGACGCCCGGGGCAATGCCTGGGACCGCTGGCGGTGCCCGCCCTCGTGGGCCGTTGAGCACACGTGCCTAGTGGCGCGAGGCGCGCGTTCGGCGGCCGCGACGCGCGAGCGTCTAGCTGCGCGGAACGCGCGCTCGGCGGCCACGGAGTGCACGCGTCCGACGGCGCGGGGCACGCTCCGGGGGTCGCCGGGCGGGCGCCCAACCTCGCGTTGGGCGCTCGCCCAACGCCGTTGGGCGATCGCCCAACATTGTTGGGCGGCCGCCCAACAAGGTTGGGCGGCCGCCCAACCACAATGGGCGACGCCCAATTTTTTTTGGGCGTCGCCCATTGTTCCGGGATCTGTTTCCCTATATAAGGGCACGGATCCCAAGGTGAAGAGGAAGGCTTTTTTTTGGGGAAAACTTTCTCACTCTAAACATTTTTAGAGAGAGAGAGAGTGGATTTTTTTTGAGAAAAATATTTTTTTTTCTCAAAAATTCCAAATTTCCTAAGTTCAATTTTTACTAAATTTTTATTAATATCGGGAGCTCGCGGTTCGCGGAATCAATCGGCTTCGACTGTTAGATACCGAATCAAAGGTATTATCCGAGGACTAGACTCTTTATTTTATTTAATTTATTCTCTCCTTCTATTTATTTTTTTATGCTATAGTTTTTATTCCTTTAGTTATTTATTTATTTTGTCACGTTCTATTTAATTAATGTATTTATTTAATTTTCGTTTCGTGTTAAATAAAACTCGGGTTTTGTTTTAAAATAAAAACCTCGTTTTGGATATCCCAATACGAACCGTGATCCGATAAAAAGGTAGTTCGGGTGTCGAAAATGTTGTAATTATAAGTTTTTAATTTAAAAGAGGTTTTCAAATAACGTTTTAAAATAAAAACATCGTTTTAGGAACTTCCGTTTTCGACTATGATCCATCTTTGGTAGTTCGGAAGTCCAAAACGATTGAATTAGATTTAATTTAAAGCTTTTGAATAAATCTGGAAAATATTGGAGTGCTGCTGTAATTTGCCAATTCTGTCACTAAATGCTGTTTACCGACGGAGTTTCCGTCGGTAAATCTGCCAAAATGTAAAAAATGCCATTTCGGTCCCTTTTTCTTAACTTTTAGACTTTTAATCCTTAGTATATAAATATATAATAATGTAATATATTCTTTTCAAATTGTTTTAAAACTTCAACATATATAATTATTTTAGGAGATTGGTATTCCATTTTTTATTCTAATTTTTTGTATATGCATATATTACTTTCTTTTTTATTATTATTCATTTAAATTACATTAAATTCTATTTTAAATGTTATTTACTTGGACATTTTGGGAGATAATTAGTAGATATTGGGGGATGAACATATAGTCTTTTTGACATTAGGATTATATTAGTTATGTATATATATATAGTTTTGGGGTATATTTGGGTTATCTTAATTATTGTTAAATAAAATTATTTTGAGTGATAAAGGCTATTTTCCTATTTATGAATTTCATTCACTATTTTCTTATGTTTAAAGTATAAATATATTATTTTCATTATTCTTTCTTATATATGTATTAGATAATATATTTTCTTTTACTCTTATTTTATGTCTTTTGGGCTAAAATGTGTAAATATATATCTATATTATTTTCTTTATTTCTTTTGGTCATTTATAAGTCCATGTTTCAAATGGGCTTCACTTGGAAAAATTAAATTTTGGGCCTAAATGTATTTATTGATGTAATTATAATAGTTAGAGAGTCCATTAAATAAGTGGGGAAAATAAGTCACAAAAAGAGAGTTTCCAATTAAATTATTTAAGCTAATGAGCTTTCTTAAATCTCTAATGTAGATAAATAGAGTCATTTTGGTTGATATTTCAAATCGTTTTCTAAACACCACGTTTTAAAACCTTAGTCCGTTCCAACGACGGATTAAGCGAACATTGTAATCAAAATTGTTTTCTTTGTTAATAATGGAGATTTTGAATCGCTTTCTTAATGAATTTGTACAAAATAAAATTGACTTGTATGTTTAACCATGTTTTCTTATTAAAAGGCTTTTACTTTAACGTTTTCAATTACTCGAGTCGTTCCAACGGCGACTCGGGTAAGCTTCATCAAACGGGGTTTTAAAACGTACCTAAATCGTTCCAACGGCGATTAAGGTGCGAACCATGTAATAAACATCGTTTTGGGGAAATAAGTTAATGTAGAATAGACAACACAACATAACATTTAAATACGGTTGTAAATAAATCACTTCTTTCTTCCCCCTCTCTGTGTATGTATAAATATAAATGGGTGATTCTTTACTGATGTGGCTTTTCAATATCATATGCTCAAAATGGTTTCCAAAAAGAGAAAGAAAAGGGTTTCAAATGAATTTTAAACTTAAAGAAGTATACGATTAGTCCGTTATCGCTTAACATGCTGAGTAGGAGGCCGGTGGTTCATAACCGGGCGATGTCGGGGTGCCTAGTAGCCTTTCTCCGAAAAGGAGCTAGCCTTCTCGGCTCGTACCTAAGTTTCCCGAACCCACACCGGTCTCCCGCAAGGGATCGGTGTTCATTTTCCCATTCGTGGGTGGCGACTCTTCCATATCTCCGAGCTCCGGTCCTGTCGAGCAGCTTGATTCCGTGATTGGTTGCTTTCGGCGCCAATCACCGCTTATGTCGCCATGAGGTTGTCCACCCCCCGGTCCGCCCGGGAGATTAGGCCGCGGCACCTCGTCTAACAAGTGGCGACTCTGCTGGGGAAGCGAGAAATTTGATTCCGGAAGGCATGCACTAAGCCCTTAACGGGGACGGATCGTTTTACTTCTTTTCGTATGCATTCACGAGCATTATTGCAAACCCTTTGGGTAATTTCCGTGAAACCTCTAGCGAGAGTCCATTTGTCGCTCGAAAGAGGATAGCGTAAGTTCCCCCTTACAGTAAGGCGCCAGAGGGTCCCCATCCATTCGTTAGGGGCGAATCTGTGCGGTCCTGTGAGGTCCCGCGGTCAGCCGTGTCAGCATATAGTAGCCTTAGAAGTTTCCATAGGATTACCCGTTACTATTTTTGATGTGATAAATGAATCAGTTCGTGTTTTCAAACCGCCATGATACGTGTCTAATCCTAAACTATGTAAAGAAAATGAGACGATGCGTTAATATATACTCATGAATCGACATACTAGTTACCCTAAAACATCGAAACGATTTGAACTAAAGACGACTTAGTCATCTCATATGAATGAACATGTGCGACCCGCCTTGTCCCTTTCGGTGTCCCGACGAAGGCACGTGTTCAGGAAATACGTTATGACGTAAGCACGTATTAGTATGAATCGGTTCGGTGTTAAGGATAGTTACATTTCGATACAAGAGACTATATTAACGGTAGCCGTTATTCACATTCTTTAAATAAATTGGGATAAAACGAGATCACGACGAAACGAAAACGAAGAACATTTCTGTTTCGAACGACCTTGTTGTAACGTGAAAAGTTTCGCACAAGTAGCCCGTCCCTTCCGAATAAAAGACGAGCTTTTACGTTATGCCTTGCGTCATTCTTAAGAGAAATGGACGTGTCCGCAAAAGGTGACTAAGAAAAGAAAAATGAACTAAAAGACCAAAATCATTCCGAATCTGCGATATATGTCAATCCCGAGAGTAGTTAAAGAAAATAAACCAATACCGTTGAATACGTGCCTCGAATGAGTGTATACCCCGTTTAAAATCTCGAAGCCGAATCAAGCCAAACCATATAATTGCGCCATATGGACGAGACTGCGGGTTTTGACTAACGACTCGATCATTTCGACCGTTACCAAAACTGCAAGAAATATGGCCCGATGTACGTGTTTGCTTAAATTCGCGCCTAAAGGAAGGAAAACGGTGATATCCTCGCTTCGAATAAACACGCGATTCAACGAAACGTTTATTTTCTATAACCACACTGAGATGATATATCCCGTGGAGTGGGAGGAACAAAGAGTTTTAATTAGCCGAAAGATTATCGTGCGCTCAAAATAAGACTCGCCGTCTTTTCACGTAGCAAAATGAGCAAACGGATCCTCGACGCTAAGAACAAACGCGTTACGCGATGAGTTCGTTCCCTAAAAAAAAAAAATCCAAAAGTGATTCCATCACTAAATAAACACGTGGTTACGTCTCTCGATAGATCCAAAAGGTCCCGTTGTAATCCAAAAATCGAGACACGAACCCACGCAAACAAAAGGGAACGAGTCATTGATAATAAAGAACGATTGGACTAGAAGAATAACTCGAACCACGTCTAAAAACTGAGATGCGCTCAAAGGGAGTCAAAACCCGAATTAATGCGTCTCACGAAAGGACGACAGACGAGTTATTCTGAAAGAACAATCCAACTTGGTCAATTTCTTAGTCACTGAATGTTGATACGTCAAAACGAACTGTATTGTCTGATGAATGATTTATTTTCCCACAATAATCGACGGCATCACGCGTCCCCTGGACCGCAATGTGAGCCAAAAAACCAAAATCCTAGGAAAGAGACCTGGACCAACGAGTGTGTGGAGGAATAAGGGTGGAAGAGAGATGTTGTGATACATGTAAATAGAACTAACGTTTGTTCTTCTTATTTTATAATCGTAAATAAATAAACGCACACACCACGAATCATGCATATGAAATCATGCATACATACTAATGGATACCGTTCGCGCAGACGTCATCATTAAGCGGTTGTGGTTTCGCGAGAGTAATCGGCTTGTCAGACAGTTTGATCAGTTGCGAGTAGATAGTTCCGAATCAGTAGTTGTGGCTCCTGAATCATCTTCATCCGAGTATACTCAGTCTTCCGTCAGTATGTCTGCAACCGACGAGAAGGTGGCTGAATTGGAGAATTCTGTGAACAATATCAACGACCAGCTGGCCGCAATCTTGGCCCAGCTAGCTGAGTTAGCACTGAAGGACAACAAGAGTGGTAGTAAGCGTGCGGAGAATGAGGTGAACGATGGCCCTCGCTTTGGGAATGAGGAGGATTATCAGGATTATGTCCGAAAACAGTTAGAGAAGGAGAAATCTAAGGAAGAGGAGTGGAGGCAACACATCACACAGGAAGTGCAGGACTTGCACGAAGGAAGCTCCGGAAGTCAGGATTTCTATAACTTGAAGAATTGCTTGACAGCAACAGCTTTGCCTCTGAAATTCCGGCTCCCTGACATGAAAAAGTTCGATGGAACTGGAGATCCCACCGCTCACATGAATCAATACGTTGCGGTAATGAAGCACACGATCCTGACCGAGGATCAAGTCTTGGGGCTGTTTAACACTTACCTAGAGGGGGCTGCCCTCACATGGTTCCATGCGCTGCCAATGGTGACAAAGAAGGATTGGAAGGAGTTAGCGAAGTCATTCATCGCTCAGTATAGTTTTAACACCATATTGGAAGTCACTTTGAAATAGTTAGAGAGCACTAAGCAGCAGACTGGGGAATCCCTTTCAGACTTCGTGAAGAGATGGAGGGCTAAGGCCACGGTCATGAAACAGAAGCCGCTTGAGCAAGATCAGATCCGAATGGTGATTGGCAATACGTTGCCGTATATTAAGAATGAGTTGAGATATATGCCGTTCACAGATTTCAATCAGATGTATAGTTGTGCCTTGACTGTCGAAGGCGATGGGGAGCCGAAGAAAGCTTATACCAAGTGGACGAAGTCTGGATATAGTGCCGGAGGGCCTAGCGCGAGTACGGAATCTGCGACAGTGAAAGTGGTTGATCTTAATGCTATCGGAAAAAGGCAGTTCGCCCAATTTGATCTGACATACGCAAAAGTTTTCGAACGATTGCAGAAAAATGGGTTGTTGAAAGCCCTCACTCATTATAACAAGGCACCACCCGCTCCGCAGATTCAGGCTAGAGGGTATTGTGAATTCCACAGCAGTTATGGACATACGATTGAGAATTGCGAGAGGCTGAAACACGAAATCCAAGATTTGATTGAGGAGAAGAAGATAGCTGATCCTTCGTCAGCAAACCCTTCCGTTAGGCTCAATCCATTGCCTAATCATAGGGTGAGCGTGATCGGAGTTGGTTTGACGAAAACTGTAGTGATGGAATCTTTTGAGGAAGATGTAGAGGAGTTGTTGGACTCCGTCGAAAGAAGCAATGTGGGAAATGGTTTGTATGTGTCCTTCTTGGGTGAGGAACAAGAGGAAGAACCAATGGAGGAGGGATCAGATGGTGGAGCACCATATGACGAGGATAGTGCCGAAAAGACCGGTGAAGGGGCGTCGCGGACTATCGTGCCAAATTTGGGTTTGTTCAGTGGAGGAAGGGATCCCGAAGTGCACTTGCGTGAGTATATGCACGACATGTTTATTGAATCCTTCGGGGTAGATGAAATTGCTCAGTGGTTCCACCATTCGCTGGTAGGTGAGCCTTTGCAATGGTTCCATTCATGGCCCGACTCTTGCAAGCACGATTGGGATCGATTGTCGGATTTGTTTCTTGAAAAGTATCAGAGAGCTGAGGATAGAACCGCGGAGCACTTTGCAATGCAGATTGGACCCATCAAGCGTCCATTGCCAAGGGTGAGCAAGTATAACGGCAATAAGGACCCTATGGAGCACCTTCACTTCTATTTGTCGGCTATGACAGCCTTGGGTTTCAAAGAGGAAGAGATCACTAGCTTGTTTTGTAATTCATTGATGGGTGAACCGCTGATGTGGTACATGTCGCTGCCGATGTATGTTAAGACCGATTGGGCAGCTATGACGAAGAGATTTATCAAGGAACATACGGTATGGATGCTAGCAGAGCAAACTCCTGATTCCCCGTCTTACCAAACACCTGATGCGGTGTTAGCAATGCCTAGGTATGGTGGATACCGGGATCCTGTAGAGCATGCGAGGATATTCCGCGATCATATGTATAACGCTGGATTCCCACAGTGTGAGTTGCATGAACATTTTCCGGAAACCTTGATGGGAGAAGCCTTATTGTGGCATCAGGGTCTGTCGGAGGAAGAGATGTGTCATTGGGTACCACTCAGAAATGCCTTTGTGGCGAGATACGAAATGTACATTCCGTGGATGGGATCCCTGGATGATTTGGACAGGATTAGGCAATTCCCCGAGGAACATTTTGTGGATTATGCTAGGAGGTGGAGGCACCGTTATGAGCAGTGTAATGAGACAATGAGCGATAAGGTGCAGCTTATGTGCATACAACGAGGCGCTATTCCGTTGGCCGCAAGGAGAATGAGCCGGGTGTCCCTCCGTGACTATGATGAGTTGATAGGTTGGGCTTTGTACGGATCAGCGGATCCCTTTTTCCTGAATCCGAGTGTTCCTCACGTCATGGATTTAATGGTCGTAGACATTTGGGCGAGTTCCTCGGACGAGGAGGATGCCAATCGAAGGGTTCCTATTAACATTTGGGACGAGTCGGAGGACGAGCCGGAAGTTGCGGTGATGACGAGATCAGGTCGTGTGGTCGAGGGAAAGGCACCAATGGTAGAGACTGAGATTGGAGAAGGGTCGGCTCCTAAGCCCGATGACCAAGTTCTTGAACAGTTGAAGAAGACGCAAGCTAAGTCTACGGTCTGGGAAGTTTTATGCCATTCTAGGTACCATCGTGAAAATCTGATGAAAGAGTTGCAGAATTTGGTTATTTCCACCGATACCGAGCCGACAGCGCTAGTAGGGGCAATTATGGCCCGAAAGAGGACTGAGATCACATTTACCGACAAGGATCTCCCAGAAGAGGGGAAGGCTCACAATAAGCCATTGTATATCCGAGCGGAAATCAACGGGAAGAAGACTAGCTGTGTTATGGTCGATGATGGATCGGCCATTAATGTTTGTCCTTTGAAGCTCTTGTCCAAGTTGGGAGTGGAGAGAGGAGATTTGACAGCTTCTGAAACAGTGATCAGAGCATACGATGACAGCCGTAGGCATATTGAAGGAGTTTTCAAGGCCAAATTGAAGGTAGGGCCGCATGAGGAAGAGACTGAGTTCACAGTATTGGACATCCCGGTAACTTTTGCTGTGTTGTTGGGACGCCCTTGGTTCCACAAGCTGGGAGGTGTACCCTCCACGCTCCACCAAATGATTAAGTTCCCCTTCGGGGAGGAGATAGTTACAATTAGAGCTGAGAAACTGAGCTCGGTGGCAGCATTGGGAATTGAGCCTCAACTTTTCTCCGGATTCCAAGTCTCTGGGATTTACGAGTCGAGCATGACCACCGATGTGGTGAAGATGATGAAGGGAGGTTTCATCCCGGGAATGGGATTAGGAGCACACCATCAAGGGTTGTCGGAGTTTCTGGATTTTAAAAGTCAGAAAACCCGGAGGGGTTTGGGATATGAGCAGGGAAGTCCATCCAACATGAGTGCAGAAGGAAAAATAGGCTTGAGGAAGCATTTTGTAAGCGAGGGGCATGGAAAGCCATATTCGGGAACCTCCGAGTCGTGGACTAGCACGGAAGGAAAGATTCTGCCAAGGTTTGAAATCTTCAATGATGTCACCGACTGGGGCAAAGGAAAGGCAAGCTGCTTTGTCGAGGAGATCATGATGCTGGATTCAAATGCCGAGGAGCAGGTCATTACCATTGAAGCAACTGCAGGAGTGAGAGATGAGCCTAGTACCTCCAAAGTTCATGAGAAGCCCAAAGATATTGAGATGAAAATTGTATTACTGCTTTGTTTGAGTCTGATGATGTAATCACCCACGCTATCAATGAAATGAATTCTGATTTTGCTTACTTGCTTGATGTTGATCATGATCATTCCATGCATTCTCATTCATATAACATGCCTACATTTGAAATCAATACAATAGAAATGTCAACTTTCAATCTTGGTACGGATGAAAATCCTAAACTTATACAAATTGCTCAAGAATTAACTATTGAAGAGAGAAAAGAATTTGAGAGAATAATTAAAAAATACGAAATTGTATTTGCGTGGACATACGAAGACATGCCTGGAATCGATCAATCAATCGTAACTCACCGTATTCCAACATATCCCGAGGCAAGGCCCGTAAAGCAGAAGCTCCGACGTATGAGACCCGAATGGGCAGATAAGATCAGAGAGGAGGTGAAGAAGCAGTTAGAAGCAGGATTCATCGAAGTGATCGACTATCCCCTTTGGGTCACAAATGTAGTGCCCATTGCGAAAAAGGATGGCAAAGTGAGGATGTGCGTGGATTACAAAGATCTTAACAAGGCATGCCCCAAGGATGAGTTCGCCTTGCCTCATATCGATGTATTGATCGACAGTGCAGCATCAAGCGTCTTACACACAAATGTGGATGGTTTCATGGGCTACATGCAAGTTCAGATGGCCGAAAAGCACAAAGCGAAAACCTCGTTCACAACAGAGTGGGGAACATACTGTTACAGAGTAATGCCATTTGGTTTGAAAAATGCCGGGGCAACCTATCAGAGAATGGCCACAGCACTGTTCCATGACATGATACACAAAGAGGTAGAAGTCTACGTGGATGACATGATGGTCAAATCAGAGACAAGAGAAGGGCATTTTGCCGCACTCGAGAAGTTTTTGGCCCGAATTGCAGAATTCAAGCTAAGGTTAAACCCGAAGAAGTGCTTTTTCGGCGTTTCGTCGGGGAAAATCTTAGGCTATGTAATCGGAAATAAGGGAATCGAGGTGGATCCCGATAAAGTGAAGGCTATAAAGGAAATGCCAGCGCCGAGAAGTGAGAAGGAAGTGAGGGGGTTTCTGGGGCAGGTTCAGTATATCAGCCGGTTCATAGCAAGACTCACCGCAATCTGCGAGCCAATCTTTAAGTTTCTAAGGAAAGACCAACCCGTCGTTTGGAATGATAAGTGTCAACAAGCGTTGGAGAGTGTCCGAAGTTACTTGTCTAATCCGCCAGTGTTGAGACCGCCTAAACTGGGAAAGCCACTTCTCCTCTATGTAGCAATTGAGGAGCGATCTATCGGAGCAATGTTGGCTCAAGAGGGAGACACCGGCGTGGAGCACGCGGTGTATTATTTGAGTAAGAAGTTCCTGGAGTATGAGCTCAAATACAACATGATCGAAAAGACATGTGTGGCAGTGGTGTGGTTGACGAAGAAACTGCGGCACTATTTCCAATCGTATAAAGTGATCATTATTTCTCGGATGGACCCCGTGAAGTATCTGTACCGAACTCCATCCTTGATCGGGAAGTTAGCCCGATGGTTGTTGCTTTTGTCCGAGTTTGACATTGAATATGTAACGAAGAAGGTTATCAAAGGAAGGGCCGTGGCAGAATTTTTGGCTAATCAACCCCTGAATACAGAAGAAGAAGAGATAAGCTATGATTTCCCCGATGAACATTTGAATGCAATCGAAGTTATACCGTGGAAAATGTTCTTCGACGGAGCAGTTAATTCGAAGGGAGCCGGAGTAGGAGTACTACTTATCTCCTCTGAAGGAGAAAGAATCCCGATGGCGAAGAAGTTATCCTTCCCTCTTACTAATAATATGGCCGAATATGAAGCGTGCATTTATGGTTTGGAGTCATTAGCAGCACTGGGAGCATCATATGTCGAAATTTGGGGTGACTCCAAGTTGATCATCGGACAGGCACAAGGGAACTGGGAAGTGAGAGAAGAAAGGCTACGCCCGTATCTAGATCAGCTAGGAGGGTTGGCACGAAGATTCAAGGAATGTCGTTTCTATCATATTCCTCGAGCACAGAACCAGGCGGCGGATGCCTTGGCTACTTTGGTGTCAGTTTGGGACAACCCCCGGAACCTTGTTTCGAAACCATTGGTATTGAGAAGATCTCACAAACCGTGCTACGAAGACGTAATGCTGTTAGGGGCAGATGAAAAACCGTGGTATTTCGATATCGTGAACTTCATGAAAGATGGAACATATCCGACAGAGTCGGAACCTAGGGATCAAGCTGTGATTAGAAGGCTAGCTCGTCAGTTCGTCATCCATAACGACTTGCTTTACAAAAGGCACATTGATGGATTACAACTAAGATGCTTGGATGCGGGGGAAGCCCGCGAGGCGATGGAATCAGTACATTCGGGAATTTGTGGAGCCCATATGGGAGGAGCAGTACTAGCTAAGAAAATTATTAGGCAAGGCTTTTATTGGCTCACCATGGAAAGAGATTGTAACGAGTATGCGAAGAAATGTCACGATTGTCAAATCCACGGTGATTGCAGTCATCTTCCGGCCATGGAACTACATGTGCTAGCACCTATTTGGCCATTCGTTGCCTGGGGCATTGACATCATCGGTGAAGTAAGGCCTAATGCTTCAAATGGACATAAGTTTATTGCAGTCGCCATCGATTATTTCACCAAGTGGGTAGAAGCAGAGTCGTTTAGCAAACTGGGATCCAAGCAGATGAGAAAGTTCATTGAAAAACACTTGATCACCAGGTTCGGAGTGCCTCATCACATGATCACGGATAACGGAGTCCAGTTTCAGGGGGAAGTAAGGAATCTTTTCCGAGAATATGGCATTGAACATCACAGGTCTTCTCCGTACCGTCCACAGGCTAATGGGGCAGTAGAAGCAGCTAATAAGAACCTTAAAAGGATCCTCGTAAAGACGGTAGTATCACATCGGAACTGGCATGAGCACCTCCCTCTCGCATTGTGGGCTTATCGCACGACAGTCAGAACCTCGACTGGGGCAACACCATTCTCTTTGGTATACGGAACAGAAGCAGTCTTGCCGATTGAGATCGAAAAGCGATCGTTGAGCATCGCAGTGGAAGCAGAAATTCCCGAGGCGGAATGGGTAAAGAGGCGATGCGAGCAGTTGGCTTTAGTTGATGAGAAAAGGATGGAAACCCTTTACCATGTACAGTTGTATCAAAGAAGGATGGCTCGGGCTTTCAATAAAAAAGTCAAGACCAGCCCTATCAAAGAAGGAGATCTGGTGCTGAAACAGATCCGTGTGACGCACACCGACCCGAGGGGGAAGTTCAGGCCTAACTGGGAAGGACCATTCGTCGTGAAGAAGATACTAAGCAAAGGAGCGGTGAAGTTAACCACAATGGACGGTATGGAATTCTCCGAACCTACCAATCTGGATAGGCTTAAGAAATACTTTTCGTAAAAAAAAAAAAAAAAAAATAAAGAAAAATTCCCGATAGGTCGAAAACCCGCAAAGGGCGACCTATGCAACAATAAGGGAAATCCCAATGGGTGAAAACCCGAAAGGGCGCTCATTTAAAAATTCCGGGATAGTAAAAGGAGAGGAGGAAAATCGCCGGGATCCGAAAACCGAAAGGCGGGTCCTGGTAACAATAGTTATAACTTGAGCAATTACAAAAACAATGTATAAGAGACTAAGTATTTCTGTTGTTTGTAAATAAATAAAGGCATGAATATATTTGACGAGAATGATTGGAATCATCATAATCTACTGAAGGCATGGTAATATGAATCACGAGTTATACATTTCCTATCCTACTTTTCACAAAAAGCCTACCTACTATCCACCCCACTCCCTATACATCAGCTATACATCGGAGAAACCCTAATAAAAGCTACAAAGCAACAATGAAAGCTACGAGCCTAATACGGAGGGAAGTCCCAATAGTTCTCAAAATCTCTCAGGTGAGATGCCCGCTCCGCAGATAGTGTCTCCTCGGCAGCACGCGCTCTCTCATCAGAAGCTCGCGCTCTCTCATCCGAAACCCGTGCTCTCTCATCAGCAGCTCATGCTCTCTCCTCTGCAGCAAGGCATCTCATCGACTCATCACGCGCCCTCTCCTCGACGGCAAGGCAACCCTCAGTCTCCCGTCGCATCACTCCCGACCAGTGGTCGTTCCTCTCTTGATACACACGACCAACTCGGGCATCAGCTTCTCGCACTAGCTCACTCTGTCTCCGCTCATGGGCATGAAGATCACTCTACAAAAAAAAAACAAACAAAAAACAAATAAGAGGCAGCATAGGCAAAAACATAAATCATACATACATGCATACATTTCACTACACTAAAGTACAATAATGATACATACCAGGTGGTCGGTGCAGCGCAAGCTGAGGCAATCTCGTAGGAAGCCGGATAGATCCACGTAGTCTGTACAGGTCTCCCTAGTGGTCAGTGAAGCGTCCGAGGGATCAAACGGGACCCTCGAGGAGAAGATAGGAGGGGCCGCCTCAAATCCCGCATAAGGTGTCCCAGACTCGTCATAGCGGATCGTAGCATAATCCCTCCCGTAGCCTGGTATAGGCACGCCTATGGACGACCTCCCCGGTCGGGCTGCGCTGGAGGACTCGCCGATGAAGTAGGGCTGCTCGCGCGCTGGTGTCTGAGTCTGAGTGCCATCAAAAAAATCAGATAAGTGGGCACTCCTCCAAGATCCCTCCTGCAAAAAAAAAAAAAAAAAAACACACAATAAAACCTCCGAGCATATCATGAATAAAATGAAAAGAGGGCGGAATCACTTACCGGAACCTCCGCCTGACCAAAGACGGCCTCGACCGCCTCTCTCGAAAACACGTCCGCCACTGGATCTACCTCCATCGCTGCCGCAGGGGCATCCCTCGCGCTCAGTAAAGTAGACAAATAAGGCTCGCGGCCCCCGGCATGAATCCAGACCACTCTACCGACAAAACGGCGGGTCAGATCTCGACGAATGGTCGATAAGGGCAGAGTCCGTACCGCGAACATAGAGATGGGGATCTCACCCGGCGTCCAATGAGCGTCTCTAACCCCGGTAATGCCTCGATCCCCTAGATACCACGCCCGCACGCAGGGGCCGGTGAGCACACACTGCTGCTCCTGGATCATCGACACGTATGCATACTCAGGGCCGAAGTCGAGGTCATCCCACCTGAACTGAATCTAAAGCAAAATACACAAAGAGAAAGTCAGAAAGGCTCAAACCAAAATCTGGCACGATGCGACACTGTCCGACTCCTCTCAGCGCTCAAGTCGAAGTCCCTCCATCGAGTCATAAATGGCGGCCTCGGCACTCTCGGTCGAGGTCGAGACCGGTTAGGAAGGATGTGTCTCTCGTATGCCCACACCTGCGGTAAAAACAAGGACTAGGAGTGTGAAAAATGCGAAAAAGATAAGACGGATAAGTCAAGAAGGCATCACGTACCAACAGGGCAAAGGTATAACCGCCGAAGTCCTTGCGCTTCCGGCAAGTCAGATCCAAGAACTTGTAAAGAAAGGCTAAGCCTGCCCCTGCCCAATCATAAGAAGCCGCTGCATCCAGATCGCTAAGTGCCTGAATAAGACCTGCGTGTACCTTCCCGCCCTTCGTGCGGAAAATCGTCTCACTCAGAGCATATACTAAGAAACTACGAACCGCCAGGTCGGTAGCGTCAGTCTTGCAGAAATCGCGTCTACTCAAGAGGCTCGTGGTAGAGACAAACTTCGCCGGAGTAGACTTGGCGCATAGACGAACTCCCGGTCCAATCAAGGTAGCAAGCCTAGCAGGGTCGACCCGGGGTCGCATCATACCAAAGTGGAAAGGGACGGGAGTGTTGCTCCCTCGCAATCCTGTCAACAGCGAAAAATCTCGAGGCGAGATGGTCATCTCCCCAAAGGAAAGGTGGAAGGTGTGGGTCGAGTCAACCCACCGCTCGCATAAGGCCCGTAGGCCAAAAGGATCACACACCCCGTTGGTGCGGGGCAGCGCTGCAATAAAGGGCTCGAAGCCCAACTCCTGCACACAGGCTCTCGCCGCGGCACCTAGCCTATCATACCATGAGAGAACCTCGGTGGTGGTCCCCGAAATCTCAATGAACTAAAAAAAGAACAAGATAAGAAAATTTAAATACAGCTCCTAAAGCAGGCAATTGAAAAGAACGCGTTAAGACTAGGTATTCTTCCATTTTCTAACCTAGAGACATCCGGTTAGTTAGGACCAATTTTCTG
Organism: Euphorbia lathyris; assembly: GCF_963576675.1. Lineage (NCBI taxonomy): Eukaryota > Viridiplantae > Streptophyta > Magnoliopsida > Malpighiales > Euphorbiaceae > Euphorbia > Euphorbia lathyris. The sequence goes on along the minus strand of NC_088914.1, from coordinate 62,716,944 downwards.
CAAAAATCTCTCATGTAGGGTCCTTCACGTAAGGTTGAGTCAATTCTTTGATCCACTCTCGTCTGCGGCGACGAGGAGCATAGATTAGGTTCTACTATTCACGTGCATTATCTAAGTTTTTACTATTCACGTGCACTATTCACGTTGTCACTATTCATGTTTTTACTATTCACGTGCACTATTCACGTGCATTAGCTAAGTTTTTACTATTCACGTGCACTATTCACGTGCATTAGCTAAGTTTTTACTATTCACGTGCACTATTCACGTCTACTATTCACATGCGTTAGCTAAGTTTTACTATTCACGTGTACTATTCACGTGCTTAGTATTCCCGTGCACTATTCACGTTCTAGTATTCACGTGCGTTAGCTAAGTTTTACTATTCACGTTGTCACTATTCACGCGTACTATTCACGTTTTTACTATTCACGTTGTTTACTATTCACGTTCTACTATTCACGTGCGTTGGCTAAGTTTTTACTATTCACGGTTTTACTATTCACGTGCATTAGCTAAGTTTTTACTATTCACGTTTTCACTATTCACGTTTTTACTATTCACATCGTTTTTACTGTTAACATGCATAAATTCGTAGTGTACTATTCACATGCATATAGCGCGCATTCTTACAAAAACAAACAGGTGTTACGTGTAAATAAAGGAATTCACGTTTTCTAGCTAAAGTCCTCTAAGACAGTCTAAGAGTTAGCATGCAAATCATGTTCGTATAGGAGTGCTAAATCCTAGAGTTCAAATCAAATAAAAGTGAGAAACCACTTACCTCGTTGCAGCGTGTCCTGCTCAAGTGTGTTGTAGGGTCGTGGAAGGTATCCACTCTATCCAGGTTTACATAAACCTCGTCCATGCCTCGGGTGCCATCCCATTCGTCTAAATCCATCCCGAGAATAATCCAAATTGAAGTCTAGTGAGAGAAAGAGGAGAGAGAAGGTGTGGGGTTGAAATGAAACCCCACCACCTTATATAGGAAAAGGGAATGACATTCCCGTAAATAGTGAAAAAAGTACGATTTGACATAAAGGTAAAAAAGTAAATAATTAATTACCAGGTGCACAAACCTCCGATTTGCAGTCCGTTTCAGCCTGCATTTCTCCCAGACAGTGACTAACATTGTCAAAATATCAATTCCAGACAACAGCTAATTTTGACAGAACAGTGACACCAGTCGAAATACAGACGACAGTCAACAGAAAAACAATCAGTAGTCTATTTCATTTCGGACTCAGACGTGTGCCCATCGAATCGTCGAGATGATAGCTCTAGTGAGAAAATACAGACAACCGTGTGGTAAGAAAATCCAGAAACAGAACTCGCTTTTTTGCCATTTGACTCACGGTCGCAGACCGGAGTTGCTTTTGAGCCATTTGACTCTCGGTCGCAGATCGGAGTTGCTTTTGAGCCATTTGACTCACGATCGCAGACCGGAGTTGCTTTTGAGCCATTTGACTCTCGGTCGCAGACCGGAGTTGCTTTTGAGCCATTTGACTCTCGGTCGCAGACCGGAGTTGCTTTTGAGCCATTTGACTCACGGTCGTAGACCGGAGTCGCTTTTGAGCCATCTGACTCACGGTCGTAGACCGGAGTTGCTTTTGAGCCATCTGACTCACGGTCGCAGACCGGAGTTGCTTTTGAGCCATCTGACTCACGGTCGCAGATCGGAGTTGCTTTTGAGCCATCTGACTCATGGTCGCAGACCGGAGTTGCTTTTGAGCCATATTTACCTAAGACCGTTGAAATAGGGTAGCTGTTTAGCCATTATCCCCGTGATCTTGAAATAGGGTAGTTGTTTAGCCATTATCCCCGTGATCTTGAAATAGGGTAGCTGTTTAGCCATTATCCCCGCAATCTTGAAATAGGGTAGCTGTTTAGCCATTATCCCCACAGTCGTAAATCAGGGTAGCTGTTTAGCCATTATCCCCGTGATCTTGAAATAGGGTAGCTGTTTAGCCATTATCCCCATGATCTTGAAATAGGGTAGCTGTTTAGCCATTATCCCCGCAATCTTGAAATAGGGTAGTTGTTTAGCCATTATCCCCGTAATCTTGAAATAGGGTAGCTGTTTAGCCATTATCCCCGCGATCTTGAAATAGGGTAGCTGTTTAGCCATTATCCCCGTGATCTTGAAATAGGGTAGCTGTTTAGCCATTATCCCCACAGTCGTAAATCAGGGTAGCTGTTTAGCCATTATCCCCACAGTCGTAAATCAGGGTAGCTGTTTAGCCATTATCCCCGTAATCTTGAAATAGGGTAGCTGTTTAGCCATTATCCCCGCGGTCATAAACTAGGGTAGCTATTTAGCCATTATCCCCACGATCGCGAACTAGGGTGCAGCCCGAAGCAGAGTCTGATGCAGTCAGAGAGCAACGCTAGAGCGCGTAGCGCAAAGGTCAGGTATGTTTCCTCCTACTCGTTACGTGTCTTTTACTTTTATATGTTTTACATTGCATGTGTTACGTTAGCAAAAACGTTTTCGAACCACACACATCACTGTCAAAATAGAAAAGTAGGGGCAACTGTAGACACCGAGTCGGAGGACCTGTGACGAAAACCTGAAACAAGACGGTCGAAGCGATTGATTCCGGAAGTTTTGAAAAATATATAAAGAATAATAAGCTGAGGAAAATTAACGGCACGGCGCGGGCACGCAACGGCATCCCGCACGCGGACGACAATGGTCGAACGCCCGCTTGACGGCTCGAGACGTGCGCGCGGCGTCCGTCGGACGCACCGCGAGTGGCACGCTCTCGACGCCCGGGGCAATGCCTGGGACCACTGGCGGTGCCCGCCCTCGTGGGCCATTGAGCACACGTGCCTAGTGGCGCGAGGCGCGCGTAATTTTTTTTTTTTTTTTGAAATATTTGAAATATCAAAAAGGCTTAAAGATAATTTGAAAATTATTTCGGCGGCCGCGACGCGCAAGCGTCTAGCTGCGCGGAACGCGCGCTCGGCGGCCACGGAGTGGACGCGTCCGACGGCGCGGGGCACGCCCCGGGGGTCGCCGGGCGTAGAGGTGGCAATTTCTGACACGAAAACACGAAAACAGAGCCAACCCGACTGACACGACACGATTGACACGAAAGTCATTTTTCTAACATTTATAACATATAAAACCATATGGAACATAAATATGAGATAACACGATTTTGACACGAAACACGACAATTGCCAGGTCCGGGCGGGCACCCAACCACGTCGGGCGAACGCCCAACGCGTCGGGCGGACGCCCGACGAGGGTTGGGCGCGGGCGCCCAACCTCGCGTTGGGCGCTCGCCCAACGCCGTTGGGCGATCGCCCAACATTATTGGGCGGCCGCCCAACTCATGTTGGGCGGCCGCCCAACAAGGTTGGGCGGTAGCCCAACACTAGGTTGGGCGGCCGCCCAACCACAATGGGCGACGCCCAATTTTTTTTGGGCGTCGCCCATTGTTCCGGGATCCGTTTCCCTATATAAGAGCACGGATCCCAAGGTGAAGAGGAAGGCTTTTTTTTTGGGGAAAACTTTCTCACTCTAAACATTTTTAGAGAGAGAGAGAGTGGATTTTTTTTGAGAAAAATATTTTTTTTTCTCAAAAATTCCAAATTTCCTAAGTTCAATTTTTACTAAATTTTTATTAATATCGGGAGCTCGCGGTTCATGGAATCAATCGGCTTCGACTGTCAGATACCGAATCAAAGGTATTATCCGAGGACTAGACTCTTTATTTTATTTAATTTATTCTCTCCTTCTATTTATTTTTTTATGCTATAGTTTTTATTCATTTAGTTATTTATTTATTTTGTCACGTTTTATTTAATTAACGTATTTATTTAATTTTCGTTTCGTGTTAAATAAAACTCGGGTTTTGTTTTAAAATAAAAACCTCGTTTTGGATATCCCAATACGAACCGTGATCCGATAAAAAGGTAGTTCGGGTGTCGAAAATGTTGTAATTATAAGTTTTTAATTTAAAAGAGGTTTTCAAATAACGTTTTAAAATAAAAACATCGTTTTAGGAACTTCCGTTTTCGACTATGATCCATCTTTGGTAGTTCGGAAGTCCAAAACGATTGAATTAGATTTAATTTAAAGCTTTTGAATAAATCTGGAAAATATTGGAGTGCTGCTGTAATTTGTCAATTCTGTCACTAAATGCTGTTTACCGACGGATTTTCCGTCGGTAAATCTGCCAAAATGTAAAAAATGCCATTTCGGTCCCTTTTCCTTAATTTTTAGACTTTTAATCCTTAGTATATAAATATATAATAATGTAATATATTCTTTTCAAATTGTTTTAAAACTTCAACATATATAATTATTTTAGGAGATTGGTATTCCATTTTTTATTCTAATTTTTTGTATATGCACATATTACTTTCTTTTTTATTATTATTCATTTAAATTACATTAAATTCTATTTTAAATGTTATTTACTTGGGCATTTTGGGAGATAATTAGTAGATATTGGGGGATGAACATATAGTCTTTTTGACATTAGGATTATATTAGTTATGTATATATATATAGTTTTGGGGTATATTTGGGTTATCTTAATTATTGTTAAATAAAATTATTTTGAGTGATAAAGGCTATTTTCCTATTTATGAATTTCATTCACTATTTTCTTATGTTTAAAGTATAAATATATTATTTTCATTATTCTTTCTTATATATGTATTAGATAATATATTTTCTTTTACTCTTATTTTATGTCTTTTGGGCTAAAATGTGTAAATATATATCTATATTATTTTCTTTATTTCTTTTGGTCATTTATAAGTCCATGTTTCAAATGGGCTTCACTTGGAAAAATTAAATTTTGGGCCTAAATGTGTTTATTGATGTAATTATAATAGTTAGAGAGTCCATTAAATAAGTGGGGAAAATAAGTCACAAAAAGAGAGTTTTCAATTAAATTATTTAAGCTAATGAGCTTTCTTAAATCTCTAATGTAGATAAATAGAGTCATTTTGGTTGATATTTCAAATCGTTTTCTAAACACCACGTTTTAAAACCTTAGTCCGTTCCAACGACGGATTAAGCGAACATTGTAATCAAAATCGTTTTCTTTGTTAATAATGGAGATTTTGAATCGCTTTCTTAATGAATTTGTACAAAATAAAATTGACTTGTATGTTTAACCACGTTTTCTTATTAAAAGGCTTTTACTTTAACGTTTTCAATTACTCGAGTCGTTCCAACGGCGACTCGGGTAAGCTTCATCAAACGGGGTTTTAAAACGTACCTAAATCGTTCCAACGGCGATTAAGGTGCGAACCATGTAATAAACATCGTTTTGGGGAAATAAGTTAATGTAGAATAGACAACACAACATAACATTTAAATACGGTTGTAAATAAATCACTTCTTTCTTCCCCCTCTCTGTGTATGTATAAACATAAATGGGTGATTCTTTACTGATGTGGCTTTTCAATATCATATGCTCAAAATGGTTTCCAAAAAGAGAAAGAAAAGGGTTTCAAATGAATTTTAAACTTAAAGAAGTATACGATTAGTCCGTTATCGCCTAACATGCTGAGTAGGAGTCCGGTGGTTCATAACCGGGCGATGTCGGGGTGCCTAGTAGCCTTTCTCCGGAAAGGAGCTAGCCTTCTCGGCTCGTACCTAAGTTTCCCGAACCCACACCGGTCTCCCGCAAAGGATCGGTGTTCATTTTTCCATTCGTGGGTGGCGACTCTTCCATATCTCCGAGCTCCGGTCCTGCCGAGCAGCTTGATTCCGCGATTGGTTGCTTTCGGCGTCAATCACCGCTTATGTCGCCATGAGGTTGTCCACCCCCCGGTCCGCCCGGGAGATTAGGCCGCGGCACCTCGTCTAACAATAGTATTCTTTTTTCTCTCTAAAAGCCAACCCTTTCTCCTTCGAACTTAAACCTATTTATAGGAATAAGGGAGGAAGTTACTTGTGAGCTATCGGTAAGATACCGTACTGAACGTGGGTACGGTTATTTAGGTAGATAATGGGTTACGTGTGTTATGGTTATATCAACACCTTTTCTTTGTCCTCCAATAAAAAAAACAAAAATGACAGTAGTGTTATTATTTTTATTTTTTTTTAATTTCAACAACTAAAATTAAGTAAATTTAAAAACAAACATAAATTATAAAAACACCACTGGACCAAAATTGTAGCATTTAACTAACCTATCACTTAATAAAAACAAACAAATATATACATACAAATTTAATATGTTTAACAAAAATAACGCAACAATAGGTTATATATGTAAAAACAGATATTAATCAAAAGTATGTTTATACTTTTCCTTTTAATGAACTAATAATGAAATGGTATAGATAGTAATTAATTGACTTTTCGTAAGATACCGATCCACATTTTTCTTACTCTATTAAAATACAAATAGTAATCTTAAAAATAAAAATACAAATAGTATATTTTGTCCCTAGAAACGTAGACCCGTTCTGATACCACAATGTAACACCCTCTCTAAATTTCCTTTTATTTAATTAATATTTAACAATCGTAGATAATTAAAACGAAAAATTGTCATAAACACACGGAGCTCAGTAATTTTAACCCACCGCTAGTCAATTAATACTTTTAACCTGAAAAGAAAGCTAGTGGAGAGTAGGGTGAGCTTGGGGCTCAGTAATTTTATACATAACACAACCACACGTGCATACAATTCAGTTTATGAGCATTTGACCAAACATAAAACACGACTTTAAAAACATTCATTTATTTCTCTATTTAAGGGCCCTGCTTGCCAAGTAAAAATATAGCCAATGGTTCACCGGTCAATTCAAACTGTCTCAATCTCAATTATAATCTCATCATACTATATATATATATATATATATATATATATATATATATATATATATATGATAACACAAATGAAACTTCTGACCGGACCACGTCCCTGTGAGGTGCCGTTGGGATCGACCGGGGACACTCCGATGCTAAAGTCAGTAACAAATATGGCGAATAAACTGAATGGACAAAGCTTAGCGAAAAGTAAGTATGAGTGAGTGTACCTTGATAGCCTAGACGTAGGCTATTTATAGTAGATAGATTTGTAACTCCTAGGTAACTAGAGAGTCTCCATTAATGCTCATTTAATGGCGGGTTAAGACTATTAATGATTCATTTAATGATCATTATGGCCGAGTTGACGGTTAGCCGTTACTTAAGTAAGTGGAGAGATTCGCCTTAGAGATCCGCCAGCGGATCTCTTAGAGCTAACTCAGGGGGATCCGCCGGGCGGTTTCCTATGCCACGTGGCATATTTGAGGCGATTATCTCTTTTGGTCCTTGCGATAATATCCCGATGTTATCAGAAGCCCCCCCAAAATGCCTTTAAAGTCCTTTAGGGCTTTTAGACTTCTGCGCGCCGTCACACGCTTCCGTATTAATGTGCACTCTATTCGAGGTTCTTTGATGGTTGACACGTGTAATCACACTGCCCTAGGAGCGTTTTAAAAAGCCGTCTTCCTTCTCCGGAGTTCTCTTTCTCCCTTGCTTTCTATTTTCTTCTGCTTTTCGGAGCCTTTTCTCAGAAACTTCAAGCTTCTGCATTTCCATGTAAGTGTTCTTTACATCATTTTTTGAATGTTTAGAAGTTCATCTTCATCTTCGGGGTCAACTTCAGAACTTTTTAATTTGCCATCTTCTCTTCGTATTGAAGTAGATTTTAGTTGGTCCTCGTCTTCGTCTTCGTCGGAGGATTCCCAATTTCTCGCCGGAGAAATTAATTCCGGTTTAGCTGAGTTCAATAACTCGGCGCAGAGCCATTATCGGACTCGTTCCTCTGGAAATCCTTCTTTTCCTTCTAGTTTCGCTCCGGCCGGTGCCCGTAACCGGTTTCTGGGTTCAATGGCTTCTTCTTCTGTTCCTGTTAGGAAGAAGACACCTCGAGCAGAATCCACTTCGTCTCGCATGAGTGCCGCGGATTTGGCGAACCTATCAGATCGCTTTCCGTGGATTAAAAACTACGAAACCCAACTCCCCGCTTCGCATCAACGCCCTTCCAATCCGCCGACAGGCTTTTTTACTGTTTTTTGTAGTCATGTTGAGAGAGGGTTTCGCCTTCCTCTTCCCAAGATGTTGGCAGATATCCTCTCGTACTTTGACATTGCTGTCAGCCAACTACATCCTAATGGTTGGCTTGATATGGCCTTGGATTGTTATCTGGCGTCGAATTTAGGCGTAACGTATAATGGCCGTATCTTCAGAGCCTTTCACAAACCTTCTAAGAGGAAGTCAGAGTCCTATCTTACATTCGCCAAATTTGGTGTCTATTCGCCCTTCTACTATAAAATGTCTAACGTGCACAGCTGGGATGAGAGTTTCTTCTATGTGAGGATAAAGGAGGACGAGCCATTGGACTTTCCTTTAGTCTGGAACTCTCGTCCACTACACATGGCGGGAGACATGCGAATCTTAACGCTTGGTGATGAGGCTGTGGCGGATCTCATGAAGCAAATTAAGGCGGATGCCTGGACTTATGAGGATGCCTTAGCCTTCATGATGAGCGACGTTCCTTTGATCCGCCGAGTGGAGGATCAACTTGTTTACTCGAAAATAACTCAATTTGATCAAGGTACCTTATTTATTTTTGGAGCTTTAATTTATTTTGATATCTTCTTTTGGCAGGGCTGCATCTAAGGCAAATCGTGCTCTTGCAGAGACGCGCAGGCAATTTCGAGAAGAGGAAGCCCGCAAGAAAAATCAAGAGGCTATCCCTCAAACTGATACGGGCAAACGCCCTATGGAGACGACTGCTGACCCTCCACTAAAGAAGAGGCGGCCCAATAACGTTGGGAGTACCAAGATAATGGCGGATGCCATTAAATCTGCCAAGACTACTGAAAAAACGGTTCAGGTAATGCATCTTTTAATTCTTTTGTCTGCTTGTCAGATTTTGAAGTGGCGTATGGTCTTTCTTACTTATGCAGACGGCGAAGCCCAGTACTGGCGAATCTTAGTCCGCCAAGTTGGCTGGACGAACTTTCGAGGATGAATCGCTTTTGAATAACCTGGACGAAGCTCTAAGACAAGTAGGAGAAGTACAAAGGGGTTATGACCAAATCCCCAGATCGATCCACGTCCAAAAGGGAAAATCGGAGCTTCTTTCAGTAAGTTTTTTGGTAGAGTGTGATGATTTCTTTGTTTATGCTTTTTGACTAACTTGCTTTGCTTTTCTCAGCTGTACGCCCGCCTACGTACCTTGGAGAATGGGCTGCTTCAGGATAGGGTTACTGTTGAGAAGCTGGAAAAAGAGTTGGCAAATGCCAATTCTTCTCTTGCCGTTGCCAATGCCAACCTTTCTTCCGCTAATGCGAATTTGGCTTCTGCCACAGCTGCTTTGATTCTCCGAGACGAGGAGATACAGAAGTTAAAGGCAAAGATAGCCTCCGATACTAAAAATCATGAAGATGCTCTCAGGGAAGCGGAATACACGGCAGGTGAACAAGCATTCTTTTATGGAGAGATGCTTATGGCGTATTTCTCCTTAGCTCATCCCAGGATCGATTTCACAGATCCTGAGTTCGCCGTTCCTGAGCCGGAGGATGTGGCGAAGTTCAAGAAGATGCCTGATGCCAAGGGGTATCTCCGTGATTATGTAAGAAGATGGATGAAAGGAACCTTGCCTGAGGCTAAGCCTTCTACCATAGTTGTGGAGGATGATCTTCCGGAGATACCGTCCAAGGCTGATTCAGAACCAAAAGGGGACAAGGAGGTATCTCTTGGTTGCGAATCTACAACTGTGGAGAAAAAGGATCCTCCGGTGTGCCCTGCGGGTGAGGGAAGCGCAAAAGGGGATGCCCCTGCTATCATTTAGTTTTTGTTTGTATAAGTTTTTGTAAAAACCAGTATGATTCCAAACATTGCTATTTAATTCACTTTTACACTTTGTGCCCGATAGTGTTTTGAATGTGAATATGTTCAGGATTTTTGTTTGAAGTAGGTGGCCAGCCATACTTCACCGTATGAACCTTTGTGAAGGTTTGAAGCTGTTCTATTCCTCTTTAGAGGAAGTAAAGCTGCCCAGGGGTTCGTTTTGCCACCTATCTTTGAGGTGAAACGATCCGCCCGTAGGACTTGTAAGTCCTTCTTAGGGAAGGACAAGAGAGTGTAAAGACCTTGCGTCCAAGGATCGTTTTAACTCTATTGGTGACCATGATCTGCCAAGTGGCGGATCTGTTGTGATTGTGAGGAGCGTTAGATGCCTCCTTTTTATAACTGGAATATTGATATTGCAGTAGTGAATCATAAAAAAGAAAATGGATAATGAAACCAACAATCTTTATTAATGGAAGAAACACCTTATTACAGGAAATAGGTCTTTGCAAATGAGCCTCATTAAAACCTTTAACAAGAAAAACCTCATGGGAAAAAGCTTGTTAAAGAAAAAAGAGTACTCAAGACCATAGGTGCATTTCATTCTCTGACCAAGTGTTTACGTCGGCTCAAGAGATTCGCCATGTGTGGTAATGTATTGTCCTCCGTATCATCCTTATCCACTGCTATTGTAATGCATTCCTCTTCTGTTTCCTTTTTAGATTGAGGGCGAATCATTAACGAAGCCGAATAAGTTTCTTGAGCCACTTTTTGACAACCTCTAACCATCACTCCTCCCTTGACCGTAGGAATGTAAAGTGTTAGATGGCGAATAGAGATAAGGGCCGCAACTTCGGAGATAAATGGTCGTCCGAGAATAATATTGTAGGCCAATTGTCTATCTAGGACTGAGAACTCCAGATCTCCTTTCCAAACTTGATCATCCCCAGCGAGTTCGCACTCCAAAATAACTTGGCCTTTCGTCTGAATGATATGACCAGTGACTCCCAGAATATCGACCATAGTTGGTTCCACTTGGACAGGATCAACTTTAAGTTTGATGAATGCTTCTTGAGTGATGACGTTACATGAACTTCCCATATCAATCATCACCCGTCTAATTTCCCAGCCTTCAACCATCATTGTGATGACCAGTGCATCCGCATGGGGTGCAATCTCCAGACCTGCGTCTGAAAAAGGGCGATTTAACGATATCCCATCAAGGTTGATCATTTTTGCCTCTTTTGATGCTGGCTGATAACCAGGTCCGCCAGCTATGACATTAATAGTGCCCTTTCCTTTCTTCTTTGAATCCTCCTTGGATCTATCATCGTCTTTTCCTTCCGTTTGGATGAACCGATCCAATTTACCTCTTTCAATGAGTCGTTCAATTTCTCGAGCTAACTCCCAGCAAGCATCCGTATCATGGCCATTTTTCCTGTGATATTTGCAATAATTTTTAGGATCCTTGCCTTTATTGGTATACTCCCCCCCTTTTGGCTCGGGGTATGAAATGCTCCGCTTGTGCTGGCTGTTCTCGATCCACATAAGAACCTCACTTTTAGAAGCATTAAGAGGTGTGAAGGAGGTGACAAATGTTGATTTGTTCCTGGAATCTCTTCGTTTGTTTCGAGGAGAATCTTGACGTTTGTCTCTGTCCCGATCTCGGTCTCGGGAGCGGGATTCGCCTCGATCCTTCTTTGGCGATGATGGTGAGCCTCGGCAAATATCATCTACCTCTATAAAATCTTTGCAACGTTCCATTAATTCCGCCATGCTGGTTGGTTTCTTAGGATGAGGTCTTCTTGCAAACTTTTACAAGTAGTGTTTCTCACAAAGCATTCCACAGCTACGGAGATATCTACGTCAACGATCTGTATACACAATTGATTAAAAGTGTCTACATAGTCTCGGAGGGATTCATTCGCCTTTTGTTTTAACTCAAAAAGTTTTCCGGATTTCACCACTGCAGGAATGCAACCGGCGAATTTAGCACAAAATTCCCTACTCAATTGATCGAAGCTGTTTATTGAGCCTGGAGGTAGGGATTGAAACCACAAATAAGCCGGGCCTCCTAACGTGGTGACAAACATTTTGCAAAGCACAGGTTCGGTGGCTCGATTGAGTTTGGCCATGATTCTGTATTTTCGAACATGAGCTTCCGGGTTGTCTTTACCTGTATAAATTGCCAGATTAGGGATTTTAAACGCTCTTTCAGTTTCCTCTGCTTCAATCCAAGCCGCAAAAGGCGAATCCCTGTTGGCGAATGGATTATGCCTAGCATTTTCTTCATTCATGATGTTTCAATGTGACCGAAAATCCTTTATTGGGTCAAGGATTCCACGCTCACCGCACCAATTGATAACACAAATGAAACTTCTGACCGGACCACGTCCCCGTGAGGTGCCGTTGGGATCGGCCGGGGACACTCCGATGCTAAAGTCAGTAACAAATATGGCGAATAAACTGAATGGACAAAGCTTAGCGAAAAGTAAGTATGAGTGAGTGTACCTTGATAGCCTAGACGTAGGCTATTTATAGTAGATAGATTTGTAACTCCTATGTAACTAGAGAGTCTCCATTAATGCTCATTTAATGGCGGGTTAAGACTATTAATGATTCATTTAATGATCATTATGGTCGAGTTGACGGTTAGCCGTTACTTAAGTAAGTGGAGAGATTCGCCTTAGAGATCCGCCAGCGGATCTCTTAGAGCTAACTCAGGGGGATCCGCCGGGCGGTTTCCTATGCCACGTGGCATATTTGAGGCGATTATCTCTTTTGGTCCTTGCGATAATATCCCGATGTTATCAATATATATATATATATATATATATATATATATATCAACAGCACAGGATACCTCTCACCGCCAGGTATCCCCGCACCACCCCAATGCGTAGCAAAAACAGCACAGAGTATCTCTTGCAACCCGAGATACTCCGACACTAGTCTCAAGGACAAGTGCCTAGCAATTCATGTCTCAACTCAACCATATATATCCCATCAACACGTACATAATGAACCATTGAATATATCTTTGTCAAGACAAGCTATTAATTATCATCATTTTCCTTCACATCCAACATTTGTTTTCCTCAATGATAATTATTTCATAATATTTAATATCACACTAATATGTATGCACCAGCCACATTCATTAAGAAAATCCCAACAGTCACGCAGTTTCAGCCATTATCAATTTTACCATTGATAATAAAAAGGCACAAACGTCATCAATCGTTCCATATTCACAAACTCAACATATCAATTAACGAACTACGTCAAATACCAATTTAATAATCGAATATAAAGAACACACAAACAAATATAACTAAGCATATAATTACCCACTTACTTGCCATATGAATGTGAAATTAATTGCAAATGCTTGATTTCATACCCTAACGGGGTGTTTGTTAGAAGGGATATAGGAGGTGGAATAGGGATAAAAAAAACACGAGATAAGTTATCCTGTGTTTGTTTGCGAGATAGAAAAGTGAGACGAAAGAGGGATAAGCTTCTTATCCCTCAAATCCTATACCCAGGAGGGGGTGGTATAAGGAGGTGGGATAAGCTCCTGCGATTTTAATAGGATGTAAAAGTCCATCTTATCCATCAAATTAATGTTATGTAATTTAAATAAGGTTAAAATAGTAAAATGTATTATTTTATCCTCATCTCTATCCCAGGTACCAAACATTGAATAACAATTCTCAACTATCATATTTTTATCCCTATCCCAATCATTTATCTTTATCCCTATCTCAACCTTTATCCTTATCCCTATCCCAATAGAATACCAAACGACCCGTAAGAGAATAATTTTGGTTTATAGTTTGCGGCTCCCTTCCTCCACACAAAAGTAATTTCGATTTCTATATATATATAAAAAATTGAAAGAGTTTAACCCTAATTACAATTAGCTAAAAAGAAAACAATTATTAATGTTTTTTTAATGATAAGTATACTTTTAAAAAAATAAAAAGATAAGTATATATTTTTGTTTAGCTTATCAACGTGTATTTAGTTTTTCTTAATATTAACTATTTAATATAAAATAATTTTTATTTTCAATTATCAATATATAATATAAATATTTATTTTCTTTCAATTAAAATAATAAATTTTAATTAATTATTTTAGAAATTCGAATTTCAAACATTTTTTTCCCGAATTTCAAACATTTTTTTTTTGGTAGGAAAAGGAAAGGAAAAAACAACAAAAACCACCTAACAAGGGATCAGCCTAGGAAAGCTAACCCCAATCCGAATTTCAAACATTTACTTATATGAATACAGTTTTTTTTCCAGACGTTACAAATTGGGTGCTGTTAAAAAAATAAAATGGCTAATAATTATTGTGTGTTGACTTCATCGATCTCAACAAAGTTTGTCTGAAGGAGCCTTAGCCACTACCTTGTATTGACATGATGATTAAAACTACATCAGAATATGCCATCTACTCAATGCTAGAAGCGGCGACCGGATATATCACCATATCTCGATGGTCCAATGAGATATGCAGAAGATCAACTTCATCTTACATAAAGGGACCTATTGTTATAGAGTCATGCCCTTCGGGATAAAAAAATGCTAGAACTACAAACTAGAGAATGGTAAATAAGATCTTGAATATTATCATGAGGGAGAAGATTGAGATCTAAGTGGACGATATGATCGTCAAAAGTAAAATTGTAGAGTAGCACGCAACATACCTTGAAACAACCTTCAAGACGCTTTGAGAGTTTAAACTACATTCGGAGTAAGCTCCGGGAAGTTCTTTGGGTTCATGATCTCCCAGAGAGGGATAAAGACTAACCCGAATAAGATTCAAGCCATTATCGACTACCGCTTAAGATAGTCAACAATGTTCAAACGCTTAACGATAGGATAAATGTCATCAACCGATTTTGTTCTTATTCGGCAAAACGATGCATGTCTTTTCACAAAAGCCTTAAGGGAGTCAAAAAAATTCAACTGGATGGAAGTGTCAGATGTCCTTCGAGAGAGTAAAGAAATTCCTAGCATCCCCATACCGAGTCGACCAAATCGAGGCGAAACACTTTACTTGTATAAAAGTGTAGTTGTTGAGCCTATGGGGATGATGCTAATATGGGAAGAAGGCACAAAACAACTTCCCGTTTATTATGTGAGCATGGTCCTAAAAGATATTCAGATCAGATATCTGAAATTGGAAAAGATAACTTACAGAGTGATAATCGCCATAAAAGCTTCGACGTTACTTTCAAAATCATTCCATTATGATGTATACGGACACTCCATTACACAAAATGCTTCAACATCCTGACATTTTGGTTAAGGCTAACAGAACAAGATTTATGCCTAATAGAGTTCGATATCTTGTTTGAAACAAGAAAGATTTTAAAGTTCAAGACTTCCTCGTTGAAATAGAATGCGAGCCAGAAAGTCTCATCCTAGCCAAACATCGGACAATCCTTCCTTATTAAGACTAATATATTCTAATTTTTAAGCCTTAAAAGGGCAAATGCCTCCATTTCTCTCTGTAATGCATCCATTCCTGGATCCAATACTCAGGGGGAGTTTGGTTTCTGCTTTTCATGCTCATGTTTGCCTTTTCATTTCAAAAGTGAGAGTTTTAGGTATTTGATTAGGGAGCTCCTGGTTGCCTTTTACACCTGAAAATTAGCTTTTTACAAAAGCAGAAAATCCCTGTTTTTGGAAAATCAGCATTTTCCAACAGCAAACCGTAACAGCAACAACAGCTAAAACAAATGGACCCTCAACCTTTTCAGTATTTATATAAAAAATTATATTAAATCATTATTAAAAAAAATATATTACATTGATAGTTTTTTTACATCACATTATATTTACTATTACCATATACTGTTTTGGAATCTCGACAATAACATAATTGTTTTTCTTTATAAATATTTTAAACTCATATGGAGTATGTTATAAGGTTTTCTATTTTTTACGCTACTTATTCTATGCATGTATGATGAATTTAGTTAAAGCTCGTTAAAAGCTCAATAAAAGCTCGGCTCGGTCAAAGCTCGGTCAGATTCGGTCAAAGCTCGGCTTGGTCAAAGCTCGTCAAAGCTCGATTCGAGAGGGCTCGACTCGAGATATTAACGAGCCAATACCGAGCCTACCTACGGTTCGGCTCGGTTCGGCTCGGTTGCACCCCTATGCCTAACGCACCAGACTGGCGCGTGTAAGCCACGCGCCAAATCTGGCGCCTCTGGCACCCTTTGTGGCTTACAAACACGGAAGATTTGGATTGTAGGGAAACTTCAAAACCTTGTTGCTAAATATTATAACAAACTAAATTATATTACTATCATTCTAGTGGTTGGTTGTTACGTGTAAGTAACCAAATGACCACCATTAGAGATGGTCTTATAGCAAATAGTTGTTAGATGATTACTTTTTGGCTTAATGCATATACACACACCTAAACTTGGCAAGTTTTGCCTAATGGCACCCTGAACTTTTAAAATAACCTATCACACACATATAGTTGCCTTTAAAAATCTATCGCACCCCTATAGTTGGCTTTAAAAACCTATCACACATCTATAGTTGGCTTATTCGGACCTCCTACACACAAAATCGTTGATTTTTCGTCTTTGACGGATCAGGTGGCATACCGAACGGACTCCCGCACTTTTCTTTTTTTCTATAACACGCATACCATGTCGTTCGTTAAAGACAAAAGATCAACGATTTTGTATGTAGGAGGTCCGAATGAGTCAACTATAGGTGTGCAATAGGTTTTTAAAGCCAACTATAGGTGTGCAATAGGTTTTTAAAGCTAACTATAGGTGTGTGATAGGTTATTTTAAAAGTTCAGGGTGCCAATAGGCAAAACGTGCCAAGTTCAAGGGTGTAAATATGCATTAAGCCATTTTTTTTGTTAGCTGGTTTGACTAACTGAATGTGTAAATTTGTTTGGTAAAACTTAACTGATTGCTAATAGTTAATTACATTAGTTGTTAGCTGATTTGGGGTTTGAGTAGACCTGTTCACGAGCCCGTTGGCCCATCCAAGCCTGTCTTATGTGGGTTGGGTTTGGACATATTTATTTGATATTAGGCCCAGCCCGACCCGAGCCCACACAAGCCCGCACATAAAATAGATTGGGCTTGGGATTTATCTCAAAAGCCCGATTTGACCCGGCCCGACCCGACTCTGTATTATACTATAAATAACACAAAATATTCCAATAATTAGAATCATAATATTTGATATTCTTTTTGCTTACATCTCAATACCCATGAATTAGCAATTGCACAGACATTGATAAAAAAAAAAAAACAATTGCACATATATATCAAAGTTATGAAATTACAACACAGAGAAGTGAAACTAAGCTTAAAAAAGTTAGCAAGTTTTTGTAATTAATTTAATTATGGATACATCAATAAAACCTAAAGAAAATCAAATGAAAGAGAACAGAAAACAAACCAGAATCAAATTAGTGAGAAACTACATAGTTTCTTTTGAAATAATTTGACATATATTTTATGTTAAGCTAAATTTAAACATTTAATGGTATAAATATAAATACAAATTAATTTATAAAAATAAATATTAGTTGGACGGGTTGGGTTGGGTTTGGGAATTAGTTTTTTTAGTCAGCCCGAGCCCGGCCCGAGCCCGATATAAATATAGTGCGGGCTGGACTGGGCTTGGACAATGTAAATATATACAAAACCCGGTTAGGCCCGGCCCGGGCCAACCCATGAACAAGTCTAGGTTTGAGGGTAGTAATTATGAATAAAAATGTCCTTCAAAAGAGATGGAGTAATAAACTAATTGAAAAAACTCCTACATCCAGCTTTTTCAAAATTAGCTTTTTGGATTCAATAAACTCTTTCAAATTTCTTTTTCACCAAATAACACTAGAGGTTTGACTAGTCAAAACTTCTAAAGTGGCTCAAATTTTTTATTTTACCCAAAAAGCTATTTACTAAATGCATAAAGCATTATTTGGCCATTGACCTATCCAAAATTGTGTCATTTGGCCCCTGACCTATTATTTGGTCACATTTGGCCTCTGATTTACCCCAAATTGGTGAACTTTCACCCAATTTGGATTCAAACTTAACCGAATCATGATCTCATTAATAAGTAACGATATTTTGACACTTAAACTTAATAGATTTTAGTTTAGGATTTATTTTTTGGTTTTTGGTTTTTTTAATCTAATTAATTATTTCCACATAATGTGGAAAAAAACTTTGAGAAATATCATGTTTCAAGTTTAAGTGTCAAAATATCGTTACTTATCAATGAGATCATGATTCGGTTAAGTTTGAATCCAAATTGGGTGAAAGTTCACCAATTTGGGATAGATCAAGGGCCAAATGTGACCAAATAATAGGTCAGGGGCCAAATGACATAATTTTATATAGGTCAGGGGCCACATAATGCTTTAAGCCTTTACTAAACTAGGCCTTTGCCTTACGGCTAGGTTGTAATCGAGCCGAGCCGAGCTTTGGCATGTTCAAGCTCGGCTCGCTATAAAATTAACGAGCTCGAGCTCGAGCCAAGCTTGCTATAAAATTAATAAACCAAGCCCAAGCCGAGCTTTGGCTTGCTCAACGAGCTTCGAGCCCAAAATCCTCTTTTGTACTTGGTTCATTAAGAAAATGATCTAACCATAAATTGTTTATGAGTAAATCGTTAATTATATGATAACAACCCAAATTATTCTTGAATAAGGAATAAGGAAAAATTAATAGAAATAATGGCAAACCATTATTCCTTCTAAAAGAGATATTTATGCATGATTAATATGGAATTAATGACAATTATTGCAAGATTAATGCAGGGGTGAATATATAAATAATGAAGAAAAGGAAGAAGTTTCTAACATTATGCCACATCACGTGGACCATGGCGAGATACGCCATAGCGAGATACGCCCGATGAGAGCGAGTAGTGGAGACCCGCCATAGCTCTCAAGGAGAGCGTACATACGCCTTGACGGATCAAAGAATACGAAAAGGTGCCTTTATTACCATCCATGAATGGGAATAAATACAATTAAATAGCAATTAATAGCCATTAAAGGGGAATAAAGACTTGACTGTTCGAATATCTCAACTCTGAGGGTTTCGATGCTAAATGCTGGGATTAATGGAGAATTGATAGCAATTAAAGATGAGTAATGATATGAATCTTCACCTGCTTCCCCATTAATGCTGAAGGTTACAGAAACCTATATAAATACCCCAGCTTCCTAGGATCAAAGGTACACTTACTGATTCTCTACTTTTGTGCTTACAGTTTATTCTCAAAAATATTACTGACTTTGGCATCGGAGTGTCCCCGGCCGATCCCAACGGTGCCTCACAGGGAAGTGCTCTGATCAAGGATTTTTCCACAAGTTATCAATTGGTGTGGTGATCGTGGATCTCTAGCAAACAGAAGATCACAAAATCTTGATTGTAAAGAGTTTCACAAAGAACAAAATAATGGAGTCAACGGAATTGAAATCTCGATCTCAAACTTTGGCTCAATCAGTACAAACAAATCTATCCAAAGATAGACTTCTCTATAGATTGGTGGGAAATGGCTTTCTACATTAAATCTGGAGTTTTATGATAAATAAGATAAGTTTCCTACCCTTTCTTGCTCCATTTTTAACTAAAGAAATTTGAGATTTCTCACCCTTATAAAGTGCTATGAATATCGATACATGTTATTATGATAAATCTAATAAATTGTGAAAGATAAAGTCATAAAGATAGATCTTTCATTAAATCTTACATGCTTAATATGCCTTATATTTTTATGCATGACAAGTGTAATAGGCTATTATCATTGAATTAGTACAAGATGCATGTATAAAATCCGTAATCTTGGAATTTTATAGAAAAAAATCCATCCATTCAAGGTGATTTTGTCATTTGATATTAAAATGTCATAAAAAGGCTCGTGTAATTACAGATCACTTAGGTCTGATCAGTCTTTTGGATGAACATGCATATAATTATTAGAAGAAATTACAAAGAAAATCATATTTGGTCTTTTAGGATACAATTCACCATCATCTATTCACCGCCATCTATGTATGACTTTTTTCATATATAGTACTTTTAATATCAGAAATTCATATTTTTGAATATTGTTTTGTCAAACAGTTATTTGATCCCCTTTTTCACAAGGATGTGTTTATTCATATAAAAACTGTTTATTTTACATTGTTAGAATTTCTTTTACCAACGTAAAAAACTTGAACATATTGAATCTATTTGTGATTATCATGTAATTGTCCCTAACTATTAAGGCCATTCTGGGATGATGAATTACCCAATTGGATAAACAAAATTTTCATGTCCTTAGCTAACTACAAAAGAGTGTAAGTGTCAGTTTTGAATAAGAACATTAATTTATGCAAAGTTCTTAGAATATACATGAGAATTCCTTAAAGATTGTTTGATGATTGTATATGAAGGTAGGTGAGGGTGAATTTTGAGTAATTTTTCTTACACCCCGAATTGGAGGAGAATCATGGTACATGTATTTTTCTTCCAAAATTACCCTTTGTATTTTATTTTATTTATACAAATGAAATGATATAAGAGTAATTTTATATATAACTACATTATTAAATCATCACTTACCTTACTTTAATTACACCTCATTCAAATGAGGCCTTAATGATCTCTGAATGTCATTAATGCATGGATGCACAATATTAATTGCAAGTAAATAGCAACTATGTAAGATATCTTACCCAATATAGAATGTCATAACTTTTATGATGTTTAAAATAAATATGCTATCTTGGATATTAATGCGCATTGAAATACAAAAGGACATTGTTCTTAAACCATTCTCATTATGGTTATTTATTAAGAATTCATTATGATATTTATGTGCAGTAGTAATCTTTATGGTTATGACCATTATATGTGGTATTATTAACACAAGCATGAATAAAATTCTATTATGAATTTGTTTGACATATAATATTTACTCGGTTTTATCCTTTGACTAAGTTCATTCTAGAGTCAGGGACCAACGTGAAGGAATTATTAAGTTGATTCCGAGATGAACTAAAAATTCCATAAAGAGACATTGCATCGTACATGATATTTGCCAACAAAGGCCAATGCAAACAGTCTTTCTCTATGAAGTTTGTTCCTTGGATCAAGCCATTGATCCCCAAGGTAAGTGAATATAACTCTTATGCCTTACCACAATCTTTTAATAATGGACAGGATATGCCCCACTTCTGGAGTTCTTTCAGTACTAATCCACAAGTACAAGGGAATCGCTAATACTGCAACCAGCGCCTAACACTGACATGAAAAATAAGGCTCAATCCAAAGAAGTGTACATTCAGAGTCACTTCAGAAAAATTCATTGACTACGTCATTAGCCAAAGAGGAGTTAGAGCAAATCCAGATAAAGTAAAAGTCCTATGAGGCAAATGGCGAAAAGAGCGCCTAAATAAAAGCCCTACGAGGAGAAAGGTGAAAAGAGCGCCTAAATAAAAGCCCCACAATGGGTGAAAAAGATCCAGAGGTTGAACGGGAGGATCATCGTACTAGAAAGATTGTCAACAAGCATATCAAGGTATAAAACAATTCCTAGCAAAACCACCCTTGATGAGCAGACCAATCTGAAGGGGAGACCTGCATTTGTATCAAGCTGTCATGGATAAAGCTATATGCACCGTGGTTATTCAAGAAGAAGAAGGTCAACAGTTCGCCATCTATTATGTTAGCAAAATTTTGAAGGATGCGGAGACAAGATATTCGAAGCTAGATAAAATGGCTTTGGCGGTTGTGACAATATCCATCCGTGTTAAACCATAGTTCCAAGCATAACCTCAGCATAAACATGATCAATATCAAGAGCTGGCTTCACCACCACGATTCAACATTGAACACATGGATGATGAGATTGAAAGGCGAGTGCATGACGCTCTAGATAGATAAGAGAACAATGCAGAAAGATACGCCATCCAGTTAATAGGAATTCGCCATTTACAGCGCGGATCCTGGGGTACGAGGCAGACAGAATGCTTAAAGCTTCCAACTTGCTACAATATAAAAGGAGAAGAGTCAATATAAACGGGACATTACATATCCCGAACCCAAAGGAGGGGAGCATGTAACCGTTGGAAGAAACGCTAAAGCGTACTACAGGTTCCATAGAAGAAATGGCCACCACATTGAAGCTTGCTGGGAGCTAGCAAACTAGATAGATTCATCCAGAATAACAAATAACAAGACGACAAGCAGAAGACAGAGCCCAAAAAGAAATTCAAAAGTGTCATTACTGTCATAGCAGATGGACCAGTGTATCAGCCACTCATGAAAAAAATGTTGGGGTTTAGTGTCCTATAGACAATTGTTCTAGGATACAAACTTAATGTAAATGAATTGTTCTTTATATCATTTGTTTAATGAGATATATGTTTTTTATAACTATATAAGTGCAATCCCTTTTAAGCACTAAATAAAGTCTAATAAAAGGAAATCCGTAAGTTTATTTAAAGTGATTATAAAGTGTTCATACAAGCATGAAGTGAGACAAAACTTTATAGTAAACTGATAAACTTAAAACCACCCCAAGTCAAGTGATATGTTTGGGATTGACATATCACTGTTGAGACTTGCATGTAACAATGTCTTCTGTCCGACAGAAAGCTGATCTCACAAGCTTCATATATACAGATATCTGGACAGTTACATAGATCCGATGAAACGTTGTTCATTAGGATTGAGGATCCGATTTGAGATAACAGGATGGGTAGATTCATCCTTGTCACCTGTTCATCTCATTGGTATTAATAGGTATAACTAATCCTCAGACTCAAAGGAATATTAATTGGTATTCTGGATTACGGAATGTGATGCTTTGACTCTGGTGTAACACGATCCTTAACAGAGATGACTCTGGGGTGTGAACAGTAGACGTTGGGTATCACAGGAAGTAATTGCGGATTCGTTATATATTGGATTGAGCATTTATCACTCCCGATAAATGAGAGATACATCCATGGATCGCTTGTGGAAGACTTGACTCTAAATCCTTGCAAGGTGATAGCTTAAGAGTAAGAAATACAGATTTCACTTAACCTATCTTTTTGAGTTGACTCGGCCTGTACAAGTAAAACGAACATCTCGCTATATGTGACTTGACATCACCCATAGTCATAAGATTCAGTTCAAGGATGTAGTTGATAAAGGATCGAATTATACTGTAACTAATACGGAAAGGTTAACGACAGAATCAACCTGTCTTCTTATAGCTCTAGGGGAATGATTACGGACTTGCTAATCACATACTCTGTACATCATTCTGTTATGCAAAGATTAAATATAATTCTTTGAAAATTAATTTAATAACGTTGCATACGGCTAGAAGCAATAAGAACCTAATGGATCACACATAAGACTTGGAACCTAAAAGAGAGATAGATGTTAATTAATTGATAGAAGCCCAATTGAGCCTAATAAGGCCCATGGACATAAGGGGGTCGAAATTCATGTAGTGATATACATGAATAATTAATTTGATTTTGTTAATCCTAATTAGATTAGGAATATGAATTAAATTAATTAAGAGATAATTAAGTTAGGAGTTTTAATTAGATTAATATACTCCTATTATTATCCAATAAGGTTATTATTATTATCCTTAATATATTAGATATATAGTGAGATAATAATTAGGAATTCTATTCCGAATGGAATTCCTATTTAGTAACCTAATTCTATCTAACTAGGGATTAGATACAAGAGATTATAAATACCCCTTCCCTTGAGATTTTCGAAATCCAAGCAAGCCATACCCTACTTGTGATTTTCGAAATTCACCTAGTCCAAGAGAGAGAAAATTCGACACCCCTAGTTCGAGGACGAGATTTCTCTACTGCTTCGTTTGATCAATTAATTTTCATCTATTTCTTTTATCCTTGATCTTGTGTTGATTAGTTAGAGGCAATCTACTTTGGTTGTTATTCAACGGTTGATACTAAATTAATCTTCCCGTGTTTTATTTCGTGTTTGGGAACTCGAAGAAGAAAAACAAACAAAAGGGAGAAATTCGTTTTACTACTCCTATATCAGGTCAGTTCACGATTTCGCGGATTCTCGAAGATTGAACCGTCTGATCGTCGCGATTTTTGGACAGGAGCTTCTAGACATATTCTTCCACGTTTCCACCGAAGGGATTGTCGTTCGGAGGTCTGGAAAGTCTGTTTCGGATAGGGGCAGATTGGTAGACAGTTTCTATCTCTTTTGAAGTTGTGGGCACTTCGTTTGCAACGGTAGATAGAACTTCTAAAAGGTATTTCTTCTTATCCTTCTTTATATGAAATAACGGTTAACGGATCTTGTGGTTAAATTGAAATAGGTTAAAAATTTTATATTTCCGCTGCTATACCTTAGCCTAATTTCCAACAAAAAAAGCAAAAATATCCGCCCTGGATAAAACATCCCTCAATTGCCCCTTTGGCAGAAACAGGTCCAGTAATCCCTCCACATGCAGATGCTCTAGTTATTACTATGCTGGTGGAAGGTTGGGAAATGAAGCGAGTAATGGTGGATATGTGCAGTTCTTGCAATGTCATCACCAGAGGTGCATTTGCCAAACTAACGGTTGATCCGATCCAAATAGAAACAACCATTGTTGACATCATGGGAGTGACAGGTCACACTATCCAGACCAAGGGCCAGGTAACTTTGGAATGCAAGCTGGCGGATGATGATCAAGCGTGGATTGGTGATCTGGAGTTCTCTATTATGAATGGACAATTAGCTTATAACATCATTCTTGGGCGGTCGTTCATCTCAGAGGTTGCAGCCCTAATTTCCATCCGTCGTCTGGCAATGTACATTCCCACCAGCAAAGGAGGAATAATGATTAGAGGGAACCAAAAGGTGGTTCAAGAGACCTACTCGGTGTCATTATCGATCCGCCCACAATTCAAAGATGACGAAGGTGAGGAAGATGAACTTGTCACTACAGCTTTAGGCGACACGAAAATGTTCCTTATTGCTGATGGAAAGCGGGTGCAGATCAAAACCTGAGATCATGGAGGATGTTACGAAAGTTCTCATTGAGTCTGAAAGCATATTTGTATGGGAGAATGAGATCCTCACAGGAGTAAGCCCAGATGTGATTACTCATAAGTTAAACATCATTGAGGATTCGGTTCCAGTTGCTCAGAAGAGACGGAACCATGGGCCTAAAAATCAGTATTTTTACATATTCTTATATGTGCATTAAACTGTTATAGTATCCTATATTTTATAATTTATTCTTTCTTGCCATACTTCTTATATATTCATTTGCCTAGTTTTGTTCTATATCTTTCCAAATTCTATAGAAGAAGAAATAGCAAAGGTGGATGTAATTAAAGAGGTGATATACGCCCAGTGGCTGGCGAATGAAAAGTTCCATAGGAGGATCAATTACCTCAAAGATAGGACAATTGATCCCCATCATGGGCGGATCCCCTTTCCACAAAGATAAGAAACACAGACCCTCAAGAGCTTTCAAATGAGCTCAACTCTCTCCTCAAAGACAGGAAAAATATTGGTCACCATCAAAAGCGGGTTAAAATTATCTCAAACATGAGAAAATTACACCCTAAACTTTCTCCTCAAAGATAGGAGAACAATAATCTCAGCGGCGGATCGATCTACCTCAAAGATAGGAAACGATTGATCGCCGTCAGGGACAGGTTAAAAATTTCTCAGACGTGAGATCTTTACACCCTCAAGTATTCTTCTCAAAAGGAGAGTATTAAGACCTGCTGGCAGATCGATTTACCTCAAAGATAGGAAACAATCGATCACCTGGGGCAGCTTAACTTCCTCACCAGGAATAAAAGCTTTAAACCTTCAAAAAAGGTTCACACATTGGGGTACGGATGGCCACCTGCCCTAAACAATCGGAGAAATCCTAAACCAGATTCTAGAAAATTACTTGCTAAAAGATATAATGCATAAGTAAAAATAGTTTTGGAAAGAAAAGGGTTCATCCAAATCAATGAAGCCTCATCTTCATCCAAATAATGAAGCCTCGTCTTCATCAAAACAATGAAGCCTCGTCTTCATCCAAGCAATGAAGCCTCGTCTTCATCAAAAGCAATGAAGCCTCGTCTTCATCCAAACAATGAAGCCTCATCTTCATCCAAACAATAAAGCCTCGTCTTCATCCAAGGAATGAAGCCTCATCTTTATCCAAGTAATGAAGCCTCGTCTTCATCCAAGTAATGAAACCTCGTCTTCATCCAAGCAATGAAGCCTCGTCTTCATCCAAGCAATGAAGCCTCGTCTTCATCAAAAAACAATGAAGCCTCATCTTCATCCAAACAATGAAGCCTCGCCTTCATCCAAAACAATGAAGCCTCGTCTTCATCCAAGCAATGAAGCCTCATCTTCATCCAAATAATGAAGCCTCGTCTTCATCAAAACGATGAAGCCTCGTCTTCATCAAAAACAATGAAGCCTCATCTTCATCAAAAACAATGAAGCCTCATCTTCATCCAAACAATGAAGCCTCGTCTTTATGCAAGTAATAAAGCCTCGTCTTCATCCAAGCAATGAAGCCTCATTTTCATCAAAGCAATGAAGCATCGTCTTCATCAAAAGCAATGAAGCCTCGTCTTCATCAAAAGCAATGAAGTCTCGTCTTCACAAATGCAAAGTAAAAACACTTTGGAAAATGAGTAAATGCTAAAAAGGCAAGTGCCTAGAGTGTCAAAACCCCCCATAAAATGCACAAAAGTCCGTAAATGGCTAATCATTCTTACTGATCCCTAAGGGCGGGTCATTCTCCTCAATATGGCAGAACTGAAGAAAAGAAGTCCCTAAGGCGAATCATAATCATATGCGGTAGGAAAAAATGGTCCCATAAAGGGCGGGTTATTCCTTTCTAAAGGAAATATAACTCTCAAGAAGCCCCTAGAGGCTAACAATGGATACAGCTGACCACTTATCCATGAAGAAGAAAAAACCTCTAAAAGCGCATCATATCCATATATGATCCCATCTAGGGCGGGTCCACTTTTCTCCAAGATAGAAAAATAAAACACCCTTTATACAGCCCTGAAGAGCTTTTTATACCTTTAGGGG
The DNA here is from genome assembly GCF_963576675.1 of Euphorbia lathyris. Classification (NCBI taxonomy): domain Eukaryota; kingdom Viridiplantae; phylum Streptophyta; class Magnoliopsida; order Malpighiales; family Euphorbiaceae; genus Euphorbia; species Euphorbia lathyris. Next base: position 62,690,023 of record NC_088914.1, on the reverse strand, counting down.
GGGCTTCTGATAACAACCCAAATTATTCTTGAATAAGGAATAAGGGAAAATTAATAGAAATAATGGCAAACCATTATTCCTTCTAAAAGAGATATTTATGCATAATTAATATGGAATTAATGACAATTATTGCAGGATTAATGCAGGGGTGAATATATAAATAATGAAGAAAATGAAGAAGTTTCTAGCATTATGCCACATCACGTGGACCATGGCGAGATACGCCATAACGAGATAGGCCCGATGAGAGCTAGTAGTGGAGACCCGCCATAGCTCTCAAGGAGAGCGTACATACGCCTTGATGGATCAAAGAATACGAAAAGGCGCCTTTATTACCATCCATGAATGGGAATAAATACAATTAAATGGGAATTAATAGCCATTAAAGGGGAATAAAGACTTGACTGTTCGAATACCTCAACTCTGAGGGTTTCGATGCTAAATGCTGGGATTAATGGAGAATTGATAGCAATTAAAGATGAGTAATGACATGACTCTTCACTTGCTTCCCCATTAATGCTGAAGGTTACAGAAACCTATATAAATACCCCAGCTTCCTAGGATCAAAGGTACACTTACTGATTCTCTACTTTTGTGCTTACAGTTTATTCTCAAAAATATTACTGACTTTGGCATCGGAGTGTCCTCGGCCGATCCCAACGGTGCCTCACAGGGAAGTGCTCCGATCAAGGATTTTTCCACAAGTTATCATTATATTTGTGAAGTTTGCTCTCAAATAACTCTTTAATTGTGTACATAAACAAGCTCACAAGCAAAGTTCGTGAATAAATAAACAAGATGCTTATAAATAGTTCGTCTATTACTCATTTATTATGTTTGTGAACGAACTCGTCTAATAGCAAATGAAATAATATTAAGTTTAGATATTTGTGAACTAACACAAAACTAAGTTTTCTACAAAACTAAAATTTGTTCATAAATGTTCTAATCGAGCCTGCTCGAGAGCTTTCGTGCAGAGCTTTGGCTGCTCAAGCTCGGCTCGTTTACGAACCGAGCTAGTAAATCGTGTGCACAAGTGGCTCGTTTACAAATCGAGCCGAGTTGAGCCGAGCTTTTATCGAGCCAATCACCGAGCCGCTCATGAGCGGCTCGGCTCATTTACAGCCCTACTTACTGCTCATGAAAACTCAAGCTAACTATTCATCTATAAATAATACTAAATCAGTAGAACAAATGCTGATGTGTCCTTATATGTTTACACTGAAGCTGATGTGCCGTCTCTATAAAATTTTAAACTTTTTTATATTTCTATCTCCAGCATAATTCAAATCTACAGATTACGCTTAACTCAACTGCTCCTTCCCACTTCTTCCTCAATCTTTGCCACTCTCAATTACTGCTTTTCAACTGCTGCTTCTCTAATCTGATTCTTATATTCATCTCTAACTCCTGGCTCCATTGTCCATGTTCTGTTCATCCATCCATCTATTCTGCATCTTCAGTTCCTTCGTCTGTCTGTCTGTTCAAACATTTCACGCCAGAGTGAAAATATTTCAATTTTCTGATGATCTTTGCAATTAGGTGTTGTTGTTATCTTTGTCTAAGTTAAAGTATGAATTTTGTAACTTTATCAATTGAAATTTTATGCTGAAGCCATGGTTTGGCATCTTCTCTTTATTTTTTTTCCACTTCAATTGGTTACTAAACCTTTCCTTTTTGAAATGTTACTAATAACAGAAACTGGAGAAACTTCTGGAAGAGGATCAAATAGAGAAACCATTTCAAAGAAAACAAATGAAGATCAGGTTTCCAGAAAGAGGAAGTAATGGAAGAACTGTTGCAATGATTAAAAATTAGGAATTCAGTTATGAAGATAAGGTACTGTACATCACAAGAGGGGATGCTTATTGTTGAGTTATCTGCTTTCTAATGATTTTCTACTCATTGAATGCTTTGTGTGGCAGGTGTTGTTTAATAAGTTATTGCTCTTTTCTTTTTCTTCAGTTTTCATGTCGTTTTCTTCATTTTAATTCTCATTTCTTATGTTCTTTGAAAATTTCTATTAGAGAATATATTAAATAGATAACTTTGTATCTCATAGTTAGTTCCTCATATCTAGGCCTGTATCTTAGACTAGTCATTCAACACATCTCAAACTGTACTTTTATATAAATAGACAATTTGTCATCAATAACAATTACGGAAGAATCCAATTTGTTACATGGTATCAGAGCAAGACCTAATTTTTCTCCAACCCTAATTTCATCACCTTCTTCGATCTTACCCGACCACCATCTCCGCCGCGGCTGCCATTGCCGCTACCGCTCGACACCTTCTGCTTCCCGATCGACTTCAACACCGTCTCCCTCCCTCCCCTCACCGATAACCTAAAAAACGATCCCTCCCCTACACCCTAAACACCGATCGACTTCACCAATAGCCACCATGACAAACACTTCCAACAACTCCAACAATTCTTTAACCGGACCAAACAACACAAACACTGTCAACTCTCACACCAATAATACCGACACCACAATAACAACCCATCCCTCCCTTACCGTATACAACATCTCCACATTCATCAAAATAACCCTTCACATCGAAAAAGGTCATTATCCTGCATGGTCCGCCCTATTCAAACTACACGCCAAAGCATTCCAAGTCCTTGATCACATCATCCCTCCTCCCACTCCTACCGCCCTTCACCAATCCAACCCCGATCTCTGGTCCCGTATTGATGCTGTGGTCCTGCAATGGATCTATAACACCATTTCAATTGATCTCTTACACACAATCATTGAGTCTGACTCCACTGCAGCTCTAGCCTGGACCTATCTACAAGAAATTTTCTCAGACAACAAGCATTCTTGGGCCTTATTCCTTCAACAGGAATTCTCCAAAATCAAACTCGACAACTTCTCTGACATCTCCTCATACTGCCAAAACCTCAAGTCATTATCTAATCAACTGTCAAGTGTAGACTGCCCCGTAACAAATGATCAAATGGTCCTCTAACTTATTTCTGGACTGTCTGACGCTTATGATACTGTTGGTACTCAAATCAGACACGGTGATCCTCTTCCCTCATTTCAGAAAGCCCACTCCATGCTCATCCTAGAGGAAACGGCTCGCGCTCGGAAGGCCGCCCCACCACAGGACATCGTCGCTCTCACTGCCGCCACCGCCGACCCTACCCCGACACAGTTCCCACCTGGTCGTTCGGGTATGAACCGTCCTAACAATTTCAACCGAGGCGGCAGGCAAGGCGGATGCCATCATTACCGCGGTAGAAATAATTATCGCGAAAATCAGCGACATCCCGGCTCCTCCAATCGTGGCGACTACCATCAGCCGTGGGGTTACTCCATGCCATGGGGTCCGCAACAGCCATGGGCGGCACCTCCCTGGCCTGTCCCATCTAATAATTGGGCGAATCAGGGCCGCCAACAGCAGCAACCCGGTCTTTTGGGTCCCCATCCAAACACGCAGCAGGCTCACTTAAGCATGATCAGTCCCTCATATGCTCCAACTGACATTGCAGAGGCAATGCACACTATGTCTATTGCACCGCCATCGAATCAATGGCACATGGACACCGGAGCCACCTCGCATATGACAGCTCACCAAGGTACACTCACTTCTTATTTTAATTCAAGCCTCAATGAACGTATTATTGTTGGTAATGGTCACTGTGTGCCTATTTGTGGATCTGGCACTGCTTTGTTGAACACTGAAACACAACCCTTAAGACTAAATAATGTGTTGCATGGCCCTAATCTTATCAAAAACCTAATTTCTGTTCGTCAATTTACTAAAGATAATCGAGTCTCTGTTGAATTTGATCCTTTGGGTTTTTCTGTGAAGGATTTACAGACGGGTACCAATATCATGAGATGTAACAGTAGCAGGGACCTTTATCCAGTCGCGTCTAGCTCCCTTCTGTCACCGTCATCTGCTTCCGTTTTTACTGCTTTGTCGTCTGATGTCTGACATAGTTGCTTAGGACATCCAGGACTCCCTGTTTTGAATGCCCTTTTAAATAAAAATTTGCTTTCATGTAATAAAGTTCCGAATATTTCTGTTTGTTCATCTTGCATTAATGGAAAACAAGTCAAATTGCCTTTTCAATCCTCCTATAATTCTGCATGTATGCCATTTGATTTAATTCATAGTGATATTTGGACATCTCCAATTTTAAGCTCAAGTGGTCACCGTTACTATGTCTTATTCCTTGATAACTACACAAATTTTCTATGGACATTTCCCCTAGCTCAAAAGTCACAAGTTTTTCACGTATTTCTTGCGTTTCGTTCACTAATTCGCGTCCAATTTGAACACAACATTACGGTTTTTCAATGTGATAATGGGGGCGAATTCAATAACAATTCGTTTCGTCAATTTTCTTCTACTCACGGAATGCAATTTCGATTCTCATGTCCCTACACTTCTTCCCAAAATGGTAAATCTGAGCGCACAATACGCACAGTAAATAACATAATTCGCACTGTTATGAATCATGCATCAGTCCCGTTCAAATTTTGGCATCATGCTCTTGAACTGGCCACTTATCTGTTAAGCATCTATCCCCACAAAATTCTAGGATACCACTCTCCCACAAAAATACTATATCAGACAGACCCAACCTACACTCATTTACGCATTTTTGGATGTCTCTGTTTTCCTTTAATTCCTTCCGTGTCACGTCATAAGCTAGAGGCTCGTTCGCGTCCTTGCGTATTCCTCGGTTACCCATCCAATCATCGCGGGTACAAATGTCTAGACCTCTCAAACAATAAAATTATAATCTCCAGGCACGTTGTGTTTGACGAATCCAAATTTCCATGTTCGTCAAACCTCCCGTCGTCCGATTCACGTTTTGGGACCCTTGCGGAAGTCGACGGTGGCCTGCTTCCCGCTGGTTGCCTAGACCGCTCCCGCATTACACCTCATTCGCCTCTCCCATCGCTCGAGTCTACGTCTTTCTCGCCCTCTGTGTCTTCCGTCTCCAAAGCATCACCTGCGTCATTCCCGTCGCGTCTGTCTCCCGTGTCCGCGTCGTCCTCTATGTCCCCCGCAGCAGCATCGTCGCGTTTGTCTCCAGCGTCTGAGTTGTCATCTCCCGCATCTGTCTCTTCGTCCGGTCCCCAATCGAGTCCTTCCTCGAGTCGTTCCATATCTCATTAATCTCCATCCCCACCATCCTCTCCACCGATAATTAGAACTGCTACTTCCCTTAGCCAATCCCCTACAGAACCATCAGGTCAGCCCTCCAATCCCACATTACATCACATGGTCACACGGGCTCAACACAACATACGAAAACCACGCCGTATGTTAAATTTATCAGCCTCTACTGCGCCCATAATTTCTCCCATACCTAAGTCACCAATCTTTGCATTAAGTGATCCAAACTAGACACATGCCATGACTGATGAGTTTGAGGCTTTAATTCAAAATAAGACGTGGGTACTCATACCCCGTCCTCAAAATGCTAATGTTATTCGTAGTTGGTGGATTTTCAGGCACAAAACAAATGCAGATGGCTCCTTTGAGCGTTAGAAAGCCAGATTGGTTGGCAATGGTTCCGGTCAATTAGCTGGAGTGGATTGTGGTGAAACTTTCAGTCCCGTGGTTAAACCGGCAATAATTAGAGCTGTTCTCAGTATAGCCTTGTCCAGGAATTGGAATATTCGGCAATTAGATGTCAAAAACGCCTTCTTGCACGGCGATCTCAATGAGACTGTATACATGCACCAACCATTGGGCTTCCGAGATGCTAAATTTCCCGATCATGTCTGTCTGCTTCGCAAATCACTTTACGGCCTTAAGCAGGCTCCTCGAGCCTAGTATCAGCGATTTGCCAATTTTGTAATCAAGGTGGGATTTACCAACAGCATTTCTGACAACTCTTTATTTGTTTACAGTGTGGACTTTGGTTGATCCACCCGAAGGGATAATACCCATTGGGTGTAGGTGGATCTTCAAAAAGAAGATAGACATGGATGGAAAGGTTAGCACCTACAAAGCTAGGTTAGTAGCGAAAGGATATCGTCAGAAGAAAGGAATTGATTATGACGAAACTTTCTCTCCTGTGGCTATATCCAAATCAATCAGAATCATGCTTGCAATTGCCGCTCACTACGATTATGAGATTTGGCAAATGGATGTGAAAACAGCTTTCCTAAATGGAAACCTGCTTGAGGATGTATATATGATGCAGCCTGAAGGTTTTATATCGAAGGATGCAAATAAAGTTTGCAAACTTCAAAGATCCATTTATGGACTCAAGCAAGCATCTAGAAGCTGGAATAAGCGTTTTGACGAAACCATAAAACCATTTGGTTTTGAACAAAATTGCGAAGAAGCTTGCATTTACAAGAAAGCAAGTGGGAGCTCTATAGCATTTCTCATACTATATGTGGACGATATATTATTAATGGGAAATGACGTTGCTCTCTTACAGTCAGTGAAAGTATGGTTATCTGGTAACTTCTCAATGAAAGACCTTGGTGAAGCAACTTATATACTTGGTATAAAGATCTATAGAGATAGATCGAGAAAACTGCTTGGTCTTTCACAGGCTACATACATTGAAAAGGTGCTAAATCGGTTTAGCATGCTTGAATCGAAACGAGGTAACTTACCCATGTTACATGGAGTAAAGTTAAACAATCATCAATGTCCTAAAACCGATGATGATAAACGACGCATGGCTGTAGTCCCGTACGCCAACGCAATCGGTTCGATTATGTATGCTATGCTATGCACTAGACCTGACGTAGTGTTCACGTTATCTGTAAGGAGTCGTTACCAAAGGAATCCGGGAGACGAGCATTGGATTGCCGTCAAGAACATTCTTAAGTACTTGAGAAGAACTAAAGATATGTTCCTAGTGTACGGAGAAGGTGATCTGAAAATAGAAGGATTTTCAGACGCAAGTCATCTCATAGATGAGAATGATTATAAATCCCAATTAGGATACCTGTTTATCTTGAATGGGGGCGCGGTCAGTTGGAAGAGTTCCAAGCAGGGAAGCGTAGCTTTCTCTACGACCGAGTCAGAGTATATCGCAGCTGCGGAAGCAGCAAAGGAAGCGGTTTGGATTAGAAAGTTCATTACAGAACTAGGTGTGGTGCTTGACATTGTCAATCCCATTACACTGTACTGTGATAACAATGGAGCCATTGCGCAAGCAAAGGAACCACGGTCTCATAATGCATCCAAGCATTACCTTAAGCGATACCACATCATTAGAGAGATTGTGGCTAGAGGAGATGTGAGAATAGAAAGAGTACCTACAGAGGACAACGTTGCAGATCCGTTGACAAAGCCTTTAACCCAGAGAATACATGATCGTCATTTAATTTCTACTGGGATAAGTTTTAGAAACAATTGGTTTTAGTCCAAGTGGGAGTATGTTGGGGTTTAGTGTCCTATAGACAATTGTTCTAGGATACAAACTTAATGTAAATAAATTGTTCTTTATATCATTTGTTTAATGAGATATATGTTTTATAACTATATAAAGGCAATCCCTTTTAAGCACTAAATAAAGTCTAATAAAAGGAAATCCGTAAGTTTATTTAAAGTGATTATAAAGTGTTCATACAAGAATGAAGTGAGACAAAACTTTATAGTAAACTGATAAACTTAAAACCACCCCAAGTCAAGTGATATGTTTGGGATTGACATATCACTGTTGAGACTTGTATGTAACAATGTCTTCTGTTCGACAGAAAGCTGATCTCACAAGCTTCATATATACAGATATCTGGACAGTTACATAGATTCGATGAAACGTTGTTCATTAGGATTGGGGATCCGATTTGAGATAACAGGATGGGTAGATTCATCGTTGTCACCTGTTCATCTCATTGGTATTAATAGGTATAACTAATCCTCAGACTCAAAGGAATATTAATTGGTATTCTGGATTACGGAATGTGATGCTTTGACTCTGGTGTAACACGATCCTTAACAGAGATGACTCTAGGGTGTGAACAGTAGACGTTGGGTATCACAGGAAGTAATTGCGGAGTCGTTATATATTGGATTGAGCATTTATCACTCCCGATAAATGGGAGATACATCCATGGATCGCTTGTGGAAGACTCGACTCTAAATCCTTGCAAGGTGATAGCTTAAGAGTAAGAAATACAGATTTCACTTAACCTATCTTTTTGAGTTGACTCGGCCTGTACAAGTAAAATGAACGTCTCGCTATATGTGACTTGACATCACCCATAGTCATAAGATTCAGTTCAAGGATGTAGTTGATAAAGGATCGAATTATACTGTAACTAATACGGAAAGGTTAACGATAGAATCAACATGTCTTCTTATATCTCTGGGGGAATGATTACGGACTTGCTAATCACATACTCTGTACATCATTCCGTTATGCAAAGATTAAATATAATTCTTTGAAAATTAATTTAATAATGTTGCATACGGCTAGAAGCAATAAGAACCTAATGAATCACACATAAGACTTGGAACCTAAAAGAGAGATAGATGTTAATTAATTGATAGAAGCCCAATTGAGCCCAATAAGGCCCGTGGACATAAGGGGGTCGAAATTCATGTAGTGATATACATGAATAATTGATTTGATTTTGTTAATCCTAATTAGATTAGGAATATGAATTAAATTAATTAAGAGATAATTAAGTTAGGAGTTTTAATTAGATTAATATACTCCTATTATTATCCTTAATATATTAGATATATAGTGAGATAATAATTAGGAATTCTATTCCGAATGGAATTCCTATTCAGTAACCTAATTCTATCTAACTATGGATTAGATACAAGAGATTATAAATACCCCTTCCTTGAGATTTTTGAAATCCAAGCAAGCCATACCCTACTTGTGATTTTCGAAATTCACCTAGTCCAAGAGAGAAAATTCGACACCCCTAGTTCGAGGACGAGATTTCTCTACGGCTTCGTTTGATCAATTGATTTTCATCTATTTCTTTTATCCTTGATCTTGTGTTGATTAATTAGAGGCAATCTACTTTGGTTGCTATTCAACGGTTGATACTAAATTAATCTTCCCGTGTTTTATTTCGTGTTTGGGAACTCGAAGAAGAAAAACAAACAAAAGGGAGAAATTCGTTTTACTAATCCTACATCAGGTCAGTTCACGATTTCGTGGATTCCCGGAGATTGAACCGTCGGATCGTCGTGATGTTTGGACAAGAGCTTCTAGACATATTCTTCCACGTTTCCACCGAAGGGATTGTCGTTCGGAGGTCTAGAAGGTCTGTTTCGGATAGGGGCAGATTGGTAGACAGTTTTTATCTCTTTTAAAGTTGTGGGCACTTCATTAACAACCGTAGATTGATCATCAAGAGGTAATTCTTCTTATCCCTCTTTATATGAAATAACGGTTAACGGATCTTGTGGTTAAATGGAAATAGATTAAAATTTTTATATTTCCGCTGCTATACCTTAGCCTAATTTCCAACAAATTTTTCTATCCCAAAAGAAGTATGCATCAGAAATTATTGAAAACGCCGGTCTTGGCTCCTGTAACGCAGCTAACACTCCTGTCGACACCAAACAGAAGCTTAGCGCTTCCTCTGGCTCCACTTACCATGACACCACGGAATACAGGAAACTTGTCGGGGCTCTTCAGTACCTCACTCTTACAAGACCAGACATCTCGTATGTAGTATAACAGATTTGTTTGTTCATGCACGATCCCAAAACTTCGCACATGGCTGCCATTAAGCGTATCCTACGGTATGTGCACGGTACTCTTGATCTTAGTCTCAATCTGTTAGCCTCATCACCCACTCAATTGATGTCATACACTGATGCTAATTGGGCTGGCTGTCCTAACACACGTCGCTCCACCTCAGGCTACTGTGTCTTCCTCGATGACAGTCTCATCTCTTGGTCCGCCAAACGGTAGCCTACTTTGTCCAGATCCAGTGCTGAAGCTGAATATCATGGTGTTGCAAATGTAGTTTCTGAAACATGCTAGATCCGTAACCTCCTTCTGGAACTTGGCTGTCCAATTGCAAAATCCACCTTAGTTTATTGTGACAACGTCAGCGCAGTATATCTCAGTGGCAATCATGTTCAGCACCATAGAACCAAACATGTTGAGATGGACATTCACTTTGTTCGGGAAAAAGTGGCAAAAGGTGAAGTCCGTGTTCTACACGTCCTATCTCGGTATCAGATTGCTGACATCTTCACCAAAGGTCTCCCGTCACCTTTGTTTGAAGACTTCAGGACTAGTCTCAATGTTCGGCCTCCGAACCCTTCGACTACGGGGGTGTATTAGAGAATATATTAAATAGATAACTTTGTATCTCATAGTAAGTTCCTTATATCTAGGCATGTATCTTAGACTAGTCATTCAACACATCTCAAACTGTACTTTTGTATAAATAGACAATTTGTCATCAATAACCATTATGGAAGAATCCAATTTGTTACAATTTCTTTTCAATTGTTCTTGCTCTGTGTTTAATTAGAATATATGATTAATGAGGTATTAATATGAGTTTGGAGTAAAAGAAATGAGAAATGTAAACAATATAATTCCTATGTCCAAAATATTTGTTTTCCTTTTCATTTGATTTGGGTTTTTATTAAACTCCGGCTCTGTTATAGGGTAAATTGAATTGAATAGCTTTTACCTGCAGTAATTTGACAAAGTGGTTACTTTACTTGCTAATCAGGATACGTGGAACAGTGATCCGGCTTTCTCCGGAGAAGGCTCTTGTGCTCTCCGATGATCGTCTCTGTGCGGGGAGCGGTCCCTGCGTATACTCCGACAATCAAGACAGTTAGTCGCTCTAGAGAATTATATATTTGCTGAAAGAACGAGTTAGGAAGTATGTTACCCGATCCCATGTCTTGGTTGTCTCCTCCTTATTTATAGTGAGTCCATTTGGGCCCTGCTGGGCCTAATTGGCCAGTTGGGCCCTCAGTTGATCTTCCAAATCAAGTAGTCCCCCCCCTTCGGTTAGGGGTTCCGAGTATTTCATGCGAGGTGTTGTCGGGGAGCTCGAAACACTTTTACCGTGTAGTGTGCAGGGGGTAATTGAGAAAACGCTACTCGCGTTGGCAGACTAGAAAGGAGAACATCGGGGGTTGGGGTGGCCCTTCCAATTGCCGCATGCGCTCCTAGTTTTTTATGCGAAAATTAATTACCCCTTCATTAATGCTTCTGCATGCGCCGTAAAGTGTCGTTGGAAACCGTGCTCCGCCGGCGCCTCCGTTTGCGATATAAATAGGGGAACAAAGGTTCTATTTTTTCTTTACAAAGTCGCATCTGTTGTGTTTTGTTCGCCTACTTCGCTCCTTGGATTCTTGGCTTCCTTTGCCGTCATTGCAATCTGTGCTCCGCTTTCTGTCAGAAACTACCAAACGCTGGGCTTGTCTGTTCGTGGCGCTCATCTGAGGGTGTTTTCTCCTTGTTGTCTAGACGCCGTTTGAGGTCAGTCTTGCCTTTTCCCCACTTTTTCTGTTTCGCTATTTCATTTTTTTATCTTGGAAGGGATAGTATGTCAAAGGGTTCTTCACGGGGAGCCCTAAGACGACTGCCGCCAGTGACACCGGGCGACTTCACACTACGTGACGCCTCTCGAACGCGATCTGTAAAACGAAAAAGGCGAGTGGGGACGGAAAAAGAGGGCGGTGTCACTGTTGGAAAGAAAATAAAAACCATCGTGGTGCACGCGCCACCCAGTGTTGAGCGGGCGTCAGGAGGAGCCACCGTTGGTATCCTCGAAGTAACTGTGGTTGTACCGGAGGGAGTGATTACCGAAGAGCGACCTTTGGCCTTGATTTACGAAGAAATGTGTGAAAGAGTGTGGACGCGGTCGCCAGGTGTGACAAGTGTGGACGGGAAACGCTTCGAGGGGAGGCACCGTCCGAAGAGGCCGGAATCCTTTTCGATGGACGACGCCTATAGCATCATTGTATCCTCGGACCTACCCGCCATTTCTGCAGTGTACCGACTAGGGTAGCCGTATGAGTTGGTTGCATTGGACGAAGATGACCGTGCTCATCATGTTGGTGGGGCAAATGAGCTGGTAGTATACGAGGAGCAGTTGGAGATGCGACTGCCTCTTCTTCCCTTCTTCGTGGAGGTATTAAAAGAGTATGACTTGTGTCCCGGTTAGATTCATCCAAACGGGTGGAGGATGATGGTGGAGTTTTACTCGTTATGCCGGTCGGCTGGATATCGAGCTACCGGGCTGGTGTTTCGAGAATTCTTTCGGCCGAACAAGGGACCCCGCTCCCAACATGTGACCTTCTCGCATCAAAAGTTTAAGGTACTCGGCGGGCTGAAGGATAAGATTCCCGAGTATAGGCATCGGTACTTTCTAGTGCGGAAGTTGGATGGCGACTTCCCTTTCCACGTGACATGGAATGAGGATCCTATGGATTCTAGTAGGTGGCTAAAAACGCGACCAATGTTTCCATCGGAAGAGCATCTCATAAAGTATTTAAAGGATTTGCCGACGGACAAGGAACGTAAGAAGGATATGGACGAGCTCGTTGGTCATTTCCTTGCCACTGGATATTACATCTGGAAACAGTGGCGAATGGTCCAGTTGTCTGGCTGGTCGCAGGCGGATTTCGTGAAGTGGAAACGCGGGTATAACTTTTCAGCCGGAGAACTAGCGGAGTTGGAGGCGATAACTGTAAACGTTGCCATTATAGGTGAGGGGTCCGGGTTGTGAGCTTTATTATGCAGTTTTTACATGTGTTTGATTGAAATATATTGATCATGGTGTTACTGATGCAGGTCCAGGTGATCCTCGCATTAGTATGGACTTCGATCTGAATGAGTTCGGTGTTGGCCTCGACACTGCGGAGGAAGCATTTGCTGGTGCATCCAGATCCCTAGCGTCGTTTTCTTCGCTTGAAGATGCGAACCAAGTGGTTCAGAGCATGGGGGGCATGCTTGCGACGCACGAGGACATTGACGCTACTGGTGACATAACGCAAGGGATGCCTGTGGTAGAGAATGAGGCAAAGGAAACTGCGGAGGTGATGGCTGTCGAAGAGGAAAAGGTCGAGAATCAGATTCAGGGACCGCTTACCCGAAAACGTAAGAAAGATAAGGGTAAGGCCGTTGCTGGGATGGAAGGCGAAAAGATACGCACTGGTGATGATACCGTTGGGGCAAACTACGGCTCTAAACGAGCGTGTACTAACGGCGGGACCGAGCTTGAAGCGGGGATGATGGATCGGGTAGGCGATCACCCAGAGATGATGAAAAGAATGGATATCAAGATTGCTAAGTTCCGGGAATACGTTATGGGCTTGTCGGTGCACTCCGATATGACGACGTCTGACCTTACACGGGCGATGGCTCACGTCGCTAAGGTGCCCGGAGAAGTTGCCCGAATGGACGGTGTGACCAAGATGAATCTTATTGTGGAGACTCTGTCGGCGCTTGGTGTGGTAAACTCTTTTGACCTTCTCGCTTAGGTTTGTTTCTAACAACTGTGTCCTGAGTTGTGCAATTTTTATGCAGGCCATTCAAAATGCTAACACTGTCTTCGACATATGTGTGAATGATGAGAATCTGTTTCGGGATATGGATCAAGGTCTCCGGAATGCGATGAAGGAGCTGGAAACGGTGACTGGGAAGCTGGCTACCGCTGGAGAGTTGTTGGAACGTCGTGAGGGCGAGATTGCCGTGCTGACCGAGCAGCTGAAAGTGGAGACAGGAGGCCGAGTGGAGCTGGCGAAGAAGTTGGAACAAGGTGCGGAGGAGCTCTACTCTTACAAGGTTATGCTCAAGTTTGCCACCCTATGGACCCGCCGAGTGAAGGAGAAGTTCGACGAGAGAGCCAGGCAAGCAGTCGCGCTGTCCGATGAGAACGAGAGACTCAAGCGAGAGCTTGAGGTGGCTTGGAAAGAGGCTAGCGAGTTGCGTGCCTTTGCGGGTCAGCGCGAGGAGAAGCTGATCAAAATGGATCGAATGATGCTCATTGCTGCTGCTTACTCTGCGGGGTATGAGGTTCCTCCGGAGCTCATATTCTCTCCGAACGTGTACGATAAGGCGGCCCAGGCGAAAGCCGTAGAGTTCTGCGGTCGTTTTAAGAAGAAATAGTTGTAATTGAATATACCATGTGCTTTTGTTTTTTTATTTCAAAGATGTAATAATTTGGCTGTACATTTGGTATCTTTGGGGATCTTTTGGCAGTTTATTTTGATCATCATTTTGCACTTTTAATTTGATTTGAGTCTTCGTGATGTGTTTGTCATGTCTTGTCCATTCTTGCTATAAATAGGAGTCGGTTTTTGTTTGTGTTTCTCATTCATGTGGCGTTCTTGCTTCGAGTGCTCGTATTCTTAGTCATTTGTTTACTCCTGTCTTCGTGTGATGTCGCTTCGGGATGTTGTGGACTCCGCTAAGGTGCTTGAGGTGCAGAAGGCCATTTCGGCGATGCCTCATCCCTATGTGTACTGTCCCCCGAGGGATGATCATGATCTGGACATGAAAGTGCGATATGCTTCCCCGGTGTGGATGAATCGAGGTTTTTCACGGAGAAGCCGAAATGGGGAGAGTGAGAGTTCCGCGCCCTATACTAGATCTGTAACGGATTCGTGTGATGTGGTTGTCAGTGCCTTGTCTTCTACTGAGAAGAAAGCTTGGTCGCAGGACGGGATTGGGTTTTTGAATCCCGACGAGTCGGTGGTACCCGTGACGAATCCGCATCCTGCCTGGGTAAGGAGGCTTCTTACCGACGAGCTTGATAGAGTTACGAATCTTCCTCCTGAGATGGAAGGCCGTTGTTCTGGATGCCATGCTTCGCCGAGTCGACCCTATGGGGCGACGTTTGTCGATCCGCTGAAACCTCATAGTGTGGTTTTTCTTGAATTTTCTAGACAGGGGTTTCTGGGGCCTATTCCAGCTGATCCGGCGCATCGAGTGACGCATGTTGGGAAAGCATACCTGTATCATAGGAAAAATAGGCATAATACCGATGAATGTATCGACTGGCGGGCAGTGCACCAGGCTTTAATGGATGCTGAGGCCATTCCTAATCCTGATTGTGCTAATGGAATGTTGTAAGAGATTGGATTATCCTGTGTCGAGCGTCTGTGCTCCAGTGTTTGTATTAGGGACTTCTTGTTTAAGCTTTCCAAATTTATGTGGTTTATTATTCCTAATGAAAATTTGCAATTTCGGATTTCTTTTGTTAGTACTCCCAACAAAATCGATCCAGTTTCATATTTGATGGCCCATTGCCTCCTTATGGGCACGCAGTTAAAGTGCTAAAAATTTGCACGACGCTGTGTGAGTGAGGACTGCATTTGACACCGCCCTTGATTGGTTTATTGGTGAGGGGCATTTTCGAGAAGCTTAGGAAAACCGTTTTGAGTCAATCCGTGCGAGGACCGTGTAAGGTAGCTCACTGCTTAGTTAATCGGTAACAACATGGGGTTGTTTGTGCGATTTAATGGGCGTTTCGAGATGATCGAGAAGCCTGGAGAATAACGTTTTGAGTTATTCAGTGCGAGGACCATATAGGGTAGCTCGCTTCTTGTTTAATCGGTAACAACATGGGGTTGTTTGTGCGATTTAATGGGCGTTTCGAGATGATCGAGAAGCCTGGAGAATAACGTTTTGAGTTATTCAGTGCGAGGACCGTATAGGGTAGCTCGCTTCTTGTTTAATTGGTAACAACATGGGGTTGTTTGTGCGATTTAATGGGCGTTTCGAGATGATCGAGAAGCCTGGAGAATAACGTTTTGAGTTATTCAGTGCGAGGACCGTATAGGGTAGCTCGCTTCTTGTTTAATCGGTGACAACATGGGGTTGTCTGTAAAAAACAAATTCTTATTCATGATTCACATTACAGGAGCCTATTGATAATATTTCTTCAATGTTTGGATGTTCCAGCTATTGTCATAGACCAAACCGTCTAAAGAGGCGATTTTGTAGGCTCCGTTGTGGAGCACAATATCGATCTTGTACGGCCCCTCCCATGACTGTCCGAGCTTGCCGTGAGCTAGCGGGGATTGGGAAGCAGCGGCGTCCCGGAGAACAAGATCTCTGACTTGAAAAGTGCAGGGACGAACCCGCCTATCGTGGTATCACGCTATACTCTGCTTATGGGCCGTGATGTACAATAAAGCATTAAGGCGCTCTTCCTCTAACCGCTCACTTGCTTCCGCAAGCTCCGCGTTGTTGTCGGCCTCCTCGAAGGTGGTCTACCGAGGAGAGTGAAGGATGACCTCAGATGGTGCCATTGCTTCTGCCCCATAAGTGAGGAAAAAAGGAGTGCGCCCTGTGCCGGAGTGCGGGGTTGTGCGGTATGACCACAATATCACCGTGATATGGTCAGGCCATGCTCAAACCTGGTCGGACAGGCGCGTTTTAATTCCTCGCAGGATTGTTCGGTTGCTTACTTCAGTGAGGCCGTTGCTCTGAGGGTGTGCCACCGAGGTGTATCGCCCTTTGATGCCCCACTCTGCGCAAAACTCACGGAATTGACTGCAGTCGAACTGCCTCCCGTTATCGGTGATGAAAGAGTGAGGGACTCCGAATCGGTATATGACTATTCGCTTGAGGAAGCCGATTACATTATTGGTGGTTATCTTGGCGATTGCTTCAGCCTCGATCCATTTGGTAAAGTGATCGACTGCCACCACTACAAAGCGCTTCTATGCTAAAGCCATCGGAAATGGGCCGAGCAGGTCAATGCCCCATACTGCAAATGGCCAAGGTGTGATAATGCCTTTGAGTGGAGCCGCCGGTGCGTGATGAGTATTGGCGTGTAGTTGACATGCCTGACAGCTGCGAACCAGACGCATCGCATCGGAATCCATTGTTTGCCAATAAAGCCCCTGGAGCCGGGCTTTCTTCGCAATCGTCCGAGCGCCCTGATGCGAGCTACAGACGCCCTGATGTATCTCCTTTAGACAGTGATCCCCTTCCTCTTCGGATATACAGAGCAACCAAGGGTGTGTAGTGGACTTCCGATAGAGTAAGCCATCATGCATTGCATATCGCCAGGAACGCCGAACCACGAGGGATGCCTGCGTCCGATCTTCCGACAGTGTTCCATCTTGAAGGTACCTGATTATCGGACTTTTCCACCCGCTTGCTGCTGCGTCTGCTGTGTCGATATGTAGCAAGCACTCTGTGTGAATGGCAGGGGCCACAGCAGTCACGATGAGGGTATGCGGATCACTGGACTGCGCACCCGCTGCAAGAGCGGCAATGGCATCCGCTTCTTCGTTCTCTTCACGTGGGACAGGCATAAGGTCAAAGGTTACTCCTTTGTCTTCGAGATCCTTTAACAAGGATTTGGCAAGGGCTAAGTATTGACACATCGTTGGGTCCTTGAATTGCAATGCCTGCACCTGCCCGTCCCGGGCCGCAGGTTCCGTCCACACTCATGGTCCATATGTCGCCGTTGCAAGTTTTTATCGGCGTGTGGCTGCTGGTTGATGACCCGGTAAACTCCACTATGAAATCGGACAGCACTTGGGCTTTGATCACTGTGCGAGGTTCAAAACGTATATCAAACTGGGATAGCCGGACCGACCAGTTGGTGATCCGACTGGAGACTTCTGGTTTCTGGACTGCCTTTTTGAGAGGGTATTTGGTCCTGACCACGATCGTATGCGCTTGGAAATATGGTCGAAGGCGCTCGGACGCCTGTGAGATGGCGAACAGAGCTTTCTCAACCTCGGAGTACCGGATCTCAGCACCCTTCAGGACCTTGCTCAAGAAGTAAATCGGGTAGAGCTCCGGTTCCTCTTCTTGAGCTAAAATGATTGCTACCGTTTCATCGGCGATAGTGAAGTATAAAAGAATGTCCCGTCCCTCCTTTGGTACTGACAGTAGGGGGGAGTGGCGAGGAAAGTTTTGATGGCGCTGAATGCCGCCTGACAATCCGTAGACCACCTGAAAGGATGATCCTTCTTGATTGCTCTATAAAAAGGTAAACATCGCTGCGCCGAGCAGGAAATGAACCGTCCTAAGGCGATAATCCTCCCGTTGAGCCTCTGAACTCCCTGTAAGTTGCGCGGTGCTTCCATCGCCAAGATTGCCTCGATCTTTGCGGGTTTGTGCTCGATACCTTTCTCGGACACCGCGCAACCAAGGAATTTGCCGATACGAATTCCGAAGAAACATTTCTCCGGGTTTAGCTTGAGGTTGTAATTCCTGAAAATTTTAAGCACTTCCGCCAAGTCACGCGGGTGGTCGCTTTCAACAGTGCTTAGACGACCATGTCATCGATGTATACTTGTATAGTATTGCCGATGAGGTGAGCGAACATCTTATCTATCAGTCGCTGGTAGGTGGCCCCCGCGTTCTTCAACCCAAAAGGCATGACGTTGTAGCAATAAGTGCCTTCATACGTAATGAAGGAGGTTTTCTCGGCATCGGCCGGGTCCAGAGGGATCTGCTGAAAACCAGCGATGGCGTCAAACTGAGATAAGATTTTCCGACCAGCTGTCTGGTCGAGAAGCTGATCTATGTTAGGTAGCGGGTAAGAATCCTTGGGGCATGCTTTATTAACATTCATAAAATTTACACACATGCGGTACTTTCCGCTGGCTTTC
The DNA here is from genome assembly GCF_963576675.1 of Euphorbia lathyris. Lineage (NCBI taxonomy): Eukaryota > Viridiplantae > Streptophyta > Magnoliopsida > Malpighiales > Euphorbiaceae > Euphorbia > Euphorbia lathyris. The sequence goes on along the minus strand of NC_088914.1, from coordinate 62,671,492 downwards.
TTTACAAGTACGACGTTAGAAAGCCAATCCGGATAGTGGACCTCACGAATAAATTTTACGGCCAGTAGCTTCTCGATATCTGCCTTGATTGCAGCTTGTTTGTCCTTTGCTTGCACTCTCATCTTCTGCTTCAGGGGCTCCACGGAGGGGTCGATGCTCAGTCTATGTGTTGCTTGCTCGGGTGAGACTCCCGTGATATCCTCGGCGCACCAAGCAAACACGTCTAAATGCTCCGATAGAACAGCCTTGATCTCGTCGGCCAAATGGGGCGTGAGTTTGGTCCCAATTTTCACTGTCTTGGTGTCCGTGATGGCACAGTTGCTGACCGGTTCAATTGGTATGGGATTGTATCCCCTCATGTCCATTAGACCATCTTCCAGGTAAAGCGCTGTCCGAGGTTGAGTAGCCTCCCACTGCAATCTTTTGGCCAAGATGCGATGTCCTTGGATGGTGATTCTGTCATGCTGGACCGGCAAAGTCAAGCATAATTCGGAGATATCAACCGTGGCCTTCAGGTTAGCCAGCAGAGGTCTTCCGATGATGGCATTGTAGGCCAAGGGGATATCGACCACCACCCATTCTGCGGTATCCTCTACTTCTTTATCGCTTTCGGTAAAGACTGTTGACAGAGAGATGACTCCCTTTACTGGGACTTCAATTTCCGACAGGCCAACCAGGGGGAAAGTCCCGGCTCGGAGGGCTGTGTGAGCATTCCTCATTGCGCGGAGTGCCTTCCAGGTGAGCAAGTTCACCGAGCTTCCTGTATCCACCAGCACTCAATGCGTCTTAAAGCCGGCTGTAGACATTGGAGTCGTAGCCCTATGATGAAAACCTTCAAAGATGATTGGAAAAATACGATGGAAAATGGATCACGGAAAAATCCTCGTTAGGAAGCCCAGACCAACCCTTCCCTAGCCAAAACCAAAAATTTCAAGAGAGCTAAAATGAGTTTTAGGGTATCTTAGTGGGTCGTTTCTCCCGAGAGTGCCGTAATGCACTTTTCCGGACTCAATTCGGAGGTCTAACGAATAAGTTATGACCGGATGAAGTTTCAGATAAAAACCGGGATGAAGATGGACAATAATCTTAGTTCGGGTAATTTTTAACCATAGGTTGTGGGGTATTAAAATGTTCGTCTCGTCAAAACGAGTCCAATGGAACAAGAATCGTCGAAATCGGAGCTCGTTAAGGACAGTTTTGGAGCTAAAATATATTTGGGAGCATAGGGTGCCACGTGTCGGCGCGTGATTGGCACACGCCTGACACGTGGCAGCGCGTCAGCTGCTATCCCTTATCTAAATAAAAAAAAAATTCAAATTAAATGCTGTTGTGCAGGAGGCGGCGTAACCTTTGGAGAAAAGGTTGAAAATTCCTTTTTTATCCCTGATCATTTGGTCAATTCCAAAATTAATCCTGAACCCTAATATTCCTTCTAAATAGCAGCTCTTTAGACACAGTTAGAGAGGACGATTTTTACACCGAAAATTAGCGAAGCTCTGCCAAAATACTCCGAATAGAATACCGTTTCAAAAACTCAAAACCTGTGTTCCATTATTCTTGATTTTCCAATCATCCCACAACCTAGGTAAAGGTTTCTGAGGGACAAATCATGTCTATTATTTTATATTTGGTACTCTGAAATATAGATTGTTCTCCTCCTTTCTGATTTTATTTTTCTTTGTTGATTTTTTTTATTGTCAATAGGCTATCAAATATATTTTCTGTATATATTTGATCCCTAAATTGATTTAATTTAACTATAAAGCAATGATTTACCGGTTAAATCATTTGTTTTGAACCTTTTTATTTATTTCGATCAACCTACTCTTTTTTATACTTTTATTCTTTCTGATATTAATAATATTACGAGTTAATATTATTGATCTAATTGGTTCTTTCCGTTCGTAACAATGATTTGGGATAAACGAATCAACTCGAGATAAATTTTATCTCACAATCGTTTAGGCATCAATAGTTATGATAAAGCTTTCTTTTCTATTCATTTTAATTTCTAACCCAATAATTTCATTTTATTCACTCTGGCCCCTAATTTAGAACTTTTCCTTTTATTCATTCTAGTCCCTATTTTGGAACTTTATATTTTATTCACTTTGGTCCTTAATTTAAAGTTTTCCACTTTCTTTCAATTAGGTCCTTAAATAAACTTTTCAAGTTTATTCAATTTAGTCCTTTGTCCATTTTTACACCATAACTAATTGTACAACTATGTTATTTGCTTCTAATCTCTTATTTTGGTTGATATGAGTATGGAGAAACATTATTTTGGTGCGGATTGAAAACACGGGAATGCCCGGATGTAATTGTATTTAATTTTGCACCTATATCATTGCTATTGGGGTTGTAATATTTTGTTTATTTTCTTTTGTATACAATTGCGCAATATGACATGAAACAAAAATGATTTTTTCCAAACATATCACACATACCTCACGAATTTAAAAAGCTTAAAAGAGTTATTAATAGACTGATTGTATTTAGAAATGCTAAGTAGGAGGCCGGTGGGTTCACCGGGCGATTTTGGGGGTGCTTAATATTTCCTTTCGAGGAGATATTAACCTTCCCCAAGCGTACCTAACTTCCCGAACCCACTTGCTTCCCGCAAGGAATCTCAGTAACATTCTCGGACCTAAAATCCGGGTGTCGACTCTTTCTCCGACACCGGCCCTGCCGAGCTAGCCGTTTTCTCTAGTGGACCTCGAGTCCAAACAACACCGTAGTAGTCATGGCGGACCTCCCGCGGGTGAAAGCCCGTCGAGGTAGGCTTCATCTATAGTGGCGACTCTGCTGGGGATAAAGAGAAGTTGATTCCGAAAAGCAATTTCTTCTGTACTTTTTGAACTATTCTTACTCTCTTTTAAGTTCGCATAGCATTTGCATACAAAAGAAAAACCTTTTGGGCAATTCTCACGAAAGTTCTCCAAGAATCCATTCGATACTTGGGGCCTACCTAGTGTTAATGCCCCCTTGTAAAAAGTTTTGGACTATTCTAACTCCATTCGAAAGGAATAGTTTGATCTTTTTGCAATGGTCCCCATGTCTCAACCAAACCTCGTGTAATGGCTTTAATTACTTCCCTTAGGATAAAGCATGACCCTAATAATGATTTTGATTTTCCATTGTATTTTGGCCTTTTGTTTGTCTTTTGCTATAGCCTATGACATACCTGAAGTTTCATACCTCTTTCATAGAGATTTTACCTCTTTGTTGAAACCCGAAAGGAGCAAAATTCTAATCTAGCATGACCTATTCTGAAAGGAACTAAGTAGTCTCTTTAACCATGACTTATACTAGACCCAAAAATTTCATGTTTTCCAAAAAGAGATTTTACCTCTTTCATCAATAAGGGAAAAATGAAATCTAAGGTCGGTACAAACCATGATTCAAAGAGACCACTTTGACATCTTTTGTCTAAGTCATGTCATATTAGAATTAAAATTTCAGTTTGCTATAATCTATGTCAAAAGAATAGGGTTTCGAGTCTTTTAGTATAGGATGTACTACACCCAAAGTCTCAATTTACTCAAAAGAGCTTTTCACCTCTTTCAAATCAAAACAGTAATGGAGATCAAGGTTGGTACAACCTATAGTAAACGAAACGAACATGTCATTTAAAGGTAGTGCATGTCATACTTGATACGAGAGAAACCCCAGTAGAGATTTCAACTCTATCCCTAGGGGTACTTTCGAAATAAAGGTGGCATAACCTATTCTTTAAACACATTGACTTGTCTAGGATGCCCTTTGCTATATCCAAGTTTTGGAAATCACCCTAAGGAGGCTTAAAACTCTAAATGATGAAACTGGTGAATTCTACAGACTAGATTGGTATAGTTTGTCCTAAACAAGACCCTAACTGTTAAGATAGCCCATGTAGTATCCTATGGTCCCACGTGGTTTATCTTAAAGGTGAACTAAAGGCTAACCTTGTATGATGATTGATTTACATCGCTTTGAGAGTTATGCATGTCGTCGGTTTCGTGCATCCCTCGTTGATGCAAAACGAACCAAAGCCAAAAATCCTAGGAAATGACCTGAACCACTACGTGTATGGGAGGAATAAGGTTGGAAGGAATAATGTTGTGATATGTGTTATGTGTGTTATGACTAACTGTTTGTTCATTTTGTTTTCTGTTTCTTTCTTTCTGTAAAAAAAAAGCACACACCACAAATCATGCATAAATCATACATCCATTTGTAGAACGCACAAATAGGTAGCTCCGACATTCAGCTTGTCCATGCATTAAAATCATCCCAATCCACAATGTCTAGAATGTCTCACGCATGCATCTTTTCCTTTTTCGTGTTTAGATCACAGTCATGGCACAATCTAGTGATTTAGACCATAATCTTGAGAGCAAAGTGCAAAAGAGCTTAGTGGAGTGCCTCCTGTCTGATGAGATCAAGCATGCTCTTAACATTAAAGAGGCTTTTGAGAATGATGTGACTGATGAAGCAGTTGGCCGAGTTAGAGAAGTAAGGAAGGAAATTCAAAACTCCAAGGGGATGGTTAGAGATCCTAACCTCCGAGAAGCAATTAAGCAAGTCCTCCCTAATATTCTTGCTTCCATTGAATTCAAGACTGAGCTAAAAAAGTTGATCCGAGAGACCCTGAATGAGTCGTTGATTGTTGAGACCCCCAAAGCTGCTAGTGTGGAGCCTATTTTCCAGTTCACACCATAGTTTGCTCCACCAACATCCACTCCACGAAGACCTGCCGCGCATTTACCTACTCCTCAACAACAACAAGTTCCACCCAATTGGGGCAGTAAGTTTAACAGAGTTGTTCACCCTTCATCACACCCTCAGTCTGTTAAAGTGAAAAGGAAATTCTCCACTTTTACTCAACCATTGTCTGAAGTGCTCGAGAGGCTACAAAGGCTTAATTTGCTCCATCCATTGCCAGCTAGTGATGCCTTAGCCTCTGCACGAGCTGAACGTAACGGATACTGCCATTTCCACCAACAACATGGTCATGAGACAAATGATTGTACTTAGACCCGGCAAAGTGACACACGACCCGATGACACAACACGAACACGACATGCTTTTTTAGTGTTAGTGTTTAGGGTTTTATGACACGACACGAAAGTTGACACGACACGAAATGACACATTAATTTTCGTGTCATTTTCGTGTCAACCCGAAAACACGAAACTGACACGGATATTGAAAATTATTGTTATATTCTCTCGTGTTTTTATGTCACTTTATTAATAAAGATAATAAAATTATAATTATTAATTGCAAATATTGATTTGAATTTTCTAAATTGTTATAAACACATTACATGACCCTCTAACATGATATTATCGAACTTTTCGATAATTATTATTAACATACTAATCTAAAAATGATATAAAACGTTTAAAAACAGTACCATATCTTTTTATATTTTTAAGAGTTATTATTAATATATATGCATAACAAAATTACATGTAACCCGAAAACACGACACGAAATCGACACTAACCCGAACAGGTTAACACGACTTTGACACGAAAGTTTTTGGGTTGGGTTTGGGTTTACTCTTTTGTGACACGACCCCAAAATGACACGACACGAACACGACTTGAACACGATAATTGCCAGGTCTAATTGTACTAGGTTGAAGAATGAGATTTAAGATCTTATTGATGCGAGGAAAATAAGTGACCCGAATTCTTTCTACATATGAATCCTCCAGCAATGCCTTGAACAAAGGAATCCCTAATGAACTAGAAAGAGCCGAAGAAGAAGTTCTCAAGATTGAGGATGCTAATGGAGTAGAGGCACCTAAAGCTCCTTGGAGCAACATGAGAGTGGAGGATTGCATTTTTAGTCTTTATCTTTTATCTTTGTTTTTGTTCAATAAGACATCATGAATTACTCCCAATAAAATTTTGTTTTTGTGCGATATTGATAATTTTGTACATTCTCATCTGCACCACATATCAGCATTTGACATTCACTCATTTGAAACACTTCCTTTGTTATTATGGCACAGATGAAAGTCCCAAAAATATACTTATTGCTCAGAACTTAATCACTGAAGAGAGAAAATTAATGGAGTGAATAAATAAAATAAATCATGAGAAGGATTTCTTTGGCCTTACAATGATAAGCCAGACCTAAGTTCATCAAGCGAAGAGTTCTAACCTACTTGCACACAAAGAAGGTCAACCAACAATTGACAAAGCTCAAAGAGGCAAGTAGTAAGCTGAAATGATACTGGTCTCAAGCACTAAGAGTTCTGTGAGAAGGTCACCTCCAATTCCACGAGGGACACTATCACATGGGTATCCCATTCATATTGAAGCATAAAGGGTTAACCGACCCATAGATGATAATTGACCCTATTCCATGAGCAACAACAGGGTCCAAATCGATGATGTGATAATCCAAGACTACAAAGAAGGTGCCTGGAAAATTCAGGGGCAAAGTTTAACAATAAGAAATGAAGATGAAGCCATCCAAAACCATCTTGGAAAAATATCCCGCAGAATTTGAATGAGATTAAAAGCCAACACAGTCAACTTAATGGCTTCAAGGTGAAAAAAAAATCAATAGTGCTATACAAGTGGCTAATCAAGCCTTCAAGAAAAGCTCACTTTAGTCAAGGAAGAAAATTTGGAGTCTATCAACCATATTCTCAGAAGTTCATATCCATCATGGAAATTTCAAGTCAAGATCAAGAGTGCAGTTAAGTGAAGACAAGGATGACCACATGTTCAGAAAGACGATCACCCTTAGTGAAGCCAAGAGATCTTTCTCATAAAAAATGCAAAAAAAATGAAGAAAAACCCTGATAGGTTGAAAATCCGAAAAGGACGACCTATGCAACAATAAGGGACTTCCCCAATGAGTGAAAACTCGTAAAAGGTATTCATTTGAAAATTCCGGGAACAAGAGTGAGGAAATAAAATAGCTGAAATGTGAAAACCTGTAAAGGCGCACTTCAGTGACAGTGGTTAGGAATCTGAGCAATAAACAATTCAATGTATATTTGCCAAGTGTTCTGTTTGAGTTGAACGGTTAGAAGCTGTATATATGATGAAATTTTTGAATCAATAGATATCTCATCTCAATAGAATTCTAAAAAAAAAAAATCAAATAAATAAGATCTGAGTAAAAAAGACTACTCCTCTATCTCTATGCTCCCTGAAGCTTGGTCTCTCTGCTCCTATGTTGTCCTCTCAAGAGCTGACTTTGACAGAAGCATCTTGCAATCATCCAGAGTAGTGAACTCTGGTCCAAACTGAGGAATATATCGGGTTCTTCACCCTTCATCTGTATACACAGACCAATCAGTATAGTGAGTGTCAACGGTTCACTCCCAACGGTGGTGTTCCACAATATAAATGCAAATGAAGCCTCGCCTCAAGTTTTTCATGGGCATCCACCCAAACGCTGTTTAGCACCCAAGATATCTCCATCAAGGGGTACATCCACATGATCTGATCACCTGTCATCCAGTTCAAAAGGCTTTTCCACTGGTCAAAAGACTGACCACCAACTCACTTTCGATGCTAAGTATGGAAATCAACAAAGAAATGACTCTCGGGTCCATGCACTTCAAGATACCCAATTTCTCTTGCATCTATGAAAGAAAAAAAATATTGGATTGAAAACCTCAAAAGAGGCGGTCCAGGTAAAAGGAGAGATAGAGAAAAAAACTGTGAGATGTTAAAAAGCTTAATTGAAAACCCATATGGGCAGTTTAGGCAAAAGGAGAGATAGAGAACAACAGAGAGATCCCGCTGAGTTGAAAACCCGAAAAGGGCGGCTCAGGCAAAAATTAGGGGAAAAAACGAACATATCGACACTTCCTGAAAAAAAATATGAGCATCATCGAGCTGAAACCTTGCCCCTAGAGCTTCTCACGTCAGACTTATCTATCCCCACCAAGCTGAAATCTTGCCCCCAAAACTTCTAATGTCAGACTTATCTATCATCATCAGTTGCAGACAGTATAAGCTCTCACAAACTGGGGCATATCGTGAAAACACCATTCATTGATCCTAAAGATTCCCCATCTCTCGAGTCTGGAAAAGAGAATCTACAAAATCATTTCATCCATTCATGCATAATCTTCACACATGTACCAATGTATCAACACAGAGTAAAATGCATGTCTATCACACACATTCATTCACACACTCATGCATACATGCATACATTAGGCTACATAAGCATCACTACACATTTGTCATTTGATTTGATGTCAACTCTACGAGAAAATGGGCATCTTGCTTTATTACAGGGAATACCTGAAACTCCAGGGATCGTCACCAAAACAACATCTTCTGAAGCAAGAGAATCCAGGGGCATGGAATGAGAAAATTTAGTTCTAAGCAAAACAACAGAATTGTCAACAGACAGAAAAATTTCTCAACAGCGGCCTGAAGAAAGAGTCAGCCCATGAGAAGAATTTCAATAATTCAACAAAGCCAGATGGCTCCTGAAGGGAGAGTGGGGTTTTGTCTTCTGCAGATCAGATGGCTTCTGAAGGAAGAGTTGGGTCGCAGAAAAGATTATCATCAATTAAACAAGGCCAGATGGCTCCTGAAGGGAAAGTGGGGTTTTATCCTCTGCAGATCAAATGGCTTCTGAAGGAAGAGTTGGGTCGCAGAAAAGATTATCATCAATTAAACAAGGCCAGATGGCTCCTGAAGGGAGAGTGGGGTTTTGTCCTCTGCAGATCAAATGGCTTCCGAAGGAAGAGTTGGGTCACAGAAAAATTATCATCAAAGCCAGATGGCTCCTGAAGGGAGAGTGGGGTTTTGTAGCTCACAAGTGGATTATTTGACAAGAATGATCAACTTTTGGGACAGGTCGTTGAAGACACCTACAACATAGGATCGTTGAAGACATCCGCAACTATAGGTCGTTGAAGACACCTACAGCCCAGGATCGTTGAAGACATCCGCAACTATAGGTCGTTGAAGACACCTATAACCCAGGATCGTTGAAGACATCCGTAACTATAGGTCGTTGAAGACACCTACAAACCAGGATCGTTGAAGACATCCGCAACTATAGGTCATTGAAGACACCTACAACATAGGATCGTTGAAGACATCCGCAACTACAGGTCGTTGAAGACACCTACAAACCAGGATCGTTGAAGACATCCGTAACTATAGGTCGTTGAAGACACCTACAACATAAGATCGTTGAAGACATCCGCAACTACAGGTCGTTGAAGACACCTACAAACCAGGATCGTTGAAGACATCCGCAACTATAGGTCGTTGAAGACACCTAGAACCCAGGATCATTGAAGACATCCACAACTACAGGTCGTTGAAGAGACCTACAATCTGAGATCGCTGAGATCAACCACAACAGGTCATCGAAGACACCTACAATCTAAAATCACTGAAGTGATCAACCACAACCGGTCGTTGAAGAGACCAACAATCCAGGATCGTTGAAGAGATCCACAACCACAGGTCGTTGAAGAGACCTACAATCTAGGATCGTTGAAGAGATCCACATCCACAGGTCGTTGAAAAGACCTACAAATCAGAGATCGTTCAAGAGATCCACAACAACAGGTCGTTGAAGAGACCTACAATCTGAGATCGCTGAAGAGATCAATAGTCAGATGTCCATTTGTTCCCAGTCGTTTAAGAGACTGGATCAATGAATCAGTCACAGCAGCCTCCAACTCCAGATGAGTATTTACTTTATCATACTTTGTTCTATTACACACATTCTCTTTCTACATCTTCAAAGTAGGGGCAAAAACTGTTTTTCTCAAAACATCTACTTTGAATTCAATTTTCTAAAAATGCACACAACTCACAATGCATGATAAAGTAGGGGCAACTGTAGACACTGGAGTCATAGCCCTATGATGAAAACCTTCAAAGATGATTGGAAAAATACGATGGAAAATGGATCACGGAAAAATCCTCGTTAGGAAGCCCAGACCAACCCTTCCCCAGCCAAAACCAAAAATTTCAAGAGAGCTAAAATGAGTTTTAGGGTATCTTAGTGGGTCGTTTCTCCCGAGAGTGTCGTAACGCACTTTTTCGGGCTCAATTCGGAGGTCTAACGAGTAAGTTATAACCGGATGAAGTTTCAGATAAAAACCGGGATGAAGATGGACAATAATCTTAGTTCGGGTAATTTTTAACCATAGGTTGTGGGGTATTAAAATGTTCGTCTCGTCAAAACGAGTCCAATGGAACAAGAATCGTCGAAATCGGAGCTCGTTAAGGACAGTTTTGGAGCTAAAATATATTTGGGAGCATAGGGTGCCACGTGTCGGCGCGTGATTGGCACACACCTAACACGTGGCAGCGCGTCAGCTGCTGTCCCTTATCTAAAAAAAATTCAAATTAAATGCTTTTGTGCAGGAGGCCGCGTAACCTTTGGAGAAAAGGTTGAAAATTCCTTTTTTATCCCTGCTCATTTGGTCAATTCCAAAATTAACCCTGAACCCTAATATTCCCTATAAATAGCAGCTCTTTAGACACAGTTAGAGAGGACGATTTTTACACCGAAAATTAGCGAAGCTCTGCCAAAATACTCCGAATAGAATACCGTTTCAAAAACTTAAAACCTGTGTTCCATTATTCTTGATTTTCAAATCATCCCACAACCTAGGTAAAGGTTTCTGAGGGACAAATCCTGTCTATTATTTTATATTTGGTACTCTGAAATATAGATTGTTCTCCTCCTTTCTGATTTTATTTTTCTTTGTTGATTTTTTATTGTCAATAGGCTATCAAATATATTTTCTGTATATATTTGATCCCTAAATTGATTTAATTTAACTATAAAGCAATAATTTACCGGTTAAATCATTTGTTTTGAACCTTTTTATTTATTTTGATCAACCTACTCTTTTTTGTACTTTTATTCTTTCTGATATTAATAATATTACGAGTTAATATTATTGATCTAATTGGTTCTTTCCGTTCGTAACAATGATTTGGGATAAACGAATCAACTCGAGATAAATTTTATCTCACAATCGTTTAGGCATCAATAGTTATGATAAAGCTTTCTTTTCTATTCATTTTAATTTCTAACCCAATAATTTCATTTTATTCACTCTGGCCCCTAATTTAGAACTTTTCCTTTTATTCATTCTAGTCCCTATTTTGGAACTTTATATTTTATTCACTTTGGTCCTTAATTTAAAGTTTTCCACTTTCTTTCAATTAGGTCCTTAAATAAACTTTTCAAGTTTATTCAATTTAGTCATTTGTCCATTTTTACACCATAACTAATTGTACAACTATGTTATTTGCTTCTAATCTCTTATTTTGGTTGATATGAGTATGGAGAAACATTATTTTGGTGCGGATTGAAGACCCGGGAATGCCCGGATGTAATTGTATTTAATTTTGCACCTATATCATTGCTGTTGGGGTTGTAATATTTTGTTTATTTTCTTTTGTATACAATTGCGCAATATGACATGAAACAAAAATGATTTTTTCCAAACATATCACACATACCTCACGAATTTAAAAAGCTTAAAAGAGTTATTAATAGCCTGATTGTATTTAGAAATGCTAAGTAGGAGGCCGGTGGATTCACCGGGCGATTTTGGGGGTGCTTAATATTTCCTTTCGAGGAGATATTAACCTTCCCCAAGCGTACCTAACTTCCCGAACCCACTTGCTTCCCGCAAGGAATCTCAGTAACATTCTCGGATCTAAAAATCCGGGTGGCGACTCTTTCTCCGACACCGGCCCTGCCGAGCTAGTCATTTTCTTTAGTGGACCTCGAGTCCAAATAGCACCGTAGTAGTCATGGCGGACCTCCCGCGGGTGAAAGCCCGTCCAGGTAGGCTTCGTCTACACCGGCGATGTTGATGGTGACAATAAGTGCCTCCGAATGGCTGGTCCGGAGTGGTGGCTGCAACGTTAGGGTCTGATCAACTGCTTTTCTCTTTCGGGAGCTCTCCGGAGGCGTATAGAGTGCCGGAGCTCCCTCCCTTATGACGTGGATCTCCCCGTGGTACCTTGGTCGCTTTGGTTCATCTGTTCGGCCGGTGTCCCGCTGCTTCGGGCTCTGCTCCCTTTGCCTAACTGCCTTTGGTGGCGCGCCTTGCTCAGTTATCCGCTCAATCTCTTTCTAGAGTTGGTAGCAGTTCTCCGTGGAGTGCCCGGAGGATTTGTGATACTTGCAGTACTCTTTTTCTACACGGGCTTTGCCTTTATCGACCGGTGGAGCCGGATGTGAAAATCGGCGAGGCTGGCTTTGAGCAGCATAATGCACCTCCTTCCCGCGGGATCGGTCACCTCTACGCTCAATGTTAGTTCGCTCGACTCGAGCTGGGAACGGCATCGGGGCCTCCTTGCGTGCCCGGCCTTCATCACGTGCCTCTGCGATCGGTTTGCTCTTTTCCTGTTTGTGCGTGTCGCCTCTAGCCTTGTCTCTTTCTGACTCTTCGTACCCTGCGGGCCGGTCACAGTCGTCATACCGGACGAAGGTTTGTGCCATGGTCATGATTTCTTCGAAAGATCTCGGCATCTTCCGGAAACACTTCTGTTTTAGGGGCTCGCATGAAGTTCCTTTAGCCAAAGCGTCATGAGCCACTTTGAGGTTGAGGCCATATGATGAAACCTGGAAAGAAAGTTGCGCAGTGGCTCAGTTGCTCGCTGCTTGAGCCCGTTGAGGTCCGAGCTGATCTTTCTTACTTTTGCTACCGCGGCGAAACGGGAGAGGAAAAGGTCCTTTAGGAGATCGAATGAGTCAATTGATTTCGGAGCGAGTCCTCGATACCACTCTTGCGCACTGGAAGAGAGTGTGGTGGGAAAAACTTTACACACGATGTCCTCGTCTTTTGAGTACAAGTTGATGGTACTCATGAAAGATGCCACGTGGTCGTTCGGGTCTTCGATTCCCGAATACTGCGATAGCCGTGGAGCCTTCTAGTCTCGTGGGAACCTCATCTCGATGATCCTTTGTACTAGCGGTGTTTTACTGGAGGTGATGCTTCCTCCCATGGCGCCCCCGAGGGCCCTCTTGTCTAGAAAACGCTGGATCTTCAGCTCCAACATGTCTTCGTTACTTGCGGCCGCTGTCTCGTCGCGTCGTGCACCGCTCTCTCCGGCCGTGGCAGCTCCGGCGCCCCTCCCTGCAGGGACTCCAGGTCCTAAGGGCTCCTCCGGAAGCGTGCCTTCTCTTTGTATTTCCGCTGCTTCTTTAAGGTATTGCCAGATTTTGGCATTTTCCTCCTGCAAGCTTCTCTGTTGATCTATGATCTTCATATGAGCCGCCGTATGAATAGCCTGAGTGGTCTGAAAATCTTGTATCGCACTGAGGAGTTGTGTGGTATTGTAAGTTTCTTCTTCTTCAGGGCTCACCTCCTCCATCAGTGGTCCCAGGTTTCTAGGGGAAATTGGAATGGTCGGTACGGAATGCTCGATGTTAGTCATGGAGCTAGTTGCTCCCACTTCCGGCGCTTGCGTCAGAACAGACTCAGTTGGGGTTTGCACTTTGCTGGAAGCTCCGAGGTCACTTGTATTCCACCTTCACCGCACCAAATAATCAAGATACGTGGAACAGTGATCTGGCTTTCTCCGGAGAAGGCTCTTGTGCTCTTCGATGATCGTCTCTTTGCGGGGAGTGGTCCATGCGTATACTCCGACGATCAAGACAGTTAGTCGCTATAGAGAATTATATATTTGCTGAAAGAACGAGTTAGGAAGTATGTTACCCGATCCCATGTCTTGGTTGTCTCCTCCTTATTTATAGTGAGTCCATTTGGGCCCTGCTGGGCCTAATTGGCCAGTTGGCCCCTCAGTTGATCTTCCGAATCACTTGCTATTAATGTTTCATTTTTCCGTGGATGATATGAAATTAGGATCCTTGGTGGTGGTAGTGGTGGTGGTGGTGAGTTCTATGAGATTATGAGATGTTGATTAAGTGATGGTGCTTACTTCTTATTCATACTTTAAGTGCTGGGTAATAATTTTGTCATTGTTTTTTTAATCTTGAAACTCTACTTTATGTTGTTAACTATCTTTTGCATTCCTTTTTAGAAGCCTTTCAATTCACATCTCTACTCTTTTTCCGTAATCCATCTTGTGTAATTTCATTAGAATAGTTGAGGCAACAACAGATGTTTTAAGTGAAAAAACAAATATTACTATTTCAATATAACAACATCAGTATATTGGAACACTTTAGAATATTATGATTTTAAGACAACTAAATCATGTCTTTTAGACTATTATGATTTCAAGCATGTCTATTATGATTTCAAGACAACTAAGGTAACCCAGAAGACGTTCAACTATGTTTGCTAAATCTTTTGCTACATGACATTGCTGAGATTGTAAGCTTCTTAAACTAATAAAACCATTATCTCACAAATGGCATATCTTTCTTTCAAATTAATAAAAAAAATTAATTCATACATAAAAATTATCATAACCATAAGAAGTTATTTGAGTTTGTGATGCACAAGTTTTATCATAAGCATGAGAAATATTTGTGTACATATATTGTTATTTCTAAATATAAATCAAGTTTTTTTTTGGATTGAATAATAGTAACTTAAATGGTGAAATATAAGCTGAAATAATTATTCATTTTAATAATAAACACAACTTTCGTTTCTGTCTTACTTTGACATCATCAAGTTTATTGGGAGAATGTTATTTGTTAATCATTCATGATAATTATCAACATATTAAATTTTAATTTTTTATTATTTATTTAAATATATTTATATCTGAATCAATGAAGAAAATTTTCAAACATCCCGTGCATTGCACGGGTGTTTATGCTAGTTATAAAACTATTACACATTTATGAAACATTATTATTACACATGTTTTCTTTTAGGCTTAATACATCGTCCCTGAACTTGTCCAAAAAACCTGATTAGCCTCTAAACTTTTAAAGTATTCTGATAGCCCCTCAACTTGCATAAAATGTCAAGTTAGTATTTGTGTAAAATATAATCAATTAATCACTCAATTGCAAAAAAAAAGTAAGTTAAATGCGGAAGATATCACGCATCTTAAAAAATAAAAAGAACAAAGTCGGAGCATGCAGTTCTAATATTAAAGAAAACAAGTTTTATAATGGAGCAATTTAGAACTTCCTTTTTAATCTGTTATGTGAATTATGTAATAACATTATAAGACGCGTGCAACAGATCTTTCGCATGCATTTTACTTTTTTGCAACCGAGTGATTAGTTGATTAAATTTTACGCAAGTTCAGGCAGCTAATTGAATATTTTATGCAAGGGGTTATCGGAACACTTTGAAAGTGTTGGGCTTTTCTGACCCATGAGGAGCCCAATTAGGGTTAGGCCCATGCTTTAACCCTATGAGTATATAAGGGTAAGTTTAAGAGTGTTTTTTAGACCTAATTTTCGGCCACCACAAAAGAAAAGAGAAAGTGAAAGTCCATTCTTCTTCCATTTCGCCCAGCCACACGAAATTGCCCATAGCCGGAGATTGAACCGTTGGATCGTCGTGAAATTTGGACAGGAGCTTCCTAACACCCGTTCGCTTGTTTTCACTGGAGCGATCGCCGTTCGGAGGCTTGGAAGACCAGTTCGTACCAGGGGCATATTGTAGTCAGATTTGTGTCTTCCTTGAGGTTCTTCTTTTCTTTTGTGTTGTGATTGATTCCATACTTCTTGAGGGAAAATTCCAAGATTGTATGTTGATTGTGTATGCCTCTAGTGTTATCTAGGGATGAACTTGTGTATTGCCCATTATTATTTGATATAGTAGAAGGTTTAAGCGGACTACGGTCCCCGTGGTTTTTTACTCCTTGCATTGAGGGGGTTTTCCACGTAAAAATCGTGCTTGTTCTTTGTGCTTGTGTGGCTGCCATTTTACTATCGTTGTTGCTTCATTTGTGTTTGGTTGTTGCTCTACTAATTAGTTTCCTCATAGATTTATTCAAGTCGGGAAGGATTAATAACGAAGGTTAATTCCGCATTATTGTTGTTACCGTTGTTAGTTCGTTTTTTCCCATCAGATTGGTATCAGAGCTTGGCTATTTTTTTGTTGGATTTGTTTGAATGATGGAGGCTCATACAAGTAGAATGGTGAATTTAAATGGTTCAAATTACCATGTCTGGAAAGGGAAAATGGAGGACCTTCTTTATGTGAAGGATTATTATCTGCCAGTGTTCAGTAAAGATAGGCCTGAGGGTAAGTCAGAGTCTGAGTGGACTATTTTGCATCGTCAGGTATGTGGTTATATCAGACAGTGGGTGGATGATAATGTTTTGAATCATATTAGTGGAGAAGCAAATGCACAGGAGTTGTGGAACAAGCTTGAGCAGTTGTATGCTAGAAAGACAGGGAATAACAAGTTGTTCTTGATAAAGCAGATGATGAATTTGAAGTACCGAGATGGGGCTCCTTTGTCAGATCACTTGAATGCCTTTCAGAGAATCATAAATCAGCTTTCTGGAATGGGGATCAAGTTTGAAGAGGAGGTACATGCTTTATGGCTCCTTGGTACATTACCGGACTCTTGGGAGACGTTTAGAACGTCACTGTCTAACTCTGCACCAAATGGGATTATTTCCATGGAATTGGCTAAGGGAAACATGTTGAATGAAGAGATTAGAAGAAAGTCACAAGGTTCCTCTTCACAGTCAGATGTCTTAGTCATAGAGAGGCAGGGGAGAAGTCAGAGCAGAGGTCCGAGTAACAGAGGGAAACAGTGCAGCAGTTCCAGGGGTAAGTTTGCCAATGTTGAGTGCTACCATTATGGTAAGAAGGGGCATACCAAAAGATACTGCAGACAGCTGAAGAAAGACAACAGGAAGGGTGCTGAAAACAATCAAAAGAAAGATGACAGTGGTAATGAGAAAGCCGAGGTAAATGCTACTACTGATAATTTCCTGATTTGTGGTGATTGTGATGTTATTAATGTTGCTTATGATGATTCGAGTTGGGTTGTTGATAGTGGTGCTGCATGTCATGTTACATCACGTAGAGATTTTTACTCATCCTACACACCAGGTGATCATGGTGATGTTCATATTGGTAATAATGGAAAATCAAAGGTTGTTGGTATTGGAGAAGTCTGTTTGAAGTTTGACACTGGAATGGAGGTGGTTTTACATAATGTGAAACATGTTCTAGATATGAGAATGAATTTGATTTCTACAGGCTTGCTTGATGATGATGGTTATCACAACAGCTTTGGTAATGGTCAATGGAAGCTCACTCGAGGTTCTTTAGTTGTGGCAAGAGGAAGTAAGCACTCTAGGTTGTACATGGCACATCCAAAAATCTCCAAGAGCATTGTTAATGCAGTGGAGAATTATGATGTGGTTGACTTGTGGCATAAAAGACTTGTCCATATGAGTGAAAAGGGCATGTCTATTTTATCAAAGAAGAAGAAGCTATCTGGGTTGGAGAATATACAATTGAAGAAATGTTCTGACTGCTTGGCTGGTAAACAGACCAGAGTTTCATTTAAGAGTCATCCTCCTCACAGGAAGGAGAAGATACTTGATCTGGTTCATTCCGATGTGTGTGGTCCTATGTCAACTAGGACAATTGGTGGTTCCCTCTATTTTGTTACATTCATCGATGATTATTCAAGGAAGATGTGGGTGTACACCTTGAAGACAAAAGATCAAGTGTTAGATGCTTTCAAGCAGTTTCAAGCATTAGTTGAGAGACAGACTGGGAAGAAGCTCAAGTGTATCCGTTCAGATAATGGAGGTGAGTATATTGGCCCCTTTGATGCTTATTGTAGAGAGCAGGGTATTCGACACCAAAAGACTCCTCCAAAGACTCCATAGTTGAATGGCTTAGCAGAACGGACCAACAGGACTCTAGTTGAGAGAGTCAGATGCAGGGTTGGCTAGATCATTTTGGGGTGAAGCTTTGAGTACTGTGGTACATGTACTAAATCTTACACCTAGTGTTCCTTTGCAATTTGATGTTCCTGATAGGGTATGGAGTGGCAAAGATGTTTCTTATGATCATTTACGTGTCTTTGGATGCAAGGCTTTTGTGCATATTCCCAAAGATGAGAGATCTAAGCTTGATGTGAAGACTAGGCAGTGTGTGTTCATTGGCTATGGACAAGATGAGTTGGGTTACAAGTTGTATGATCCAATTCAGAAGAAAATTGTGAGAAGCCGAGATGTTATCTTTGTGGAAGATCGGACTTTGAAAGATGTTGAGAAGGCAGAGTCAGTTCCTCAGCATATTGATGATCTCCTTGATAGGGTTGAGACAGCTCCTCAGCAAACAGATGGCCTTATTGACTTGGATCCGGTTCCTCCTCGACATGTTGATGTAGGAGATGGTGTTCAGAATGATGACCAACAGGGTATTGATGATGTTGATGCTCCACAACAGGAAGAGATGGATGAGATTATCCATGAGGAGTTACCAGTACCAGATGTTCCACCATTTGTTCCACTTAGGCGGTCTATCAGAGATCGTCATCCTTCCACCAAGTATCCTGCAGATGAGTATGTGTTGTTGACTGATGGGGGAGAACCCGAGAGTTATGCAGAAGCTATGGAAGATGAGCACAAGAAAGAGTGGGTTGATGCCATGCAAGATGAGATGAAGTCCTTGTATGAGAATAATACTTTTGAGTTGGTGAAGTTGCCTAAGGGAAAGAGAGCTTTGAAGAACAGGTGGGTGTTTAGAAAGAAGCAAGAAGAGAACTCTTCACAGCCACGGTACAAAGTTAGATTGGTGGTCAAGGGATTCAGTCAAAAGAAAGGTATTGACTTTGATGAGATATTTTCTCCAGTTGTGAAAATGGCATCTATCAGAGTTGTTCTCGGTTTAGCAGCCAGTCTTGATTTGGAGGTTGAGCAGATGGATGTCAAGACTGCATTTCTCCATGGTGACTTAGATAAGGAGATTTACATGGAGCAGCCTGAAGGGTTTCAGGTGAAAGGAAAAGAGGGGTATGTGTGTAGACTTCAGAAAAGTCTATATGGTTTGAAGCAAGCACCAAGGCAGTGGTATAGGAAGTTTGAGTCAGTTATGGGGGAGCAAGGCTACCAGAAGACTACTTCAGATCACTGTGTTTTTGTTCAAAGGTTTGGCCCTGATGACTTTGTTATTTTGTTGCTTTATGTTGATGACATGTTAATTGTTGGCAATAATGCTGGAAGAATTGCCCAGTTGAAGAAAGAGTTAAGCAAGTCTTTTGCTATGAAAGACTTGGGGCCAGCAAAACAGATTCTTGGGATTAAGATTAGCAGGGATAGAGCTGCCAAGAAATTACATGTCACAGGAGAAGTACATTGAAAAGGTGCTTTGCAGATTCAACATGGATAAAGCTAAAGTGGTTAGTTCTCCTCTTACTACCAACTTTAAGCTCACTGGAAAAGATTGCCCTTCTATGGAGAAAGAGAAGGAAGAGATGGATAGAATTCCATATGCCTCAGCAGTAGGAAGTTTGATGTATGCTATGGTGTGTACACGGCCTGATATAGCTCATGCAGTAGGTGTTGTTAGCCGTTATATGTCAAATCCGAGTAGGAAGCATTGGGAGGCAGTTAAGTGGATATTCAGATATCTACGGGGTACTTCCAAATTGGGTCTTACATTTGGAAATGGGAAGCCAGTGCTTGTTGGGTACACGGATTCTGATATGGAAGGAGATAAGGATAACCTGAGGTCTACTTCTGGTTATTTGATGACTTTTGCAGGGGGAGCTGTGTCGTGGCAATCAAGATTGCAGAAATGTGTTGCACTTTCTACAACAGAGGCAGAGTATATAGCAGCAACGAAAGCAAGTAAGGAGATTTTGTGGTTGAAAAGGTTTGTGCAAGAGTTTGGCTTTAAACAGCAGCGGTATGTGATTCTTTGTGATAGTCAAAGCGTGATTCATCTTGCTAGAAACTCTACTTACCATGCTCAAACAAAGCATATTGATGTGAGGTATCATTGGATTAGAGATGCTCTTGAAGAAGGGATGTTTGAACTTGACAAAGTTCATACCGATGATAATGGTTCCGATATGTTGACAAAGGCTTTAGCAAGGGAGAAGCTAAAGGTGTGTTGCTCTATCGCCGGGATGGCGGATTCCTCATCATAGTCAGAAATGGGGAGATTTGTTGAGCTTTTCTGACCCATGAGGAGCCCAATTAGGGTTAGGCCCATGCTTTAACCCTAGGAGTATATAAGGGTAAGTTTAAGAGTGTTTTTTAGACCTAATTTTCGGCCACCACAAAAGAAAAGAGAAAGTCCATTCTTCTTCCATTTCGCCCAGCCACACGAAATTGTCCATAGCCGGAGATTGAACCATTGGATCGTCGTGAAATTTGGACAGGAGCTTCCTAACACCTGTTCGCTTGTTTTCACCGGAGCGATCGTCGTTCGGAGGCTTGGAAGACCAGTTCGTACCAGGGGCAGATTGTAGTCAGATTTGTGTCTTCCTTGAGGTTCTTCTTTTCTTTTGTGTTGTGATTGATTCCATACTTCTTGAAGGAAAATTCCAAGATTGTATGTTGATTGTGTATGCCTCTAGTGTTATCTAGGGATGAACTTGTGTATTGCCCATTATTATTTGATATAGTGGAAGGTTTAAGCGGACTACGGTCTCCGTGGTTTTTTACTCCTTGCATTGAAGGGGTTTTCCACGTAAAAATCGTGCTTGTTCTTTGTGCTTGTGTGGCTGCCATTTTACTATCGTTGTTGCTTCATTTGTGTTTGGTTGTTGCTCTACTAATTAGTTTCCTCATAGATTCATTCAAGTCGGGAAGGATTAATAACGAAGGTTAATTCTGCATTATTGTTGTTACCGTTGTTAGTTCGTTTTTTCCCATCAGAAAGTTCCAATCAAACTTTTTGTACAAATTCAGGGGGTAAATGATGTATTAAGCCTTTCTTTTATTTAGTAATTTGATGTGATCACGACTAAAAATGAGACTCCTAACAATGTTAATAATAAGAGTATACAAATTTCAAGCTTGATTTTGCTTCACTTGAAAATCACAATGGATGCAAAAACAGCTTGACAAAAATCAGATTCACAAGAAAGGCAAAAACAAAGAAAAATGAAGCGATTGTTACATCAAAGAAGCAGGCTTGAAATGAAAGCAGATCTAGTGGTGCTGTTTCTGAATTTTGTCAATGAAGCTAAGCATTGTATTGAGGCTGGCATCATCTGTGCATACATTTTTAGAAAAAGCAATGGTAAATCAGAACCATATACTTTTCTTTCACCAAAATATATATCCTTCAAAAAATGTAAAATACTAACCAATTCTTGGTACAATGTGTCCTTTGGGATGATGAATGACAACAGGATCAACAAATGATTCAATTAAATCAATTCCTCCTTCTCTCAGAAAATCCATCTCTCCTGTACCATATGCATATCCTCCTTAAAATAATCATTTACATCTAATCTATTTAGGAAAAAAAATCAAAGGGAATCACGATGATGCTATCAAAAATAAGGTATGAACTCGAAATCGGAACGCTTCCCCGACTATAAAATGTGAGATAATTTGTCTATAGTCCAAGAATTTAAGCATTGGAAATTTCAAAGCATTTACAGAATTTGTTGACTCCTGTACTCTCTAAATGGACCTTATGCTTCCAAGTACATTTGACAAAACTCATTGTCTATATGATAGAGCTGAAGATAGAAAAGGTTTACAAACAGAAAATATAATGCAAATCTCACTCTATGAGCATCATCAATAGAATGCAGCACCGGAAACATCGAATAATGATGAAACATTAATAATCTGGTTACTGGATGATATGCATATTAGATCCTGCAGTTGAAGTATATATCATTACATTTTGTATACCTATGATATGAAGAGAAGGGCAGTTGATGGGAGACGAAAATGCATTAGCAGCAAGTTTAGGCTGCCCAAATTTCAATCCAAAGAACTTAGCTCCAGATATCAATATCAGAAACTTTATCTTTGGTATCTTTGTAAAAGCCACACCCTGCAATTTTAGCAATTACATTCATCAATTATTGCAGTAAATTTCAGCCTTTTACATTCCCAGATCCCAAATATTCACAGGTCAAACTAATTGAAAAATGATTGAAAAATCAAGTGAGCAAATGTTTAAATATGCATTCAAAAGCTCCAAAGAAGTTTCCCCATACCTCTGCTTGCATGCCCGGGACAGCAGCTGATATAAGTGATCCCTAATATTCATCAACCACATAATAAATTAGAATAAATGATTCATAGACATGGATTAAAGGGAACTTTATCAGCAAAATATAATCTTTAGTTTGCTTACTACTGTAAATCTATGACCAAATTAACCCAATTTCTGAGAAACTAGAACAGCAATGTGGCAAGTCCTGTATATTAATGTATAATGACACTGTAAACATAACACTAAACAAGTATTTCAGTAAGTTCGTTTTGATTATAAATTCAAACTATAAAGTTGAGATGAAATTGGTCTTGAATTAAGAAAGCTACAGCAAAAGTAAATTAAGCCCTTTCACCTGGGAGAAGCCGAGTAAACCATCAAAAGGACCATGAGTTATCATATATTCTTCTATATAACGAACACATTCTTCAAAATTGATGTACTCTGTCAAGTCCTACAAAAAGAAACTAAGAATCAGAAAAGATGGAAAGAAATCAAATTAAGAAGGTAGAGGGTTATACCTCATTTCTTTGATACCATTCGTAATAAGGAGGATCGAAATAGCCTTCCACATCGGACTTCCCTCGAGCAGGAAATGGGCCATCAATGAAATGAAGTTCCAATTTAGAAAGAAGAGATTGAGGCCATCTTCCAATCAATTTTTGAAGAATTGCGCCACTCGTCCTGAATCCGTGAAGACAGAGAATTCTGGGTTTGTGTTGGATTTGATTTTCCATCACTGGTTTTTTCGTTTGAATCTTAGTGATTTTCCCCTGGGATTTGATACTGAATCTACTGACCGGAAGTAAGAGTAATTGAATTTGTGAATTTAGTTTTGAAAAAGGTTGAACACCTAAATTTGAGCCCACAAACCTAAGCCTTGGACGGATATGAGCAATCGATTCCATTTTTTATGCGTTGACATGATTGAGCGCCTGTCTTCATTAGTTTCAGTTCAGACCATCATAATGGAAAAACGAAAAAAAAAAAGAAAAAAGAAAAAAAAAAAGAAAGGGTTGGTTGATAACGTAATCAACTTTCTCGCATGACGTTCATAAAAAAAAAAAAAAAAAAAACTTTCTCACATGACATTATTATTATTTTTTTTTTTTTTTATCTTAGATCAAAATTAAACAAAACAGCAAAGAAAACTGAAAACATACGGCAGAAGAAAAAAACAGAGCAAATAGCTTTTGTTCCTAACTTTGCTCTTCCTGGACAACACGACTACCCCAGGCCCCTATATAGTCATCCTCGATTAATCCTCTCAAGCCGGTTGGAACGTCCATCAACACACTAATCTCTTTCGTATCACTCAATGTTGCCTTAGCGAGCCAATCTGCACAACGATTTGTCTCTCGATAAATATGCTGGAATTTCATATCAAGTCCTCTTTTACACTCCATGATGTTCATGATTAGTACTCTATGTGGTGATGTTGGACTTCTTCCCTTGTGCCAATCACGATGCGAATAACTTCCAAGCAGTCTGATTCTAGCCAGATATAATTAAACCCATGTTCAATAGCAATCTTCAACCCTGTAGCAATTCCCCATAGCTTTGCTCCAAAGCTATCTCCCTTTCCTATGTTATGCTTGAATCCTAAGATCCAGCACTCATTCTCATCTCTTAGCAAGCCCCCCCGCTGCAATAGAGTTTGTTGAGGTGCAACACGAGCCATCTGTGTTGAGTTTAATCCACAGAGCCGATGGCTTTTTCCAGTGCACGAAGACCAGTTGCCGTTCGCAAGTTGGATTTGCTGCATTATCAGCTATAGCATCAGAGACCATTAAGGCAAAAGTCTTAATTGTAGCAATGGGGTTTCTGTCAATAGCATGTGTCCCTTCAAAAATCGCCGTGTTCCGCCGCTTCCATAGATTCCATAGAGAAATAGCAAAGACAGTGCTCCAGTTGATATCCCATGTGTTTCTTTCATCTTTTCTGAGGTTCTTCCACAACCAGTTGTCAAAATCCATAGAGAAGAAAACATTATCTTCTTTTACTGTCCTAAGGCTAGACCATATCTTCTGACTTTCTGCGCAGTCTCTTAGTGCATGCAAGGTGGTTTCAATATTCTTGTTGCATCTAGAACAGGTTGGGTTATTAGACAAATGTCTACGACACCGTTCGAATTGAGTCAACAGTTTCTGGTGGATTGTAGTCCAGAGAAAATACTTAATTCTCTGTGGTATGTTCATACCCCAAATAAACTCCCATCTCCAATTAGTGACATCCCATTGTTCCCTAGCAATCATTTGGTAAGCCGATTTAGCCGAAAAGCTACCATTGCTCGATTCGTTCCAGATTAATTCATCTTGACATTGAACCGTCTTGTCTACCTTTATAGCAGCTATTCGTAAGCAGTATTCTATTGGGAGCCATTTCTCAATGTCCTTCCAATTCCATTCTCCTTCACTGCTCGTATAATCATCCACTGTGGCATCAATACGGCTTTCTGGGATCAATTGAACCTTCTCACATAATCTGAAGTCGCCCATCCATTTGTCATTCCATAAACTAATTTCCTTCCCATCCCCCACACTCCATTAGAGGCCATGTTTAAACTCGGATAAAACTGAGGTGATACTCCTCCATACATGAGATGCGTGCTTAGCTTTCTCCCTAGCCGAGAACACATCAGAATTTGGGAAATATTTGCCTTTTAGAACTTGAACCCATAGAGACTTTGGTTCTCTGATGATGCGCCAAATTAGCTTCATAAGCAGAGATTTATTGTGATCAGTCGCTCTACGAATGCCAATGCCCCCCCTTAGACTTTGGTTTACAAACTTCTTCCCAGGCCAAAAGATGGATTTTCTTTTTGCTGTCTTGATTACCCCATAGGAATCTTCTGTTCGGACTATCAAGCTTGTTTGAAGTAGCTTTAGGCAACAGATTTGTATTCATAACATGGGTAGGAATAGCATTCGTTACAGCTTGCACTAGTGTTGCTCTGCCTGCTAGGGAAAGATTAACCGCTTTCCATCCATTTAAACGACTATGTACTGAGTTGATGGTGCCTTGGAATTCTGAAATGGAGGTTTTTTTATGGAGCAGATTCACACCCAAATATTTCCCAAGACAAGAAGTGAGCGGGATGCCACATTGGTTGCTTAGAGCTCGTGCAAGCCCTGTGGAGACGTTTTTGGAAAAGCAGATTTTTGATTTTGCAATACTGACCTTTTACCCCGACATCTGACAAAAGTCCTCCATGCATTTTTTTATTGTGCTCATTTGTCCCCTCGTCGCTTCTGCAAAAAGTATAAGGTCATCTGCAAAGAAAAGGTGAGTCAAAATTAGGCTTTGTTTTGTCAATTTGAGACCTTTCCATCTGCAGTCCTTGACTCTTTCATTAATCATTTGGCTTAGTCTATCCATACAAAGCACAAATAAAAAGGGGGATAGCGGGTCGCCCTGTCTGATTCCTCTTGTTGGTTTGAAAGCGTCTGTGAGGTCGCCATTGAAAGCTACACGGATAGATGAAGTCGATATGCATTGGTGTATAATGGACAGCCAGTTAGGCGGCATACCTATGTTTTGAAGGGTATCCAATATGAAATCCCAACGAAGCCTATCATACGCCTTTTCCAGGTCAATCTTGATGGCCATGTAGCCTTTGATTCCTTTCTTAATCTGCATGGTGTGGACTGCTTCCTGGGCTAGGACAATGTTGTCATCGCAGTTGGCGTCCCTGTATGAAACTACTTTGACTCTGATCAATAAGACTTGGAAGAATATTCTTGAGCCGATTGGAGATCAGTTTAGTAATCATCTTATACATTACAGAGCATAGGCTAATCGGTCTGAACTGATTAAAAGTGTCTGGAGTTCTGAATTTTGGGATGAGGACCAAGATGGTTTCATTGACTTGTTCGATAGGAGTTTGGTTCTGAAATATGCCTGAAATGAAACTGTAAACACTCTCGGCTACCACTTTCCAGTGTTTTTGGAAGAAACCGGCCGTTAGACCATCTATTCCGGGTGCCTTCGTGGATCCCATATCAAATACAGCCTTCCTAATTTCTTCTTTGGTAATCCTTAGGAAGGTATCTGTAATAATATCCTCAGGTAGGATTGGGAAATTTGCCTTTACCAAGTCTGCCTCTGCTCTATAATCTTCTTCTTGGAATAGCTTTTTGAAAAAGTCTACAGCCATAGATTTCATTCTTCACAATCCGTGATCTCCATACCGGTGTCGTCTTTCAGAGAAGATATACGATTCTGGTGTCTCCTTATCATAGTAGCTATGTGAAAGTATTTTGTGTTCCTGTGATCCATTTCTTCCTGGATTTCTGGAACCAGAGAAGTTCTTCCTGCTTGAGGATATTCATCAGCTCTGATTGGAGGGCTTTCTCTAGTTCACATAAAGAGGATTGCCAGTTTGTGGTCAACACTCGCTGAATGCTGGCTAAACGATTCAGGATGCTTCTCTTCTTGTGGAAAATGTTCCCGAAGATTTCCTTATTCCATATTTTTGCTTTGCATTGAAAGTTGGACACTGATAGGAGCAAATCAGTTGCAGGCGTCCAATTATCCTTAACAAGCGTAGGGAAAGAATCACGGAGCTCCCAAGCCAATTTGTATCTAAAAGGTTTGTTCGTTCTGGAGCAGGAGTTGAAACCTTGAAGATTCAGAATAATTGGGGCATGATCAGAGCTTCTGAAAGGAATTGTTTTTAACTCAGCTTCTGGGAACGTTGTTCAACCTTTTGCATTCGTGTAGGCTCTATCTAATCTTACATGAAGCTTTCATCTTCTCCAGGAGTACCTAAGACCTGAAGTTCCAAGGTCTATAAGTCCAACTCTGTCTAGTTGAGCTTGTGAATGGCACACCTCCTCTGATAAAGATGAGAGCCTCCTTTTTGGTCTTCCATCTCTGCAATATCATTAAAGTCGCCAATTACCATCCAAGGTTCCGTTTGTGGAGGTTGTTGGTCATGGATATCCTCCCATAGGCATCTTCTGTGGAAAGGATTGGTGCTAGAATACACAACAGTGAGGTATCCCACTAGTTTGTTACCCCTTGAGATTTTGCCGTGAATATATTGTGTATCTGAGTTGAGGAAGGTAAAATTGCAGTATCCAGTTTTTCAATATAACCAGATACCGCCTGCTCTTCCATTCGGTTCAGACCGGACAGTAGACCACTCTTTGTATCGTCGCCCTATCTGTTCCACTTTCTGGCCTCCTGTTTTGGTTTCCAGGATGGCGAACATGGCAGGGTTATGGAGCTTAACAAGTAGTATTATTTAGATTGTTGGATTTCTCATTTTCTAGACTTATTTTCATACATCAGTTTTCACATAAATATTAATTAAAAACATTTTAATTGGTTTAACCTATTAACAATTGTTATGAGATTAAATTATTTGGAGAAGTCGAACATAACTTAAAGCTATGGTGGATCCGGGATTTGAGGGAGGAGAGCAAAACTCTATCTAATTTTTTTTAGACAAAATAGTATTAATTGAAAAGAATATACTTTAGTACATAATTTTTTTGATCTTATACATTAGTACATAATTGCTATTCTATACAAAATGTCTTAAAATAATAATAATAAAAAACTTCTAATGCTAAGTAGATCGACGATTACGAGGTAGCAATTGACATCTATGATCTGTCATAGCTTGAAAACGATCTGCTGCCTCTACCTATACTGCTTCTTTTTAGGGTTAAGGTGCAAAAATACCCCTAACGTTTTGGGTCAGGAGAAATGTTACCCCTAACGTCTAAAATGGTGCAATTCTGTGATTACCAGTTCATTTTTGCATTGTTTTGCTATTTACAGATGGCCTGCCGATCTTCTCTCAAAATTAAATAGAGCTATGCGCAACTTCATTTGGACGGGTAATCCTGATACTAGAAAACTTATTACAGTCCCTTGGAAAATTTGTTGTAGGCCTAAAATTGAAGGAGGGCTTGGGATAAAAAATTGTAGCGTTCTTAATTAAGCCATGCTTGGTAAAATTGTGTGGGATCTCATTACAAAATCGGATTTTCCCATTAATATTTTAAAAAAGCGTTTCCTGTTACCCTCTTTCACCCCTCAAATTTCTCCGATTTGCTCTTCAATCTGGAGTTCTATTCGACAAATTTTTTCTTTGATGAAAGATTGCACTTCTTGGTGGCTCGGCTCTAAGTCAGCTTTGAGTTTTTGGTATGGGGACTGGATTCGCCCTTCAATTGCGCATCGTCTTCATCTTTCTGAAAACGATGTGGCTCTGGTGGACGTTCCTGTTTCGCATTTTTTCATCAACTCTAATTGGGTTCATCTTCCTTTCTTGGATTCCGCTCTACTGGATGCCATCAAGGATATTAAAATCGAGTCTCATGAGGAAGATGTTCCTTATTGGACCGGCTGCTCAAGTGGGAAATTCACAGTTAAAGCTTTTTATCTATCACTCTCATTACCTCATGCTATTGTGGATTGGCATAAATTTATCTGGAAGCATTTTCTTCCTCCTTCTCGTTCATTGATATGTTGGCGAACCCTCTTCGATCGCCTGCCTACACAGGATCATCTGCAGGCTCGTGGCATCACGATGGTTTCTCGCTGCCCTATTTGCTTAAATGCTTCAGAAACTTTATTTCATATCATGTTTGATTGTCAATTTGCAATCACCATTTGGAAGGCAATTTCAAACTTTTTTGGTTGTCGAGTTCATTATCAACATTCTTTGTTGCGATTAGTCTCCAAAGCAATGGAGCATAATTTTAGACCTCAATCCGGCGCCTTATGGACATCTGCGATTATTTCTGCTATTTGGCTTATTTGGTATACTAGGAATGAGGCTATTTTCAATGGTGTCACTCCTAATATCTCTTTAGTGCTCTGGAAACTCTGGATCTTTATCAAAGAAGTGGATTTAGTTTATATTGGAGCCTCTGGCACCTCTACGGTAGATCGTCATATTCTGGGTCAGTTATTGTTACCTTGGCGCCCGCCTCGTGCACCATCTGTTATCATGGTTCGTTGGAGAGCACCCTCCTTTGACTGGATTAAAGTAAATATTGACGGGTCAGCTTCTGATACTCCGGGCGCTGCAGGAAGTGGAGGTATTTTTTGAAACTGTAGAGGTTTTCCTCTTGGTATGTTCTCTTTTCCGATCTCCTCCTCTTTTGCGTTTCTTGATGAACTTCGAGCGGCCATTTTTGCGGTTAATCATGCCTGGGATAGAGGTTGGCACAAACTTTGGTTGAAATCCGATTCAACCTTTGTTGTGGAGCTGTTTAAGTCAAAATCTACTATCGTTCCATGGGAAATTCGTCATGACTGGTTGGTGTGTCTTCACCTCTGTTCGTAGATGCTTGTCACGGTCTCACATGTTTATAGGGAAGGTAACCGAGTTGCTAACGCTCTTGCTCGTTATGGTCTCACTGTTGATCATTTAATATGGTAGGACACTGTTCCTATTTTTTGTGTAACCTTGGTGTCAGATGACATTTTAGATCTCCCTCAGTATAGGTTTATTTAGTCTTCTATTTTCCGGTTGCTTGTATAACATTTTATTTTATTTTCTTTATTTTGGGCCCGGTTTGGTTTTGTCCTTTCCGGCCTCAATCTCTAATAAAAAATATATATTTTTTTCACATCCCAACATATGTTTGTGATTTGTTACTGATAAAATAACGCATGTGTGAAGTGTAGATGACAAGATTCGTGACCGAGAAGACAGTTTGATGAATTATTTATCAAATTGGCCCAATTTATCAACGTTAGGTGTAAAATTGCTCTTGGCTTCCAACATTAGGGATAAAATTGCACCATTTTAGACGTTAGGGGTAAAATTGCTCCTAACCCAAAACGTTAGGGGCATTTTTGCACCTTAACCTTTCTTTTTATATCAAAAATCCATAAGGCAAAACGGCGTCGTTTTGGACTAATTATTATTATTATTATTTGGGATGAAGCGGGCATTTGCCCCCTCCCCTAAATCCGCCCGACTTAAAGATTTCATATGGGTCTTGGCCTATTCAACAGAAACAAGGGGTTAAGTCTTGACCGAAATTCGAATTAAGACGGTCATCTTAATACGACCGAACATAGTCTTCAGAGAAGCATTTGTGAAAGACAGATGGACCAATTAGAACACTGGACTCTAAATGTATGTTCCTCACTTTCATAAATATGTTGGTACGTAAAGATAAAGTCCATTAACCTATCATAAGCTCCCACGTGTTTAGAGAAGCAATTCTAATTGTCTATAAATAGCAGAAGTGTTCCCATAATTCAGGTATCTCATTTCTTAATAACTTTGATATACTTTACTCAATCTTTGATATTCTTGATTATCAATTTACTTTAGCATTGGAGAGGGTTCGTTGGACTCCGGCCCCTTTTTTAACGGTTATTGCGTTTTCAGGTGATCGAAATTCTAACCGGAAACTCATTACACGAAAGTATGATAACAACAATTTTTTAAAATAACCTATTAACAACGTGAATTTGTTTAAAGTGACTTATCCATCCTTTGAACTTACTAACATGGATTCATTAGTTCTAAACTTGTTTAAAGTGATATATATTTAAATGTCTAAATCTATCAAAAAAAAAATTAAAATTTTAAAAAATAAAGGTATAATTCATTATTTTAAATTTGGAAAGTAAATTAACTTTCTATTTTTTTTAACACTTTTAGGGCGTTTTTATAAATTTATAAATTTAATCATAATATTTTAAATGAGTTAGAAGGTTAATTAAGAAGCTAATCTAGTTTTTTTTCGAACAAGTTTAAAACGCAAATCAACTGATGAATTAAACTTTTTTTTTTTAAAATTTTTCAGTGTGAGTCAGCCACTAGTAACACATACTAGGTTTCTTTGCCCACACTCTCCCCTCATTCTTTGCCCACTCTGAGAATGACTGGTTCTCTAATGGGGTTAATGGAAAGTTACTAGCTAACATGGAGCAGGGTGACATTTTCTTTGCTATTATTTGCCACCAACTCTGAAAATGGAGGAACGAGGAGATCTTTGGTGAGAAGACTGTTTTTATTCAGAACCTACCTGAGTTCTTCTCGAAAAAGCTCCTTACTATTACTGAGAGCTTCAAAGGGGACCCCCTTGCAAGGTCTACCCAGAATAAAGAGGTTCACCTTGTTGGTTGGTGCGGGCCGAAGGATGGGATGGTGAAGTTGAATACGGATGGCTCCTGCCTCAACAATGGAAGAGTCGCGGCCGGAGGTGTTCTCAGAGACGCGGGGGGTGCCTGGGTTCACCCATAACCTGGAATTGGGCTCATCATTTTCAGCGGAGCTTTGTGGTATTCTTTCTGGTGTCAAGCTTGCCAGAAATCTGGGTATTAAGAGGCTTGCTGTGGAGTCTGATAATAAGGAGGCAATTAGTATGATATCTAATAATCATGCTATTTGTCTTAATAGCAAGAACCTTATCAAAGCTATCAGAAGTCTTGGCTCCTCCTTTGAGTCCTTAGAGTTCAGCCACATATTCAGAGAACAAAACCGGATTGCGGATCGCTTGGCGGCGGCTGGGCATGAGGGGATGTTAGGTGTTACCACCCTTTCTGATTCTCCTATCTTTCTTTCGTCTCTCCTTTTAGAGGATAGGGTTGGGATTAGCTTTCCTAGACTGATCCCATGCTAGTTTTGTTTTCGTGTTGTCTTTCTTTTCCTGTTCTACCAAAAAAAAAAAAGGTCTTTGAATTTCCATAAAAAAGAAAGGTCTTTCAAAAAAAAATAAATAATTTATTAGTTTCTTAGTTTTTATCTAATTAGTCTCTCTATTTTTAAAAACATATTTTAAGGTCCTTATTTTTTTATCAATATTAACCTTGTGGTCCTTTTATCTATTTTTTTAGATTTTTAACCGAATATATCTTAGCTTTTAGGACAACCACAGTAAAATACAAGTTGACCATATTATTCTGTTATTTTATATATATCTGTTTATGCTAAAATGTAACGATTACAAGTCTAAAAAAACTAGACAAAAGGACCAAATGGTTAATATTGATAAAAGTTAGGGACCTTATACTGTGTTTTTCAAAATAGAAGGACTAAACAGTGTGTTAGGTAAAAAGTAAGAGATTAATAAATTATTTACTAAAAAAAAGGGTCTTTGAAGCAGCCTAAACACATCTCCGTCTCTTATTTGATTTACAATTAGACGTTTGGTTCACAAGGGGTAAGAGAAAAGGAATCAAGAAAGAGAAACTAAAGGAAATGAAAGGAATAAGCATTAATTCCCCTATGTGTTTGGATATGTTTAGGAAAGGGAATGAGGTAAAGGGAATCCAATTCCCTACATGGCTTGGGGTAATGACTTAACCTAAAGTGGGGTAAACCAATAATCTAAAATGGATAAAGGGAATGAGTTTTTTTTAAACAAACAAGAACAAAAAGAATGAAACCCTCTCATTCTCATTCCCATTCCTAAAGACCCCGAACCAAACGTCCCCTAAATATACAAGGGATGAAAGTTCCAAACATTTTTCAAATATTTTTATTAAATTTTGGGTAAAAAAAAAAGTAACACATCCAATCCAAATATTACATAATGAAAAGAAAATAATTCCTTTTTAAATTACTATAGTTGTTACATTTGACAAGCAACCAAATTCCACTGCTATTGTTTAATCCTCTCAATGAAGCCAACCATTTTCTCCAAATTTTCTCCATCTGCCAACACAATTTACAAGCAAATTAAAATTAAAACTTATGGGAGATAACAATGATAATGAAATATTAACAAAACCTATAATATAACTTTTTTTACTGAAAAAAGAAGAAGTAAAATATAAGGAATTAAAAATAAAAATAATAATTTACGGTTGCAATTTTAAAATAAAAAGAGTTACCAAGTATTGGCACAGTATGCCCCTCAAGATGATGAATGAGTACAGGGTTTACAAAAGCTTCTGCCAGATCAATTCCCTCTTCCTTTACAATATCTGTTTCCCCTGCACCACAATTACACTTGCATCCTCTTATTTTAATTTAAATATTCATTTTCTGGTTTCAATTCATTTATTTTAGGATTAAGGTGCAAAAATACCCCTAACGTTTTGGGTCAGAAGCAATTTTTCCCCTAACGTTTGTAGCCAAGAGCAATTTTATCCCTAACTTTGTCAATTTCAGACACTATTATAAAATACAGATATTTTTGTTCATTATTTTACACCAATTGCATATCAATTCATTTTAAAAAAAGGATTTCATGTTTTTTTGTAATTTAATAATAGAATTGGAGATTAATATTTATAAATTCGGTGAATTTTTTGATTTTTTTTGTCTAATTCGTATAAAAGACAATATATTTTTTTATTTTTTTTCACATCCCAACATATGTTTATGATTTGTTACTGATAAAATGGCACACGTGTGAAGTGTAGATGATAAGATTCATGACCGAGAAGACAGTTTGATGAATTATTTCTGAAATTGACCCAATTTATCAACGTTAGGGGTAAAATTGCTCTTGGCTATAAACGTTAGGGGTAAAATTGCACTATTTTAGACATTAGAGGTAAAATTGCTCCTGATCCAAAACGTTAGGTATATTTTTGCACCTTAACCTTTTATTTTATTATCAATGTTACTAATTGTAACACGGTACAATGAACAGAAGCTCACATAAAAAAAAAATAGTGACCAAACTAAATTAGTAAGTTGTGTTTTAAAACTGTAAGAAAAAAATAGTATTTACACCAAAATGGAAAATATCTATGTTATATTGAATTAGATTGTTAAAATAATTATGTAATAATATAGTACCTATGAAGTGGAGAGAGGGACAGTGAAGAGGGGATGAAAATGCATTAGCAGCCAATTTAGGAAGGCCTGTTAGCATTTTTCCACCAAACTTAGCCCCTGATATTAATATCAAAAACTTAAGCTTTGGAACCTTATTTAGACATACTCCATCTTTTTGCATCCCTGGAACGGCTGCAGCTAATACTGCACCCTGAAATAATTAATTGAAGAATAATAAATTCAATCAAAATTCAAATGTGAATTAAAAAACACTTAAATTACCTACCTGGGAGAAACCAAGAAAACCATCAAAAGGTCCATGCTCTATCATGTAATTTTCCAGGTAATTCAGACATTCTTCAAAATTCCAATACTCACTATAATCCTATAAACATAAGAAAGAATTTGATTGAAGTGAAATTTTCTTCTGGATTTGAAATAACAAGGAAAAGGAAAAGGAGAAACCTCGTTGCCTTGAAACCATTCGTAGGAAGGAGGATCGTGATTGGATTTAGGTTGAGCTGAAAAAGGAGCATCAAGAAACACAAGATCCAACTTTTGTCGTACAATTAGAGGCCATCTGTCTACTAGTTTCTTGAGAATTTCAGCACTGTTCCTGAATCCATGAAGGCACAGAATTCTGGGTCTTTTATTTTCCATCCAAATCTAGTCAACTCTCGTTGCTCTACAATCAATAATGGCATTCTTTGGACAATTTCATCATGGGCCTAGATGGCGATGCAAGTGGTGCTACTATTATCAAATTTCTCCCCTTATTGAAGATTTGAATAAAGAATTGCTGATTACAGTAGGAAGAAGCAAGCTCTTGAGCTTGAGAGAGAAGAAGAAGGAGAAACGTTTGGGTTTCTTTCTTGTAAACAGAAAAGAAAGTAAACGCACAAGTACAGGAAAATGGAAGGGCTTTAAGTCTTCCGAATACACAAAGGTCAAATATCCAGGGGGCACATGCGTCTTTTCGCATAAACCAAGGGCAGTTTCGTCATTCTCAAGTCTGTGGTATATTCTAGAAAAGCTTCACCAACACATTATGCTCCTTGACACACATGATCACTCCACAAATGCATCTCCACCATTAATCTTAAAACCTTAAGATCAATGGTCCAAATTAGAACACTTGTCATCCTCTTTTCTTAACTACCAAGTTTACTTGATGGGCACCCTAAACATTAGAATATAAAATGTAATAGTTAGGAGCTTTGTTTTTAATGAGAATTCAAGGATTAATGTTAAAATTACCTCATTCAATTCATATGGTATCAGAGCAAAACTGAAGTTTATCCTTGAGTAGACTTCAATGGCTGTTCCCGTAATCAATACCGGCAGCCCCTACCATCTTCCGCCGAATGAAACTCCGGCGTTGTCCCTCGTCTCACAAGAACTCTCCGGGCCTAACTACCACCAATGGTCTCGGGCCGTCAAGGTTGCTCTTATGTCCAAAAATAAGTTTGCCTTTGTGGATGGAACTATCAAGGCGCCACCTTTGGATGATCCGATGTACAATCAATGGAAGAGATGCAACAACATGGTTATCTCATGGTTAAACCATGCCATCGCACCATCCATTGCCCGTAGTGTCATGTGGCTGGAGAAGGCAGAGCAGATATGGGTGGATCTGAAGGAGCGCTTTGCCCAGGCAGACTCCTTAAGAATTCTGGAGCTTCGACGAGAAATTCACAGCCTGAAACAAGGTAATACAAGTGTCACTGAGTATTACACCAATCTAAAAATACTCTATGACGAGCTACTGAACCTACGACCTATGCCACAATGTACCTGTCGGACGGTGTGTGGTTGCGGCGCGTTCAAAACATTGAGGGATCAACAGGACGCGGATCAAGTGATCACGTTCCTACAAGGATTGAATGAATCCTATTCCACCATATGCTCTCAGATACTCCTCATGGAGCCCTTGCCATCGCTCAACAAAGTTTACGCCTTATCCATTCAACATGAACGGCAGATTGGCTTTGTACCTGTCAAGCAAACAGAGGGAAATGAAGGAAGTCCGTTTGCAAGCTTCACACAAGGAAGACAAAATGGTAACCGCAACAACCCGAGGTATGCAAACAAGAAAAATGGCAAAAATACATCCTTGTGCATTTTTAGTGGAAATACAGGACATACTGAAGATATTTGCTTCAAAAAACATAGTTACCCACCAAACTACGGAAATAAAAGCAAAGGAGGTCCCTTCAGAACTAACCAACCCAAGGCCAACTCAGCGATTAATCAGGGCAGAGATTATGGGGACTCGGGCGAAGAAGACAGTGGGCAGACAAACGCAGAATCGTTCACTCTAACCAAAGACCAGTATCAGACGCTTGTTGCCTTATTGCCTCTGAGCCATTCAGGAAAGGCCCCAGCCTCAGGCAGCAGCGTCAACACTTCTGTCAAGGGAGACAATTCTGGTAAACGTCTGAACCCTAATCTTGCCCCATCATGTTGGATAATAGACACTGGGGCTACGGACCACATCATTTGTGACACAAAATTATATTCTTCATGCACAAGAATAGACAAATGTTGGGTAAACCTGCCTAACGGTGAAAGGGTTAGGGCAGAGCATATTGGTACTGTGGTTTTAAGTCCGCAACTTGTTTTGCACAATGTTCTATGCATACCTGCTTTTGATTACAACCTCATATCAACTAGTAAACTACTTGATACTGGCAAATTATGCATCGTGATAACCGGGTCTGTGTGTGTGATACAGGACACAACAAGTGGGAAGAGGATTAGCTTGGCTAGAGAACATGAAGGCCTTTATTACTTAGATTATCCATTACCTAGTAATTCTGTTTTTTCAATTAAAGCAAATGTATGGCATCAGCGTTTTGGCCATCCCTCCTACGAGAGGATGAAGGGCCTCAACCTGCCTTGTAACGATTTTGATTCATCAAAAGGAATGCCATGTGACATTTGTCAAAAAGCCAAACAGAAAAAAATCCCATTCTCAAACAGTCATACCATAGCCAAACAATGCTTTGATTTAATACACGCAGACATATGGGGTCCGGCAATAGAATCACACTCTAGCAAACGTTATTTTCTAACGATACTCGATGACCATAGCAGGTATACATGGGTAACATTAATGCAAACAAAGGGGGAAGCAAGCACAGCATTACAACAGTTCTGCACATACGTTAAGCGACAGTTTAACAAAGATGTAAAGATTATTAGAACAGACAATGGCCCTGAGTTCATCATGAGGGACTTCTACAACGAAAAGGGAATCATTCATCATACATCATGTCCGGAGACACCACAACAGAACGGAAGAGTGGAAAGAAAGCATTTAGACATTATGAACACTACGAGGGCCCTCATGTTTCAAAGTTCATTGCCCAAGGAATTTTGGCCAGAGGCCGTCAGTCATGCTGTCTATCTCATAAACAGGTTGCCTTCGGCACCAATCCTAGGGCTAACACCTTACCAAAGGGTGTATGGGGAGAAAAGCAACACAGATGACCTCAAGATATTCGGATGTTTGGCTTATGCATCATCGCTGGATAGACATAAGGGCAAATTTACAGAAAGGGCAATCAAATGCGCCTTTATGGGGTACCGACTCGGCACAAAGGGGTTTAAACTCCTAAATTTAAACACTAACATGTTGTTCTTTTCCAGGCACGTCAAATTTTTTGAACAATGCTTTCCATTTTCAGAAGGCAAATAAGAGACAGAGAATTTCTGTAGTGAAGAAGAGCTAGACTCCCTACACATTGCATCCATAACAGATGATGAGGAAGAGACCCCAGATACAGAAACACAAACAGAGATTCAAAACATCATGCAACATGTTGATGCCACACAGACGGAAAACCATGAGCCCACAGAAACACAATTCACAAATAATCAGGCAATCCGGGAAAGACCACAAAGAACCAGACGTGCGCCAACTTATCTCAGAGACTATCACTTAGCCTTGGCTCAGGGATCATCATTGCCGTGCTCAACAAACTCTCCACACGATCTTTCCAAGCATCTTTCCTACGAGAAGCTCTCACCAGCCAAGAGAGTCTTCTCTCTTAACCTTGCTTGCCACAAGGAACCTGCATCATACCAAGAGGCTAAGTTAGATCCTGACTGGATTAAAGCTATGAACAATGAGCTC
Organism: Euphorbia lathyris; assembly: GCF_963576675.1. NCBI lineage: Eukaryota > Viridiplantae > Streptophyta > Magnoliopsida > Malpighiales > Euphorbiaceae > Euphorbia > Euphorbia lathyris. Next base: position 62,633,575 of record NC_088914.1, on the reverse strand, counting down.
GCGGCTCTGGAGTCTAATCAAACATGGAGCCTAGTTACCTTACCCAAGGGAAAGCGGCCCATAGGATGCAGATGGGTTTACAAAATCAAACATAAGGCGGATGGAAGCGTCGCAAGATATAAGGCAAGGCTCGTAGCGAAGGGGTATACTCAGCAGGAGGGAGTTGACTTCACAGCCACCTTCGCACTTGTTGCAAAATTCACAACCATTAGAATGCTTCTGACCTTAGCGGTAAATAAAGAATGGCACATACATCAACTGGACATAGACAACGCTTACCTATATGGAGATTTGAGTGAAGACGTTTACATGGCCCTACCTCCAGGGATTGAACCACAACACAACGGACAGGTTTGCAAACTCAACAAAGCCTTGTATGGGCTCAGGCAAGCTGGACGGCAATGGAACGCAAAACTAACTGCAACCATCAAACAGTTTGGGTTCACACAGTCTGTTGCAGATCCGTCGTTGTTTACCAAGAAGGAGGGAGGCCACACAACAGCCATTCTAGTATATGTTGACGATGTTATATTAACAGGAAATGACATGCATGCCATTTCTCAGGTCAAGAGGCACTTAAATGACATCTTCAGTATCAAGGACATGGGCACCATCCATTATTTTCTTGGCTTCGAATTTTCTCGCAGCAAGCATGGCCTCCATATGACACAGAGAAAATATACGTTAGAATTATTACAAGAAATGGGGTACGTCGACTGTAAACCAGCCTCGTCCCCGGCATTACCAAATCATAAGCCAAGTCAAAACCAGACATTTCTACCAAACAACACATCCTACAGACAACTTATTGGCAAATTACTATATCTTACGCATACAAGACCCGATCTCTCCTTCATAGTGAACCAATTATCACAACATCTTGTGCAACCAACAACGGATGACCAAAGTAAAGCTCAGAGGGTGTTACGTTACCTCAAGGGGACGATAGGCTTAGGGATTTTCTTCCCGGTACCCAACGACCTCCAATTACAGGCCTTTACAGACTCCGATTGGGGAACTTGCACAGAAACAAGAAGATCGGTGACCGGATATGCAGTTTTCCTCGGATCCGCCTTGATCTCATGGAGATCGAAGAAACAAAACACAGTATCACGATCTTCATCGGAGGCGGAGTACCGCGCCATGGCGTCTACCTCTTGCGAACTCCATTGGCTCACAAATCTCCTCTGGGATCTTCATTCACCGCCGGAATCAGCCTCTCTCCTCTTCTGCGACAACATATCAGCCATGCATATATCTCAGAATCCCGTTTTCCATGAGAGAACGAAACATATTGACATTGATTGTCACGTTGTCCGTGAAAGAGTTCAAGCAGGCCTCATCCGACTCATGCCCATCCCATCGGCTTTGCAGCTCGCCGACTTGTTCACAAAAGCACAACATGCACCACAGTTGCGTTTTCTCGTAAGCAAACTAGGCTTGAAGAACCAATACCAAGTCTAGTTTGAGGGGGAGTATTAAAGATTTGAATAAAGAATTGCTGATTACAGTAGGAAGAAGCAAGCTCTCGAGCTTGAGAGAGAAGAAGAAGGAGAAACGTTTGGGTTTCTTTCTTGTAAACAGAAAAGAAAGTAAATGCACAAGTACAGGAAAATGGAAGGGCTTTAAGTCTTCCGAATACACAAAGGTCAAATATCCAGGGGGCACATGCGTCTTTTCGCATAAACCAAGGGCAGTTTCGTCATTCTCAAGTCTGTGGTATATTCTAGAAGAGCTTCACCAACACATTATGCTCCTTGACACACATGATCACTCCACAAATGCATCTCCACCATTAATCTTAAAACCTTAAGATCAATGGTCCAAATTAGAACACTTGTCATCCTCTTTTCTTAACTACCAAGTTTACTTGATGGGCACCCTAGACATTAGAATATAAAATGTAATAGCTAGGAGCTTTGTTTTTAATGAGAATTCAAGGATTAATGTTAAAATTACCTCATTCAATTCATACCCCTAAAATACTTTAACCGATCTTGATGAGTCGATCTGCCTACACATCTTCCTTTTACTGCTATATGGAAAGTTACTCGACGTATTGTTTGACGTAAAACAGATAATGGATTTGTTTTTGTCTGGTAGTTTGGATAAATAAAAGGAAAAGTAAAAAAAATAAATCTTGTGATTTGTCCAGTTTGTAGAGACAATTTTACAGTTTAAATGTTTACAAATATGTACTTGTAGTTTGTGAAGTTTGCGGTTAAAATAAATATGAGTCAAATTTTCATTGAAGCAATGTTTATAGTTTAGTTGATTTGCAAAGTCACTTTAGGTAGTTTACAAAATCAGTTTTTTTTTAAATGATAAAGTGCAATTTTATTAAACAGCACAAATCTCCTTAGATATTACATAAAAAAAAACATTGATTAATATTAAGAAGAGTCTTGCAATCTTGAATGATGCTACCAAACTCAGAAAGATTAGGACGAATGCTATCAACAACAACTTTAACATTCGTCTCAAATTCTACTTGAGAAAAATTGCGAGAAGTAACTCAAAGTAAACTTTTCCGAAGGACTAGAGCTTCCACAATCTTCGGACCATGAATACCAATAACCACCCAACTTCCACAAACCCGAAAACTCCCATCCTTATTTATGAACACAACCGTTAAACTGCAAGCATTTGCATGACAAAAACTAACATCATCAATATTACACTTGATGAAGTCGTCCTTCGGACGCTGCCAACAAACAAACACATTAGAGGGGATGTACCGAGTATTAGGTCCACGTGCTTGGCATCTTCCCAAGCAGAGTAAAATAAACTAGAAGCACGAAAGCCTTTAGCTGGCGAAATAGAGTTGTTATTCCACAACAAGTTGTTACGTTGTTGCTATATGGTGTAGAGAACCATCACCGTTTCAATAAACCACATCCACAGAAGCTAATAAGCAGAAAGCTAACAATGAATATGCTAAATCATCAAACTCACCACTAGGGCAAGGCAGGTTGCTGCACTCCAACAACCCACCACGTAGGAACAAACCACAAACATGTGCCAGTTGTACTCATCGTTTAACTCACATAAAATACAACTAGGTGGGATCGGAACATGACGAGCTCGAAGCATAGAACGAAAATGGAGATTACGTTAGGCAAGTTATAAAAAACTTGATTTTTGGAGGAAGGTTTAGGCCCATAACACCGACCACCTGTCAATAGAATTTCTATTATGAAGAAAACCGTCTAAAGCTCTGTAACCTGACATTTAAGAATAGATATCATCTTTAATAAAATTTCATACAAGGCTATCGAGGATATTTCGAATAGAGACAACAATGTTACAAACTAAATAAGCATCTTTATCATTGAGAATAGAAGAAATTCGATCTCTACCCCAGACATTAGATCCAAGAATCAACAAGTCTGCCGCCTTTAAGTTTTCCAAGCCTAGAGCACAAATTGATCGAACACGAAAATTATTCACTAGAGAGATCCACAGGTCTTGCCACACATTAATATATTGCCTCCCAAACCGAAGAATGTCAATAGCATTTCACACACTCCTCAAAATGAAAATAGGATTAATGCCTAATTTGGAAGAAAGAAAAGTATCACGAGGAAAGTATTTAGCCTTGAAGATACTAACCAAACTATGAGTATGAAAGGTGAATTTTCAGCCTTGCTTACTAAGAAGGGAAAAATTAAAAAGTTTCAAATCACGAAACCCAAGACTTCCTTGATCTTTGCCTCTACATAATTTAGACCAATCAAACGAGTGGATATTTCTTCCGCCATCAACCTTCGAACCCCACCAAAAGAATTCATCATTTTTTCCGGCTCATCACAGATAGATCGAGACATAAGAAAGGTGCTCATAGAGAAAGTGAGGGAGAGCTTGAGCCACAGATTTAAGAAGAATATCCTTCCCGACATTAAATAGAAAACGAAATCATTAGCTACCAAACCACTTCCTGAGCCTATCAATAGAAAAGATTAAAATATTTCTCTTCAATCTTCCAATAAAAGAAGGAAGCCTTATATAACGACTTTCGTAAAGAGAAATGAACCTGGAGCAAGTTATCGATAACTAAATAGAGATTCCTTTTGACATTTGATACTTTCTCAAATTGATAGCTTGACCAAACACTTCTAGATGCCAAGATATCAAACACAATCTTGGCTTCCGACATCGAGGTTTCTATAAGAAAATTATCATCTACTAAATAGGGAGAGCACCCTTGCATATACGACAACCTCTAATAATACATACAAAATAAAAAAATTTAGAAAATAACGGATCACTCTGATGGGAGGCAAATTATTAGAAGCACATGGTTCTCCATGTCAAATGGAGGATCTTCCATACATATTTTAACATGTGTAATAGGGACCCACACATTTTATAAAAAGCTCCACTATTTTAATTATTACGTGAGGTCATAATACACGTATTTAAATTTGAATTGGAGGTCCTCCGAATGACATGAAAGACCCGGTGCTTAATATAAGAACTCCTGATGAGGATCTCTGCTCGGACCAATGGGCCCCACACAGTCTCCATTCACGACCAAATGAAAACCGACTCTAATAAGAAGAGCTATGGCTTCCAAGAAAAAGCCCAGTCAACTTATGATAGGCTTTACGGAGTCTTAACCCAACCGATGGATAATTCTGATGGACTATCCCCGCTCCAATCCTTGTCTGTGAGCGGATTAGACTAAACTAAATTAAACTTTTGCCTTTTCTCTCTCTACAAATTTGATCAGCATTCGGCCTTTCTTACCTTTCTAGTTTGTGAATTCTTTCTTCCACTTTCTCTAATGGCAAACCCTTACAGATCTAGGTAACATTATTTATTATATTAATCTCTAAATCTAATTTTTTTTTTTTTTTTTTTTTATGAGCGTTTGGATTTGATCCAAATTTAATCTGTGGGTCTATACAGGGAAGGTCTTAGCGCGCGACCGGTGGCCAATTCTGAGGAGTTTCAAGTAAGGATTGATCCAGTGGAAGGAGACCTAGATGATGAAATCTTGGGTCTACACAAACAAGTTAGCCAGCTCAAAAACGTATGATTTGATAATGAGAAATCCTTGTTATTTTCATTTCCTATTTTTCCTCTTGAATGATTATTTGATGCAAAATTGGCAATATGGGTTTCATTGCTCATCACTGAACTGAATTCAATGGATCAGTACTGTTCTCTTTTAATTGGGTTTTCTGATTTAGTGCCCCCATGAAAATTGTGCTGTATTTTTAGTTTGGAGGAAGAAAAGGGAAGATAAATGATTGTATTACTGTAGAATAGATCTCCCTTATATAGCCATTTTATTGAGTTTCAGAAACGAATTAATGAAAATTGAACGAGACTTTGCTTGCATCGTTTCATGTAATTTTCAGTAGCGGATTTTTCTTGGTCCAGATTGTAGTTATTACTTCTTACTGAAATCATCAATTTTCTTTGGGTTCTGGACACCTCCTTAATCATGGAAGGATGACATAGTGTTATAATTTCATGGTTTATCTACTTTTTTAATGTTTAGGTGGGGGCATATAGTTGTTTAGTTTTTCTCTTATGGTTATTCCTAGTTTGGATGTATGACAAAAGATGTGTATATTATTGGAATAGATTAATCTTAGTAAAAGTAGCGTCAGTTTCTTATATTGTTGAAAATTGATTATTTCGAAACAATGTTTAAATTCTGAATCCTAATGGCTGCAACCTGTTAAAATGTTGAATTTCTACATTCCTTCCAACGTTGATTTCATGGTGTCTCCTGGTATTCTATAGTACTGTTTCCTTCCAATCTTCATTTTATGCTCTTCACAACATTTTCCTTCTTCTAATAGACATGATGTTTTCCATTTTGTATAATCTCATTGAGAATCTTAGTTACAAGATTTAAGCTAACTTATTAGTCTCTCTCGGAAAACTGCAGTTTAGTAGTCTCTCTGTGTGTGTGGACTTGTTTTAGATGAAACTCCTAACTGCCCATGTCTTAGGAATAGATTACAATTTACGTCCCTCCTTTTATTTTCTGTCAATTCAGTCCTAGTTACTTGTTTGAAGTTTCTAGAAGAATAGCAGATCCTCCATTCACTATTTTATTTTTGATTGTTGACCCATTATGATATATTTGAATATCTATCCTCCAAAAAAGTATGTTAAGGTCAAATATTGAAGTTGTAGTGTTTAACCCAAAAATTAGATTTCATCATGATGGGTTTCATGAACATTTGACTGCAGGTGGCTCAAGAAATTGGAACAGAAGCCAGACTTCAGAATGATATTCTCTCTGATTTGGTAAATTTACTGACTTGTTTTTCCCTTTTTTTTCTTCCTCTCAGTTGCTATCTTCTTTTAGAACAAACCTGAGATATCTGAGCTACCTTGGAAAGCAATCTGGAAAAATTTCTTGCATGCGAACTTGTAATTTTTGTCATAACATTTATCTTTTTGATGCCTTGTGTTGTATTTGATTAGATCTAATATCAGAAAAATTTGCATTTACAAACACAAGAAAGAAAAAAAACGAAACTTATACTTCGCTCCTATTACATTTTTCATTCTCTTTGTTCGAAACTTTACATATCCTACCTACCTTGTTGAAATATGGTGATACTGAGGATCTCCCTAGGAAGCCACGGGTACTCGTACAGGTGCGGGTGCGGCAAACAACATTTTTAGAAAATATGAGACACGGGTATGGCATAGACATGCCAAATTTATATATATATATATATATATATATATATATATATATATATATATAACATCCATAATAAGCTATGTTGCCCGGATACGGATTTGACACGGATACAGACACGGGAAACATCATTTCTATAAAACATAGGAGGGGGAAACGTGTAAATATTAAAAATACATTTACAAATATTAAAAGTATAATAATATTTGAATTTTTGTAATATAACTAAATAAGTACATATAAAAGAGATTACAAGTTTGCAAAACACTGGGAAATTTGAATTTGCAAGACAGAGAAAGAGATCAGTAGTAATTATTTATCTCTAATGAAAGATTAACACAGAGAAAGGATTTGAGTTTGCAAAACAGTGTAAATTTCAGAGAAAGAGATTAGAACATAGTAAAGGGCAGCCTGGTGCACTATGCGTCCCCGCTAAGTGAGGGTCCGGGGAGAGGTCCCACCACAAGGGTGTATTGGGGGCAAGCGTTCCTCTGCCAACTTTTTGGCAAGAGACTGCTCATAAGACTCGAACCCATGACCTCTCGGTCACACAATAACAACGTTTACCGTTGCGCCAAGACTCGCCCTCAGATTAGAACATAGTGTTTCAAAAAAAAAAAAAAAAAAAGATTAGAACAGAGAAAGAGATTAGAACATGAACTGCAATCCTTTTTTGTCTCGGAAATGCGTTTTCCAGACGGAATCGTGTATCCAAGTTTCCAATATTATGGAAGCAGCCCAAAACGTATTGGAAACGTGGAACGCCTGTAAATTCATGTTTCCGTGCTCTATAGATAACAAGTCATTAATTCATGAAAAAGAAACATTTAGTACTTCAAACTATTTAAACTACCAAAAAAGGGGTGGCTGCCATACTTTTTTCTTTAGATTTTGATTTCTTCTTTTATTATGGTTTTTATTTTATATATCAAACCCTTTTTTTTGTAAAATTATTAAAAAAAACCCTATATTCTACTTAATTAATTCAGAAGCTGTGTCCGAGAAGTGTCCCCATATTTAAAAAAGAAAAAAAGAGGGGACACTTATTTTGGTCGGGTGCATGTCCCTGGAGTGTCGGAGTGTCCGGGACTCGTACCCCTACCTCCTAGAAGTGTCGGTGCTTCTGCTTCCTGGAGATCTCCACTCAAATTTTGTTAAAAATTTATTGCCATTCTTCTTTGGCTTAATCGTTACAGTCAAAAGACCAGATTGCTTACTGCTCTTACCATTCAATGATATGGCGAGGTAAACATGCACTATAACGGATTGAAAGGTTTATTAAACAGAAGGGCTAAAAAAACTGGAAATATATTCTCCTTATTACACAGCAAAAAAGCATAAGATGGAACAAACCTCAAAATAACAAAACGGGCTAAAACTTCTTTTACTCTGTTCTCTGCCCACTTCTTAATTTCTTTCCCTTGCCTGTATCAAAGTCATTGGACTGGACAGGCGTCAGCCTGCATACTTGCTCTTACGACTTTTTTGAGACCTGCGTTTTTTATAAACAGTCTTTCTCCTTTAATAACATGAGCTTGAAGAAGGAAGAGGTAAGAGGGCCCTATGGAAAAGGTGGTCAGAAATCCATAATAGAGTCCGACCACAATGACTGAATTGATTATCGAGTTTAATCAACTGAAACTTTAATGCTTTCTGACGAATTCATGAACACTGCATGGTATTGCAAGAGTTTGATTTGAGGAAAGTATATTAATTAGTTATACTACAACAACGCAGATAGGAGTAGGAATATATGGAGCGATTGGTTGAGGCTGCTAACTTTTTGAGGAGATAGAATCACCAAGAGTATTGCTGCAGAGTGCCCATATTAAATATAGCGGCTTTTCCCGCTTAGCTGTTAGAAAAATAAGAGCATAGGAACTGTTGGAAAGAACTTGCAGATGGTGGCTCTGGCAGAAGGAATTTTAGAAGAGGAAGAGAGGTACAGAAACAAAGGAAGATTTGAGAGAGAGAGAGAGAAAAGAAGAGGAGAGAGAGGGAAATTAGTCGTATATTCTCATTGATGATTTCACCCTTACAAACGCATGACATATAAAAAGCATAACTGCTTGCTGATAAGGCAGCTAGTATAATTCTACAGCTAATATTCTAAATCTGGAACAAAAAACTCTACGCAAAAGGACAATAACCAAAGGCACAACGATTCAACAACAGAAATAGCTAACTTGAACATAGGCTAAAACCCAAATCAGTCCTTCTACTTCTTATTTCTCCTTTGATACGTGACTAGAACGGTTGATTGCTTTTTTTTGTTCCTGTTCTTTATAAGCAAAAGTCATTATAGGGGGACACGGATTTAAGGTTGGAGCGTGTAATGTACAAAATTTACTTGGTTGATTGAAGAGAGTATATTTTCTAGCTCTGCTACAACGAGGCAGATAGGAGTAGGAATATGTCTAGTGATTGCTTGAGGCTGCTAACTTTGTGAGGAGATAAAATCATTAAAGAGTATTGTGGCAGAGCCTTAAGGATGCAGCGTTTAATGTACAAAACTTTACTTGGTTGAGACTTGAGGGTTTACTGGTGAGAGATGAGGAGAAAGAAGGGGGAGAATGTGCTAAACTGAGACACGGCGTTCCAAAATACATGGGCAGAATGATATTGTACTATAATATATGATTGGCACTTGGCAGTGCCAGTCTTAGGGTATACTGTGATGTGAGATAACATCTATGGAGACAATAGAGAATGTATGCTTTTGTAGATGTTTTCTTCTGTAATCTTATGGATAACAGAACAATTTTCTCCTGAACTTGTATTGAGTTTGACTAAACAATTTGCCCAATTTGAATACATGTCATTGTCCATTGGTTGAATGTGCATACAGGCCATTCTTTCAGTTTGTCAAGCAATACAAAATTTCATGTCAAAATTGACCAGAAAAGTCATTTTGGAGTTAACTGCCCCCCTGAATATAATTTCAGGGGGCATAATGTACTAATTTCTGTGATCTTATTACATAGTTTGAAGTTGTTTGGAAACCCTCAGAATTCAGAAATCTATTTTATCGCACAATATCTTTTGTCCAAGTCTTGCAAATACAAAACAGGTTGCATTCTTACAAGTTTGATATGTTTGATTGGTTGTCTAAACAGCAAAGGCTGGTGAGCAATGCAGAAGCAGGGGTGAGAAGTGGGATGAGGAGGCTGAACAGGACAGTGGCCCATCAAAAATCAAATCAAATCTTGCAAGTAATCATTTTTGGATTAGTTTGTTTTACTCTAGTGTACTTGTGGTCTAAGCATTCTGGTAGATGAGATTGAGCTTATTGGTTTCTAGTGTACATGTGTTTCTACCATAATTCACATTACATCTCCATTCGGGGAGGATGCTTTTTTATATGTTCATTTTAATTGTGGAAAAATTAGTCAATCTGAGCTGCATTCATCTGTTTTTCATGATAAAGGACTTGAGAATGCAGTGTAGTGGGTTTCGATGTGTTCATTATAAGTTTAAGCATCTTGACTGCCTTCTGACATGAATTATCCATCTAGACATTGTTTGGTTCTAATGCAAGTGCAAGTGCAATGGAGCATTGCTTTTGTCTCTCCATTGAGCTATGTAAATCTGCACCAGTTGTGTATTTTAAGTAGCCTGTGAATATGATAGAAATAGAGCTAATCCTCTAAACCAAGCAGCAATTGACAAATAGCAAGTGGAACCTAAATGCAGATAGAAGATAAAGGACAAGGTTAAGCTAACTCCGCTCCTTCAAAAAAAAAAAAAAAAAAAAAAAAAAAAATCTAACTCCACTCCAAGATAAATCTACACTCTCTATTCCAAGGAGAACCCTGCAAAATGAAGAAAAATAAATATATAATAAGGATATTCATAAAATGAAAAGAGGCTAACCTTCTCTCCTGCTCAAATAACAGAAAGTGCGTACAGAGATGATGAAGGTAAAAAAAAATGGGAAAATTACAAAACTAGGTCAAATGGGAAGCCCATTTACATATTTAACCCATTTACTCAACTTACTACATATCTAGATTGATTTTGTGTGACTTTCCCATAATACCCTCAATATTTACGCGCGGTTGTCTTCCTCCCGTCTGACTTCGCAGAGGTTAGCATATGCGAAGCTAAATATGCGAAGCCTGCGAACCCTGCGAAGCTAATGTTTGGTTTAGTTGATGATTTTAGTTAGCATATGCGAACCCTGCGAAGCTAAATATGCGAAGCCTGCGAAGTCTGCGAAGCTAATGTTTGGTTTAGTTTATGATTTTAGTTAGCATATGCGAAGCCTGCGAAGCGATTGTTTGGTTTAGTTGATGATTTTAGTTAGCATATGCGAAGCCTGCGAAACGAATGTTTGGTTTAGTTGATGATTTTAGTTAGCATATGCGAAGTCTGGATGTGTTTTTAACAAAATTCGCTAAGTGGTATATAACAAAAAAATGGCAAATAACAACGGATTCTAACATTATTTAACAAAACAATCAGAACATAGATGAATACACCAACAATAATTCAGTGAGATTTATAGAATTAGGCATTTTATCTGTGTTTTCCAATCTTCCGCCTCACAGAACGAGGTTGTCGTTCGCTCTAAAATCGCCCTCTTTCTTCCATTTTCTCTGTTGTTCGCCTTCTTCCTCGTCTTTTCTCTCACTGTTCACCTTCTTCTACCGTCTGTTCGCATTCTTCCTCTTCTTTGCTCTCACTGTTCACCTTCTTCTACCGTCGTTCACCTTTTCTCACCGTCGTTCGCCCTAAAATCGCCCTCTCGTTTTTCCTCTACCGCCGTTCGCTTCCCTTTTCTCTCACCGGAGTAGAAGTTGCTGGAGAACGCCGTCAAACAACAACGGATTTTGCAGGTTAGATCTCTGTGGAAGGAGGATGAGCCATTTTGGATGAAGAGGAACCCGTAAGGAAGAGGAAGAAGAAGAGGAAGATGAAAGATTGGGGGTATTATGGGAAAGTTACACAAAACAGTCTAGATATGTAGTAGATTGAGTAAATGGGTTTAATATGTAAATGAGCTTCCTATTTGACCTAGTTTTGTAATTTTCTCAAAAAAAATTCATGTGCTTTTAGCAGATACACTGTGAATTTCTTTTTGTCCAAAGGCGGACTGATCTTTTTGTTTGCGATTAAGAGATGATTGAGGTTTTTTGTTTTGCTAAAAACAATGATCTTTTAGGTTAACAATGTTAAAATGACTATTAACGTCTTTAAAATTAAAAAATTAAAAAATTAATGATATTTTAATCAACTTTAATTTTTCAATTTTTAATTTTAAAGTCATTTAGGCATTGTTTGATGAGGAGAGAGAAAATAAATAATTAGAGTAGAAAAGTTCTAAAAATGATGATTTTGAAAAATAAAAAATTAGGTTCTATAGTAAATGTGGTACTGGCCAATTTTAATTTTTGAAATTATCCATTAGTGGTTGTGGTTGTGCTTTGTGAAAATATTATTTCCTGCATTTGTTTTTATGAGTTTTACATTTTACACTACATTTTGTACCGTAAAAAAGATTAAATTCAATATTAAATAAATTTCAAAGAAAAATATTGAGCGGGCTGGACCGGGTTTGAGGTTTATAATTTTTTTCTCGGACTGAGCCCTACCAGAGCCCAACCTTTAAATAGTGTGGGTTGGATTGGGTCTCGAAAGATGATTTTAGAGCTCAATTGGGTCTGGCCCGGCCAGCCCATGAAGAGGTCTAGCGGCAAATACCAAAGGACTATTGAGAGTGTTTCTAATATGTACCATACACTTTCTAGCCTAGAAGCAATATTGGTCTTTTGATATAATAATAATAAAATTGACTTTTTCTAAAGTAATTTTATGGTCAAAATTGATCATTTCGTGTTAAACTATATACGTATATTAACATACATAAGTTAGCTTCAATGAAAAGAAAAAAGCCAAACATTTTATTGTTTATTATTAATAAATAATTTATTTTTGCAGTTGTTGATGAGTAGCAATCTTTTATATAATAAAATAAGAAGAAAACAGCAAATGGCATCTGTTATATATTATGGGAGATGAATGATGTGATCACTGAATCTAATTAACGCATAAAGGTATAGACTTAATCAACCTTTCATTCTCTGAAATTCTGATATGGTAATTTTAAAATGAGACGTGTTATTATATATAGTTAAATAATCTTACCTCACTTACGTCTATCTTTGTGGCTGCTACATTAATGATGAAACTGGAATTGCGTTTCCTATTTAAAAACAAATTCATAGACTGCAATTGCAATCATGGTCTCAGATACTTTCCGAACATACCACGTTACATAAGAAAATATTGGCAGATATGTGGACTGATAGAAAAGACATATTAATTTTAAAGAGTTGTCATCTCAAGATGTACGTTTTAGGATTGGTGCATTCTAAATCCTAATAGTCATACTAAAGGATATACTTCCTATTATAACATTACACGTGTCCGTAGCGTCAGCTAGCGGATAGAAATCGATATCTTCCCAAGCTACCTCTCAACATCTTATAAAAAGAACAAGATAATTGTGCAACTAATGTATCTCATCAGAAAACCCTAGAATTCTCTTGTTTTTCATCTTCATCCTTTTAAATTCTACTAAAGCATCAAAGTGTGATCGTTGGTTCCTCCCATCCTTTGATCCATTTTCTATCTTATTGCAGGAGATTACGATCATAAACCCTATCCCAAGGGTTCCTCAAGATTTCCCGCATAAAATCAGTGGAGCGAGCGTGGACCGAACCTCACATCCATGGCTCAGAGCAAAAATAAACAACTCAAGTCAACCCTTTTAATGCCTTCTCATAACATTTATAAAACAAAATTGAACGAAGAAGCAGAATGAGCTATTTCTCATTAAATCTTAAGAACGGAGAAGAAAATGAAAGTAAGGAAAAGTGGAGAGAGAGAATGATGAGCTAGTGAGTGATGATGTCATGAGGGGAAGACATAGAAGAAAATGAAAGTAAGGAAAAGTGGGTGAAAGCATAAGTGAAAGTAAGTGAAATGGAGTGAAAATATATGTGTATGTAATTAACACCTCCCCCCTCCCTCCTTTAAACTTGGCTCAAAATAAGTTGTGAATGCCAAGTTTGGAAACCAAATAAGTAAATTGTGGTGACTGTTGGCTTTAGTGAAAAATATCTACAAATTGTAAAACTGTGGGAATTGGTATAAGTCATATTAATCTTGAAGCAACTCTTTTTCTAATGACATGATAGTCAATATCAATATGTTTGACCCATTCACGGAATATTGGATTATGTGCTATTGAATAGCAAAAGTTTTGTCACAAAATAGAAGGGTTAATGATGACTGAGGCATTAGATCTCTGAGCAAGCAAAATGATTGATGTGCCTCGAGCTAATGCTCAAAAACTCACTAAGGGATAAGTGTACGTACCTCATTGTTATCAAGAAATAATCTGGAGAAATCCAGGTATCGAATCCATAGGATTTATACGACAAGTATTGAACCACTTGATTTCTAATCGTTATTTAAGCGGTGAAAAGTTGGACTTTGGTATTGTTGTACTATTTCCAAGTCTACCAGCTAATTCTACTCCTATTTCTAATTAATGATCCAGACCAACTAATATTCCCTATGAATGAAAATGGAGATGACACAATAATAAGATGATTGAACCAATAATCAAAACCTAATTAAGAATTGAACATTCATGCATAAATAAATTAAGGGTTGAACCAACTTATCCTATGATTATTCTTAGCACATGATTCCCTAATCGGGCCGTAACTAACTCAAATTGTTTAGAAACTAGGGTATGTTTACCATGGTGTTGTCCATACCTACAATTTCTGGTATGAGTTGAAGGAAAATAGACAAATCTGGGCGCATCAAAAATATAAAATTTTATCTATTTCCTTTTTTCCAAAATCCATTAATCGTTATTCTTATTTCATATAAAGAAGGATTAAACAAGTGTACATTTTCTGAAGAGGCCATGGATATATCTATTAGGAGCGACGAATGCTCAATATAACATTAACTATCCTGCAATTACTTCATGTGATACCCAACGCCTGCCTCACACACCTCAGAGTCCCCTTTACAGTGGACCGTGTTTGAACAGAGTCAAAGCACCACACTCAATAATTCAGAATAACTGATTAATATTTATTTGAGTCCGATGATTACTTGTACCTACTAATATCATTTGAGATTAAACAAGTGACATTCATATAAATCCATTCATCTTGTTATCTCAAGTCGGGTCCCCAATTCTAATGAACTCCTTCACCGGATCCATGTAACTGTTTAGATATCATATCTAAAGCTTGTGAGATCAGCTCTATGTTCACAATAGAATATATTATTACGTGCAAGTCTCAACAGCACTATGTTAATCACATAAACATATTACTTGACTTGGGGTTGTTTTAAGTTTATTGGTTTATTATAAAGTTTAGTCTCACTTCATGCTTGTATGAACACTTTATGATCACTTAAATAAATTTGAGATTTCTTTTATTTAACTTAATTAATTCTGATAAATGATTAATATCTTTATATAGTTAAACTTACTATATCTTATAAAACAAACGATAATGAATAATTCATTTTTAAGTAGTTTATATCATATAACAATTGTCTATATGACAGTAAACCCCAACATGAATACCATTAAGACTCTCCTATATGAACTTGGTTTAATATTCATATTTATGAAAAACTCAACCACCAATCCAAATGTACACAAATATCAAAATCATAAAGAGAGAGATGAAATTAAAATCAAATTAAAATTAAAGATGGAAAAGAGATCTTACAAATTAACTAAGAATAAAAGAGAGAAAATCACCTTTGGAGCTTTGCTAATTCAAGCAATCGTCGTTTGCATGGAGGATAAACCTTGATTGCTTGTTGAAATTGATGGAGGATTGAAAGCTTGAGATGGAAGATGAATATGGAGGAAGTGATAACTGCTCTCAATGGAAAAGGTAAAACTAATAGCTAGTTCTGGATGCCTCGAAAATGAACAATCCAAGATCTTTAAATAGAAAATAAAACCTAAAAATCGCAGCTGTAACAAAAATATGTTTTGATTACATATTCAAAAATTGCAGGAATCGGCCAAACATGGCAGAAACGGGATCGACTCAGCAAGTTGGGGGCAGCAGAGGGAGAATACCTTCTTGGGTAGTCAGCTCGGTGAGCTGGCTGGCAGTACGTCTGATCATGTAGATTCCACTATAGTCTTCGGTCAAACCTTCCATGATTTGATTGATCCCTTAAAAATCTGTGAAATCTCACCAAATCAAATCTTCACGCAATCATCAATTAACCTATCAAATCATTCTCTATCCATACCAGGTCAAATAATATATTTTAGTAAGTTAATTCCATGCATAACTTAAGCTCTAAATTAAAAAGAAAATTAAATTATAAAAAATGACAAAATAACTTTACAAGTGAAAAATACAATAAAAATGCTAGATATATAACTAAAAACTTAAAATCGACAAAAATGAGGTTACATTAATTTAAATTAAATAAAAGAAATAAAAGACAAGAAATAATCCTAAAAACCGTAATAAGAGGTAAGGATAAAATATCTCTATTAATGATCCACTATAGTTCACACGATATTGAAGTCATTGTCCCGTATTCATTTTCTGATGGAGATTTGGAGACATACTTTACTTTTTAGATGTCCATGAAGTGCGAGCATTGCCCATGAAAACGTCATAACCTGCAATCGGTCTTCTTGTTTCTGGACATGCTGCATAGTTTGATTCTAAAAACGTATGAACCTTACAAACATTGTCTACGGGAAAGAATAGATCATATCACGGTGAACCTTTGAGATAGCTCGAGATTTTACGTGCCCTTGAGAGGTCATCGGTGGATGGATGCTAAGTTGTTCATATAAGAAGACAAGTGATAAAGGTGGCTTGTGATTTGGAACTGCAAGAGTGAGTGTAGGTTTACATCCAATAAAATCATTATCCTGGAGAATTGATAAAGGCTAGCTCAATTTACGGGTGGAGAGTGATTTTATGTATGTTGTGCATTGCTTAAAGTCTAAAAGCGTTGAGGTTACTTGGGATTTCTGTTTGAATTGCTTGAAGGTTATGGATTATATGGACATTGTTGTCTCCCACCATCTATATGGAGGGAAATAGAGTGTTGGTCCCTAATACAGCAGATTAGTTCTAGGGGATGAATTAGTTGCCTACTGCCTTCCCACATCAGCCCACTAACTCATACTTCTTGGTTTAGGGGTGGTTTGTGGATGTGCATAGGTGTGAGTAAGGAGTTAGACTTTTTGGTTCGGTTCGGTGTTCATTGATGCGTACCGAACGTGTCGTATCATTGAGCCAATGTGTTAAAACTTTTGCTGGAATTCCAAGTCACACGGTGTGTGGTTTGCGTTTGCGTATGCCTTAGGCTTGAATGTTATTTCACACGGCGTATGGGCTAGCCATACATCGTGTGAATTAAGCATTTTTTTTTAGTCAGAGACTCATCAAGCTACCCACACGTTGTATGAATAGCCTTATCCGTAGGTTGAGAGACGTTATTTTGCTTCTACATGGCGTGTTAATCATTATATATTTTTTGTTTTTCTTTATATCAAACTTTATTTTAAAATTAATTATATGCTTTTTTATTTACATAAAAATAAATTTTTTATTTTAGGAAAACCTATTATTTCTTTCAAAACAATTGTAAAATTAATGTCGTACAGTACTTTGTATTCCTTTGCATTTGTTATCCTTCTTCCATTAGCCCCTTCCAAGTCTTAAGAATTAAGAACATAATTCTTTTTTTGAATAAATATAAAAAAGAACACTATTAATTCCTGACCAATTAATTAAAAATTAAAGAAGGGACAATTGTGTCATATCATATTTAGAGCATAATGAAAAAATGCCAGCTTATGCCAGCTAGTATTTCACAAATGAAGAAACTTACTGCAACATACCATACCACAAAAGAAATCCTCCCATTATTACCCTAAATGTAGAATTACAACGAATTCTGTGTCACACATATCGCATACAATCATCTCCCCCCGTTAGACACGTGTCTCTACAAAACTTGTAAAGCCCTGTCTTTGAAGCAAAGTTTCCACATTACTTTTCCCTAATGAAAATTCAGAATTATTTAGAAAGGAAGAAAGACAGACAGGCAGACATGCACATATATTAATATTGGGTAACATTTGTTTTTGGCTTAATACATCATTTGGCCCTGAACTTGTCCAAAAAGTTTGATTGGCTCCCTGAACTTTCAAAGTGTTTTAATAACTTCCTGAACTTGTATAAAATATTCAGTTAGCCTCCTGAACTTACATAAAATGTAATCAATTGATCATTCGGTTGCAAAAAAGTAAGTTAAATACGGAAGATATATTGCACGAGTCTTAAAAAAAGTAAAACGACCGAAATCGGAGTATACGGTGCTTAGAATAGAGAAGACAAGTTGTATAGTTGAGCAAACAATAACTTCATTTTTAATCTATTTTTGAATTATGTAATAACATTCTAATATGCGTGGAATACAGCTTCCGCATTTAACTTACTTTTTTACGACCGAGTGATCAATTGATTACATTTTATATAAATTCAGGGGGCTAACTGAACATTTTATATAAGTTTAAGAAACTGTTAAGACACTTTAAAAGTTTAAGGGCGCCAATTAAACTTTTTAAACAAGTTCACGGGCAAATGATATATTAAGCCCATGTTTTTTTGAACATGAACATGGGCATGTTATCGTTAGTTGTATCCCATTTCATTTTCTTACTTTATTAGTATTTTCTCTGTCCTAAATTATCTCCACTAAACGGCTATAAACAGCTACTTAATTATCTATTCAACTCTTCTCTTTCTTGCTGTATTTTTATAAAAAAAAAACAAAATGGTTGCCATCGCATATCAAGGCAATAATCATTTGACACGTGGCTTTGGACCCATTCTACTCTTTTTTTTAATCATCGAGTGGGCTCTTGCCACGTGTCACCGAATGTTGAAAAATTGATATAGACTTATGGTGTTGCTAAATATACTTTGTTGCAAAGGTTAACGCGGAGGGCAGATTGTGAATAGGTCTCCTTTTCATTTTCATTTTCAATTTTATTTTTGTATTTTAATATTTGTCCAAATGTATGTATAGATAGGATAGGGACATCTTATCTTACTTCACCCTTTCGCATGTAAAACACTTCTGACCGTTTCAGAATACTTCTAGGATATTCTACTTACAAATGAAGCGGTTAAATGCTTCCTACATTAAAAAAAATATATTTAAAATATATATTATAAAGTTTCCATGGAAACACTATTACATTAGAGTTTTTTTTTTCCTTTTAAGAGAGAGCATTTTCATTTAATTGCAAATTCTTAGCTAACATTTTGTGAATAATTTATTGATGATTATATTTACAAGTTTGATTATTTAGTAAGAAGATAAATAAATATTCATATAGTTTTGTAATAAATTAATTGAATTTGTATTTATATTTTTATATTTATTAATAAATAATTTATTATATAATACTATTAAAATATGTGGTATATTATTAAAAAATAATAATATAAAATGATTTTAATATTGAAAAATATGTATATTTATAATATACATCTTTAAAAATATAACAATAATAATAATAAATAAAATATAATGTGTATAAATAACATAGTTCACCGTGGTGAAGCTTTTAGTTTAGTGGTTGAGAGCTTATCTATGATTAGGGAGAGGTCAAAAATTCAAATCATATTCAAGTGGTGAAATTTTTTCTTTTTTATTTATAATGTAAACGCATTGTACGCAAATTTAAAAAAAAAAAAAAAATAATATAATATAATTCACCAAAAACTATAAAACAATATTTTTAAAATGTGTTAAATCATAATAATATGAAAATAATAAACACAGTTTATTAAAAATTATACAAAATATTTAAAAGTAAATTATAAAAAAGTAAAAAAAAAAAATTGTTTTGATTGCCTAGCGTTTAGAGGAACTTATGTGGCATAGATGCTATCTAAGTAACCAAAAAATGGTTCGAAGAATAAAAAAACACCTAAAGAACCTAAGCGAAAAAGATCAAAATAGATTTTTGATTTTGAACGTTTAGGCTATTCGGACCAATTTAATTTTTTAACAATATACATATATATTGGAATTATAATTGAAAATAATCCTAAAACGAAAAGGAAAGCGGTAAGAAATTACAAGAATACAATAATTGAGCAAGTTACATTTGTAAGTTGATAATGCATACCATGTCAACTATATAAATACATATGTAGGCAACACGTTCTTCAAATGATTCAAGGAATAGGAATCTCTTCATTATTATTACTTTATTAATTCCATTAACATTAATCTCTTTCTTCTTTTTATATATATTGCCCTTTACCCTATTCCCATTCTTCACTAATCTCTTCCTCTCTTCTTCTTCTTCTTCTTCTTCTTCTCTCTCTTTTTCTCCCTATCAAAGCTTTAACTCTAAATTAAGAATTTCAAAAATGGCTTCTTCTTCATCCCTTGTTAAAGTTTTCATGATCTTGAGTCTTATGGCTGTTTCTTGTATGGCACAAGCACCCGGTGCTTCTCCAACTCCATCACCAAAACCAGCGCCGACTCCATCTCCAACTCCGGCAGTCCCAACCCCAACCCCAACCCCATCACCTGCTCCGGCAACTCCTTCACCGACTCCGGCTCCTTCAACCTCAGCTCCTACTCCATCACCACTTTCTCCTATGTCTCCTGCCCCAGCTTCCCCCACCAGTTCTCCTCCGTCTCCACCACCATCTACCCTCCCACCTTCCGGTTCCCTTACTCCTTCTCCTTCTCAGACTCCACCAAGTGACAACTTCGCCGCTGGCAGAGTTGACAGAGTTATTCTTGTCGGAAGTGTTCTTGCTGGATCTTTCTTGGCCTTTGCTTTGGCTAATTAGAAAGTTTAATTTCAATTATCGCGGCTAAATTACTCTTAGATCTTTGATTACATGGACGGTTGAGATCTGGTCTTCTGCTACTTGTTCTTCGTTGACTATTTTACTTTTCATACTCTTTTTTGTTTTTTTTTTTATTTAAATTATTTGTGATTGTTGATTCTATTATTGAAATTGATGGTGATTATTTTGGAGGGGAGGGGATTGGGGATGATCAGGTGAATATTGTAGAAAAGGGGGAAGTTGTGTAAATCAAATAAAACATGTTTGCTATTCTTTTTCATTATTTCTTCTTGTCTTACAATACAATACATCTAACATCATGTGTACATGTGATGTGATCATGTGAATCTGAACTTCTTGCTTTTTCTTCAGACTCATATTACGTTATTGTCCCTTGATTAACTCATTACACCCCATATAAGTATTCAAGTTCTGATAGCCATCTGAACTTGCATAAAATGTTCAGTAAGCTTTGTTAGCTTTCTTAACTTGCGTAAAATGTAATCAATTGATTTTTCAGTCTTAAAAAAGTATCTTAAAGGTAGAAGATATATTTCACGAATCTTAAAATAAAGTAAAATGATTAAAATCAGAATATACGATTCTAATTAGAGAAGGCAAGTTGTATATTTAAGTAAGTAATAATTTTTTTTAATCTATTTTTTAATTATGTAATAACATTCTAAGATATATTAAATATATTCTTCTATTTCAACTTATTTTTTTACGATCGAATGATATTGATTATATTTTATGCAAGTTTAGGGTGCTAATTGAATATTTTATGCAAATTTAGAGTGTTATCGGAACACTTTGAAAATTCAGGAGGCCAATCAAACTTTTTTACTCCAGTTCAAAGAATAAATAATATATTAAGCTTATTTACGATAAAGCAGAAAATATCAATATTTATTTATTGGAATAATTACTAATTTGACCTAATCAAGGACTTCAATTTACATATCTAACCCACCTTGCCTCAAAGTTACCAAATTAGATATTTTCATCCATTTTGGATAAAACTAACCTTAGTTCTATTTGATGAATCGATCTTCTTCCTCCTCCTCCTCCGCTTCTTGTTCTTCTTCTTCTTCTTCTTCTTCTTCTCTGTTTCAACTTCTTCTTCAGTTCATCTTCTTCAATTTCTGATACCAATCGTTAGCGATTTTTGAGATTTTTGACATATTATGTTCAATTTTCCGTACAAATGGTATATTTTTTGCTTATACGCTTGCTTTTCTCGTTGGTTTTCCCCCTTTCATCATCTGTAATGGTATCGTTTCAATTTCCTCTATTTTTCCATAATTTTTTTCATTTTCCTCCATTGCTGTCGCATTTGTTACGAAATTGTCGCATTTCGTCACAAATGCGACAAGAACTGTCGCATTTCGTCAAATGCGACAAGAGTTGTCGCATTAACAAATGCGACAGTTCTTGTCGCATTTGTGACGAAATGCGACAATTTCGTCACAAATGCGACAGCAATGGACGAAAATGAAAAAAAAATTATGGAAAATAGAGGAAATAGAAACGATACCATTAAAGATGAAGAAATAGGCAAAACCAACGAGAAAAGCAAGCGTATAAGCAAAAAATATACCATTTGTACGGGAAATTGAACATAATATGTCAAAAATCGCTAACGATTGGTATAAGAAATTGAAGAAGATGAAGAAGTTGAAACGAAGGAGAAGAACAACAAGAAGAAGAAGAACAAGAAGCGGATGAAGCGGAGGAGGAAGAAGAAGAACAAGAAGCGGAGGAGGAAGAAGAAGAAGAAGAAGAAGAAGATCGATTCATCAAATAGAACTAAGGTTAGTTTTGTCCAAAATGGGTGAAAGTGTCTAATTTGGTAACTTTTAGGTAAGGTGGGTTAGATATGTAAATTGGGGTCTTTGATTGGGTCAGATTAGTAATTATCCCTTATTCATTTTAAAATTAAAATTTATCCAATGCGATTACAAACAAAAATATCTCTCTACCCAGTCTATTCACTAGACTAAAAGTTTCACCACATCGCTATAACATTACTATTACTCTCTTAAAAATAAAAAGTAATATAATATTATTGTTACTCTCTTAAAAATAAAAAGTAAAAAAATAAGAAAGAGAACATAATATTGCTGTTACTCTCTTAAAAATAAAAATAAGAGAAGAGAATAGCAAGCTAGTACATTTAAGAGCAAGCAAACAATTTCTATTATTATCGTTCATTTTTGAATGGAGTGTATTCTTGTTTTTCTATATATATATTATTATTAAATTTATGTTTTTATACGTATAATTACTATTAAACTTAATTATATTAAATTCAAATATGATATACTTCCTTCATTCTATTATATAGGTCATTCTAGGGTATTTTATACAAATTAAGAAAAATATTGGTTAACTAAAAAAAATTCTCTCTCATGTCACTATTGAAGAATAAACATTGGAATATTAAAAAACACATGTACCAATACAAAAAAAAAATTAATATTTAGACCAAAAAACTAAACTAAAAGTTCTTGGAATCATAGAATGGCTTATATTTAGGAAAAAAACTAATTTGCTAGAATGACCTATATAATAGAATGGAGGGAGTAATAATTATTTACAGTTATAAATTTTTTACAATTAAAATCTTAATAATTATTATATTATAATTAAAATTAGTTTTAAATTCTATAAAAGAAAATTAGAACTTTTTTAGATCGACGGTCTTAAGTAGCGTCTATGTAGCCACCTCCTGAAACCGCCTTCTTGTGCAATTCCTAATTCTTACACACGTAATTAAGTTTCCATCATCTTCTCACCTCACAAATTCATATTTTCAAATATATAACACATCTTTTGTCAAAGTAACTTTTAGACTACAAAGATAATTTAGATAGCTTCTAATTTAATGTTGCAATGGTTGGCTTAGGCAGAAAAGAAAAGGAACTTATGAATTATTATATGTTTATTGACTTTAACATCAGAGTGTTTGTGGAAAAAACAATCTTACCACACTGGAATAGATACATCTACTAAGGAAGGTCAAGAAACCTCAACCATCATTTTCAAGAAACGCTAGAGTTCCGACACTCTAATAGATACATCCAAAATAAGACAAACCTGCCCCTCTGTAATTACACTTTTTCCGTTCAGGCTTATTTACTACTTTTCCATTTATCCATCTTGCCCCACCTTACCCTTATAAAGTTAGTTATGGGTTGTAACTTTAGTGAGGTTTTAATGTCTTTTGTCTTTGTTTTATGGGAGGTATTTAAACCCGAAACTTTGTAAGGATGATTAACTTTTCATCAACCAAACACCATTTTTCTTTGAGAGCAAGGTTTTATACTTATATCTTGGGATTAACTCATACTAGTTTAGCTAGTGAATAACTTCTTTCATTGATTTAAGATCAAATAAACACTATCGTCATGAATCCGTATCAGTTGGTATCAAAGCCAAACGTTTTCCTAACTTGTGACTTATTTTGGAAATGGTTCAATCGAAGCCCGCAAAAATCAATGGAATCCAGAGACAAGAGATTTGAGGATGTCCAAGCTAGCACAATGGATCTTAGAGAGGTACAAATAGAGCAAAACTAGAATTAAATGGAAGGGCAAAAACGTTTCAAAGAGAAAATACGAGCCTCCATAAAAAAAAAAACTTCAAACTTGAGGTGCGGCCTATGACCCAACACTCCACTAGAGGTTCTAACCGGAGGAATGAGGAGATCCGGATACCTCAACCCCTAAGATAAACCACACCACCATGTTCACCACCACTAAGGTGGAATCTAGCAATAATTTTTCTGAATCGAATCAAAACTTATGGAACAGATAAAATAGACTTTGTTCTTTTTAACTGAAATTAAATAACTAAACTGAACTGAATTCTACTGAAAACTAAAATAATACTATAATCCTTTAAAAATAACAATAATTAAAATAAAAAACTTATAAAAATAATAATGATTCTAATAATAATAATAAATTATTATAATAAATAACTACAATAAGTATTGATAAATTCCTGAACTCAACTGATTATTATAATTATAATAAGTATTGATAAATTTCTGAATTCAACTTATTATTTAACTGAATTACTAATACTGAAATTAAATAATAAAAGATTAAACCTTATTATAATATCCACTATAGTTATTCTTAGCACAAGCTACTTTCCATTTGATTTTTTTTTTTTAACCAAAATACTCACCCATGTCAACTAATCCATCGCTCTTAAGAGCTCAATTTAGGAACTCTAATAATTCAATACTCTTCAAATTCTGCTTATTTGTAAAGTGAAATTAAAAAGAGCAGCATAACGGTGGTCCTAAACTATAAGCAATGGCGACCAATTAATGGGTCAAATACATTAATATCATAATTGTATACAAAATTACAACTAAGTTATATCACCAAATTTTTTTTTTTTGAGAAAAAATAGCTTCTATTTGATATCAGAAAGAATAGCATCCTTACATAACATTTGCCAGACCCTGTTGGGGCCTCCTCAATCTAGAAAACCGGATTCGTTAAATCCCTGGCCCATTTTGCTATAGCATCAGCAACTAAGTTACAAGTTCTGGGAACATATTTGAATGAATAGCTATTGAACCTACGAGCAATTGTTGATATGTCAATGTAAAGGTCCTGCAGTGCCGTGTTCGGGGGTGATTCCGAGTTAATCGTATCAATGACAATCTTCGCATCAGATTCAAGTATAATTGCATCAAAGCCTAATTCCTGCGCCCAAATTAACGACTCAAGAATCGCCCTTGCTTCAGCAGCCGTTACTGAGGCTACAGGCCCGATGGGGATCCCAGCGGAGGCCATAACTAGCCCGTCTGTGTCTCTCGCGATCAATCCCACCCTGCAATCCCAGTCATTATTCCCCATTGAGGCATCACAGTTGATTTTTATGACACCAGGAGGGCGGCGACACCAAGATTTCTTAGGGATAAGGGATTGCTCAGGAGCGCCACTGCATACGGACAAGTTATCCCCTCTCTGTGTGCTGGATTGATGCCAATCTGCAAGGAAGTCTTTAGCTTTTGTTATGAGCATCTCATCCGGAATCCAGACTTGATCATGCCGCCAAATGTTCCGTCTATACCAGAGCCACCATGCAACTACCACCACCAGTTCGATTTCCTCACGTCGGAGATTGCTAAAACAGAAATTCAACCAAGTTAGTGGGTTAATTATACCTGTTTTGTCGACACGAATCTGTACAGGGACGTTGCGCCAAACGTCTTTGGAGAAACGACAGACGATGAAACAGTGCTGCAGATCTTCGTGGCCAAAGTTGCAGCAAGGGCATCTTGGTTCTGCTGTCATTACGCGTTGAGAAAGAGTTGCCCTGGTAGGAAGTTTATTCCGCACCATCCGCCACAGGAAATGCTTGATTTTAAGGGGAAGGTTCAGGGCCCAGAGCTTCTTATATATTGGGCGATCCAGGGGAGTGCCCGACGACGAGCTATTGCCTGAGATCCGGGCATTCTCAGCGAGGTGGTAACAGCTTTTGACAGAGAATGTTCCGGAATTCGTAAGACTCCAATACAGCCTATCTGGTGGGAGGCGAAAGCTAATGTTGATCTTACCTATTTCAACAATGTCATCAGGTTGGACGAATCGCTGCAGCACTGCCCTGTTCCAGCATCTATTCTCGTGATCAATTAGCTCGTGCACCATTACTGGTCTCGGGGCATCAAGTGCAATAAGAGGGCGGCGCGCATTCAGCGATGGAACCCAGTTATCAGTCCATATGTTTGTACTCAGCCCATTACCAATCCTCCAAAATAAGCCTTTGCGTATGATTTCCCTTGCAAAAAGTACGCCTCGCCAGAAATAGCTTGGCCCAGAACACAACGGAGCGTCAAGGAAATTGTTCATGGGGAAATATTTCGCCTTGAGAACTTTGGCACATAGCGAGTCCGGATTACATAATATGCGCCAACACTGTTTTGACAGTAGAGCCAAATTGAAGGATCGCATATTCTGAAAGCTCAGTCCTCCATCAAATTTTGATTTGCATGCACTATCCCAGGGTAGCCAGTAGATTGGCTTTCTGTCAGCGGTACCACCCCATCAGAAGCGGCTAATTGCACTTTGAATGTCCTTACAAAAGTAGTCTGGAAGCAGGAAGCAAGACATAATGTAAGTAGGAATGGACTGAATGACAGATTTGATTAGTACCTCTCTGTCGCCAGCTGATAGTTTTCGTTCCTCCCACCCTCCCAGTCTACGATTAATTCTTTCCTTTATTGCAGAGAATACTTCCCTTCGTGACCGACCAATAATTGTTGGAAGCCCCAGGTACTGAGGAAAAGCCCCAGTCTCCCTCACATTGAGAATGCCGGTAAGAAGAAGTTTCCTCTTAGTATCAACCCCACAGCTATAGAACACTTCGAATTTATCCAGATTGATCACCTGCCCTGACACACGCTCATATTCTTTAAGGATATTCTGAACTTCACCAATCTCAGCTGCATTTGCTCTCCCAAAAATCAAAGAATCATCATCAGGTCCTGGTGCTTTTGACGGACTGATCTGTTTAATTTCTGCGAAAACTTCCTCTCTTGAGTACTGCTGAGCCAGAGCTTGTTGTTGTTCCTGTGATAGAGGATTGGTGATCGCCCCCCACAAACTGTTCAAAGTTATCTGGATTCGAGCTTGCAAATAACTCCCTGAAGTACTGGGTTACCACCCCCTCAATCGCCTCTTCCCCCTCTACCCAGTCTCCATTTGTGTTTTTAATCTGCCTGATCGAGTTATTCCGACGCCTGGCTGAGGCCTTTGCATGGAAAAAAGAAGTATTCTGGTCGCCCAACTTAAGCCACTCGTTTCTAGCCCGTTGCTTCCATTTACATTCCTCAATCCTCTGCAGTTCTTTAATCGAGTTGGACAGGATCTGATCGGTTTCATGGAGCTGCGGTTCAGCCCGTCGTTGAATCCCTTCAAGCTGCTGTATTTCAGATTCCAATCTTTTCCTGATATTTCCGAATTTCTCACGGTTCCATACTGCAAGCGCCTCGGAGACCGACTGGATTTTACTTTGAACATGTTGGCTGCCCGCTGATTCACGCCATCTTGCAGCAATTAGTGTTTTGCAGCTGCTGTCCGCCGCCCACAAAGCCTCAAAACGGAATTGCCTCTATCTCCGCCACCTTCCGTTTAACCCATTTGTGTCGAGCAGCAGCGGGTTGTGATCCGAAGACAAACGCGGGAGCGCTTTAATTTCGAGGTTGGGAAACTGTGTTAGCCATTCAGGTGTCGCTGCAAATCTGTCAAGTCTTTCCCATACTGCATCTGTTCCGGCCCGTTTGTTATGCCAAATGTATAGGGAGCCTGTACTGTTAATATCCACCAGATTACACTGTTCAAATCAATCATTAAAGCACTGCATATCAGCATTGTCCCTGATTAGGCCCCCTTTTTTCTCCGAAGTCCATAATATTTCATTAAAGTCCCCAAAGAAGACCAACGGGAGGGTATCCAATGATCCAAAATGATTAATCAATTCCCATGTCAGTTTTTTGTTGTGCTTTTCGGACCACCCATAAACCGCTAGGTTTCTCCAACTCAAGTCATTTAGGTGCAGCGTGAAATAAAAGCAATGGTTTGAGTAATTCAGGATGCGTAAATCTATATCCTTATTCCAACCCAGAATCAGACCACCACTGAGGCCCACCGGATCAATGAAGAAAAAATTGAAATTACTAAAACAATGATAAAACTTACTGCAATCATTCTTCCTCAGTCTAGTTTCCATAAGGAAGAACATGTCTTGGCAATTGTCGTTAATCAGGCGTTGTAGTGCACGGAACGTCCAAGGATTGCCCATCCCTTGGACATTCCAACTGAGGATTTTCATAGTGTAGGGTGGGCTCGATCAACAGCACCCACCCTCTGGTCTCTGAATTCGCTTTTAGCTTTTTTCATCCTCATTACTCTTTCATTGTCTGTACTGTCCTGGTTGCATTCCCGCTTCCTCTTTTGTAATTCGTTCTCCAGGTTGACATTTACTCCATGCATAGGTTCTCTATTGATTTGTCTGGCAGCCTGTTTGTATTTGAATTTTTTCTGAGGTTTGGGGGAGCCAATACCTTTGCCTTTTGCTAGCACCTCACGGCCAATTTATGGCTGCTGCAAAATCGCAGTATTGTATTGTTGCACATAATCCGTTTCCATGGACACGCGGGCCAGCGGCTCGTCTCCGAGTTCTTCCTCCGGTAATGCAGACCCCTCATTCTCGATCTCCTTCCTGGTCGCATTCATACTCTTCGAACCGCTGAGGTTTTTGTACTGTGCTTCTTCCTCCCTCATTGTTTTAATTAGCTGTGCACCCACTTCTGCACTTCTAGTAGTACTGCCTTCGGATTCCTCTTCAAACAGTTTCCGAGCAGTACCGCGGCTTTTCGTCGGCTCAGTTTGCCTTCGCTCTTGAAATCCACAGTTATAGACTTGAATCCTGAACGGCGTAGCCCGCATACTCGGTTCATATGGAAATTCATCCAGTTCCTCTGACACGTCCTCAGTCTCGCAATCTTCATAAACATGCCCAATTACTCCACAGCGGTAGCAGAAATTAGGAAGCTTCTCGCACTTCAGAGAGATCCATATTATTTCGCTTTTGGTATGTTGGGCTTTAATTCCCCGGATAAGCGATTTAGTTATGTCGAGCCTGACCCTTACCCTTACGTATTTCGCTGTCATCTCCATGTTGGTTTCGTCTATATCGACCACTTCTCCAACCCTTCCTGCTAACTTGGCAATTAAGCCGGCGGTTCTCCACTCCAGCGGGATATCAATCATCCGAATCTAGAAATCACACATGTTCAGGTTCAGTTTCGATATTTGAGAGATTCCCGCAATGTCTGCTAGACCAGGTGCCTATCGTAGTGCCATGGTGATTCAGCTAGGACCTTCTCTTTGTCTTTTGTTGATTGGAACTCGATAATAAACAGGCCATCGCCACTCTCATTAATTTTGAACCCCTTCTGAGTTCTCCACACTGCGTTGAACGCGTTAGCCATAGCTCTGATGTTCGGGGGTTTCGCTGATATTAATCTCTCGATAACCTTTGTTTGGGAGTTTGGAGGTTAATGGAGGTGAGAGTTAAAGGAGGTAATGGAAAGGGAAGAGAAGTGATGGAACGGAAAGTTAACTTGTTTGGAAGTTTATAGGATGTAAATGAGGTTAAATGTTTAACCTTGTTTGGAAGTTTAAATATGGAGGGGAAGGAAGGTTAAATTTACTCTGCAGAGACAAGAAATTTTAAAAAAGTTTACGTTACTCCCATTAACCCCCAATTTGGAGATTAGAGTTTGGAGGTTAGAGAAAGTAAAGATTTAACCCCATTAACCTCCATTTACTCTCAAAAAATAACTCCCAAACAAGGTTAACTTAATACTTAACCTTCAATTACTCCCATTTACTCTCATTAACCTACTCCCAAATAAGGGCTTAAAATATATTAAAATAATCCAAAATTATTAGTTTAAATAGTTGTAAATAGTTTTTAAAATATGAATTTCTGTGTAATTTCCCCCCAAATAATTAATTGTATTATTGCTGGGCCTAAACTATAAGCAATGGCGACCAATTAATTGTATTATTGGGCTTCCCATGTCTTTCCCTTTCCATGTGTTGTTAAACAGAAAACCACAACACCTATATTGCTTCAATTTCTCCTTTTCCTCCACCAACAAAATCCTAATCCAATCCAGGCTTAATCAACATGCTAATTAAATTAGTTAATCAGAACAAATAATTATATCATCAGATAAGAATCAAAACTAATTACTGCTACTTTTCACAACCATGTGCAGCCAAGTTTTTGGTTCAGCAAAATCCATGAATTTTCGATTTAATTTTTCATAACAAACTGTACTAATTAACCACATACTATCCAACCAATTAAAAACTAAATGGAAATGTAACAATATAAACAATTACAATTAAGCCCTCTCGCCCCTAATCCTTCTAGCCAACTGCATATCCTTAGGCATAATTGTAACCCTCTTAGCATGAATAGCGCATAGATTGGTATCCTCAAACACTCCAACCAAATAGGCTTCAGATGCCTCCTGTAGTGCAGATACAGCGCTGCTCTGGAATCTCAGATCTGTCTTGAAATCTTGTGCTATTTCCCTCACCAACCTCTGGAATGGAAGTTTCCTGATTAATAGCTCAGTACTCTTCTGGTACTTCCTAATTTCTCTCAGGGCCACAGTTCCTGGCCTGAACCTGTGCGGCTTCTTTACTCCACCGGTTGCCGGAGCAGATTTCCTGGCAGCCTTTGTAGCTAGCTGCTTCCTTGGTGCCTTTCCTCCGGTAGATTTTCTGGCTGTTTGCTTTGTGCGAGCCATTGAAGATAAAATTAAAACTGCTTGATTGAATAGAAAGCAAGAGATAAAGAATGAAGGGAAGATTTGGTGTGATGAGAAGAAGCAGGAAGGGGTTTTTTTATAATGGAAATTTGGCGGGGTGGGTGAAATTTGGCAGGCTTTGAAATATTTTGAAGCGCTGTAGATTGAATTATGGACGGTTGAGATTGGTTTAGAGGAGAGTAATGCGGATGGCAATCCGCGTGAAGCGTGCAGCGACCAATTGGATTAGGTAGTTATGGCGCCCCTTTTCAGTTTTGGGTCCAAAATAAATTTGAAACGATTTCGTTTTTGGGTTGTTAAGCGGGCATAGAGAATAGTTGGAATTTCAACTTAATGGGCTGTGGAAGAGCTTTAATGGACTGTCTTGGTAGCATAGATGAGCCCATTTCCATTTAGACAGAACTATAAGTTGTAGAGACTATTTATTTACAATAAATTCAACCAAACTTTTTAAATCTGATAGGACATTGAATTTGTTTAAAATATCTCCATGAACTTCAATTGATCGCTCTGTTGTAAAAAAAATAAACTGTATATATAATTGAAATGTTATTATATAATTTACGGAATAGATTAAAACATATTAAAAATGAAGTTTTTATTATATAATTTACTCGTGGTTAATATTTTAGGATTTAAAATTCATAAATTATTATTTATGATTTATAATTGATATTTTAAGACTTAGGATTTTTTTAGGGTCTAAATTTATATTTTAGAGTGTACGATTTTATATAAATAAAAAATATATAGTTAGTTCCTCAAAAAAAAAATATATATATATATATATATAGTGAATTTATATGATAATTTTGTGCATGCATATTAGTAGAAAGGTGATAGTTAAATATTTACAATTTATTAGCACTATTTTTCTTTCTTTCTTTTTTTTTTGTTAATTTTATTCTGAAAATATATTTTTTTTTTTTTTTGGTAATCGGGGAAGGCTCAAGGCCCGGGAACAGAAAAAAAAGCAGAAAATAGAAAAAAAAGAGCAGAAAATAGAAAAAAGAAAGTAAAAACAGTAGCCAGAGGTTAAGAACAGATCATTCTACTGAGAGCCATGCCCCGATAATCGTCGGAGAGGATCTTCTGGAGGCCTACAGGGGGCACATCATACACATGATGACCCAGAGTACTCAAATCTGCGAAATTCGCCAGCCAGTCAGCAGCACGATTTCCTCTCTATAAGTGTGTGCAAAAGTAATCAGCCAATCCCTATCTCGAAGTTGTCTGCGCCGAGTAATTAGCCAACCGTATGGGTGGTGATTATCGATCGATTCCGTGATAAAATGAAGCACGGTTCGGGAGTCGACTTCAAAAATAACTTTTCTGTAACCCATATCCCAAGCCAGACACAACCCAAAATAAAGCCCCCATAGCTCAGCCAGTGAGACTGTGCAGTACCCAATGTTCGCACCAAATCCACCAAGCCAGACTCCATGCTCATCTCTCATCAAACCACCTGCTGAGGCAAATCCCAGGTTGCCCTTACAGGCCCCATCCGTATTTACCTTAACCAATCCTTCGTCCGGCGGATGCCATCAAATCCAAATAGTTTTCGGGATCAATAATTGTGCACCTGAGTATTGTACTTGAGCTTGGAGATATTCAGTGCAGTAATTCACAATTCGATCCACATTGTATTGCCACGAGTTCGTATTTTGGAAGATATGATCATTCCGCAACCGCCAAACCCACCAAACCACGAAGGCAAAGAGAGTTGACCACTGTACGCCCCAGATGGTCATTTGGCTTCTAGGTTTAAGAGCAGCCATTCATTGATATTAACCGTAAAAAATGCAGGGGTGTACCTGGTAGGGACAAGAGTTCTCCAAGCTGAAGTCACTACATTGCAATCCCGAAGGACGTGCAGGACTGTCTCTTCCCGCTGACACCTTGCACACGAAGTCGATGTTGCCAATCGTCTTTTGACACGAACTGAATTACAGAGAATGGCTCCATGGGCAACCTGCCAGAGAAAAGCTTGGATTTTAGCTGGGGCCTGAGTTCGCCAAATTATTTTCCAAACCCGGGAGTTCTCATTGAGGCTCGCACCAGGATCCGAAGTTCTGATTAAATCATAACCCGTTGCTACAGAGTACCCGCCAGAAGCAGCCATCGGCCAATACCATTGGTCATTGATCATGCTAGATGGACACAGCCATAGCTGTAACCCGTAGTTTGTCCTGATCATTCAAACGCCCATGAAGGCGATCCCACCTCCAGCAATCTCGATTACAGTCCCAATAAGATGCAACCGACGATCCCTGATCCTCCTGATAATCGATCCTAGATAGAGCCGAGGGGCTAACTATGGTTCTGCTCGATAAGTTGGTCCGCTCAACAGCATCTGAACTAGTTTCAGAAGGTATATTTTCAGCAGCCATCGGCCCTTGAGTCCCATTGGTCCGACCTACCCCATTCTGTACCGGGAGATTATTACCCATAAAATCACTCTGTGTGGCCTCGGGTTCCTGGACATCAGTATCTGCAATCCCATCCGCTATCCCATTTCTGGCACTAGCAGTTCCAAATCCGACAGTAGTAACTTCCTGAATACTAAGGTGCCTAACTTGAGTATTTAAAATGTCCCCATTGGAAGCTGCAGGGGTATTACCAGTGTCAGGGTTTCGAGAGGAGAGTGTGCTTATGCCACACCAAACATCAGTCCAGAAGTTTGTGGTTTGACCATTAAAAATTAGCTTGGCAGCCCCTTTCATCAGAACGCACCCTCCCGCAACTATGCCTCGCCATATACTGGAGTGAGAAGACGTGGAGCGAAAGATATCTAGCCCTTCTCGATTTCCCATGTACTTTGCCTTTAGTACCTTTACCCAAAGTGCATCTTTGTCTGTTAGCACACTGACGCGGCCTCAGCGGTTCAGCGATGAGGCCGATCTTAGAGATAAGTGTACCCCATCGTTATCAAGTAATAAATCTGGAAAGTCCAGGTATCGAATCCACAGGACTTATTTACCACAAGTATCGAGCTACTTGGTCTCAGGTGTTATCTAGGCTTTGTGGGTTTTGAGTTTGGTTTGTTTAAGTTAATCTACTCCTAGTTGAATTATGCTACTCCTAGCTAAGTTATCTAATTCTAATTACGTTATTCTACGCCTAATTAAGTTAAACTACTCCTAATTAAGTTATACTACTCCTATGTGATCTTTCACTAATGCAATTACCCGAAGGAACATGGTATGAATGATAATAATGAAGTTAGGTTATTCGGTCTATTGATTAAACACCTAATCTAAGTCACTTGTATTCAAGGCGATTAACCCTACTTACCCTCCTGAAGTTCCTAGTGCGTGATTCCCTTATAAGGCCAAAACTAGGTCTAAGGCTCAACAATTTGGGCTTAATCAACTAAGAGGTCGTCAATCTCCTAGGCTCTGACTAGGTCAGATTCAGCTCACAATATGCGCCTACTAGATTTTGAGGCTTTTGAATGAGTTAAACCAATTGAATAAAGCGTAAGACAAAGATTAAACAAATAATCATAGAACAAAATAAGAGCTAAAATATTATTAAAGGCGAAGAACAATGTCACAGGATACAATTAGCCTAGGATTCATAGACTGTATCAAAGAGTACAAACAAGGAAAGATAAAAGGAGATACGAAAATCCCTTTTAGGGAACCTGTCTACTCTGCAGCCGGCTTCCTAGGTCTTAAGGACGGACCTTGAATAATCCTCGGTGGAGATGCGGAGCTTCGGAGCTTCTTCAATGGAGGTTGGAGAAGATGGAAGAGGTGGAGAGGATTTCTCAAGGGGGAAAGGCTAAAGTAAATTACAATAATGAAAAGATATCTAATTTACAATGGAAAAGTTCTATTTATAGATGTAGCTCGGGCCCTCTTTTTGACCTATTTCGTGTCCTTATGCAGGTGGGAAGTCGTGGGACCGGTTGTGGAGTCGTGGGGTCAAAACTGCTAATTTTGACCAATTCCCGCAGGTCAGCTCGCCGAGCAGGGCGCGCTGCTCGGCGAGCTGACCCTGTACAGCCAGCTCGCGGCGAGCAGGCCCCTGGAGGCCTGCTCGGCGAGCTGACATAGCCAGCTCGGCGAGCTGGCCTAAAAAGGCCAGTCCGACGAGCGGTTTTGCCCTGCACGCTTCTGCACTGTCGCTCGATGTCCCATGATGTAATTTTCGCCCGAACTTATCCCTGCGCATGCATGGAAACTCCAAATAGCATTAGTCCAAAGGCTAAACTGACCCGCCAATCGTTCATTTTGAGCAAACGCTCCGTTTGGTGCGACTTTTGGCGGATCAATTAGCTATAAAAGATGACGGAATTATAACATACATGCCATTTTGGCCTTATTTGCCTAAAATGATCAGAAAACGAGCATAAACAACAAAAAGTTAATAAAACATTTCCAATTCCTAATTAACTCACACAATGCGAGAATTGCTCGCTTATTCATGAAATAACACTAAAAACCGTCCTAAAACCGTACCCAAAGATAGGGGGTTTTGACCCCTATCACACAGCCCAGCTTAAACGCGCTATCATTGCTAAGTTAAATAGTCTCATCTTCTGAATCCCCAGACCACCTTGGCTTTTACTTTGACAAAATTTATTCCAATGATTAGATGAATTTTCCCGGTGTTCCCATGAGCGCCCCAGAGAAAGGCTCGATTACACCTGTCTAGTTTCTCACAAATGTGATGCGAAAGAAGCAAAGTTTGCATTAAATAAGTTGGGACAGTCGTTATAACTGATTTCACCAGGGTTGCTCGGCTTGCAAAATTCAGACAATTTACCTTCCATCCAGCTAGTTTCGCCTGGACCCGGTTCATAACATTGCCGTAAGTTTCCTTAGTGATACGGTGATGGAGAGCTGACTTGCCCATATACGTACCTAAATCTGAAGTACGTTGTATCCCTAGTGTCTTGCAAATTACATGGCTAGTGGTGGTTGTATTTGCTGAGAAGAATACACGAGATTTGTTCAGGCTAACTTTCTGACCTGAGCATTCTGTAAAATTACAAAAGATCTCCCGAATCAGACAGGCTTGATCCTCCGAGGCTTCAGCAAGAAGAAGGATATCATCTGCAAAGAAGATGTGGGAGAGCATAATGCCACCGCGGGATAAATGGACTGGTTTCCACTCACCCTGATGGAGTGTGTCAGTAATCATATAGCTTAATCTCTCCATGCAGAGCACAAATAAGTAAGGAGATAAGGGGTCCCTTTGCCTAAGCCCTCTAGTTGGTTGAAAGCCTCTTAACGGCTCCCCATTCCATAGGGTCTGCATACTCGAGCTCTTGACACAAGACATAATCAAGGAAACAAACTGCTCACTCAATCCCACAGCACAAAGAGTCTGTTCAAGAAAAGCCCAGGAGATACGATCATAGGCTTTCTCCAGATCTAATTTTAGAACCATATAGCCCATCGTCCCTCTCTTTTGCATTTAAAGAAATGAATTGTTTGTTGTAGAAGAATGATATTATACGCAATCTAACGATCAGGAACAACACTACTTTGAGAGGGGCTGACAATAGACCGTAGGAGCGGCTTGATGCGATTGACAATACACTTAGTAATCACTTTGTAGATGACGTTGCACAGGCTGATAGGGCAGAACTGGGCAATGCATTCAGGGTTTTTAGCCTTAGGGATAACGGTAAGGAAGGTTTGATTCAAGGCTGGGGCAATGATCCCTGAAGACAAAGCTTGTAGAACTGTATCAGTAACCTGTTTACCAACCACCGGCCATAATTTCTGAAAGAAACCCGCATGAAACCCGTCTAGGCCCGGGGCTTTATACGGACTCATGCTAAATAGAGCATTGCGAACTTCAGTACCTGAAAACATCATCTGAACTTGTTTCAATTCTCCCTGGGCAAGTGGCGGCAACTGACAATCAGTAAGCAGGGGAGGCCAATTCGTGACTTCTTCTGAGTATAAATTAGAGAAATAGCTTAATACCATGTCTTTGACCGTGCCCTCATGCCAGATCCAGGTACCGTTATCATCCTTCAGGCCTTCAATTCTATTCCGACGATGACGGATGACAGTTGAGGTATGAAAGAAAGAAGTATTTCTATCCCTAAATTGCAGCCACTGGATCCTAGATTTCTGGAACCATAGAGTTTCTCTTGGAGGAGAACTATATCCAAATCAGAGAGAAGTTGACGTTCCAGGAAAATTAGCCCTCGGGTTGTGCTAACTGCCAAGCTGCGCTGAACACTTGACAACCGCCTAATAATTCTTTTTTTTGCAGAAGCCGATATTCCCAAAAACCCGAATATTCCAATTTTTGAGTGCAGGAGTAATATTACTTAAAGCTTCCAAGGTATCAGCATGTTCGTTCCAATTAGCTTGAAAGAAATGCTGGAATGTAATGTGTTGCATCCAAGCTCCCTTAAACCTAAACGGCCTCTGCACAGGGTGATGAGGTTGGAGCCGTAGATCCAGAAGGAGTGGAACATGGTCTGAGCGGTGTCTGGGAAGATGTCGAACCAATGCCTCAAGAACAAGATTGCGAAATTGCAAATTACAAAGAGCCCTGTCAAGCCTACACGCCATTCTTGTCCATGGTGTAAGGCCCCTATACCATGTGAAAGCTGGGCCCACAAACTCCATATCAATCAACTCCATATCGTTAATCCAATTCGCGAAGAAGCTGCATGTATCAACCACTCCCGACACTCCTCCTTGCTTTTCAGCCACATTCTTGATACAGTTAAAATCTCCAATGATTAGCCACGGCAGAGTTACTTGAGAATGTATGGCTAACATATTTGAGATAAAATCCCGCTTCAAGCTCATCTGCAGGCGGACATAAACAAAGCTTGCTAAGAAAGATACGCCCTGGTTCTGACCCCCAATCAAAGTGACAGACATGCGAAGAAATTGCCTATTACCGGCAATGATAGAGATAGTAAACTTTGAAGCATTCTAAAACAACCAAATGCCCCCACTGAACCCCTCTGTGTCAATAATAGATACATCCGTGAAGTGAAGCTTCTGCCGAAGGTCTTCCGCTCGAGAAGACGGGAGCCTTGTTTCTAAGAGAGCAAGAATATCAGGTTTGTGAGTAGAAACCATAAAACGAAGAGTCCGGTGAAACTCATTACCACCAACTCCAAAGCAGTTCCAAGATAAAATAATTAAAGCGAGATAGAAGCTGAGATAAATAGCAACAGAGGAATCATGTCAGCCTCGTGGCTTAAACCAGCTCATCAGGTGAAATATTCATCGAGCAGATAGCCAGAGGAACTCTAGTAGCCGAACTTTACCAACTTTGTTTATGTCTACCTGGATACATATCCATAACTGTGGAATTCTTCTTATCCTGGTTGGCGTGGTCAACATCCATACATGCATCCGTCATATTATTCAGCAAAGTTTCGAAGGAGTTGAGAGAGCGCATATTTTGATTTCCACTGAGACTTACTTGCTTACCTTAGCGGTTGTCTTGTTGCCAAAAGTCGAAGCTTGAAAAGCAAAATTCGTTTTCCCCAAAGATCCTTTCACTGGTCTCCCCTATTGGTCCGTGGATGAATTTTTTTGTATAGCCTGGTCAGAGTTGGGAGCTTCCGCTGTACTTGAGCTCCGAATTTTAGCCTCTGCATTCAGGGTACTGGGGTCAGTTTTCTTCATCCTGGGGGTATACTTCCTTTTAGGGATGCACATCCACTCTCCATACGTTGCCTTTGTCTGGTTGGATTCGCTTGCCACATTGTCCCCCATTCCCTGATCTCCACCAATCGGAAATTCTAGAGGTTGCGTAGGGTTTTCTGAGGCTTCCATCACATGCTGAGCAGTCTCGTCTGATACAGGCTTGTTCTTCTCCAGGGTCACCAGGGCACTAGAATAATTACAACTCTCCTTAGTATGTCCATATCTTCCGCACTTTGTACAAGCCATATAAAGCCCTTCATATTCAACATGGTAGGTCTGCCCATTAAGACGAAATTGAGCAACAAGAGGTTTCCCAAGATCAATCTCAACGCACACTCTCGCGAATTTTCCTCTTGCAGCACCTTTTGTGTTCTTATCTGCTCGAATGGCTTTACCAAAGGAGTTTCCAATTAACAGTAGGGCATCCTCCTGATAGTATTGCAGAGGAAGTTCAGGAAACTGAGCCCAGACAACAGTGGAATCAACGGTGGCAGTCGACAGTACAAAGGATGGCGACCAGGTTCTCATAGTTAGGTAGTGCCCTTGAACTAGCCATGGACCATCATGAAGCACATGGTCTCTATCAGTTAATTTATCAAATTTCACAAGATAAAAGTGTTGAGTGATTTCCGCAAGTGCACGGTATACGCTTGTAGTAATAAAAGATATCGATCCCACAGGGAACGCTTTTTAACAAAAACTTATTTTGAATCAGTTAGATTTATTTTTAAGGTTTATAATATGTAAAATCGTTTAATTGGATTTGGTTTTGAAATTGCTAGAATAAGGATTAGAATAGATTATAACAAATGTTTAGAAAATACTTCTGATTTAGGGATGAATTTGCCAAACAGGAACGTTTAGTTCTTTAGAAAAGTAAACAAATGTATTCGTTTGCATTAAGCAAAGAAAACAACTTTAAACTTTGTATAAATTATAACAATGAAATAAATGACGGAACCTTTAATTTTAGGGCTTTGAACTATAGTCAATCTTCCTACGGTCGGGTAAGATCGCTACCTTAATCAAATTAATACTCTACTGATGATATTAATTTGTTAAGTTTTCAACAAAGTTTCCTTGTAAAGATTTTGAATTTAACTACGTTTTAATGAAAACACCAGCATCCACTTCGAATCCTTTACCAAAGTGCTGCATAAAAATCTATCGAATAGAACGGACTTTATTAGATGAAACATAAATTTGATACAAGTTTACAGAGAACAAGGAGCATGAAAACATTCGACGGCGTGAAAGTGAACGGGTTGTCAATCCTTTCCTTGGGCTTCGTTAGAGTTTGTCAGACTCAGGGGCGGATTCTCTACTCAATCTTCTCGCTGTAACTTCGTAATAGGGATACGGTCGGCCTCTACCAAAATGTAAACTAATAGGAACAAATCTAAACGCTACTGTGTTTGTAATTATTGAATAAACAATGTGTGTACACCATAATGCTTTTTACAGAAACGAACTTCTAATCTCTGACTCATTTCTGAGTCAGAGTTTCTGCATAAACTCTGCACTAATCTTAAAATCTAACTCTCTCATTATATTTTCAACTCTCCATCAACTCTTTATTTATAGATGTTGAAGAGTCGTGTTTGAAGTGTCGTGTCCATTGTGGAGAGTCGTGTCCGCTGCGAAGAGACGTTTCTATCCATCCGAATGAACACGTTTTTTGGATTTTAAACATGTGTTTGTTGTGCTGCAAAGGCTGCTGATCTTACCGAGAATAATTAATTCTCTGCCGAGAATGGGGAAGTGAAATTTCAGCCTTCGGACGAAAGGGAGGGAGAGCTGGCCGACGCGTGTCGCGACCGAGAATTTGAGATTCTCGGTCGCGGCCCACAAATTCTCTACCGAGAATTTGGTTTCCTCAACCGAGAATTTGGCATTTTTCTCTGTTTCTGACTTCGTCTTTGTCCTCGTTTTGGTGTAATTGATTCGTCTTTTTTGACTCCTTTTATAGGGGTTTTACTCTGTTTTTAACCTCTTTCGTTCCTATTTGGATTTTACCAAATATTTAGGTATCTTACAAGAAAGAAACATATTCAAATGTAAATGTATTCTAAACAGGTATAAATAGCACAAATTCATAACAATACTGATGTAATTATTGATGATATATTAGGTATATATCGGGCTTAACAAATCTCCACACTTAATCTTTTGCTAGTCCCGAGCAAAATTTCACTGAATTTATTCTTTAACTAATCTCTTTATGAAAATAAAATATATATCTTTGTATTACTTTTTAAATTAGTTAAGCCGAAAAGACTAACTTCGCATGGAAAATATATACGCAAAATATCAAACTAACTTAGTATAAATTCCATATATCATTCGTCTTGTATCTTTATTTTAAAACTGAAGTATTCGGGACGATATAAGCACGCATGTTATTGAGTCTTTCGTCTCAAGGCATTTTTAAAGCACAAAATTTCCTTTCCCAAACCTAAACTAACATGAAATATATTAAATTGAGTAAGTACTTGGGTTAATTATTTGCTTAGTTACGCCCGAGATAAGGGTGGTCTTGATCGTAACTTTATACGTATTTTATTGCTTTGTGTTTGCTTAAGAGGTACCGACCATGCTATGGGTGGACGCAATCGTTACTTTAAACTTAAACACGCTTATTATTATTTTTAAACGTTCATTCCATACCTCGATTGTGATAAGGGTGGTCGCAATCATGGCCAAAAGTAAACGGTACTTAATTTTCTTCCCTTTCATACCTCGATTATGATAAGGTTGGTCTCAATCGTGGCCAAAAGTTAAGAATTCAATTAATTGATTAATTAATATGAATTATAAAATTTAAATTGTAAATTGGGAAAAAGAAAGATAACACATTCATCCTATATTGACTTAAAATTCAACATGTATTATGGCTAAAGTTTCCTTAAAAACTTCAATTGATGTTAATGTAAGACGAAATCAAACCGAGCTAAAATTGTTAGTTCAATTTAATGCCTATAAACCTAATTGAAAATTTAAAATAAGATTTATTGTATCATGAATTTCATGATATAAAATAGAGATTGAAATAAACAATTTATTACTTAAATACATTCACTCGAGACAATTTTATTTAAAATCGTATCGGAGATTTGTGAAAAATTTTAGAAAAATAAATTTTAGAAAAATATTGCCCGTATAGAAATATTATTTCTAACGATAATGATAACTTAAGAATAATCATAAGTTAAAATATTTTTAAGCATATGAAAATGTAAAGTTATGAAAAATAATGTTAAATAAATTGTGTTGCAATATATGTTGCATTTTCATAAAACAAGTGTTGCATATTTAAATGTTGCTTAAAAATTACTCGTTGCATTTATTCGTACTAAAAATAAAATGATATATGCAATATCTCCTCCCACACTTAAATTGGACCATGTCCTCATTGGTGCAAAAATTGATAAAACACGAA
This sequence comes from Euphorbia lathyris, assembly GCF_963576675.1. Taxonomy (NCBI): domain Eukaryota; kingdom Viridiplantae; phylum Streptophyta; class Magnoliopsida; order Malpighiales; family Euphorbiaceae; genus Euphorbia; species Euphorbia lathyris. The sequence continues at coordinate 62,591,532 of NC_088914.1, read as the reverse complement.
AAATTGTACGAAATAAAGCATACGAAAAGAAATTAGATAAATATGAAATGGATTTTATCCAACATAAATAGAATTTGAAAATTTACCAAACGTAAGCAAACATAACAGAAGAGAGAAATGAGTGGAGAAAAGATAAGATAAAACCTATTCTTGTGAAGGGAACCCGGTGGAGACGGTGTGGTCATAACGTTTTGACGAAGAAAAAATTTTGATAACAACTGGCGTCGGGTGACGTGTGCTTGCTCTTCAAAGTATGGCTATTGGCATCCACCACGTAAATTCTGGAACTCATCGCAGGGTTGCTTTCAACAATATCATCTAACCATAAATACAGTAGCAGGTGGTGTGCAGTCATATGGTTCAAAATTTGTTGCAAATTAATGTGATCATTGTGCTCGTTACCAACATGTCCTTGTGCTTGTGGCTCAATATGCTCCTCCTCCCTACCATAATCATCATCATGATCATCATGCATATCGTCATCCTCAACAAAATGTGTCTGTGCATTACCATCCTCTTTAATACCATTACAATGTGAACTCGGAATACCAACATCGAACTTGCAAAACCAGTCAATTGTGGCTAACCACTAAATGAATGTGTAAAAGTTGTGGCATAATCCAACATCGGAAAATTATTAGGAGTAAGTGATTGAAAACTGCTCCATAATACTCGTAGCATCCAAAACAAGACTCGTAATCAAAGTACGCATAGCAACGTGCTTATTGGTTGAAATGGAAGCATGGTTAAAAATTATCAAAAAGTAGTCCAATCTTATCTACTACGAAATCCTTGAAGATGTAATCCAAAATTAACAAACAAAGCCGGACGGCGAATCCTGATCTTTTAAATTTATCTAATCTAGGCAAAATATGTCCAAACCGGATTAGTTTGAAAAGTGACGGGCTTAACAATAAAGTATTTTGTATGATATCCAAACCAAATACTCATCTCGTCATCCCCAACTTCATAAATTTAACTTAAATCCCTAAATGTAATCCGCTCATTCTTTTTAGCATAGGAAAGAGTAACCAAAAGTCAATAATGTCTGTTTCAATATGCGTTATGTCCATAAAAGTGCTTGTACCACTACCCGTCCTCATCTGAAATAATGTTGAATGGATCCATATTCAACATGCAAACAATTATTAGAGGTAGAGGAAACCTTGTGAGTAACCTTCTTATGTCTAGGCATGGTGTGTAAAACTTTGAACTTTAAGAGAGAAATAAAAATAGACAATTGATGTAAAAGATAGAGAAAATAAAGGGTTAGGTTATGGAATTTGTATAAGGGATTGAAGTATGTGGGTTAGGTAAAAATGTGGTAAAAATATGGTAAAAAGTAAAGGTGAGATGGTGTGGAATTAATTGTACTGGGAAGAGTTTGGATTGCGTAATATGGGAAAAATAGGAGGTGATGTAAGGTTTGCGTAAGGGATAGGTATATATAGGTATGAATTTAGGTGTTTGGAGTTTAGTGTAGGAATAGGAAAAGGTTGCAAAATTGGATAAATTCGTGCCTACAGATCGCGTGTCGCGAATAAAAACTCCGTTTTGATAAAATTCATGTGCAAATATGTCCTATAAATGAAAACATGTATACCTGAAACTTAAAAACACAAAATAAAACATTAAATGCAAGGAAAACCAAATGTTTAGCCTTGATAAATACTGAATTAATGAATCAATTAATGACCGAACTGAATTAAATGAATCATAAATGATCATTAACACTGTTAGTGAATTGAATTTAAACATGAATGTGCATTAATTCACATAAGTTTAAATGAAGAAGCAGTGAATGGAAATTAATCTTCTAAGAGATAATGAACGTAAGTTCATGTAGGTTTTTATTCATGCTTAAAACTTAAACATGAACCTTATTCAAAGTAAAGCATCATTCAAATAAAGAAACATTTAACCTGAAACATTAACCTTATTCTAATTGATACAAATTCATATGAAAAATTGTATGTTTTATTTTAATAAGTTCTTACTGATATATGCAATAATCAACACGATATAAGTTCATGATTTCATAATTAAAATTAAACTCAATGATTGCATGAAAATGAAAATTCATTATTATGTTCAATAGTTAATAATGATCATAACTTATTAACATACATATGAACAAATTCATTTGCTAATAGTTTATAAATTTTAACAGACATAAACCATAACATAAGATTAAAATATGAAAATGAAACAAAGTTTTATTGCAGAACACATATTTTCATAAATGAATATTAACATATGTACAAGAAAGCTTAAAAACAAACCTATATACAAAAATAAACAAATGAAAATTAAACAAATCAAATTATTAATCACTTATTCATATTAAATCTGAAGCATTGAAACTTATGCAGATATACAAGTTACAAATCAAATGAATCAAACTTGATACTTTTATTAAAATGAGAAGACATATATACAAGTTACAGAAAGAACAGACACAAAACAAACTTATATACAACAAATAGTTTTATAATATCTTCGTTCTTCATTATGCGTGTAAATGGTAAATGTTGCACCGTAGCATTCTGATAAATCAGGACGCTTGTTGCGTGCAGCAGTAATCTTCATTGAAGATTTATGCTTGGAAGTCATGCTTTCGAGAAAAGGAAAAAGTCTCTGGAACTTTTTGAAAGGTTTGAATAATTGGAGAAGAATATCAGATTTTGTCTGAAAGAGATGAAAAGTATGGAAAGTAAAAGAGTTCTGATCCTCTCTAATTATTTATAATGATGTTAGGATGAATTAATGTGTCTGTTGGTGGCGAAAAGGTGCAAATTCACACCATTTGAACATGAAGGATCTTAATTTTTCGTAATATTCAGCAATGGTGCATGAACTGAAGAAGAAAGAATAGATACAGGTCTAACATACGCCCGTGTCGCGGCCGTGAATGGCGATTATCGGTCACGACAAGTCATTTTCAGAATTTTTTTTTGTTTCGCTGAAGTTACCGAGAATTTCGATTCTCGGCCGAGAATTTCAATTCTTGGTAAGTTCAATTTTTTTTTTCTCCTCCTTTCCCTTGAAATTTTGAAATCCTGAATTCTCAATTGAGAATTCACATTCTCAGTAAGTTCAGAAATTTATAAGGCAGAGAAAGTAAGATTCTCAACTGAGAATTCACATTCTCAGTAAGTTCAGAAATTCTACAAGGTTGAAAAATAAAAAATCTCAGTTGAGAATTAAAATTCTCAGTAAGTTCAGAAATTTTCTAAACATCAAACAAAAGTCACTGTAGAGATTTTAATAATCTCTATACAAACAGAAACTTAAATTTTTGTAACTTTTAATTCAATTGAGATCTTTTTAAAAAAAATCTAAAGACACCTTCCTAATCAATTACACATATTTAAGATACATAACATATCTTGAATATCTTTCAATGATCACAAATTTTTTTATTTCTAATCTCACCATTATTACTAAACTAAAGATTAATGTATAAACTAAACTAAAATGAAATGTAAGAATTTAAAATATCAAAAACAAAAAACTAAAAAATGTGATAATCCTTAAGAATTCTCAAGGAGAATCAAAATTATGGACAAAATCAATTACCTAGACCGGTTTTAAATAATGGTCCTGTCCATTTTACTTACCTGGGAATAATTTCAAGCAGGAATAAAAGAAAGTAGAACTGTACCCCCAACTTTGAAATTATTATTATATATTTTTTTTCCTTTTTTTATTTTTTTTAGCATTTTTTTAAGCGCTTTCTTTTTTAGCGTTTTCTCAATTTAAGGATCTAGTGATTTCGGTTGAATGTCCGAACTTCTGGTTCTGGCCTTGAACAAAAACTACGCACATGAACTGAAACTTTCAAAACTATATTAAAAGTATACAATTCCTTCCTGGCGGATAAGATAATTTCGTCCTACTTCTGATATATCTATCTTCGATCAGCTGTTTTCTGGATAGATAAATGTAGGTGTTTTAAGGAAATGATAAAAAGGAAATTATTTGGGTTTAGTGTAAGAATTGATATCTTCTTAACAAAGAGATACGATGTTTTGGTGAATTGTTGAGTGTATAGAAAAGAGGTAAAGGTGTTTGGGAAAAGGTAAATTTTCTGGAAAAAATTATATGTCACGTCTGACACGTTGCTTCAAAAATTTTGCTCTCCTTTCTGATGTATCTGCATGCTTAATTTCTTTTCTGTAGACTCATTCTGTGAATTTCATTGATAATTAAATCTCCAGGTTATCTTTGAAAAAACTTGAATTTTTTTATCTGCAAACATTTAATTGCAAACGTTAAATAACAACGAGGATTTAGTCCTAGTGACCATCCTCAAAATAAAAACTATAAAATAAATAAATAAATTATAAACCAAAGTTCGGAATAAAACACGAAAAACATAAATTTTTGTTAAAAATTTTGGCGTTCCCCGGCAACGGCGCCAAAAACTTGTTGAGCGATTTTCGCAAGTGCACGGTATACGCTTGTAGTAATAAAAGATATCGATCCCACAGGGAACGCTTTTTAACAAAAACTTATTTTGAATCAGTTAGATTTATTTTTAAGGTTTATAATATGTAAAATCGTTTAATTGGATTTGGTTTTGAAATTGCTAGAATAAGGATTAGAATAGATTATAACAAATGTTTAGAAAATACTTCTGATTTAGGGATGAATTCGCAAAACAGGAACGTTTAGTTCTTTAAAAAAGTAAATAAATGTATTCATTTGCATTAAGCAAAGAAAACAACTTTAAACTTTGTATAAATTATAACAATGAAATAAATGACGGAACCTCTAATTTTAGGGCTTTGAACTATAGTCAATCTTCCTACGGTCGGGTAAGATCGCTACCTTAATCAAATTGATACTCTACTGATGATATTAATTTGTTAAGTGTTCAACAAAGTTTCCTTGTAAAGATTTTGAATTTAACTACGTTTTAATGAAAACACCAGCATCCACTTCGGATCCTTTACCAAAGTGCTGCATAAAAATCTATCGAATAGAACGAACTTTATTAGATGAAACATAAATTTGATACAAGTTTACAGAGAACAAGGAGCATGAAAACATTCAACGGCGTGCAAGTGAACGGGTTGTCAATCATTTCCTTGGGTTTCGTTAGAGTTTGTCAGACTCATGGGCGGATTCTCTACTCAATCTTCTCGCTGTAACTTCGTAATAGGGATACAGTCGGCCTCTACCAAAATGTAAACTAATAGGAACAAATCTAAACGCTACTGTGTTTGTAATTATTGAATAAACAATGTGTGTACACCATAATGCTTTTTACAGAAACGAACTTCTAATCTCTGACTCATTTCTGAGTCAGAGTTTCTGCATAAACTCTGCACTAATCTTAAAATCTAACTCTCTCATTATATTTTCAACTCTCCATCAACTCTTTATTTATAGATGTTGAAGAGTCGTGTTTGAAGTGTCATGTCCGTTGTGGAGAGTCGTGTCCGCTGCGAAGAGACGTTTCTATCCACCCGAATGAACACGTTTTTTGGATTTTAAACATGTGTTTGTTGTGCTGTAAAGGCTGCTGATCTTACCGAGAATAATTAATTCTCGACCAAGAATGGGGAAGTGAAATTTCAACCTTCGGACGAAAGGGAGGGAGAGCTGGCCGACGCGTGTCGCGACCGAGAATTTGGTTTCCTCAACCGAGAATTTGACATTTTTCTCTGTTTCTGACTTCGTCTTTGTCCTCGTTTTGGTGTAATTGATCTTCGTCTTTTTTGACTCCTTTTGTAGGGTTTTTACGCTGTTTTTAACCTCTTTCGTTCCTATTTGGATTTTACCAAATATTTAGGTACCTTACAAGAAAGAAACATATTCAAATGTAAAAGTATTCTAAACAGGTATAAATAGCACAAATTCGTAACAATACTGATGTAATTATTGATGATATATTAGGTATATATTGGGCTTAACAGAAAGCCATGACCAAGATCAAACATGGTGAAGCTTCCCTCTGTTTTCCAAATTTCAGTAACTCTGTTTCTAAGGGCAATAAATCCCACATTCCTGCCCAAAATTTTGACAATCAAAGCACTTGACCATGCTTGAGACCATTCTTCAACTAAATCCGCTTCAATCGTAATATCAGGGAAGAGAGGGTTTCCATCAACACAACCAATCGTACCTTTGCCTGAAATTCGAAGATCCACCGGGGCGGGTCGATCAACAGCCTTAGGACCATCTATCAGCATGTCTTTAAAGGTTTTTGGTTTAGTTTGCAAGGTGGAGGATGATGGTAAGGGGGCATCAGGCGGTACAAACGGTATCGGCGGTGGGGAAAATTGGGATTGCGGCGGCAAGGATGACATGAGGGTTTCCGCAGCTTCTTTTTTATTATACAATATTTTTTTTATGAATTTATTACATCAGTTCATTGAAACTTGCGTTTGATATTTGTAGAATAAAAAATAGTGGTTTTGATATATTAAGGATTAAATTAATAAGATTGATTAATTGATAGATATTATTAATAGGAAAAAATTCAAAAATAAACCTTGTGGTTTTAGTCATTTTCAAACATGAACTATATGGTTTAAAAGTTGATAAATATGTAGTCTCCGATTAATTCTGTTAGCAAACATAGTCCAAACTAACTAATGGTATCAGAAAAAAGTCAAATTACAATCAAAGAGCAAAGAGTTTTTTTTTGAATAAAAAGAGCAAAGAGTTATTTTTATCGTTATATTTATTTATTTATTTTATAAATTAACTCACTTATTATCTAATTATCACAAATAAATTCCAAACTAAAAACCAAAAATCAAACTCATCATCTCTTCTTTCTCTCACATCTCTCTCTAATCTATTTTCTTTGTCTCATTAATCAATAATTAAACCTATATTTTACAACAAAATTTTATTTAAACCTATATTTTACAACAAAATTTTATTTTGCAAATTCTTTTTGCAATCTGTTGGCAATATTTTCGAAATATCCAAATTTTCAACCTTGATAATCTTGTGTGGGGTTAAAGAGTGGTAAAAATAATATGGGCATGCTAGAGAAGCTAGTTCTCGAAAGGGTAAAGTGGTAAATAAATAAATAAAATAAGTAAATGCGCTTAATGACTTTATTTCTAATGAAACGATTGGACGAGAGCTACAATGACTGAAAATAAATACAGCTCCCTTGGATTCCCGATGTCATTTGAGTGGTCGATTGGAAAACAATTTTTTCTTATATTGTAACGATAATAAAAGCAATAAAGATAAAAAGATATAAAATTTTTTAAATTTTTTTTCTATTTTTATTGATTTTTTAGATTTTTTTCAATGTTTTTGTATTACAGTTGTTGAAAATAAAGCATAAAAATTACAACTAGCAATATCACTTCAAGCTAGCAATTCAAAGCAACAATGCAAGATAAAATATTTAAATTATAAATACTTGCAAAACATGTACAGGACTAAAACAAAAATAACCAAACTTGTTGACGCCATTAGAGTGGACACGGGTGAAGCTCGGAATGTCGTGGAACTCGGATTGAAAATCGTCGCATCATTCGGGTAATTCTAGGTGATTTTAGCCGACTTAAAAAGTTCAGAGACCAAACCAGTAATTTGTCATTTAATTCAATAAACATCAGCAATTTCTGGAAAAAATGTGTTTTCATGGGACTTTTAAGTTCGATTTCAAACGCTATAAAGATCGGATTTGAGTGAAACAAAAAAACACGATTTAAAGTTCGTGTGTGATAGAAGGATTTGCAAGTAGAATTTCAGAAAAATATTGAGTCAAGAGTTCGGAATAATTTTTTAAAAATGGCTCTAATAAAATAGTTGTTTGATGGTTGGAAAACCAAAAGCTTGATTTTGCGTTGTGGATGCTACTTTATGCATGATTTTGAAGGCTATAGAATGCCGTTTTTCATGAAATAAAAACTGGGATTTTGAGATTTGATGTAACTAAAGAGATTAAAATTAATTCGGGACGAATGATGAAGTAACGAGCTCAGAATAATTTTTAGAAAATTTCTCTCCAAAAAAGTTGTTTCATGAATTTTTCAAGAATGAAAAAATTCAAAAACTTGTTTCTTAGTCTTTTTAATTGATTGGAATTAATAAAAAGTTTCTAAACATGATTTAGGGGTAAATTACATACGTGATGTACAACCTTTACCCGTAATCACACTTTGGTGTACAACCAAAATTTTGTCCCACTAAACTGTACAACATTTTAATGACCTCCCACTAAAGTGTACAGTAGGTAAAAATGACCGGTCAATACTCAGTCAACGCGCCACCTCAGGTTTGACCTGTCAAAAAGTCAAAAAAATTCAACCACTTAATATAAAATTACTTCTATACCATTATCTCTCCATATCTTCATCTTCTTCCTTCTATTTCTTTCTCTCTCTTCAAATTTCTCTCTCTCTAACCTCTCTCTTTGAATTTCTTTATCTCTCTAACCTCTCTCACTAAAATCAATACCATCACATCTTTGTAGGAAACTTCAAATTTCTTTCTCTCTCTAATCACTCTCTCTTCAAATTTCTCTCTCTAACCCCTCTCTCTTCGTAATGGCAGGTTCAGAACTGAACCAAAAACATAACTATCAAAATGAAAATAGAATTCAAGCAAATCAATAAATAAAAAAATTGAAGATGATGGTTAATAAGGAACTATGGTGCGATTGTAATTTGAAACTGCCAAAATTTTGATTTGAATAAATTGGTCTTTCAATTATTTTGTAATGGTTGGTCATGAAATGGTGAAGGAACATAATATGTAGAGGAAACCACATCATTTCTCTCTTTCTTTTAAAAAATAATCAAATTACTGAAATATCATTGCTAATCATAGTTTTATTTGCAGACTTTTATTTACAAAACTAGCAGAAGAGGTTTGCATTACAGAATAGATTTGTATATGACATTATCATGTGCTGGACTAGTTTGGCAGGAATCTACGAGCTTTGTCATCTGATTTTTTCTTACGCAATTGGTCATTTCTTCATTTGCGGACTGCCATTTCACCTGTTGAAACTGGAAAGTGCTGCTTTAAATCCGTTTGATGAAGACAACATGAATACAATAATAACAAAGTCTTAGTCCCGAAATGATTTGGATCGGCTAACATGAACAATCATATAAAACCGTGAAATGAAGACAACATGAAATGCTTGAAAACATAACTATCAAACAGAACTCAACCTGCCATTATGGAGAGAGAGGGGTTAGAGAGAGAGAAATTTGAAGAGAGAGAGGTTAGAGAGAGAAAGAAATTTGAAGTTTCCTACAAAGATTTGATGGTATTGATTTTAGTGAGAGAGGTTAGAGAGATAAAGAAATTCAAAGAGAGAGGTTAGAGAGAGAAAAAAATTTGAAGAGAGGGAAAGAAATAGAAGGAAGAAGATGAAGATATGGAGAGATAAGGGTATAGAAGTAATTTTATATTAAGTGGTTGAATTTTTTTGACTTTTTGACCGGTCAAACCTGAGGTGGCGCGTTGACTAAGTATTGACCGGTCATTTTTACCTGCTGTGCACTTTAGTGGGAGGTCATTAAAAGGTTGTACAGTTTAGTGAGACAAAATTTTGGTTGTACACTAAAGTGTGATTACGGGTAAAGTTGTACACCACGTATGTAATTTACCCCATGAGTTAGAATGAGTGTGTAAACTAAGAATGACTCAAAAATGAGGTTTCAATGATCTTGGTTTTACAAAAATTGCTTAAAGCTTGTAAAGAAGATGTCAATGCTGAAATTTGATCTAGATTAAGAGAGCTCGAATTAATCACCGGGCAATGTTGGTAATGATTAAACTAAGAAGTATCAAAATTGGTTTGAGATTTGATTGAGCAAACTAAGATAATTTGAGACTTGAAGGTCCTGACATTTGGAAGCTTTGTCAAAAATTTGAGAACTTGATTAGGCGAAGTAAGCTAAAAGTGACTAAATTCACTATGACATTTTCCCTTTCACATGACACAATATACATGACATATATTTGTTTTCTTATCGTCTGAATATTTTTCGTGACAGTATTTTAAATTTCTGTCATCTAAAAGAGTAATTAAAAATGCGCTTGATTCACATGTGGCGTTCCGATGACAGAATCCTGTCATCCAAAGAAAATGCACGTTTTTGTCAAATTTCACTTACTCATCAGATGACACCTTCAATAAATGACTATCATTGTATGAGGAAAACAAAAAAAAAGCGGCAAATGAAATTTCACTTACGCGGCCATATACCAAATTTAGGCGCTGGATGGGTTGACTGAAATTTCAGCTCATATATAAACCCTGTATCTCACCCAAAACCCCATTTTAGGCTACACAATCTTCATCCCTCTCATCCCTCTCTATCTCCATGGTTGATTCCTATATGCAATCAGTGAGCTCGAAACACGGTACTAGTAAGTATCTATTGATTTTCATTGTTCCTTACTCTATCTTTTCCTCATCCGATTTACTTTTATGTATGTCGATTTCAGCAGCTGGAATAAGGATCTATTGATTTTCAGACCTATCATTGAAAGGGTTAGATCTCTCGCTTAGATACACTGATTTTATTGTATTCATTGTTAGATTCACTGCTGAAAAGCTTGGGTCTTTATCTTTTTTAACCTAGGGCAATACAGTACCTGATGCTGAAGATGTTCTGCTTTCTTTTTATTTGAACATAATATTTGCAGGGATAGTATGAATGCTACATGGGAAAGGCTGACGGAAGAGATTGTCAATCAGCTCTTGCGTTTAGCATATGGGAAGATTTATTTAACTTATTGAGTATATATTATTGTTATGTTGGTTTAAACTGATTGGTTACATGTATAATGTTGTTGTGGGTGGTGCTGCTGAGATAGGTTTACAATATATCTTCCACTTGGCTTGTTATCTGAAAGAGTATGTGTATGCATATGAAGCATGTTGGCTTGTTTATGCTTGCTGTTCTGTTTAGGAAGCTAGAACTGATTGAGTATGTGTATGAAGAATGTTTATGTTTGATGTTCTGTTTAGGAAACTAGAACTCAATGAGTATATGTATGATGTTATGGGTGATGCTGCTGAGATAGGCTTACAATATATCTTCCACTTGGCTTGTTATTTGAATGAGTATGTGTATGTGTATGAAGCATGTTGGCTTATTTATGCTTGATGTTCTGTTTAGGAAGCTAGAACTGATTGAGTATGTGTATGAAGCATGTTTATGTTTGATGTTCTATTTAGGAAACTAGAACTCAATGAGTATATGTATGATGTTGTGGGTGATGATATTGAGATAGGTTTACAATGTACCTTCCACTTGGCTTGTTATCTGATTGAAACCATTCAGAATGGTGATGAGTTTTCAATGCTATCAGCATAAGTTATGAACTTGTGATTAGAGCATCGCAAACTTCATCACCGTGCTCACTTTTCAACGAGTACAATCCAAGTGGGAGGAACATTGTAAAGGGTTATGTATGTGCATTGTTATTAACTGCTTGCTTAAATACCTTAACCATGCATGAAGTGATTGGTATGAATGTGAGTTATATTGCTATGAAATGATTGGTATGTGCATTGCTATAACTGTTTAGGAAGCTAGAACTCATGGGAATACTCATATACCTACGAGCTATACTGCTAGAACTGATTGAGTATGTGTATGTGTATGAAGCACATGTTGGCTTGTTTTATGTTCTGTTTAGGAAGCTAGACTGATTGAGTATGTGTGTGAATGTTCATTGGTATGTAGCTTATTAGGCATAGTCTAACAATATGAATGTTAATTGTGATATAGGAATACTCTTACGAAGTATGTTGGCTTGTTTGATGTTCTGTTTAGGAAGCTAGAACTGATTGAGCATGTGGCTGATTAGACATACTCTTAAGCTTTGAATGTTTATTGTGATTGGCAATACTCCTATAGTTATACTGCTAGAACTGATTGTGTATGTGTATGAAGTATGTTGGCTTGTTTTATGTTTTGTTTAGGAAGCTAAAACTGATTGAGTTTGTGTATGAATGTTTGCATTGCTATTAACTGCTTGCTTGAATACCTTAACCATGCATGAAGTGATTGGTATGAATGCGAGTTATATTGCTATGAAATGATTGGTATGTGCATTGTTATACAACTGTTTAGGAAGCTAGAACTCATTGAGTTAGATAGAACTGTTTAGGAAGCTTTGAATGTTCATTGTGATATGGGAATCCTCCTATAGTTATACTGCTAGAACTGATTGTATATGTTTATGAAGTATGTTGGCTTGTTTTATGTTTTGTTTAGGAAGCTAGAACTGATTGAGTTTGCGTATGAATGTTCATTGTTTGTGTATGAATGTTCATTGGGCATCTAGCTGATTTGAGATAGTTTACAATATACCTTCCACTTGGCTTGTTATCTGATTGAAACCATTCAGAATGGTGATGAGTTTTCGATGCTATCAGCATAAGTTATGAACTTGTGGTTAGAGCATCGCAAACTTCATCACCGTGCTCACTTTTCAACGAGTACAATCCAAGTGGGAGGAACATTGTAAAGGGTTATGTATGTGCATTGCTATTAACTGCTTGCTTGAATACCTTAACCATGCATGAAGTGATTGATATGAATGTGAGTTATATTGCTATGAAATGATTGGTATGTGGATTGCTATACAACCGTTTAGGAAGTTAGAACTCATGGGAATACTCATATACCTACGAGCTATACTGCTAGACCTAATTGAGTATGTGTATGTGTATGAAGCACATGTTGGCTTGTTTTATGTTCTGTTTAGGAAGCTAGACTAATTGAGTATGTGTATGAATGTTCATTGGGCATGTAGCTCATTAGAAATAGTCTAACAATATGAATGTTCATTGTGATATGGGAATACTCTTACGATGTTCCTTTTCACTTGACTTGTTATCGTAAACAAAAGCATTCATCATGGTGATAGGTTTATGATGCATTCAGCACAAAAAGAGTCCCTTGTGGTGACAACATCATAAACCCCATTACCAAGTTCATTGTTCAACGAGTACAATCCAAGTGGGAGGAACATTGTAAAAGGGTCCATATACATATACATATGAACTGATGTCTTTTGATATGACTTGAATATACATATATATACGAACTGAATAGCAAGCTCTACATTATATTACAAAAGGGGGGATGAGTGTTGTCTTTTGGTTGTAATTGAAGGTCCAAAGCTCCTTAACTATCTTGACTAGAGAAAGGAAATTTGAAATTCGAATGAGAACCACATTTGGAGCTCACATTGCCTTTCGATTCTCCTTTCTCTTAGTCAAGATAGTTTAGGAGATTTGGACACCCTCATATCCACCTTGCATACTCCCCAGTCCATCTCCAGGCGAGCACATCATACACTTCCCTGTTGCTGAGGTATTGCTCAGCAACTGCTTCTTGCCCAGGAAATGACGCCTCAATGTGGGGCTGTAGTAGTAGATCATATATGTGCCATATTAGCTATAAAATGCATATAATAATTAGATCACAAACATGATTAAGTGTTTATCAAATGAAATAGATAAATGATGGCATATCTAAACCGTCGCAATGGGAAAGGAAGGGCGAGTAAAGAGACGGGGAAGATGAATCATCCTCTGAGGAGCCACGTTAGGATGATAAATCTTATTCCGAAAGCAAAAGTGAGAATAAGAAGAGACATTGATTAGTGTATGTGTATACAATGTCATGTAGGTTCATATATCTTAAGGAGATAAGTTAATATTACTGTTGGAGGTCTGTTTGGAAAATCCGGAGGGTAGCTGATTCTGATTTCAAATACACCCCTTTCATATGGGGTGTATTGTGGGACTTTTATTCTAATCGACCATTTGAAGAAGTTATCATCCAAGATAAAAAGAATCATTACAAGTAAATAGAAGAAACTAGGAAGAGTTGAAGAACAACATATGGATTGACATACCATCGATGGCCAAAAGCCACCCTGGGCTCTCAATGTACAGTTTCTCCATCTCAGCAATTATTTGTTGTTGAACAAGCGCAATGTGATCCATTGTATAATGTAAGTTTTCTGGGTTGAATGGACACTAAACGATTGTGATATGCTTGTTATTTATAGTGATATGATAGTGGTGGCTAAATGAAAGGCCGTGAAAGGGGAAAGGTCTTAATTAGTGCGGTTAGGGTTATGTGTAATGATGCTATGTATTAATGACCTGCATTGGGTTTTGCAGATATCAAGACTTTGGGATTATAGGCCTAATAATGACTGCAAGATATGGATACATGAATTGATCGATTTTGTTTCAGAATTTGGATATATATGTATTGGTTATTTTTTTTAGTTTTAATTTAGGAATGTATGTTAAATGTAAACAGATTATGAGTATTGATATCCAATAAAATTAAAACCATTGTTATACATAATTTTATGTTCATATTTGAGTGTGTTAATTATTCAGGTAAAAACCAAAAATTCATACGAAGAAGAAGGCAAAAAGTGACATTTTAATTTTAAAAAATGTCATATAAAGAACAATAAAAAGACATTGAAATAAACGAATCTGTCATCTGAAAATAAATCATTTGACATGATTGATTAAGACTTATGCCCTTTAAAACAAGCTATGACGGCAGAAATTATTATACGAACTGTCATCGCAAATTGAATATGCCAATTTTCCACACGTAAACTTGGCAATTTTAATTATTAGTATGTCATGTGATGACATTAAACGTGACGGAAATAATAAATAAGCTGCATCGTAACAAAGATTAATATGACAGTACGCAGATAGGATAATATCATGTGTCGCACCGTCACATGACAGAACCTAACTGTCGTCTGAAGGGGCAACAGACGGCAGCGAGCCCCATGACATTCAACTTAAATTAAATAGAGTTATTTTCAAAATAAAAAATTAAATAGGATATATAAAATATTAACTAAGGATTAAATTGATATTTTTCCTAATCTAAACCAAGTAAATTGTTTTAATTTGTAGTAGTTTATGATTTTAAAAATTTTAGAATGATTATTTATATTTGGTATTTCTTAGAAGTTTTAGTTTTAGTATATAGTGATTTTTTTTTTTACATAAATGGTGATTCTCATGGGAATGAAGATATAAACGGGTATGGGGATCTCCGCAGGGATGGGGGACAAATCTGTCCTCGTATGTCTCGCGGGGACGGGAATGGGGATGGGAAATACATTTCCCGCCCCGCCCCGTTTACATCCCTAGATCTAACTAGATAAATTGCCTAAAATAGTTATCAAATTATTATTGTGTAATGAAGAGGGGTGATGATAATGGAAATAATCCTTTTTATAAAGAAAGAAAAAAAAAAGTAGATAATAATTGAAATATATTTCTATTGAAAATATGGGTGTAAAAAGTCAATTCTCTAAAGTAATAAGGATCGATACATCATTCACTTTTATAATTTATTTTAAATAACAATACTGATAAATCAATAATTCCAATAATACATTATGACTTTAAAACCTCAATTTATTAGGAATTATTCTTGAAATTTATTTATTTCTCTTATATATTTATATACTTTTTTGTTTTGTTTTATTTTTCTTGGTTGCTACTCTTCCTTATTAATGCCGAGCTGGTTCGTCCCTTTTGATTATCGTAAGTATTCAATCTTTGAGCTTCAATTTCGTGAATCTTACATAATTGTTACTGATTATCCTTTCTTAAATGTTTATCCATTTTATTTCATTTTCTTTTCTTTTATAATTTTTTCTATTCAAATACTACTGTTGAGAAATATAGTAAATACTCTTTATAAAGAAAAATAGTTGAAATATTATTTTGAATAAAAGTGAATGATATTCAAACTCAACATCTCACCTAATCAAAAGGGGACGAATCCAATTCATTTTTTTGATTGATAATAGTGTGACTGATTTGTCATTTTGAGGAAATTGAATGAGTATGTATATTAGATGGGTTGAGAGCTTATCTTCATGATGATTTGATTTGATTTGCTCGTCTTGGAATTTCTTCAGAAACTAAACATTCCACAGGTTTTATATTGATATATAGTATTTTTTCTAGATTAATTTCATCTAACCATGTGTGCTTCAATTTCATATATATATTGAAATTATAGTTAGATTAGAATTGGTATCCTCCCGTAATTGAAACGAATCGCATAAGCTTTGAAGTATTTTGTTACCCTTTACTTATTTAAACCTAACCTCATCTTGAGAATGAAGATTTATGGTGCAAATTAGCATATTACCTTGAATTACAAGCCATAGAAATGTGATTCATTCTATCCTTTCGAGTCTATAATTATAGGTTTGCACTTCCTCCGATAACTGACTAAAAAGTACTCATACAATATACGTAAGTTTGCATTTATTTTGTGGATTTATCGAATTTCCTACCAAAGTTGTTTGGTGGAGGAATGATGTGACTAGTAATATGAGATTACAGTTTGATTTCTTCCGGAACATAACTAATCCACGACACAAGAGGTAACCCGATTATCTGTTTAGTTTATTCCACTTTATATATGATTAAATCTAACATTGGTATATGTTTGTTGTTTTAAATCCACGAGTTAAGATTTATACATTTTTTTACTAATAATTAATTAGAGGATTAAATATGTATTCATTTAAAAATCAAAACGTATTTTTGGGACCGCTTTTTGTGAAAACGAGTCGAGAATTGCCGAAATATACTTTATTTTGTGATTAAGGGTTTTAATTTTCGGATTTGAAATGAGTTTTAGTCTCAACAAAGGGTACGGATACCTCAAACTCTAACTTTTATTTGTCATATGGACAAACGAACCTCATCAACATGTCTAAAGACCCTAAAAAGCCTAGATTGAAAAAAGTTTTGGAGCTAAAAAAACATCAAAAAGGCGTCATGTGGGGCCACACACAGTTGCCGAGACACGTTGGCACGACATGTCACGCTACAATTGGTTGTTGTGTGACATGTTAGCACAGTGAAAAAATGAGTTATTTCCATGTGTGTGTATGGCCAGCGCATGTGGGCATGTGAGAGAAGTTTTCTAGTGTCCTTTGATTGCGAGATTTTGATAGCTCTTATTTATACAATTTCTCTTATTTTCTCAATATTTTAATAATTTTTTGGGTGAAAAATATATTTTAAAATTATTGAAAATGTTATAAATACCCATAAATTATGAACTATTTAGAAAAATAGAAAAACTTTGGAACAATTTTCGTAACATTTGAATTGATTAGAATATGTTTTGAGTCACCTTAAACCATGGGGTTGCACCGTTTTTACTCATGATATCTCAAGTAGGTTTGGAAAACTAGGCTCGAAAGGTAAAAAGCGTATCTTTATAAGATGCTCAGATGTATCAAAAGTGGGTGAAAACGATGAAGGAAAAGTGATAGAAGATGTCGTCTTTTTAAAGAATAACTTCCCTAAGATAGGCGAGGTTGACCATTATCTCACTTTTTATGAGGAAATAGAAACAGACAAATCTCTCCATTTGAGTGGGAGATACTTTTAGGAACAAGAAAATTTTCTAGTACCTCAAAATGATTTGAATAATTGACTATAGTGGGAGTACATAGAAGATGGTCCAAGTGGGAGCATTCTGAATTACGATGAATGCAATATGTTTATCAAGAATTCGAACCACGTCGTACTATAAGGAAAAGTGTCGAATCGTCGATTCAGTATCGAAAGCACGACTCTTTTAGTCTCCCACAAGATGATGAAGAGCAAAGAACATCGAATAGGCTTTTTCATGGCCCACAAAGAAAAACAGATTATAGTAATGAAATCAAATCAAGTTTGGGAACTGGTTGATCTTCCAAAGGCATGAAGAGAAATTGAGAACACGTGGGTTCTTAAGATAAAGCGAAAGGATGATGGCAGTAATGAAAGATATAAGCCTCGCGTTGTCACTAAGGGTTACACTCAACGGGAAGGGATAACTTTTGAGGAACCTTTCTCACCTATTATGAGGTTCACATCCATCACATTAATTTTAGCTATAATGGAAATATTAGACCTAGAGCTACATCAAATAGATGCCAATACGATTTTTGTACATGAAACAATGAACATAAGGGGTGCAAATTATATAAAGGGTGCAAATTGAAAAGTTCAATTTCCTTAAACAGTTTTCTAGACAATGGTATATTCGATTTCATAATGAGATGATATCAAATAGCTTCAAAGTGATATAAGAAGACCATTGTGTCTATAAAAAGAGCTCTAGAAGTAAATTTATCATTTTGTCATTATATGTTGATGACATTCTTATAGCTCGAAATGAAATTGAATATGTGAACCAAATCAAAGTTTGGTTAACATCAAGATTTGAAATGAAAGATATGAGCTAGGCGGTATATATTCTTGGAGTTAAGATTCCAAGAAATTGTTCAAAGAAATTGTTGGCTTTGTCTCAAAACACATACATCAACAAGATTCTTGAACCCATTAATATCCAAACCCAATAATAGCCCAATGGTCAATGGTGTGACCCTTACTAAAACATAACAAGATATTGAACGTATGAGAAATGTTCCTTTATGCAAGTGTCCTAGGTTACATGTATGAGATGTTGTGTACAAAACTTGATCTTTGTCATGTCATTGGGATTGTGAGTAGATATCAGTCCAACTGTAGAAATGCACATTGGACATCACTAAAAAGAATACTAAGGTATCTTAAAGCAACTGTGGATAACTCTATGATATCAATGAAAATATCTAAAATTGAGAGGATACCTAAATGCAAATTGGGAATGAGGCTTGGATGAGAGAAAATCTAGGCCAAGCTATATTTTCTTCTTAGGTATCATAAAGTAGCAAGAAACAAACATGTATTTCCTTATCCACAATGGAAGTGGAATATGTATCATATTTGTGAGCAATCCAAGATGCAGTATGGTTAAATAGATTTATGAATCATCATGTCATTCACTTTCATACTCTTATTGTAGTCAACACTAATAGTCAGTCTACTATTGCTTTTGTTAAAGATCAAAAGTTCCATAGCAAGTCTAAGAACGTAAAGATTGAATATCATTTTATTAGACTTAATTGCATATAAATAAGTTAATATGAAACACATCCAACTCATGACATGGTTGCAAATCCACTTAAAAAAACATTTTCCAAGATGTTCATGTCAAACCAGTTAGGTTCTAGGAATTATGTTGGATATAAGCATATTTCTTTTCATTTTTTCTAAACACATGTTATTCAATAAAATTTGAATTTTTGCAATATAGAGTGTGAATATTATTTATTAATATTTAATGTTATATTAATCCATTGGTAAAATATATACAGGCATTCTGATTAAAATAATAATAATAATAAAAACTCACAATATTGATTTAGTTTGTACTGTAGTACAGTATTTTTTTTTTCCCCCCGGAACTGTAGTACAATATGGATAGAAATTAAATCTATGAAAGGAATGGTGGATAGGAACGGAAGCAAAATTACAAATTTAAAGACCGGATGCCGTATGCAATGACCTAAACATGCACACCAGACCCTCTATTTCTAGCCAACGCTTCATTTGCTGGCTTAGCATATATATACCCACACGTCCATTGCCCAATAATTTACTAGCCCTCCAACAAGACGTACCCTGTTCATCTTCTTAACTTCATCAATTCCTAGTTGCCCTCTCCCTCTTCTTCACAATGGCAGTAAAGGAATCTTTGATTCCTTTACTGAAACAACAAAATCAAGAAGACCACCAAGATTACCAAGAACCTAAACTTTCAAAGAAGATATGGATTGAATCAAAGAAGCTCTGGCAAATAGTTGGTCCTGCAATATTTAGCCGTCTCGCTTCTTATTCTATGCTTGTTATCACTCAAGCCTTTGCCGGTCATTTAGGCGACCTTGAGCTTGCTGCTATCTCCATCGCCAATAATGTCATCGTCGGCTTCGACTTTGGTCTCCTCGTAAGTATAGATTGTTCATTTAATTTCACTTAATAATTTCATTTAATTGATGATATGAGGTTGTGTTGTTGCAGTTGGGCATGGCCAGCGCGCTTGAAACGCTATGTGGACAAGCATATGGGGCAAAAAAGTATTACATGTTGGGTATATATATGCAAAGATCATGGATAGTATTGTTCATGTGCTGTATTTTTCTGCTGCCGTTGTATCTATTTGCGAGTCCATTTTTGAAGGTGTTAGGACAAACGGAGGAGATATCTGAGCTAACAGGAGTTGTGGCTAAATTGATGATACCGCTTCATTTCAGCTTTGCGTTTCAGTTTCCATTGCAGAGATTCTTGCAGAGTCAGTTGAAGAATTCAGTGATAGCATGGGTTTCTGGAGTAGCTTTATTGGTGCATGTGATGGTTAGTTGGCTTTTTGTGTACAGACTACAGCTAGGTGTTGTTGGTGTGGCTATGACTTTGAACTTTTCTTGGTGGGTTCTTGTTTTTGGACATCTTGGTTACACCATTTTTGGTGGTTGTCCTTTTACTTGGACTGGCTTTTCTATTGAAGCCTTTTCTGGCCTTTGGGATTTCACTAAACTCTCCGCTGCTTCCGGTGTCATGCTTTGGTAAGTTAGAACATCGCAATTTTAAACTTAACTTTTACTAAACATTACAATTTCATGCTAACGTTTTCTAGTTTTCTATCTAAAACAGCTTGGAGAATTGGTACTATAAAATACTAATTTTGATGACAGGAAATCTCAAGAATGCAGAAATTGCAGTAGATGCTCTTTCAATATGGTATGTCATGTGTATTTTTTGAATATTTTACTAGTTAGCATCAAATCAGGACCACAAATAAAATATTTTGATTGTATTTAATAGAAGTTTTGTTATTTTGTTAGCATGACCATTAACGGGTGGGAGTTGATGATTCCCTTTGCTTTCTTTGCAGCTATCGGGTAATCACTTGTTTTCTTATTTATTAGTATTTATTTCATTTTGTCTCCTTCTCTACAAATTTTTGTGGACATCCTTGGTTTCTGAATGTGTCGTAATGCAATTGATTTGGAGGAAGAGGGAGTTGTCAAATCAAACAAACTTTTCAAAATCGGTGTTCAATTGGAATAAATTAACCTTATTTTATTTATCATTTAACAGAATACATGACATAATAAATTAGAGTTACATGGTCTATAATACATGAATGCATCCATTAATTGAGATAAGGACAAGATAGAGGAAGATGACAGTCTAGATTGATGGCCAATGAATCTCCACCACCACCAACATATGTTTTGTTGTTTTTCAGTTTGCAGATTCATAATTGAATTCTGAACATACTTTTCGTTCTTCATAGGAAAGCCTCCTAATATTAAACAAATCAATCACTATCATTAATTCTACTCTAGTGGCTCATAAAAATCCACATTCGGATTTCTTGCACCCCACTTTAACTTTATTAATTTTAATTAAAAGTTAAAGACATGCTAATCAATTAGAGTAGGTAAAGTTAAATATAAATAGAGGTCCCATTCTCACCAACTCCAACTTTGTATTATATTTAAAAAATGCAGAGTAAGGGTAGCAAATGAACTTGGAGCAGGGAATGGAAAGGGGGCAAAATTTGCAACAATAGTAGCAGTGACGACATCAGTAATAATAGGGATATTCTTCTGGATATTGATATTAATATTCCATGAAAAGCTAGCTTGGATATTCTCATCGAGCCAAGAAGTTCTTAAAGCCGTTAATAGCCTCACCTTTCTTTTAGCCTTCACTGTTTTGCTCAACAGCGTTCAGCCAGTTCTCTCGGGTACCTAGTTACATCAATTAGATTTCTTCTTCTTCTTCTTCTTCTTGTTTTTAATGTAAAAATGAGTTAATTTATGAAAAAAATGTAGGAGTGGCAGTTGGATCTGGATGGCAAAAATATGTGGCTTACATAAACTTGGGTAGCTACTATTTGATCGGTGTTCCACTCGGTTTCACTATGGGTTGGTTTTTCGATCTTGGCGTTATGGTAAGTATTTTTTTTTTCCTTATCGTTTTTCAATTTCTCGATTCGAAAGTCGTAATGCATCCTTTTAAGCAACTTTAGGACCTTTATCACTCAAATCAAATTGATTTTTTTTTTCATTTGATACATTAATTAAATAATTTCATTAAATAAAAATGCAGGGAATTTGGGCTGGAATGATTTTTGGTGGAACAGCAATACAAACCTTGATTTTGGGTGTGGTTACTATTCGATGTGATTGGGACAAAGAGGTATAGTAATAGTAATATAATCTTCTATTTCTAAATTCTTTATTATATGGAACTAAGCTAAAATTATATACTAATTTTGATTGCATTGCAGGCAGAGAAAGCATGCATGCATGTAAGAAAATGGTCTGAAGTCAAGTGAAGAAAAGAGATAGGCACTACAATTAAGAAAATTAAAAAAAAAAAAAAAACGAAATAGAGGGAAATGATGAGTTGGAATGGGTTTAATTTGATTTTGATATGACATTTCTGTAACATAATACAGTACTCAATGAAATGCTAATTTTATTATTCAAATTGTTACATACTACTGTTACTTAAATGGACTATATAATCGACTCTATCACTCAAAAAAAAAAAAAAAAGGTGCATAAATGATTGATTTTAGAATGCAAAATGTGCAAATAACATCTACCTAACATGTACTCATTGAGACCGTCACCCAACCACAATTCTAGTATCAAGTACATCTTTTTCATCAAGAAGCCCCTTCTCCGTACCCGATTGGGTATGGATGTAATGTAATAAAAGTATCTAGACCGCTATCTCTTCGGAACAAAAATAGTAACGGTAGGTATTATCGATAGGGGAATTTTTGAGAATGAAAACTTCGAGCTTTTTTCTTCCGGCTCTTCCAATTCTCCTTCGTCTGACAAATAAAAATAAAAACAATATATCAAGAGCCATTTGAATGTGGTCCAAAAATTAATTTATGTTCTAAATTTATAAAGTATCTCGATAGCGTTTTCAAGTGATATAATTAATTTCTTAATTCTACATGGCATAGCAATCACACCCTTGATATTGTAAACATCCCAAAAGGCGGCAAGATGAGCATATCCGTTCACAAGTTTGCTATTGAGTATCAACAAATGCATGAAGAGGTAAAAGAGACGTTTGAAGAGCGGAACAAAAAGCTAAAGACTAAAGTCGACTTGCACGGAATGGACATTCAGTTTGAGGTTAGGGAAGAAGTCATGGTGTACTTGAGTAAGGAGCGACTTCTAAGCACACCAAGTGGAAAACTCCGACCAAAGAAGTGCGGTCTGTACAAAGTCACCAAGAGGTCAATGCAAACGCCTACCGTATCGCGCTCCTAAATTGGTTAGGTAAATTTCGCCTCCTTTAACGTACATGACCTAAGCCAAACTGTATGCGTCCCTTGAGCATGCTACGGGAGGATTCGAGCCGAGCTCTTCTAGAGAATGAGAGAATGATGGGGGCATCAACATGACCAGGACGACAAAAGCCTGGCCTAAGGTTCACACGGCATGTTGCCTATTCAACGCGTCGTGTGAGAAATTGGAGAAAGGGGTGGGTTAAGGGAGAGGGTGTCACTTGGTGTGTAGCCTCACCACATGTCGTGTGAACTTACACCAAAGTCTCTGCCTGATCTTGTTGAATCCCACACGAGGTGTTACTTACTCCACACGCCATATGAGTTATATCAATGACACTCCCTACCTTCATCCAAAGACATATCCACAGGGTGAGTCAACAGGAACCTTCCTCGTGTTGAATCAACAAATGCAGCCACACGATGTGTAGAATAGGGCACACACCATGTGACGTGACTTTAAGGCCAAATTGATCTGCCTACCACCAGCCTGCCACCATCTATTTGCTAGTTTGCCTCTCTATTATTACTGTTTTTCCATTTATCTTTAATTTCTACCTTGTGACTGTAATTTGTAAACCCCACATTACCTCTATTATTAGAAGAGGTAGTTAGTATTAAAAGGGAATGGTATTAGGTCTTTTACTAATTACGGTTGGCAAAGTATTTAAGATAAATGTTTTATAAGAATGAAGAACTTTTATTCAATCAAATATAATTGTTTTCCTCTCGGAAGTAAGGTTTTCAACCTTGATGAGATTCATTCTTTCTAGTTAAGCTAGAGAAGAGATTGTTTCTTTGTTGGTTTAAGACCAAAACCATCATTATCGTCACCGATTTGTATGAAGTGCTAGCACATGGTGTTGTGAGAGATAGAGAGAGAGAGAAGACTTTTTCTACTAGTTCTAAGTGTCAGCACAACATGCTGACGTGCGGTGGCCGAGATATCCTACTCGATATGGCATGTTGCCCGTTGCAACACGTTGTGTTGGCCCAGTGTTTGGGGTCTTTATAGCTTTAATCCTTTTGTCACTTGGTCCCCTTGCTTGCCTTTCATTCTTCTTTGACTGAAACATCATTATTAAAGCTCAGATTAGACATTTGAAAAAGGTGACTCTCATTTTCACACATAAAAAATTTAAAGCCAAGAATTACAAACTTAATTAAACCTTAATAAATACTATAACATTATTGAAAAGACTAAAGAAATAAAAATTAAAATATTTCAAAGATTTATCTACTTAACTAGGAAAAGTTGGAAGTGGGTGAAAGTGAGTGAAATTACTAACTAAGAAAAAGTGAAAGTGGTGAAAGTGAGCCAATTAAATGAAAAAGTGACTAAAACTTAATAACTTCGACTCAAACTCACCTAACAAGCTCAAACGAACATTTAAACTAGAAAAGTAATAAAAAATTACTTAAAATCAAGCAAAAAAAACTGTAAAAATCGTATATAAAGACAGAGATAAAACATCCCTACCATGTTTCGATCTCTCATAAAAAGTTGAATTATGAGTTAAGTACATTGTAGATTCATTGTCACAATATAACATAGGAGCTGCTTGTGGAAGATAATCAATAGAAGTTAAAGAATATATCAACCATTAGATTTCACATGATGTGAATGCCAATGCTCTTCATTCGACCTATGTGGAACTTCATGAGAGTTTCTTAATCTTCCAAGATACTAAGGAATCGCCAAGAAAAATAAAATATCCAATAACTGATCGTTTTATGCCTGGACAACTGATCCAATCGGAATCATTTGAAAACCTTAAAAAAACATGGTTAAATATGATGATGAAAAAATAAGCAATGAGTAAGAGAGGCTCTGATGTACTTTAGGACCTACATCGCAACCTAGGAATGAACCTTAGTTGGAGAGTGAAGAAATTGCCTTAATTAATTAACAACATGTGTGATGACATGTCTCATTACGCTATTTTCCTATTTAGATGACATAAAATACATAGCAAATATTTCTTTTATTATTATTTGAATGTTTTTAGTGATGGCTTTTTAATTTGTGTCGTGAAATTATCCTGACAAAAAATTCTAAATTAGGTATGCCTTTAAATGTCATATATCTATCATCTTTAAAACGCACGATTTTAAACCAAAATGTTCATTATATTCAAATGACATAATTAAAATTGAATTGTCATTGTTGTAAAGAAAATGACCAAAAAGATTGTGAAGTTTTGCGGACGGAGTAAAAATTTCCCAAAAAATTAATGCGCGCAAACTTTTATACATGATATAAAAGTAAAAGCAAAAACTCAATTTCTCCGCTTTCCCAATTTTCTCATATCTGCCTCCCAAAAGTAAAAACCTTTGAGAGTGTTTGGTTAGACAAAAATATGATAAAAAATAGAAAGGGAATGCTTAATTCATTTTCTTAATGTTTGTTTACACAAAATATAATAGGGAATGGAAATTGTATCACGGCCTCTACAATTATACGCTTTTGATTGCTGCAGTTTTAATCCTCCTCCACATTTCAATATTAAAAACAAAACAAAAAAACTAATGGTAGAAGTAGGGATGACAATAGGGTACCTGCGGGTAGTGTCAATCCCAAACTTTTACCTGTTTATTTTTTAATTACACGTACTCATCTCATTATCCTAACGGGTATATTTTTTGCATCTCATACCCGTCTCATTTAATTCACAAGTACCCGCGGGTACCCTTACCCGTTAAGAATCAATAAATAAAAACAAAAAATATTACAAATTTAATAAAGTATAAATTTAACAAATCATTCATCTAAAAATTGAACAAATTGAACCTTAATCAATAAGAATAAAATAGTTTAGTGATATCACTTAATAGTTGAAGAACGAAAGCTTGAGGTTCAAAGCTCACATTTATATCTAAAAAACAATAATATTTTTTAATATATAAAAGAGTTATGACGGGTAACCGGTAATGGGTATCGGGTATCCTAGGGGTATTCCCATACCCGTCCCATTACCCTAACAGGTAATAGTTTTGATCTTATACTCGTCTCATACCCTTTTATATAGGGTACGGGTAGTTCCATTAGAATCAGGTAGTGTCGGATACCTGCAGGTTCAGTACCCGTTACCATCCCTAGGGAGAAGCAGCCGAGATAGGGAGGGAGAGAAATTGTAAATGGACAAAAAATTTCTTGGATTAGGAAAAAGCAAAAAGCGGTAGAAGGGAATGTACCCAAATTAATATTTTTTTTATTGAAATACGGACCTAACCCAACGGGAATCCGAACCAGATTGGCAGTACCCAAATTAATATAATAATACATACATCTTCTCATACATTTTTTTCCTACCATAATAATTAGTATGCTTTAATAACTTATTTTTAAAAAATATATTCATTACCATTCCGATCTTAAAATAGCCAAACCGTTTTAAAGAGAATTAGATTCTGATACCAGATATAACCAAATAAAATAAATAAATAAATAGTTACGTCAATTTTGATTTCGTCACATTCCGATTCCAATTTTGAAATTTGAACCAAACAACCCCTAATTTCTCCATTATTCCTTTGACTTTTCACGTGTTATGATTTTCCTTCATCTATTTCTATTCACTTTGTTTTTTTTATTGATTTCATGTTTTTTTTCAAGTAATCAAACACATAAAACTCTTCACTTTAAAATGAAAAAGCAAACAAAAATATGAAAATGAACAACCAAATACACCCTTCATTTTTCAACTAATATCTTCCATTTCAACCTTTTGTCCACCATCGATCTCTCGTTTCCAAGTAAAAAAAAAATAAGAACTTGGATCGGGACCTCTTGTTGGTGTCATTCCACTTCCCATAGGTAATTTCTTCCTCGATGTACATATGCAGTGATTTAAACGTATGTTCTTTTTATGGTTATTTGTTTTCAATTTAAACATAAAAAATAGTTGTGAAAACTATTCTCTGATTAACCAAATTAGCTGCACTTGTATTTAAATAAAGCTAATTTCTGTTGTGTTATTGGAAATTTGTTGGACAGTTTCAAATTTGAGAAATATATTTGTTTATGACAATAACAATTAATGAGTCAACTCTCCTTCTATAGCAACCAAATTTGGTTTCATTCAAATCTGTGTAAAAAAAATATGGCACATATCAGTTTAGTAATTAACTGAATGTTCTTCATTCAGAAATCAATCTTATCTCTTTAACAACAACAACAACAAAGCCTTAGTCCCGAAATGATTCGGGGTCGGCTAACATGAACCATCATATAAAACCGTGAAAATCAAGTCGTGTCAGCGACACAGATTCGCTCCCTCCACTCCGTCCTATCCACTACCATATTTTCCTCAATTCCCAATAAACTCATATCACTCTCGATCACCCTCCTCCAAGTTTGCTTAGGTCTTCCCCTACCCCTCACCACTACATCCCTTTGCCACTCTTCGGTTCTCCTAACCGGCGCATCAAGCGCTCTACGTCTCACATGGCCAAACCACCTTAGTCGGTTTTCTCTCATTTTATTCTCAATAGATGTGACCCCTACTTTTGTCCTAATTATTTCATTACGCACCCGGTCCTTTCTCGTGTGACCACACATCCATCTCAACATACGCATCTCCGCCACCGACATCTTATGGATGTGGCAGTGTTTCACTGCCCAACACTCCGTACCATATAACAATGCTGGTCTAATTGCCGTCCGGTAGAATTTTCCCTTCAATCTATTAGGCATGCCGGGATCACAAAGGAAACCTGTAGCACTCTTCCACTTCGACCAACCAGCTTTAATCCTATGAGCAACATCTCCATCTACTTCTCCATCCGTTTGGATAATAGATCCTAAATACCGGAAGCAATCCGAGGCCTGAACAACTCTCCCATCTAGGGTGATTGTCCCTACCTCCCTACTCCTACGGCCGCTAAACTTACACTCCAAATATTCTGTCTTACTTCGACTCAACTTAAAGCCTCTAGATTCTAGAGTTTGCCTCCATAGTTCCAACTTCATCTCCACTCCTTCTTTCGTCTCATCAACCAACACAATATCATCTGCAAACAGCATGCACCATGGTATACCATCTTGAAGTGAACTTGTTAGTTCATCCATAACGATGGCAAAAAGAAATGGGCTTAGTGCGGAACCTTGATGCACTCCAATCGTAATAGGAAACTCTTCAGTCTTCCCAACACTAGTACGTACACTCGTGCATACTCCCTCATACATGTCCTTTATGATGTCAATATATTTCCGCGAAATGCCTTTCCTTGTCAAGGCCCACCAAAGTACTTCCCTTGGTACCTTATCATATGCTTTCTCCAAGTCAATGAAAACCATATGCAAGTCTTTCTTCTTATTTCGATAGTGCTCCATTAATTGTCTCATTAGATGGATGGCTTCCATAGTTGATCTTCCCGGCATAAAGTCAAACTGGTTTTCCGAGATCTTCACCGTCCTCCTTAGCCTTTGTTCAATCACTCGCTCCCAAAGTTTCATAGTGTGACTCATTAATTTGATTCCCCGATAGTTGGCACAATCTTGGACATCGCCTTTGTTCTTATACAAAGGGATTAAGGTACTTTTCCTCCATTCTGATGGCATCTTATTGTTTCTCCAAATTTTGTTGAAGAACGTCGTCAACCATTCGATTCCTCTTTCTCCCAAACATCTCCAAATCTCAATAGGGATGCCATCAGGTCCTACTGCTTTCTTCAACTTCATCTTACTTAATGTCATTTTGACTTCACCCTTTTGAATTCTCCGCAGGCATTCATGATTTATCATATCGTGATGGATACTTATATCTCCAACATCTTGTTGGCGATCTCCATTAAATAAGTCATCAAAATAGGACCTCCATCGTTCCTTGATATCCTTATCTCCAACTAGGACTTTCTGGTCCACATCCTTCACACATTTAACTTTTCCGAGATCTCGCGTCTTCCTATCTCTCATCCGAGCAATTCTATATATGTCTCTTTCCCCTTCTTTCGTATCCAATCTTGTATACAGATCCCGATTCACCTTTGCTCTAGCATCTCGTATGACCTTCTTTACTTCCCTTATCTCTTTAACAAACAAATAAATAGATTGGAAATAAATATCGAATATGTTCCGATGAACATTTACTTAAATAACGACTAAATATATATAAGTCTATAACCGAAATCAAATATAGCATCGAAATGAATTTTTTGCCTAAATTACTTTGTACTCGTATATATTGTGATCATATAGAACTGATAGATGTAAAAACAGAAAAAAAAAAAAAAAACTTAGATCACGGGTGGATATATAGGTCTATAGCCTAAATCATATTTAGATTATAAATATATTTTTTTCGCCTAAATTACTTTATAATGGTATATATTCCGATAAAAAAAAAGTGACATGTAAAAAGAACAATCTAATGAAACCCACCCAACCAAACCTGTCAAATTATAATTAATAATTTGGTTAAATTACTAGATTCAATCCAAATTGTGAAGAAAATATAATTTCTGCACAACACTATATAAATTATATAATTGTATAGGAAATAACCAATGTTTTGAAACCCGGACCGGACCGGCCGGTCGAACCGATTAAACAGTGAACAAGTCAAGTGTCCGGTCCGGTTTTAACTATACAGGTTTAACTATATCAGACCGCATCAAACCAGAGTCGAACCTCGAACCGATATTGAACCAGTAAACCGGATTGAACCTGGTTTTTTGCCAATTTTTTGAAAAAAATATTGAATTAAAGGAAAAACTAAAAAATTAGACAGCAGAACAACCTATTTAATTTTAATTTAATTTATTGTGTTAAACTATGGGTTTGATTTTAGATGTGCGAATTTTTAATTAATGTGTTACATTAAAAATTGGTTATAATGTGTGAATTTTTATATTATCTGTATGCATTTTTTATTTTTAATTAATATGGTAACTTAAGAATTATTTATTATATATATGAAATTTTTAATTTACAGTCAAACATGATTTTATTTTATATATAAATAAATAAATATATATATATATATATATATATATATATATTGTTATCTGGTTGAACCAGTTTGGTTCAACCGGTTGAACCTATTGAACTTTGAATCAATTGTTTCACCGGTTCAACGTCCGATCCGATTTTCAAAACATTGGAAATAACATATGTGCAACTGGAGCACTGTTTCTCTCAAGGCTTAACATATCATTTGCAGTGAATTTTTAAATCTGATAGCACATTCAATTTGTTTAAAATATCTCCATAAACTTCTCAATCAATTGACCACTCGGTTGTAAAAAAATAAACTGTATGTGTAAGGTGTGTTTCAGACGCCTTGAAATATTATTACACAATTCACGGAATAGATTAAAACATATTAAAAATGAAGTTTTTATTTGCTCAACTATAAAATCTTTCCTCTCTTATATTAGAACCTCATACTTTGATATTAGTCGTTTTATTTTTCCAAGGCGCGTACAGTAGAACTTCCGCATAGGGATGACAACAGGTAGGTAGGTTGTGTCAATCTCAAACCCTTACGCATTTATTTTTTAATTGCTTGTACTCGTCTCATTACCCTAACATGTATACTTTTTGTATCTCATACCTGTCTGATTTAATTCACGAGTACCCTTACCCGTTAAGAATCAATACACAAAACAAAACATATTACAAATTTAACAAAGCATAAATTTAATAAATAATTCATATAAAAATTGAACAAATATCCCAAATTCTAAAATTATAAATCACTCAATGATAATACTTAATGGTTGAAGAACAAAAGGTGTGGGTTCGAATCCCACGTCTTACATCTTAAAAACAATAATATTTTTTACATATAAAGAAATTATGACGGGTAATGGATGGTACCCGTTACCTGTCAAATATATACCAGGTATCTAGTACCAGCAACCTTGTGGGGTATTCCCATACCCATCACGAGTAACGTTTTTATACATGGTACAGATAGTCACATTAGGATCGGATAGCGTCAGGTATCCATGGGTACAATAAATGTTGTCATCTCTACTTCCACATGCAACTTACTTCTTTTTACCATCGAGTGATTAATTGACTATATTTTAAGCAAGTTGAGGCGCGCTAGATACTTTAAAAAGTTGAAGGAGTCCATCAAGCTTTTTAGGACAAGCCTCCTCTCTACTTTCATCCTGCTTTTATAGACTAAACTCATAATTAAGCCCTTGAACTTTAAGAGTTTTAAGAATTGAGCCCTAATAATTTTATTTTTCCATATTAAACTCCTGAACTTTTATAATTTTAAGGATTAAGTTTTTAATATTTGATTTTCACACACATTGAGTCTCTTACTAACAGGTCCGTCAATCGTTAGTGAATGGCTCAATATAAGTGAAAATTAAATACAGGAGACTTAATAAAAAAAAGTTATAACAATTTAGGGTTTAAATATATATTTTTCCTATAATAATAGAAACAAGCATGAATTAGATGTGTTCAATCTATTATAAGTTAACTAACTTAAGATATTTTTATATGATATCAGTTAGTACGATATAACCAATTTTACTGGTACGTTTTTCTATTTATCATTTTTATGTATTAGTTTGGAAGTGAAACTACATTCAGTTAATTTATATATTTTTGTTTAACATTAGAAACGCAAAATCATCTTCATTTGTATTTTAGTTTTCCTTTTGATATATTTTGTTTAACTACTGATCTTCTTCAACAGAAGGTAATCACCATGGCTTCTCGATACGCATTTTGCCTTGATGATGTTGAAAGCCACTGCCATTTATTTGTATTTTGTCCATTTGCAAAGGCTATTTGGCAAGCTCTTACTGGCATTTTTCAAACAAAGCTTGATGTCTCTTCCACACTTTTAGTTGTCATTAATTCTGCTACAGCTGCAGATCTCGGTTATTTACCCTTTGGCATAGTGCCATTAACACTGTTGTTTGGGTTATTTGTTATATGCGTAATGAATGCATTTTCAATGACTCTCAACCTCAAATCGGCGCTGCTCTTCGATTCATTTGGCAGGCTATTAAAGCTGTGGGAGGTTTTAAGATCGGGACGATGGAGAATTCATGGAGAGAGAGACATGTCTTGAATCTCTTCTCCATTCCAGGGATTCCGCGACGGTCTTGGAGGGTCTGCTATGTAGTACGGATGGGCCGGCCTCGGGGATCCAGTTAGGGCTGGGTCTGGGGGGATTTTTCGTAATTGTTGTGCCTTTCCGTTGGCTTGATTTGCTCTTCCATTGGGTTCGAAAGCGGCTTTTTTGTTGAATTACAAGCAACTATTTATGCTATTCTAAAAGATGATGAGTTCAATTGGTTTCCCATATGGATTGAAAGCGATTCTACATATATGGTTCACTTAGTTCAATCTCGCTCCAGGCTAGTCCCATGGGAGTTAATGAAGGACTAGCTCACTTGTTTACACATTCTCAACAGACGCGAATTTCGGATCTCTCATATTTAAAGGCAAGGAAACGATGTTGCACACAAACTTTCAACTTTTGCGGTCACCGCCACTGAAAACACTTGGTGGTCGTCCTTTCCTCCTTTTGCTCTTCATTGGTTTATAAGGATTTTAATCATACTGTTTGTTCTCGGTTGATTCGATAATTGGTTTTCTGTGTTTTTTATTCCTCTCATGTAAACTCTGATTTTTTTTTTGTTCTTTTTTTATTGATTTATAATATTTGGTTCTTTGTTCTTGGCTTGCCTTGGGTCTTAGACCTTGGTTTGTCTTGGCTCGGTCAACCCGCCTTTACTAAAAAAAAATTGATAAATAATAATTATTTATTATATTAAGTAAACAATGTCAAAACAGATGATTAAGCCCCTGGAATTTTAAGATTTTAATGATTAAGTCTTTGGACTTTTAATATTTTAAGAATTAATTCCATGATTTTTAAATTTTATATGTATTGGGTCTTTCACTAACAGTTTAGGTAACGGAACCATTATTAAGGGGTTTAACATATATGAAAATTAAAGATTAGAGGTTTAATCCGTAAAATTAAAGTTTACGAATTTAATTTGAAAAAAAAAGAGTAAATGATTAGGATCTTAAAATCCTAAAAATTCAACTATCAATTTAAGGTGATCAATAAAAGAAAGGGTAAATTATACGTATAACAAGAATTTGTTACTTTATTGCACATGTCCAACATTTATCAATAAAATTTTAAAATTGTCGGATTTTCAAAATTATAAACTACTTTTATACAAAACCGCATACCCTTTAAAGTAAGAAATTTGAATAAATAATTAACAATTTAATTTTAGATAACTATAAAATTGACAAACCTAAAAATAATTACATCAGATTTTGATATTACAAAATTAAAATACAAGATTATGAAAATATTAAAAAATAGTGGATAATTAATTGTAAAATAAATTTTAATACTGACTTTGTATGTAATTTCCTCTAAAAGAAAATTCATTTATGTAGAGTTGGGCTTTTTGTTACCTCACTTTCCTTTCTTGCTTCAACGATTTTGCCCCACATACACTCATATATAATATAACATGAATTGAAATGGTGAGAATAAGAAAAAAAAACATAATTAAACCAAAATGAAGGTTGGGTAATAGGAAGAAAATGAATGGTTTCTGATAAAAACACTAAAGTAAGATTGGTCTATCCGCTTTTAAGGTAATGTAAATTACAATCTTGATGAGGATTTAAAGTGAATTTGCATGTTACCTACTAATAATGACTAAATTTTGATAAAATGAAAATCAAACCTCAAACTTGACAAGTAGAGATTCAATAATAAATTATAGTGAAAGAAGAGAAATTAAAAAATTTCTTATTAATTTTGGTAAACGCATTGTATTTATACAAAATCACACATCATCATTCTCTAACTAACCCTATAATAAACTAATTATTTCAGCTCATTTTTCTCCATTTGGCATATGTCAATAACTACTAATAGAATTCATCTTCAATTTTTTCATTGAATGGTGTCTTTCACACACTTCCATTCTATTTCACGTGTTTGTTACCATTCCAATAGCCTCCTCTCAAAATGGAGCATATGAAAACAACTTCACATTAATGATGTAGATATCTAAGCTCCATTCATTGGCTTAGTTAACAAATTAGCTACTTGATTAGATGAAGCCACATAAGAAGTACAAATAAACCATTTTCCTAGATGTTCTCTTGCAATGTAGCAGTTTATCTCCACATGCTTCATCTTCTCATGAAAAACTAGATTAGAATATATAAACATAGTTAATTGAGTATCACATGATAGTGATATAGGAAGTCCATTTTTAAATTTGAAATTCAATTAACAAATATGTTAGCCATTTTAAATTGTATAAAGTAGTTGTCATTGTCATGTATTCTGCTTCAGCAAAACTTTTGTTAATTGTCCATTTCTTTTTAGACTTCCAAGATACCAAATAATCACCCATAAAAACCCAATAACTAATTACATATATTTTCTAGTTATCTTGCATCTACCTAGTCTGAATCATAAAACCATGTCATTTTAGTTAAGTAAATTTGTGGATTGTAAAACAATCCCACATTTGCAGTTCCTTCAATTATTTAACCGCATGCAATGTTGCCTCCATTTGAACTACAATAGGATGACTCATGAACTGGCTTTTTTGTTGAGTCACAAATTTCATATCAGATCTTATAAAACTTAGGTATAACAGTCTTCCAATCTTCTAAACTACTCATGTTCTCTATATGTTGTTGCTTCTACATCAAGTTGTACCCTTGATGAAAAAGGGTTTGTTTCCACATTTGCATTTGTTAAACATGTTTCTGCTGATAACTCTCGAATGTACTTGGTTTGAGAGATTAGCAAACCTCTCTTTTATCTTACAAGTTTAATGCCTAAGAAGAACTTTGCTTCTCCCATATCTTTTATAGTGAAACTAACATCTAGCCCTTGCTTCATTTTCTTAATCAATTCCATTGAAGTGCATGTGATTATAACATCATCTACATAGATAATCAAAGCTATGAAATGTTTATGATTTGTTCTTTTAGTGAAGAGACATTAATCATGGATTGATTTCTCAAATCCAAGTTGAATGAGCTTGTCTGGAAAAGCCTTGTTCCATTGCCTTTTAGTCTTCTTTAACTCATATAAAGACTTGGTTAACATACAAACCATGTATTTATTTGCTTTGGAATTTCACCTATACTGAATTCATATATAGTTCTTCATCAATTGAGCCATGCAAATAGGCATTATTAATGTTTATTTGATGTATAGGCAAAGGGTGTTCATAAATCAATTCAATAGTTACTAGATCAAAAAAACTAATCCAGTATACTTATGAAAGCAATTCGTGGGTTGTTGTAAATATCCAATCCATGGGTACTCTATAGAGTTGGATTGAATTGGTTTTGATTTGGATTGATTATTAACAACTAATTCATGGATTAATTTCATCAAACCTATTATTTTAGCTAGATTAAACACATAAAAGTTCAAGGACTTAATTCTGAGTTTAGCCTTAAAAAAATATTGTTATGTTTTCAGTCTTAACCAAATGTTTCACACACCTAAGGCGTGTTTGGATTTAGGGTCGAGCACCAAATTTAAAGATTATGGAACCGCGCTAAAGAATTGAATAAAAAGTTCCAAAATTAAATTGAATTGTTGATTATTAAACTATTAATATTCGAATAAAAAGTTTTAAATCGCATACTTAAACAAAAATAAGTGACTAAAAGTTCTAAATCGAATACTTAAATAAAAACAAATTGTTCAAAAAATTGTGGCATTTACTTTCACTAAATACAATTCTAGATATTTCAATTTACAGATTAGATCTTAACTAACTTGTAACCGAATCAGCCTATTTGATTGACTTTTAATTAAGTTCAAACCGAATTACAACATTTCTTGAACTGCAAGATTATTATTCATTAGATATGATTATGCAAACTTTCAATTCCTAAAGTGAATCAAACCAAATTTGGATTATTATATTTAGTTTTTTTTTTTGATGAAGTAATGCTTTTATTAATCAAATAAAGAATCATTACATACTAAATTCCAGATAGACTCAGGAACATCTTCAATGAGAACTATAGGGTCAGACAAAGGGGTAGCCCAACTGGCTAGCGAATGTGCTACCATATTACCCTCCCTATGAACAAATGAAAAAAAACAGGTGTTAAAAATTGAGCTCCATAGGATAACGTCTTCATAGAGGAACAGAAGCCGCGAGTTGGGTGGTTTCTTGGCTTGAAGGCAGTCAATAACCGTTTTAGCATCAGATTCAATAATGACATTATTGAAACTACAGTCTCTAGCCAGATAAAGTCCCTCAAGGATAGCTTGCAACTCCGCCTCTTCCACCGTGCTGCAATTTCCGATAGGTATACCTGCTGAAGCCATGACTAGTCCCGTGCTATCTCTAGCTATCAAACCTACCCTACACGCATGGCTATTTTCCCCAAATTTGGCATCGACATTAATTTTGACAACGCCGCTTGGGGGAGGACACCATACTTTTGTAGAGCCAAGGTTTGCAGCCCAAGATGGATCCGACGTGGACTTGATGATCAGAACTCCAGACTCGGTAAAGTTCTCAACGCATAATAGTTCCTGAACTTGTCGAAGGATCGTGTCATCAGAAATCCAAATCCCCTCGTGCACCCATTTGTTTCTGCGGTACCAGAGTTTCCAAAGAATTGCAGACCAGCGACCAAAATCTGTTGCCGGCAGTACATCCAAACAGCGAAGCATCCACATCTGAATGTCCGGGGCTGCAATTTTGCTCACTCGCACAGGTAGGTTCGATGCCTTCTAGATATTATAAGCCTCCGTGCAGAAAACAAAAACATGAAGAAGTGATTCATCATCAGTTAGGCATACCGGGCACTTTCTTGTGGTATTTATCCCCCTCGCAGCCAGTTTCATGAAACTCGGGAGGATGTCTTTTGACAACTTCCACATGAAATGTAACACTTTCTTAGGACAACCAATATTCCAAATCTTTTTCTGCAGAACCGCGCTGTAATTCGACGTCCCTGGTTCGTTGTTCTCCTGCCTGCGCATTGTTTCTGCCAAGTGGTATGCGCTCCGAACCGTAAAATCTCCACGTTTTGACGGGCCCCAATATCTAGCGTCGCACGATTGTCGAAAGCTGAGCTTAATATTATTGATATCAGCGATGTCTGCCGACGTGAAATAATCTCGCAGAACCTCTTCATTCCAACTCGCTGTTTTCGCATTGATCAACTCCTGAACCCGTTCCGGACGATAGTCATTAATGCAGACCAGCGGTTTTTTGCAGTTTGAATCAGGCACCCAATTATTAGTCCACACTTTAACCCGGTCACCCCTTCCGATTCGCCACATGGTTCCACAATCCACAAGCGTTTTGGCCTTGTATAAACCCCTCCAAAAGTAGCTCGGGTTCGTGCAATTCTGTGAATTTTCTAACTCTGTATTCGTCAGATATTTAGCTCTCAATACTTTAGCGCACAATGATTCCGGGAATAGCATTAAACGCCAGCGTTGCTTGGCGAGAAGTGCCAAGTTGAATGAACGCAGCCATCGAAAACCCAAACCCCCTCGATCTTTTGCCTGACATACCGCCTCCCAGGATAGCCAGTGCATTGTGCGCTTCCCCTCCACACCTCCCCACCAGAACTTACTAATTAACTGCTGAATTTCCGCACAAAAGGACTCAGGCAGAAGGAAGCAAGACATGATGTACTGCGGAATTGCCTGTATCACGGATTTTATTAGCACTTCTTTCCCTCCTGCTGAGATCAGTTTCTCTTGCCAACCCCTCAACCGTTTCTGAATACGCTCTCGAATGCTAGCAAAGACCTCTTTCTTAGACCGACCAATGATCGTCGGCAGCCCAAGGTACTTAGGAAAAGCACCCGTCTCCTTAACCTTTAAAATGTCACAAAGCGTATTTCGTCTGTCGCCAGCTACCCCGGAACTAAAAAACATTTTCGATTTTTCATAATTCACCATCTGTCCAGAAGCCAACTCATACTGGTGGAGGATTAATTGGATCGCCCCAACCTCCTGCTCATTAGCCCTTCCAAAAATCATAGAATCATCTGCAAAAAACAGGTGAGAAATGCAAGGACTATGTCTACTAATCCTGATCCCGTGGAGTGATCTCGATGCCACCTCTTTTCTGATATTAGCTGATAAGGCCTCAGCGCATATCAGAAACAAATATGGGGAGATGGGA
Organism: Euphorbia lathyris; assembly: GCF_963576675.1. Taxonomy (NCBI): domain Eukaryota; kingdom Viridiplantae; phylum Streptophyta; class Magnoliopsida; order Malpighiales; family Euphorbiaceae; genus Euphorbia; species Euphorbia lathyris. The sequence goes on along the minus strand of NC_088914.1, from coordinate 62,553,148 downwards.
TCACCCTGTCTGAGACCCCGGTTTGGGTGGAGAAAGCCATGTGGCTGCCCATTAATCAGAATAGACATGGTGACAGATGATACAGCCATCATAATAAGCTGGACAAAGTGAGCAGGGAATTTCATTTGCTCTAGAACCACCCTCAGGAAGTTCCATTCCACCCTGTCGTAGGCCTTACTCATATCAATTTTCAGGGCAAAAGTTCCCTTGGCCCCTTTGAGCCTGTTTTTCATGCTATGGAATGCCTCAAAGGCAATAATAGCATTATCAGTGATAAGGCGACCAGGTACAAAAGCTGACTGCGAAGCATTAATTAAGTCAGGAAGAACCATCTTCAGCCTGTTTGCCAGAATTTTGGATATAACTTTGTATAGAATATTGCATAGTGCAATCGGTCTAAGATCTTTCATGACAACAGGGTTCTTGACTTTAGGAATCAGAGCAATGAAGGTGTGATTTAACTTGTCAGGCATAATTCCGGAATTAAGAATATTCAGAATGAAATCCACAATATCATCACCAACAATATCCCAATATTTTGTGTAAAGAAGAGAAGTCATACCGTCCAGACCCGGGGCTTTGTTCGGATTAATCTGTTGGAGCGCTGTCCATATCTCCTCCCGAGAAAAGCTCGCTGAAATCTGTTCAACTTGGTCAGGGGCCAGAGCCGAGTCAACGGCCGCTGTAAACTCGCGTTCTCCCGCTGTATCCGACCTGCTGAAAATATCGGTAAAGTAATCCACCGCAACGCGAGCAATATTCTCATCCCCCTCCACCCATATGCCAGTAGCGTCCTTGAATTTGTGCAAAGCGTTATTCTTGCGCCTAGCTGTGCATTTGGCGTGGAAAAACGCAGTGTTTCGATCGCCTAGTTTTAACCAATCCACCCGTGCCCGCTACTTCCACATAGTCTCTTCCGAGTGCAATAGTTCAGTGATTCTGTGGGAGAGTGCTTCTTCCTGTTGTTTCCCTGTCGGGTTACACTGGCTCTAAACCCGCAGTAATTGTGCATTCATCTTTCGGAGCCGGTGCCGTATGTTACTAAAACAATTTTTATTCCAAATTTGTAGCTCCTCCGCCACCCCTTCAATACGATTCACAATAGAACCAACCACCCGATTTGTTGTCCAGGCCGAGGATATCAACTCACGACAATCCTCATGTCTAGTCCAAAAATCTTCAAACCGGAAGATCTTTTTTCGCTGTAATTGACGCGCCTTACTGTCAAATTCCAGAATTAGCGGGTTGTGATCCGACGTTATCCGCGGCAGTAATGATATGTTGATGAAAGGGAAGAGTAGTTCCCATTCAGACGTAGCCAGACACCTATCCAGTCGTTCCCAAATTGCCGCCTCTCCCTCTCTTTTGTTAAACCATGTAAAACCTGTTCCTTCCATCCCCAAATCAACCAACTTGCAACTCTCCAAACAGTTCCGGAAAGGTTCCATATCCCGTTCTTCGCGGATTCTCCCACCCTGCTTTTCCGAGGCCCATAGTATCTCATTAAAATCTCCAAAACACAACCATGGTGCTTGATCCAGGCGGCTAATAAACTCCATAAGGTCCCATGTTAGATGTTTTCGGTTCCGTTCCGGCCACCCATATATCCCAGCTCCTCTCCACTTACTTACTGAATCCGGTGTAACTGTAAAATAAATGCAATGTGAGGAAAATCTTTTTATGCTCAGTTCGATCTCCTTCCTCCAACCCAGTATAAGTCCTCCACTCTTTCCAACCGCGTCAACAATAAACCAATTGTAAGAATCAAAATTCAATCTCAGATAGTTTGCGCTACTTTTCCTTATCCGAGATTCCATCAGAAAAAGCACGTTTGGGCTCTGTTCCCTCATTATCTGCTTGAGGGTACGGAATGTCCAAGGATTGCCCATTCCTTGAACATTCCAACTTAATAGTTTCATAATGATGGGTGGGGCCCAGCCGTGGCCCCCACCCTTACTTGTGCTTCGTGGATAATACATTGTTTCTTCTGTTCCGCCATCACTTCCATTTCGACATCCTCCAGATGTCGTTTTTTCTCTGTTCCTTCCTTACTGATCTATTTCAGAGTACTTCCCTATTTCCCTTCTGCAGGTGCCCCTTCGTTAGTATCTTGATTGAGAACCCCCTTGAGTTTTCGATCCCGGATAATACGAACTCGCCTAGGTTTACCTTTGGTTTGTTGATTCGGATTATGCACCTTAGGTATAGTGGCACCGCCCTTACCTTCCGCTGTTGGTTTACCAATACTGAGCTTCTGTTGTCTACTGTCAGTCCCTTCCCAGTTCTGTTCAGATTGCTCATTGGTCTGCGTCATCTCTAACTTCCTTCTGGTGCTGTCGTTTTGATCCCTCTGTGTAGAAACAAAACTGGCCGAGTTTACAGATTCAGCTGGTTGGGGAAGGCCTGCGGATGTATTGTATTCAACCCGGGATCCCTTCGATGCCTGCATTTTGACTGGGGATGCACGCAAAGATGGTCCGTGTGGCCATTCTGTTACTACAACATCTTCTGGCATTAAGTCACAATCGTCATGATTATGGCCCAAAATCCCGCACCAGTAACAGTAATTGGATAGTCTTTCATAGCGGAAGTAGATCCAACCAGCTTCCCCTTTGATGTTCCGAACGCGAATCCGCCTCAGCAACGGTTTTGAGACATTCACATTAACCCGGATCCGCACATATTTCCCAATTGCTTTGGATTCGGTCTCCCCACCCTGGATGATTTTACCAAGTTTAGATCCGATAGCATTCAGCATCGTTGGGTTTCTTTGGATCAAAGGGAGATCATATATTCGTATCCAGAACGGATAGTGTTGCAGTGGAATTTCTGATGGTTTCTCATGTCCACTCACCTCTGCTAGCAGAACCATGTTTCGTTCGAAGCTCCAAGGGCCGTCCCGTAGAATTCTATCTCTATCACGCTTTGACTGGAATTCACACATGAATCTACCTTCGTCCCCTTCCTCAATAGTGAATCTATTCATTCGCCATTGACCACTTAGAGCCGTGGTGAGAAATCGGACATTCAGGGGTTTCTGCGTGAGGACTCTTCCAGTGACGCACCATCGTTCCGGCAGTGAAGAGTCCGTGACATCCTCGAGAATGGCCTCTTCTTCTTCATTAATCGATACCTTACTCAGCAGGTTTTCGATTTCGTTGTTGTCTGACATTGGGTAAAGGTTAACAACGTCTACTGATGCCGATTCCGGCGAAAAAGACCCTGAATGGCAAATGGTGGCCTGATCAAACCTAGCCGGCTAGGTTGACAGCAAAGGGAGTCCACTAGGGCTTTTTTTATTATATCTAGTTAGTTACCTTCAAAAGCTTAGTTTTTCCAAATAATTTATGGACACAAACGGGTTCTTGGTAATCAATGATAGAAGAAATATTAACTAACGAGCTCTTATATTTTTTAATCCCAAAGTGAATCAAACCAATAATTTGAAATAAATACCCCAATCCATAACAAATATTTTTTAATTATAGTTTTTCTACTTCCAAATAAAATGGTATGAAAGACTGTTTAAATAAAACATCAAAATAAAATGTCTTACAAATAATATGGATGAATCTTTTTTTCGTTTTTTATGTTTTCTAGTTTTTTTTACTGTTTTCCATTTTCTCGTTTTTCACATATTCTCGGTTTTCACGTTTAAGCTATTTTCTACGTTTTCCTTTTTTTTCTCATTTTAAATGTTTTCCCATTTCTTCACCAATTATTTATTTAGTCATTTCTCAACCCATCCATATCTCATCCTTTTCTTTTCTAGGGGTTTGGTTTGTAGGTGCCCCGGCCTCGTCCGGAAGACCCGAGGGATGGACAACGTTGACAATAGATGTTGTGATTGGCGCCGAAAGTAACCAATCGCGAAATCAAGCTGCTCGACATGGCCGGAGCTCGGAGTATGGAAGAGTCGCCACCCACGAATGGGAAATGAACACCGATCCCTTGCGGGAGACCGGTGAGGGTTCGGGAAATTTGGATACGAGCCGAGAAGGCTAGCTCCTTTCCGGAGAAAGGCTACTAGGCACCCCGACATCGCCCGGTTCTGAACCACCGGCCTCTTACTTAGCATGTTAGGCGCTAACGGACTAATCGCATATTTCCTTAAGTTTAAAATTCATTTGAAACCTTTTCTTTCTCGTTTTGGAAACCGTTTTGAGCATATTATTGAAATCCATTTTAGTAAAGAATCACCCATTTACATGAATTAGAATATGTAGAAGAAAGAGGGAGATAGAAGGAAGAATTGGTTGATTTACGACGGGAATTATGCTTTAAGCTATACATTAAATCTAAAATAATCTCACTCCCCGAAAGAAGGTTTATTTACATGGTTCGTACCTTAATCGTCATTGGAACGATTTAGACACATTTCAAAACCCCGTTAATTTACATGTTTTTCACTCGAATCGCCGTTGGAACGGTTCGAGGGTTTGAAAACGTGAAATAAGAAGTTTTAACTAAAAACGTGATTAAGAATACAAGCCCATTTATTTTTGTACCAAACCGTTTAGATGGGAAAACGATTCAAAACTTCATTATTTACAAGAAAAACGATTTTAATTACAAGGCTCGCTTAACCCGTCGTTGGGACGAATTAAGGTTTCAAAACGTGATGTTTTAGGAAGCCGTTTGAAAACGATAAAGAACAGAAAACCTTTTATTTACATTAAGAACCTCTAGAAACCTTTAGTTTAAATAACCAAATTGAAATATCTTTTTGTGGTTTATTTTCCCCTTTTTTCCACTCAATTAATCCTTACTTGAACATAATTACAACAATTAACAAATTACATCCAAAACCCACCCAATAGAATACATTTGAAATATATATACATATAAAAGTCAAAAAGGAGAATAAATATACATATTTATACATATATACAAAAAATGGTAATAATACCCATTAAAAACAAAATAGAGGAAATAATATATGTTATTAAGTGAAAATAATGATGAAAATAATATTAGATATAATACACTTTTTATCTTACAAATCATGTAAAGTTAAAGAATGAGATTCCTAAATAAGAAAATAACGTTTAACCCAAAAAGTTGTTTACCTAATAAATATCTAAAAAAATAACCTCCCAAATATTCATTAAATATAGTTTGAATGAACTTAAAGAAAACATATACATATATACATATAGCTTTACAAAACCAAATTAATGAAAATGATACCCAAATATACAAAAATAGATATTTAATAAGTAATTATTAGTTATACACCCCAAAAACAATTTTAATAAACATATTACATAATCATATATACATATATAATGGGGACATTGGATCTTCATAGTCAACCGGGTACATGAAGCGAGGTTGATGCCACTCCGGTCGCCGGACCTGCGTCGGGGGAGGCCCCCGGTGTACACATCGATGCTAAAGTTAGTAAGAGCATACATGTAGAGAGATAAAGTAGTGAGAGAGAAGAAGAAGGTATACCTTCCCCTTGTAGGGGTATTTATAGTGAATGTGATGGGCCTAGAGGACCTTGCTTGTCTTGGGCTTGATTGGCTTGGGCCTAGTGGGCCGTATTCATATTCCGAATCAAGTAGTCCCCCCTTCAAGGGTCTTTCGAGTATTTATGCGAGGTTCACAACATTTTAGGAGTAGCAATGAACTAATTGCGTTGCTTTGGGACGGCTTGTGAATAATAATGGTGCCTATTAGGACGACTTTATGAATAACAATGGATGAATGTATACACGTCGAGGGACGGTCTTCGAAAAATAAATGGTATATAGACGTCGAATGACGTTCTTCGAGAAAAAAAATGGTATATACACATCGGGAAACGGTCTTCGACAAATATGTGAATATGTACCCATCGAGGGACGACCTTCGATAATTAAATTTACGCGTCGAATGACGGTCTTCGAGAAATGAATGATAATTTACGCGTCGAATGACGGTCTTCGAGAAATAAATGGTATATACACGTCCGGAGACGGTCTTCGACAAATATGTGAATATGTACCCGTTGAGGGACGACCTTCGATAATTAAATTTACGCGTCGAATGACGGTCTTCGATAAATAAATGATAATTTACACATCGAATGAAGGTCTTTGATAAATAAATGGTGTATACACGTCCGGAGACGGTCTTCGACAAATATGTGAATATGTACCTGTCGAGGGACGACCTTCGATAATTAAATTTACGCGTCGAATGACGGTCTTCGAGAAATAAATGATAATTTACGCGTCGAATGACGGTATTCGAGAAATAAATGGTATATACACGTCCAGAGACGGTCTTCGATAAATATGTGAATATGTACCCGTTGTAGACACCGAGTCGGAGGACCTGTGACGAAAACCTGTAAACAAGACGGTTGAAACGGTTGATTCCGGAAGTTTTAAAAACAAAAAATAATATATAATAAGGAAGGAGAAGTTGCGATGGTGCGCGGTCGTCGATTGGGTGGCTCGCGAGTGCTCAGCGGCGCGGTGTGAGCGCCTAGCGGCAGCTGACGCGCGTCCAACGATGGTCGGATGTCCGCCCGACAGCACGGGGCGCGCGCTCGACGTCCGCTGGACGCACGCGTCCGACTGCGAGTGCCGCGCGCTCGACGTCCGTTGGACGCACGAGCCCGGCGGCGCGGAGCGCGCGCTCGACAGCCACGGGGCGTGTGCGCCCGACGGCGCGAGACGCGCCCCGGCAGGCGTCGGGCGAGCGCGCCCGGCAGCCGTTGGGCGAGTGCCCAACGATCGTTGGGCGAGCGCCCAACGATCGTTGGGCGATCGCCCAACAATGTTGGGCGATAGCCCAACAGAGGTTGGGCGGCCGCCCAACCCCTTTGGGCGACGTCCGATCTTGCTCGGGCGTCGCCCATTCCGTCCGGGGATCCAATGCCTATAAAAGGCACGGATCCCCATGCATTTGAGGGGAGGAGGGAGCTTTTTGGGAAAGATTTTCTCACTCTAAACATTTTTAGAGAGAGAAAATTGATTTTTTGGGAAAAAACATTTTTTTTTCTAAAAATTCCAAATCTCCTAAAAGTTAAAATTTTACCAAAAACACCGGAAAAGCACGATTCGTGGAATCAACCGACGTCAACCGTCAATACCGAACTTAAGGTATTATCCGAGGACTAGACTCGTTTTATTTCCTTTAATTTATTTCTTTAATTTTTTTATTTTTATGTCATAGTTTTTATTTATTTAGTTATTTATTTATTTTATCACGTTTTATTTAATTTTGCATATTCATTTAATTTTCGTCTCGTGTTAAATAAAATTTGGTTTTGTTTTAAAATAAAAAACCTCGTTTTGATATCCTAATACGAACCGTGATCCGATTAAAAGGTAGTTCGGGTATTAAATGATGTTGTAATTATAAGTTTTTTAAAAAAGGATATTTCCGAATAACGTTTTAAAATAAAAACGTCGTTTTAGGAACTTCCGTTATAGACTATGATCCATTTTTGGTAGTTCGGAAATCCAAAACGATTGAATTAGACTTAATTTAAAGCTTTTGAATAAATCTGGAAATAATTGGAGTGCTGCTGTAATTTACCATTTCTGTCACTGATTGCTGTTTACCGACGGATTTTCTGTCGGTAAATCTGCCAAAATGTAAAAAATGCTGTTTTGATCTCTCTTTCTTAACTTTTAAGCTTTTGATCCTTTATATATATATGTATATTTATGTAATATATATTTTCAAACTATTTTTAGATATTTGGTACATATAGTTATTTAGGATGTTTATGTATTATTTTTCATTAATTTGATCTAATTTAATTTAAGTATATGTATATATATTTTCTTTAAAGTCATTTAAACTACATTATGTATATATATATATAGTTTTTGGGCTATTTGAGTTATATTAGTTATTATTAGATAAAACTATTTTGGGGATAAATATTATTTTCTTATTTAAGAGCTTTACCCATTATTTTGACATGTTTAAAGTAAAAATGTATTATATTTAGTATCTTTGTTATTATTTCTTATATATTTATTACATAGTATCTTTTCACTTATTCTTATTTTATCTATAAATATTTCATGTTTTTTTTAGCTAAAATGTATATATATGCCTATATTATTTTCTTTATTCTTGGGACATTTATGGGTCCATATTTTAAATAGGTTTTATTTGGAGTGAATTTTGATTTAATATGTTATTGTTGTAATTATGACAAGTAAAGAGTCTATTGAGTAAAAAATGGGAAAATAAATCACAAAAAGAGTTTTCAATTTAATTATTTAAACTAAAGGTTTTTTAGAGGTTCCTAATGAAAATAAATAGTGTCTTATTGACATTTTAAAATCATTTCTTAAAACATCACGTTTTAAAACCTTAGTCCGTTCCAACGACGGATTAAGCGAACCTTGTAATTAAAATCGTTTTCATTGTGAATAATAGTGTTTTTGAATCGTTTTCTTAAATGATTTGTACAAAATAAATTGACTTGTATGCTTAACCACGTTTTCTTATTAAAGGTTTTTATCTTGATGTTTTCAAACGCTTGAGTCGTTCTAGCGGCGATTCGGGTGAACTTCATCAAACGAGGTTTTGAAACGTATCTAAATCGTTCCAACGGCGATTAAGGTGCGAACCATGTAAATGAACTCGTTTTGGGGAAGTGAATTAGTATAGAATTAGTATGTAACACGAAACATAAATCACGTTGTAAATAAATCAATTCTTCCTTCTCCCCCTCTCTTTCCTATGTATTTTTGAACTCATGTAAATGGGTGATTCTTTACCAAAGTGGCTTTTCAATAATATATGCTGAAAACGGTTTTCAAAACGAGAAAGAAAAGGTTTCAAATGAATTTTAAACTTAAAGGAATATACGATTAGTCCGTTATCGCCTAACATGCTGAGTAGGAGGCCGGTGGTTCATAACCGGGCGATGTCGGGGTGCCTAGTAGCCTTTCTCCGGAAAGGAGCTAGCCTTCTCGGCTCGTACCTAAGTTTCCCGAACCCACACCGGTCTTCCGCAAGGGATCGGTGTTCATTTTTCCATTCGTGGGTGGCGACTCTTCCATATCTCCGAGCTCCGGTCCTGCCGAGCAGTTTGATTCCACGATTGGTTGCTTTCGGCGCCAATCACCGCTTACGTCGCCATGAGGTGTCCACCCCCCGGTCCGCCCGGGAGATTAGGCCGCGGCACCTCGTCTAACAAGTGGCGACTCTGCTGGGGAAGCGAGAAATTTGATTCCGGAAGGCGTGTATTAAGCCCTTAACGGGGACGGATCGTATTATTTCTTTTCGTATGCATTTATGTGCATTATTGCAAACCTTTTGGGTAATTTTCGCGAAACCTCTAGCGAGAGTCCATTCGTCGCTCGAAAGAGGCTAGTGTAAGTTCCCCCTTACAGTAAGGCGCCAAAGGGTCCTCATCCACTCGTTAGGGGCGAATTTGTGCGGTCCTGTGAGGTCCCGCGATCAGCCGTGTCAGCATATAGTAGCCTTAGAAGTTGCCATAGGATTGCCCGTTACTATTTTTGATGTGATAAATGAATCAGTTCGTGTTTTCAAATCGCCATGATACGTGTCTAAATCCTAAAATAGATAAAAAAAATGAAACGATACGTTAATATATACTCTTAAACCGATGTACAAACTACCCAAAAATATCGAAACGATTCGAACTAAAGACGACTTAGTCATCTCATATGAATGAACTTGTGCGACCCGCCTGGTCCCTTTTCATGTCCCGAAGAAGGCACATGTTCAGGAAATACGTTATGACGTGAGCACGTATTAGTACGAATCGGTTTGGTATTAAGGATAGATATATTTCGATTCAAAAGACTATATTAACAGTAACCGTTATTCACATTCTTTAAATAGGTTGGGATGAAACGAGATCATGACGAAACGAAGACGAAGAACATTTCTATTTTGAACGACCCTGTCGTAACGTGAAAAGTTTCGCACAAGTAGCCCGTCCCTTCCGAATAAAAAACGAGCTTTTACGTTATGCCCCGTGTCGTTCTTAAGAGAAATGGACGTGTCCGCAGAAGTGACTAAGAAAAGAAAATCAAAAAATGAACTAAACGACCAAAATCATTCCGAATCTACGATATATGTTAATCCCGAGAGTAGTTAAAGAAAATAAACCAATGCCGTTGAATGCGTGCCTCGAACGAGTGTATACCCCGTTTAAAATCACGAAGCCGAATTAAGCCAAACCATATAATTGCGCCATATGGATGAGACTGCGGGTTTTGACTAACGACTCGATCACTTCGACCGTTACCAAAACTGCAAGAAATATGGCCCGATGTACGTGTTTGCTTAATTCGTGCCTAAAGGAAAGAGAACGGTGATATCCTCGCTTCGAATAAGCATGCGATTCAACGAAACGTTGATTTTCTATAACCACACTAAGATGATATATCCCGTGAATTGGGAAGAACAACGAACTGTTGCTAGCCGAAACGTTACCGTGCGCTCAAAATAAGACTCGCCGTCTTTTCACGTAGCTAAAATGAGCAAACGGATCCTCGACGCTAAGAACAAACGCGTTACGCGATGAGTCTGTTCCCTAAAATAAAATCCAAAAGTGATTCCATCACTAAATAAACACGTGGTTACGTCTCTCGATAGATCCAAAAGATCCCGCTGTAATCCAAAAATCGAGACACGAACCCGTGCGAACAAAAGGGAACGAGTCATTATCAATAACGAACGATTGGACTGAAAGAATAACTTGTACCGCGTCTAAAAACCGAGATACGCTCAAAGGGAGTCAAAACCCGAACTAATGTATCTCGCAAAATGACAAAAGATGAGTTATTCTGAAAGGACAATCCAACTTGGTCGATTTCTTAGTCACTGAACGCTGATGCGTCAAAAACAAACTGTGTTGTATGGTGAATGATTTATTTTTCCGCAATAATCGACGGCATCACGCGTCCCCTGGACCGCAATGTGAGCCCCAAACCAAAATCCTAGGAAAGAGACTTGGACCATCGAATGTGTGGAGGAATAAGGGTGGAAGAGAGATGTTGTGATACGTGTAATTAGACTAACGTTTGTTCTTCTTATCTTATATATCCGTAAATAAATAAATGCACACACCACGAATCATGCATATAAAATCATGCATACATACTAATGGATACCGTTCGTGCAGACGTCATTATTAAGCGATTGTGGTACCGAGAGAGCAGTCGGCTAGTTAGGCAGTTTGACCAGTTACAGATTGACAGTTCTGAATCGGCAGTTGTGGCTTCGGAATCATCTTCGTCCGAGTATACTCAGTCTTCAGCCAGTATGTCTGCGATCGACGAAAAAGTGGCCGGATTGGAAAACTCTGTGAACAACATTAATGAGCAGTTAGCGGTGATAGCGGCCCAGTTAGCTAAGCTGGCCATGAGGGATGACAAAAGTGGCAGTAAACACGCTGAGAATGAGGTGAACGATGGACCTCGCTCTGGGAATGAGGATGACTATCAGGATTATATCCGGAAGCAGCTTGAGAAAGAGAAAGCTAAGGAAGAGGAGTGGAAGCAACACATCACTCAGGAGGTGCAGGATCTACGTGGGGGAAGTTCCGGGAGTCAGGACTTTTATAACTTGAAGAATTGTTTATCGGCAACGGCTTTGCCTTTGAAATTCCAGCTCCCTGACATGAAAAAGTTCGATGGAACTGGGGATCCCACTGCCCATATGAATCAGTATGTCGCTGTAATGAAGCACACGATCCTGACTGAGGATTAAGTCCTGGGGCTGTTTAACACCTATCTTGAGGGGGCTGCCCTCACATGGTTTCATGCATTGCCGATGGTGACGAAGAGGGATTGGAAAGAGTTAGCGAAGTCATTCATCGCTCAGTATAGCTTCAACACCATGCTTGAGGTCACTTTAAAGGAGCTAGAGAGCACTAAGCAGCAGACTGGGGAGTTATTTTCCGATTTTGTAAGGAGATGGAGGGCCAAGGCCGCGGTTATGAAACAAAAGCCGCTTGAGCAGGATCAGATCCGAATGGTAGTCGGTAACACATTGCCGTATATTAAGAATGAGCTGCGGTATATGCCTTTTACCGATTTCAATCAGATGTATAGTTGTGCCTTAACTGTTGAGGGGGATGGAGAACCAAAAAGGGCGTACACTAAATGGACGAAGTCTGGGTATAGTGCCGGAGGGCCAAGTGCGAGTGCGGAATCTGCAGCAATGAAAGTGCTTGATCTTAATGCTATCGAAAAGAGGCGGTTCGCCAAGTTTGATCAGACTTACGCGAAAGTTTTTGAACGTTTGCAGAAAAAGGGATTGTTGAAAGCCCTTACTCCTTATAACAAAGCTCCACCTACTCCGCAGGTACAGGCTAGAGGGTATTGTGAGTTCCACAGCAGTTATGGGCATACAATTGAGAATTGTGAGAGGCTGAAACACGAAATCCAGGATTTAATCGAGGAGAAAAAGATAGCTGATCCTTCGTCAGCAAACCCTTCCACTAGGCGTAATCCATTGCCTAATCATAAGGTGAGCATGATCGGAGTTGGTTTGACAGAATGCGTAGTGATGGAATCCTTCGAGGAGAACGTAGAGGAGTTGCTGGATTCCGACGAAACGAACAATGTAGGAAATGGTCTATATGTGTCCTTCCTTAGCGAGGAACAAGAGGATGAACCGATGGGAGAGGGATTGGATGGTGGAGCACCGTATGATGAAGATAGTGCCGAAGAGACCTGGGAAAGGGTCGTCTCGGACTATTGTGCCAGAATTGGGTCTGTTTAGTGGTGGAGAGAATCCCGATGTGCACCTGCGTGAATATATGCGCGATATGTTTGTTGAATCCTTCGGGGTGGATGAGATTGCTCAGTGGTTCCACCATTCGCTGATAGGCGAGCCTTTGGGATGGTTCCACTCATTACCCGACTCTTGCAAGCATGATTGGGATCGATTATCAGATTTATTTATAGAAAGGTACCAAAGGACTGAGGACAGGATTGCAGAGCGCTTCACGATGCAGGTCGGACCTATCAAGCGTCCGCTACCGAGGGTTAGTAAGTATAATGGCAACAAAGATCCGATGGAACATCTTCACTTTTACTTGTCGGCCATGGGGCCTTTGGGTTTTAAGGAAGAAGAGATCACCAGCTTGTTCTGTAACTCATTGATGGGTGAGCCGTTGATGTGGTATATGTCACTTCCGATGTATGTTAAGACCGATTGGGCGGCAATGACGAAGAGGTTTATCAAAGAGTATACGATATGGATGTTGGCGGATCAAACCCCGGACTCCCCCTCTTATGAAACGCCCGAGGCGGTGTTGGCAATGCCTAGGTATGGTGGATACCAGGATCCTGTTGACCATGCGAAGTTATTCCGCAACCACATGTATGACGCCGGGTTCCCGCAATGTGAATTACATGAACATTTCCCGGAAACCCTAATGGGAGAAGCCTTGTTGTGGCACCAGGGCCTATCAGAAGAAGAAATGGGTCATTGGATACCTCTTAGGAATGCTTTTGTGGCGCGATATGAGATGTATGTTCCATGGACGGGATCCCTGGAAGATCTGGACAGGATCAGGCAATTCCCCGAGGAACCATTCGTGGATTATGCTAGGAGGTGGAGGCACCGGTATGAGCAGTGTCACGAAACAATGAGTGATAAGGTGCAGCTTATGTGCATACAGAGAGGAGCTATTCCGCTGGCAGCAAGGAGAATGAGTAGAGTGTCCCTCCGGGATTATGATGATCTGATAGGCTGGGCATTGTATGGATCGGCGGATCCTTTTTATTTGAATCCGAACGTTCCTCACGTTATGGATCTAATGATTGTAGACATTTGGGAAAGTTCCTCGGACGAGGAAGATGCTAATCGGCGGATTCCTATCAATATTTGGGATGAATCTGATGAAGAACCGGAAATTGCTGTCATGACAAGATCAGGTCGAGTGGCCGAGGGAAAGGCACATGTGGTTGAGACTGAGATAGGGGAAGGATCGGCTCCCAAGCCAGATGACCAAGTCCTCGAGCAGTTGAAAAAAACACAAGCTAAGTCTACGGTGTGGGAAGTCCTATGCCATTCCAAATACCATCGTGAAAATCTGATGAAAGAGCTGCAGAATTTGGTTATTTCTACCGATACCGAGCCGGCAGCGTTGGTAGGGGCGATTATGGCCCGGAAGAAAACAGAAATCACATTTACTGACGAGGATCTCCTAGAAGAGGGGAAGGCTCACAACAAGCCTTTATACATCCGAGCTGAAATTAACGGGAAGAAAACTAGCTGTGTGATGGTCGATGATGGATCGGCCATTAATGTTTGCCCGCTGAAACTCTTATCTAAGTTGGGAGTAGAAAGAGGGGACCTGACGGCCTCGGAAACTGTGATCAGGGCTTATGATGATAGCCGTAGGCATATTGAAGGAGTCTTTAAGGCCAAGTTGAAAGTGGGGCCGTATGAAGAAGAAACTGAGTTCACGGTGCTGGATATCCCGGTAACCTTTGTTGTATTGTTGGGATGCCCATGGTTCCACAAGTTGGGAGGTATGCCCTCCATGCTCCATCAGATGATCAAGTTCTCCTTCGGGGAGGAGATAGTGACAATTAGAGCTGAGAAATTGAGCTCGGTGGCAGCATTGGGAATTGAGCCTCAACTGTTCTCCGGATTCCAAGTTTCTGGGATTTACGAGTCTAGCATGACCACCGATGTGGTGAAGATGATGAAGGGGGGTTTTATCCCCAGTATGGGTTTGGGAGCACACCATCAAGGGTTGCCAGAATTTTCGGACTTCAAGAGTCAGAAAACCCGGAGGGGTTTAGGATATGAGCAGGGAAGTCCGTCCAACACAAGTAGTGAAGGAAAGGTGGGCCTAAGGAAGTATTTCATGAATGAGGGGCATGGAAAGGTTTATTCAGGGACCCCCGAGTCATGGACTAGCACCGAAGGAAAGATTCTGCCAGGTTTTGAGATCTTCAATGATGTGATTGACTGGGGCAGTGGAAAAGCGAGCTGCTTTGTCGAGGAGATTATGATGTTAGACTTGAATGCCGAGGAGCAAATCATCACTGTTGAAGCAACTACAGGAGCGGTAAATGAGCCCAGTACCTCCAAAGTTCATGAGAAACCCGAGAACCTCGACGATGAAAATTGTATTACTGCTTTATTTGAATCTGATGATGTACTCGCCAACACTATCAATGAAATGAATTCTGATTTTGCTTACTTGCTTGATGTTGATCGTGATCATTCCATGCATTCTCATTCATATAACATGCCTATATTTGAAATCAATACAATAGAAATGTCAACTTTCAATCTTGGCACGGATGAAAATCCTAAACTTATACAAATTGCTCAAGAATTAACTATTGAAGAGAGGAAAGAATTTGAGAGAATAATTAAAAAATACGAAATAGTGTTTGCTTAGACGTACGAAGACATGCCAGGAATCGATCAATCAATCGTAACTCACCGTATTCCGACATACCCCGATGCTAAGCGCGTGAAACAGAAACTCCGACGCATGAGACCGGAATGGGCAGATAAGATCGGAGAAGAAGTGAAGAAGCAGTTAGAAGCAGGGTTCATCGAAGTAATCGACTATCCCCCTTGGGTCGCAAATGTGGTGCCCATTGCAAAGAAGGACGGCAAAGTAAGAATGTGCGTCGATTATAGAGATCTTAACAAGGCATGCCCCAAGGATGAATTCGCATTGCCTCATATTGACGTATTGATCGACAGTGCAACATCAAGTGTCCTACACACGAATGTAGATGGTTTCATGGACTACATGCAAGTTCAGATGGCCGAGAAACACAAAGCAAAAACCTTGTTCACAACTGAGTGGGGAACATACTGCTACAGGGTGATGCCGTTTGGTTTGAAGAATGCCGGGGCAACTTATCGGCGAATGGCTACAGCACTGTTCCATGATATGATACACAAGGAGGTAGAAGTTTATGTGGATGACATGATGGTCAAGTCGGAGACAAGAGAAGGGCATTTCGCTGCACTCGAGAAGTTTTTGGCCCGAATTGCCGAATTCAAGCTGAGGTTGAACCCGAAGAAGTGCTTCTTTGGCGTTTCATCGGGGAAAATCTTAGGCTATGTGATCAGTAACAAGGGAATTGAGGTAGATCCCGACAAAGTGAAGGCCATACGAGAAATGCCGGTACCAAAGAATGAGAAAGAAGTGAGAGGGTTTCTGGGGCAGGTTCAGTATATCAGCCGGTTCATAGCAAGACTCACTGCAATCTGCGAGCCGATCTTTAAGTTGCTACGGAAAGATCAACCCACGATTTGGAATGATAAGCGTCAGCAGGCCTTAGAGAAGGTCCGGGATTACTTGTCTAATCCGCCAATTCTGAGACCGCCTAAACTGGGAAAACCGCTGCTCCTCTATGTGGCAATCGAGGAGCGATCCATTGGGGCAATGCTGGCCCAGGAAGGGGACACGGGCGTGGAGCACGCAGTATATTATCTGAGTAAGAAGTTCCTGGAGTACGAGCTTAAGTATAACATGATCGAAAAGACGTGCGTAGCAGTAGTATGTCTAACAAAGAAACTACGACACTATTTTCAATCTTACAAAGTGATCATTATTTCCCAGATGGACCCCGTGAAGTATCTGTACCGAACTCCGTCTCTAACAGGGAAGCTAGCCCGATGGTTGTTGCTTTTGTCCGAGTTTGATATTGAATACGTAACGAAGAAGGTTATCAAGGGGAGGGCCGTAGCAGAATTTCTAGCCAACCAACCCCTGAGCGCAGAAGAAGAAGAGATAAACTATGATTTCCCCGATGAGCACTTGAACGCAATAGAAGTTATACCATGAAAAATGTTCTTTGATGGAGCAGTTAATTCGAATGGAGCCGGAGTAGGGGTATTACTTATCTCACCAGAGGGAGAAAGGATCCCGATGGCAAAGAAGCTATCCTTCCCTCTCACTAATAATATGGCCGAATATGAAGCGTGCATCTATGGGTTGGAGTCATTAGCAGCACTGGGAGCATCATACGTTGAAATTTGGGGCGACTCAAAACTGATTATCGAACAAGCGCAGGGAAACTGGGAAGTGATGCCCCGGTCGCCTAAGTACCAGGCCCGCACGCAAGGGCCGGTGAGCACGCACTGCTGCTCCTAGATCAAAGTCACATACGCATAGTCGGGACCGAAGTCAAGGTCGTCCCACCTAAACTTGATCTAAAAACACAAAGAAAAAGTCAGATCCAATCAAACAAGAATCTAGCACGACTAGAAGATATCTACCTGTCCCAAGGTCCGCGAGTCAATCCAGTCTAGGAGCCGCGCCACCGTCCGTCTCTTCTCTGCGCCTAAATCGAACTCTCTCCATCGAGTCATGAGAGGGAGCCTCGGTACTCATGACCGATGCCGAGACTGGCTAGGAAGAATCCGCCTCTCGTACGCCCAAACCTGCTTGTAAAAAACAAAGGTTACGAACGGAAAGCATGAAGAGGATAGAAAGGACGAGTCCATGGTGCACACATACCAGAAGAGCGAAAGTGTAACCACCGAAGTCCTTGCGCTTCCGGCAAGTCAAGTCCAAAAACTTATATAGGAAGGCTAGGCCCGCCCCCGCCCAATCATAAGACGCCGCCGCATCCAAATCGCTAAAAGCCTGAATAAGACCAGCATGTACCTTCCCGCTCTTGGTGCGGAAAATCATCTCACTCAAAGTGTACACTAGGAAGCTACGGATAGCCATGTCAGCGTCATCCGTCTCATAAAAATCTCTGCGACTAAAGAGGCTCGCGGTAGAAATGAACTTCGCTGGAGAGGATTTGGCACCTGGGTAAACTCCTGGCCCAATCAAAGCGGCTAGCCTAGCGCGGTCGACCCGCGGACGTATCATGTCAAAGCAGAAGGGAACTGGAGTGCTACTCCCCCGCAGCCCTGTCAGCAAAGAGAAATCTCGGGGCGAGATGGTCATCTCCTAAAAACAAGGTGGAAGGTATGGGTCGAGTCAACCCACCTCTCGCATAGGGACCGCAGGCCAAAGCGATCGCACACCCCATTGGTGCGGGGCAGCGCTGAAATAAAGGGCTCAAAGCCCAACTCACGCACACGGGCTCTCGCCGCGGCGCCTAACATAGAATACCACACGTGGATCTCGGCCGTGATCCCGGAAATCTCAAGGAACTAGAAAGAACAATACAAGAAAGTTTAAATATGGTTCCTAAGCTTGCATTTGATGAAAACACGTTAAGACTAGTTATTCTTTCGGTCAGAATCTAACCTAGAGACGTCTGGTCAATTTGGACCAATTTTCTGTAAAATCTCTCCTTAGGGTCATTTATGTAGGATTTAGTTAATTCTTTATTCTTTAATCCACTCTCGTCCGCACTGACAAGGAGCATTGGTCAAGTTTTTACTATTCGCGTGCATTAGTTAAGTTTTTACTATTCACGTGCATTAGTTAAGGTTTTTACTATTCACGTGCATTAGTTAGGTTTTTACTATTCACGTGCACTATTCACGTTTTTACTATTCACGGGCATTAGTTAGTTTTTACTATTCACGTGCACCATTCACGCTTTTACTATTCACATGCTCTATTCACGTTTTCGCTATCCACGTGCACTATTCACGTTTTTTACTATTCACGTTCATTATTCATGTTATTTTTACTGTTAGCATGCATAAAAGTCGTAGTTTTACTATTCACAATGCATATAGCGCACATTCTTACACAAAAGTAAACAAGTGTTACTTGTAAGTAAAGAAATTCATATTTTCTAACTAGAGTCCTCTAAGGCAATCTAAAGGTTAGCATGCAAATCATGTTCGGATAAGGATACTAAAGCCTAGAATTTGAACCAAATAACGAAAAAGTGAGAAAGTACTTACCTCGTTACAGCGTGTCCGGCTCAGATGCGTCGTAGGGTCGTGGAAAGGGTCCACTCTAGTAAGGTTCACGTAAACCTCCTCCATGCCTTTCGTGCCATCGCATTCATCCAAATCCATCCCGAGAATAATCCAAATCAAAATCTAGAGAGAGAGAAGAAAGAGAAGGTGTGGGGTTGAAATGGAACCCCACCACCTTATATAGGAAAGAGGAATGACATTCCCGTAAATAGCGAAAAAAGTACGATATGACATAAAGGTAAAAAGTAAATAATTGATTACCAAATGCACAGACCTCCGATTTGCAGTCCGTTTCAGCCTGCGCTTCTCCCAGACAGTGGCCAATACTGTCAAGATAAGAACTCCCGATGACAGCCAATTTTTACAGAACAGTGGCACCAGTCAAAATACAGACGACAGTCAACAGAAAAATAATCGACAATGTGAATCATTCCGAACTAAAAAGACATTCCTACCAAACCATTCGAACCTCCAGGACACTAGCACCAGTGAGAAAATACAGACAACGGTGTTTTAAAAGAATTCAGAATCGTTAGAAAGAACCTTTTTGCCCTTGAGCCACCTTACCTACGGTTCACGATCGAGGTAGCTTTTTTACGGTTCACGACCGAGGTAGCTTTTTAGCCATCTTACCTACGGTTCACGATCGAGGTAGCTTTTTAGCCACCTTACCTACGGTTCACGACCGAGGTAGCTTTCCAGCCATCTTACCTACGGTTCACGACCGAGGTAGCTTTTTAGCCATCTTACCTACGGTTCACGACCGAGGTAGCTTTTTAGCCATCTTACCTACGGTTCACGACCGAGGTAGCTTTTTAGCCATCTTACCTACGGTTCACGACCGAGGTAGCTTTTCAGCCATCTTACCTACGGTTCACGACCGAGGTAGCTTTTTAGCCATATTACCTACGGTTCACGACCGAGGTAGCTTTTTAGCCATCTTACCTACGGTTCACGACCGAGGTAGCTTTTTAGCCATATTACCTACAGTTCACGACCGAGGTAGCTTTTTAGCCATATTACCTACGGTTCACGACCGAGGTAGCTTTTTAGCCATCTTACCTACGGTTCACGACCGAGGTAGCTTTTTAGCCATCTTACCTACGGTCCACGACCGAGGTTGCTTTCGAGCCAATTTTACCCACAGTCAACGTACGCTAGGGTCCGTAAGAAGAACATCCGCCGGCAGCCGATTCAGAGGCAAGAACGGAAAGAATCGAGAACGACGCCCGAACGCGCAGCGCGAAGGTCAGGTATTCTTCCTCCTACTCTTTACGTGTCTTTTACTTTTATATGTTTTACATTGCATGTGTTGCGTTAGCAAAAAAACGTTTTCAAAACACACATCACTGTCAAAATAGGAAAGTAGGGGCAACTGTAGACACCGAGTCGGAGGACCTGTGACGAAAACCTATAAACAAGACGGTTGAAACGGTTGATTCCAGAAGTTTTAAAAACAAAAAATAATATATAATAAGGAAGGAGAAGTTGCGATGGTGCGCGGTCGTCGATTGGGCGGCTCGCGAGTGCTCAGCGGCGCGGTGCGAGCGCCTAGCGGCAGCTGACGCACGTCAGACGATGGTCGGATGCCCGCCCGACAGCACGGGGCGCGCGCTCGACGTCCGCTGGATGCACGCGTCCGACTGCGAGTGGCGCGCGCTCGACGTCCGTTGGACGCACGAGCCCGGCGGCGCGGAGCGCGCGCTCGACAGCCACGGGGCGTGTGCGCCCGACGGCGCGAGACACGCCCCGGCAGGCGTCGGGCGAGCGCGCCCGGCAGCCGTTGGGCGAGCGCCCAACGTCGGTTGGGCGCGCGCCCAACGATTGTTGGGCGCTCGCCCAACTATTGTTGGGCGATCGCCCAACAGAGGTTGGGCGGCCGCCCAACCCCTTTGGGCGACGCCCGATCTTGCTCGGGCATCGCCCATTCCGTCCGGAGATCCAATGCCTATAAAAGGCACAGATCCCCATGCATTTGAGGGGAGGAGGGAGCTTTTTGGGAAAGATTTTCTCACTCTAAACATTTTTAGAGAGAGAAAATTGATTTTTTGGGAAAAAACATTTTTTTTCCTAAAAATTCCAAATCTCCTAAAAGTTAAAATTTTACCAAAAACACCGGAAAAGCACGATTCGTGGAATCAACCGACGTCAACCGTCAATACCGAACTTAAGGTATTATCCGAGGACTAGACTCGTTTTATTTCCTTTAATTTATTTCTTTAATTTTTTTATTTTTACGTCATATTTTTTATTTATTTAGTTATTTATTTATTTTATCACGTTTTATTTAATTTTGCGTATTCATTTAATTTTCGTCTCGTGTTAAATAAAATTTAGTTTTGTTTTAAAATAAAAAATCTCGTTTTGATATCCCAATACGAACCGTGATCCAATTAAAAGGTAGTTCGGGTATTAAAAGATGTTGTAATTATAAGTTTTTAAAAAAGGATATTTCCGAATAACGTTTTAAAATAAAAACGTCATTTTAGGAACTTCCGTTATAGACTATGATCCATTTTTGGTAGTTTGGAAATCCAAAACGATTGAATTAGACTTAATTTAAAGATTTTGAATAAATCTGAAAATAATTGGAGTGCTGCTGTAATTTACCATTTCTGTCACTGATTGCTGTTTACCACGGATTTTCCGTCGGTAAATCTGCCAAAATATAAAAAATGCTGTTTTGATCCATCTTTCTTAACTTTTAAGCTTTTGATCCTTTATATATATATATATATATATATGTATATTTATGTAATATATATTTTCAAACTATTTTTAGATATTTGGTACATATAGTTATTTAGGATGTTTATGTATTATTTTTCATTAATTTGATCTAATTTAAGTATATGTATATATATTTTTTTTAAAGTCATTTAAACTACATTATGTATATATATATATAGTTTTTGGGCTATTTGGGTTATATTAGTTATTATTAGATAAAACTATTTTGGGAGTCCCCTACCGCATTAGGAGTTTCCTATGGCTGGGAGTCAAAGACAGGCTCCTCACGAATGCAGATAGACACAGAAGGCACTTGGCTGTATCTGGTGCCTGTAGCAGATGCAGCGGCCATGTGGAAACCTTGTGCCATGCTTTGAGGGATTGCCCGAATAGTAGAAAGGTTTGGGAAGGGGTCCTTCCTCACCACATCCTTCCTTCCTTTATGGGGTTCTCTGATATTGACTGGTTCTCTGAAGGCGTTAATGGGAATTTGTTGGCCAGTATGGAGCACGGGGCTATTCTCTTCGCTATTATTTGTCACCAAATGTGGAAATGGAGGAATGAAGAGTTATTTGCTGAGAAGACTGTCTTTATTCCTGACCTCCGGTTTTACTTCTCGAAAAAACTCTCTGTTATTACAAAGAGTTTTGAAGGAGAGCCCCTGGTTCACCCCTCCCCGGTTAAAGAGGTCCAGTTAGTTGGTTGGAGGAAGCCCAGGGAAGGGGTTGTCAAGTTGAATACGGATGGCTCCTGCCTTAGTAATGGCAGAATTGCTGCTGGTGGAGTTCTTCGGGATGCTGGTGGCGCCTGGCTGGCTGGGTTTACCCATAACTTAGGTACGGGCTCCTCCTTTACTGCAGAGCTCTGGGGGATCTTGTCTGGCATTAAACTCGTCATTCGCATGGGTGTTAAAAGACTTTCGGTGGAGTCTGACAATTTGGAGGCTATCAACAGGATTTCGGATAGACAGGCTGTTTGTCTTAAGAGTCAGAATCTCATTAAAGCCATCTTGAGGCTTCGTCCTGCCTTCGATTCTCTTACCTTCTCCCATATTTATAGGGAGCAAAACCGCGTGGCGGATCGCTTGGCAACTGCTGGGCATGGGGGGATGTTAGGTGTTTCTACCCTTTCCGTTCCTCCTTCTTTTCTGTTACCTTCTCTTCTTGAGGATAGGATTGGGGTCAGTCTTCCTAGACTGATCCCGGGTTAGGTTTTTGTTTGTTTGTTTTTTTTCTTCCCTTCTTACCAAAAAAAAAAAGATAAAACTATTTTGGGGATAAATGTTATTTTCTTATTTAAGAGCTTTACCCATTATTTTGACATGTTTAAAGTAAAAATGTATTATATTTAGTATCTTTGTTATTATTTCTTATATATTTATTACATAGTATCTTTTCACTTATTCTTATTTTATCTATAAATATTTCATGTTTTTTTTAGCTAAAATGTATATATATGCCTATATTATTTTCTTTATTCTTGGGACATTTATGGGTCCATATTTTAAATAGGTTTTATTTGGAGTGAATTTTGATTTAATATGTTATTGTTGTAATTATGACAAGTAAAGAGTCTATTGAGTAAAAAAGGGGAAAATAAATCACAAAAAGAGTTTTCAATTTAATTATTTAAACTAAAGGTTTTTTAGAGGTTCCTAATGAAAATAAATAGTGTCTTATTGGCATTTTAAAATCATTTCTTAAAACATCACGTTTTAAAACCTTAGTCCGTTCCAACGACGGATTAAGCGAACCTTGTAATTAAAATCATTTTCATTGTGAATAATAGAGTTTTTGAATCGTTTTCTTAAATGATTTGTACAAAATAAATTGACTTGTATGCTTAACCACGTTTTCTTATTAAAGGTTTTTATCTTGATGTTTTCAAACGCTTGAGTCGTTCCAACGGCGATTCGGGTGAACTTCATCAAACGGGGTTTTGAAACGTACCTAAATCGTTCCAACGGCGATTAAGGTGCGAACCATGTAAATGAACTCGTTTTGGGGAAGTGAATTAGTATAGAATTAGTATGTAACACGGAACATAAATCACGTTGTAAATAAATCAATTCTTCCTTCTCCCCCTCTCTTTCCTATGTATTTTTGAACTGATGTAAATGGGTGATTCTTTACCAAAGTGGCTTTTCAATAATATATGCTCAAAACGGTTTTCAAAACGAGAAAGAAAAGGTTTCAAATGAATTTTAAACTTAAAGGAATATACGATTAGTCCGTTATCGCCTAACATGCTGAGTAGGAGGCCGGTGGTTCATAACCGGGCGATGTCGGGGTGCCTAGTAGCCTTTCTCCGGAAAGGAGCTAGCCTTCTCGGCTCGTACCTAAGTTTCCCGAACCCACACCGGTCTCCCGCAAGGGATCGGTGTTCATTTTCCCATTCGTGGGTGGCGACTCTTCCATTTCTCCAAGCTCCGGTCCTACCGAGCAGCTTGATTCCACGATTGGTTGCTTTCGGTGCCAATCACCGCTTACGTCGCCATGAGGTGTCCACCCCCCGGTCCGCCCGGGAGATTAGGCCGCGGCACCTCGTCTAACAAGTGGCGACTCTGCTGGGGAAGCGAGAAATTTGATTCCGGAAGGCGTGTATTAAGCCCTTAACGGGGACGGATCATATTATTTCTTTTCGTATGCATTCATGTGCATTATTGCAAAACTTTTGGGTAATTTCCGCGAAACCTCTAGCGAGAGTCCATTCGTCGCTCGAAAGAGGCTAGTGTAAGTTCCCCCTTACAGTAAGGCGCCAAAGGGTCCCCATCCATTCGTTAGGGGCGAATTTGTGCGGTCCTGTGAGGTCCCGCGATCAGCCGTGTCAGCATATAGTACCCATCAAGGGACGACCTTCGAGAATTAAATTTACGCGTCGAATGACGGTCTTCGAGAAATAAATGATAATTTACGCGTCGAATGACGGTCTTCGAGAAATAAATGGTATATACACGTCTGGAGACGGTCTTCGATAAATATGTGAATATGTACCCGTCGAGGGACGACCTTCGATAATTAAATTTACGCGTCGAATGACGGTCTTCGAGAAATAAATGGTATATACACGTCCGGAGACGGTCTTCGACAAATATGTGAATAATAATGGCGTCGTTTGGGACGACTTGTGAATAGTTATATCGCTTGGAACGACTTATGAATAATTATGTCGCTTATGACGGCTTGTGAATAGTTGCATCGCTTAGGACGGTTTATAAATAGTTGCGTTGCTTGGGACGGCTTATGAGATGTGCCAAATGAGTTCCCCGCAATCTTAGCATAATGACAATAATTGTAGGAGAGTCAAGGCATGTGTACCCTTTTCGAAGATGTATCCATCGAGAGATGAGGATCGGCCTTGACATATTTAAAGCAAGGTACAGATCAATATCGAAGTATCATGATGGTGCAGGTCCAGCTCGACGTATCCGAAGTACGGCTAGAACTTGATATATCTGGATAGCTTGGGTCGACATTGTCACATCTGGTGGGTGAGATGTATTATATAATAATGCCTTGAATTTATCTGTGTATGTCGGATAGATATAATGGATGGTGAGAAAACAGAATCCACCTTCCTTATCCATGATGTTCTGAAAATGTCTCTATGGTGACATGACCAGATGCCAACTATTGGTTGATGTTTGTATCAAAACTTTACCTTTCTCTCTAGAAGATCTTGGCACGTGTAAGTTTGCATGGCTATATGCATTTAATGTAAATTAGATAGGTGGAGACATATATTTGGCTTTCCTTTTGTCGGTTGTGTCTCCTCTATATGCCTCTATCATCTTATCATGTCATTTGATTATAGTGCCACGCCAACTAAGCCTTCTTCCTTCCATTGCTTAGTGATTTTTGTGAAATAAGGACTTACTTCTGAATAATGATTGTGTCACTTGTGACGGCTTACGAATAATTGTGTCGGTTAAGACGGCTTACAAGTAATTGCGTCGGTTACGACGGCTTACGAATAATGATTGCGTCGTTTGTGACGGCTTACGAATAATTGCATCGCTTTGAGACGGCTTACGAATAATCGCGTCGTTTAAGACGGCTTACGAATAATGATTGCGTCGATTGTGACGACTTACGAATAATTGCGTCGCTTTGAGACGGCTTACAAATAATCGCGTCGTTTAAGACGGCTTACGAATAATGATTGCGTCGATTGTGACGGCTTACGAATAATTGTGTCGCTTTGAGACGGCTTATGAATAATGATTGCGTCGATTGTGACGGCTTACGAATAATTGCGTCGCTTTGAGACGGCTTACGAATAATGATTGCGTCGATTTGAGACGGCTTACTAATAATTATTGCGCAAGGCTTGTTCTTGCTCTTTATTGTTGGTACCAATATAGATGATCAGATTGAGAAATTGATTGTTGAACATATAATAATGGTGCGCCATGTTTGTAAGTATATTGAACATATAATAATAATAGAATGTAATGATGAATAATTGTGTCTAGTATTGCTATTGGTGAATAAATAAGTTAGAACCTGTTGACATTGCATGTCTCCTAACTTGTGCATGAATACTCGCTTGTATTGTGTTGGAAAAAGTGAGCAGGGGACACATGTATGCAAGATATTCCATGTGTCGATGCTCAAGCATGCATGAGATGTTAAATATTGAACTTTAAACCAAACAGAGATAGACCTATATTATTGTATTGTAGTGAGAATCTTTTGATCGAAGAGAGCTTCGAGGATTGCCTTCTACCTTTCACCTTTTACCATTTACATGATTTTGAAAAGTTCTAGCCATGAATTCCAACTGTGAAAGTGAGTTCCAGATTCGATATGGTATTGAGGTGGATCTCGTTGTTGTTGCATGTTGCGCGGTGGATCGACTTTGATGGATTTGGAGATTGCGACTGAGTTTTTCCATATTAGGAAGGTGAGAATGGTAGATTCGGGGAGCTTCCGACTTCGAGGAGATCCCATCGGAGGGATTTTGACTTCAAGCGAGAGCTTCGAGGTTCGGGAAGATAGCAATTTAGGTGTCCGATCTTGAGCCTCTCGAACCGATCGGAGGGTGTCCGATGAGCTTCCGAGATGGGAGGGGTGCTCGATGAGAACCCAACTTCTGACTTCTTGACATTTAGATGACTTCTTGACATTCAAATGGTGTCCGATGTTGAGCGAACAACTTTTAACTTCGACATTGATACCATGGGGTCGATTTTGATAGAGAGCTTCGAAGCTAGACTCCGATTTTAGGTATAGTCATCGAAAGTGATCCCAAATGAAGGATCGATCCTAGGCGGAGGGTGATTTGAATAGGAGCTACCGACGCTCGACTTTGAGAGAAAGCTTCCGATTTCGGAAATGAGTTCGGCGATTTTAAGCTTGATCGCAGGAGTGCATCTCCCCGACGTTCGGAAACGGTTCCGATGCATCTTGAAGGAGTGGATCGATTCGGAGGGGTTCAGAGGCTGCGGACCGACCAACATCCGAATGGCGTTGCTCGACTTGGGAGTGGTTTTGTCCGATTTCAACACCTCCAGGATAAATGGATCGATACCAATTTAAATCTCAAACTTCTGATGCATATATGTGTATGCTAGGATTTTTGTATGAAATATATATGCCTTGTTAATGAAATCAGTAAAATTTCCCATTAGAGACCAGTGGCATGCTTTTGTAGTTTTTGCAAGATGACAAAATTATAAAAGTGTTTCCCTTCAAGGTGTTATGGTGTATTATGGTAGTGTATGAATTGAAAGAGTTGGCCAATGTGATAAGTGTGCTAGTAATGCTTATACGTAGACTCATACACAGAGGGGTCCAAAACCTGAACTTTGACACTAGAGTTCATAGCATAGCAACAAGAGGTTTCCAGAAGAGTGCATTTTGATTGTGGTTTTGATGGCATGTCTCGATGGACGGCTCTCCGAATGTGGATCTGAAGGTCGCGTGTTCGATCCACGCTCACCGCACCAAATAATGGGGACATTGGATCTTCATAGTCAGCCGGGTACATGAAGCGAGGTTGATGCCGCTCCGGTTGCCGGACCTGCTTCGAGGGAGGCCCCCGGTGTACACTCCGATGCTAAAGTTAGTAAGAGCATATATGTAGAGAGATAAAGTAGTGAGAGAGAAGAAGAAGGTATACCTTCCCCTTGTAGGGGTATTTATAGTGAATGTGATGGGCCTAGAGGACCTTGCTTGTCTTGGGCTTGATTGGCTTGGGCCTAGTGGACCGTATTCATATTCCGAATCAAGTATAAGAATAAATGTCAAAAAAAGATGAGAGAAAGGCTTAAAAGACATTTTTTAAGTTTCAGCAGCTTTACCGATGGAAAATCCGTCACTAAACTGATTTTAGTGACAGAAAAGATAGAATATCGGAAACGGTCCCCAAACTTTCCAGATTTATTAAAAAGCTTTGGATCTACTCTATTCTATCATTTTGGTCCCCGAACTACCCAAATCGGGTCATAGTCTATAGCAGAGCCTCCCAAAACGATGTTTTACTTTAAACGTTAATTAGAAAAAAAACACTTTTAAATTCTATATTTACAACGTTTTAGTCCCGAACTACTCTTAAATCGGATCACGGTTCGTGTTGGGACTTTAAAACGAGGTTTTTTTTATTTAAAACGAAAACGTTTATTTAATACGAGACGGAAATTAAATAAATGCAGAAAAATAAATAAATGTGATAAAATAAATAAATGAACAAAACTATAAATAAAATAAATAAACGAAATGAATAAATTAAACGAGTCTAGTCCTCAGATAATACCTCAAGATCGGTATTGACAGTCGAAGTCGGTTGATTCCACGAGTTGTGATTTTTTGGTGTTTTTTTTTAAATATTTAACTTTTGGAAATTTTCAATTTTCAATTTTTAGGAAAAAAAATGTTTTTTCCCCAAAAATTTATTTTCCCTCTCCAAAAATCTTTTTTTTTAGAAAGTGAAGTTCCCCCTTAAATCCCCCCTAAAATGCATGGGGATCCGTGCCTTTTATAGGCACAGATCCCGAGGTTGGGTGTACGCCCAACCTCTGTTGGGCGCACGCCCAACGGATGTTGGACGATGCCCGACCTTGTTGGACGTACGCCCAACCATTGTTGGGCGTTCGCCCAATAATCATTGGGCGTTCGCCAAACAATCATTGGGCGTTCGCCCAGCAACCGCTGGGCGCACGCCCAGCACTGTCGGGCGTGCGCCCGACACTCGTTGGGCGTACGCCCAGCGTCAGTTGGGAGACGCCCAACGAATTGGGCGTTCGCCCAAGGGGAGTTGGGTGACCGCCCAATGAGCGTCGGGCGTGCGTAAAACGAGTCGAGCGCCGTGTCTGGCGTTCGTGGGACGTTCGCCTGCCAGGAGGCACCGCTAGTTGCCTGCTAACCGACACCCGACCTCCGGGGCCTTCTCGTGATTTTTATTTTTAAACTAATGGAATCAACCGCTTTAGCCATTTATTGTGGGTTTTCGTCACAAGTCCTCCGACTCAGTGTCTACAGTTGCCCCTACTTTTCTATTTTGACAGTGATGTGTGTGCTTTTTCGAAAATACTTTTTCATGAATGCGACACATGCAATGACAAATATATTAAAGTAAAAGACATATATAGAGTGGGAGGAGAAATACCTGACCTCCAGTCCTTGCATCGGCTGCGAGCGCTGATCTCCCTGCTGATGCTGCTAAAGTGTATAACGATAAACAGGAGAAGTGAATCCTATCTCAACAAGTAGTACAGTGCTTAAGCACGAGATCGAACCACAAGGGCTAGTTGTCACAATTAATTATTCAGCTAACAAAGACTAGCAATTGTTCAGGATGTTGTGTAAATGTCTGAGAATTAATGAACAAACTGTTTTAAAACTTAACATAAAAGAAACTTACTGTGAGAGGAAATAGTATAATTGATGAAGCAATCCGGGATGAGGGTTCCCCTTGATTGGCTCCCTAGTATGGCTTACGGGATTCAGGTTTATATCCTAATGATAATTGACGGTAATCACAGAATTTACCACTTCAAGTCTGTCAATCTTAAGTGGTCCTTTCGCTCAACCTTGGTTATTGCAAATCCTAGGTCATGCAAAAGGTAAGGTTCAATAGTGATCAAGGCTAGAGCCGTAGCCCAGCCACGAATCCGCACTCCTAGTGGTCTCTAGCGAGGTCAGATCATTCCGGTTCCGGATAAGCGATTCCTTGGTCAGGGATCACCTATCCACCATCCTAAACTTGTCAACTTCGAAGAGCTTGTTGTTCTTAATTTCAGGTTAGTTGATTATCATCGATTCTCATTCTAACATCCACTCCTAAGTCTGACAAATTTGAGGCATTAAGCTCGAATAATCTGATCAATCGGGAATAACTCCCATAAACCCAAATCTCTACCATTCTAGGTCACACAATCAATTCCATCCCCATCCCAGATTGGATGGGGGTTAGTTCATGGTCAAACTAAACAGCTTGCAGAAACATAAATCATCAATATGAAGCATATTGACTTAAGAAGCAAAAAGTAAAAGACAGAGTTATGAGTTTAGAAATCTTAAAACCCGATTTGTCTGATTCTGATTACAAATATCGAGAGAACTCTCCTTCCCAATCTTCAAATCAACAACTACGATCTTTAAAACTCTCCATTCCTCTCAAAGCAAGAAAGAAGAAGAAGAAAAATTTAACAATGCCGCTAGAGAAAAATAAAAAGAAGAAGTAACCCCCACAAAGGAGGCATCATGTTCTATTTATAGCAGCAGGTGCTTCGGGGGTATTTTGGGCATTATTTTGGCCAAAATTCGCGCCCTAGAGGTGAAAAGGCACTGGGAAAATGATCCTAGCGTCTCGTCTCGTCGAGACCTGACGTGTCTCGGCGAGACAAGTTGGTGTCTCGACGAGACACTGGTCATCTCGTCGAGACACCACGCGATGGCCTCTTTTGGAAACCGCCGGGCCGCCTCGTCTCGTCGAGACTAACAGTGTCTCGGTGAGTCGCGGGCCTGTCTCGTCGAGACAGGCACTGTCTCGACGAGACAGGTGCTGGAAAGTCCACGAACCCCTCTTCGCATCTGTTTCGGTCCTTGCTTCCAGCAGTTGATCTGGTGGCCCTTGAAATGTCCTGAAATGCCCAAAACGTCCTAAAAAACACTTGAAAATACAGAGAATGCCGTAAGTAACGGAAATCATTACTTCTAGCTAAAAGATAACAGATTGGTATGTGGTTAAGCAGAAATAAGGCAAAAATGACCCCAAATGATCCTAAAATCCTCATATACATGGGAGCTATCAACCCCCCCACACTCGAGTCTTGCTTGGCCTCAAGCAAGAAGGAGTCAAAGGCAGCGAAATTTCAACGATCAGCTCCCATACATAAACAAGGTTCTATTGTGCATTAATAATCCATACGGCTTCAGACTACTCTAGTTGCAATGTAAGAACAGAGTGAACCTCATATAAATTCCCCGAAAATGATCAATTAGTTTTATCGACTAACACTTTGCGAAGGTGAAAGGCGAGGACTAAGGTTGCTAGCTCACAGGTGGCCGCTCTTACACTCAAGTGTTTGGGTGTCATAAGAATTTGGTGAGCTCTCTACAGTGGTATTGCACAAAATGGTCAAGTTGGAATTGCATCATCCATCCGGTTAAAATTACGCATCACAAGTAAATAAGATCCGAGGTCTTTACAGGGTTGTACAGTAGGTTAAGGTTTGGGGGTAGTAATGAGGTAATTTAGGCAAAGAGTTAGTGACTCAGCTCAAATATTGGCACTGTTTCCGCCATGTGCTGGTTAGAAGCTCAAGGTTGTTTTATGTTAGTTCTGGAAGCAATTGGAGTATGCCTTTTGTTCTTTCCTCTACATCTTCTTTGGTTCAATTTTTTTATTTTATTTTATTTTTTTTTTGGAACCAGGAGTCAATATGAATAGGCTACTGCTTCACTTTTAGGATTACAACCTTTAGTGATAGCCGGGTGATGGCTAATGGAAATTGAAGGATATGTGCATAATGATTCAAGTTAAGTCACTTACTCGGGAAAAGAAAGGTATTTAGGAAGGCTAAGGGCTTGTAACGAGGTGATCAAAGGAAATGGGACACTAAAGCTCAAAGGGGCTTATCTAATGGAGTTTGTTAAGGGATTTTGGTCTGAGCAAAGACTGGGCTATATTCACAAATGGCTAATCCTAGGTGCCTCATTATTTCAAGTTCACTTATAACACAACATTCAATCAGTATTGGATGCAATTCCCATGAGCATAATGACAATAACTGTAATCCCACACCTAAGAGGTCGATAGATCCTACAAATGAGTCTAACATGACGACCTTCGGCTCTAGCTCACAATTTCATGGTTATTGACAACAATCCTAGCCTCGCCTAACGCCACGTTCCATGTCAATCTTAGCTAAATACCCTCTTAGGGGACTCACATGTTGTTCACAAGTTTTATACATGCAACGATTTCACTGAACTTTTAGACTTTCAAGCACACTTTCACTTGTAATGTTAGGAATACTGGACGCCTCAAAAATCAACCGCCTGAGATTCCCCCCTTTAGACAAACACAAAGCATAAATGTACAAAAACAAAGCAGAGTAAAAACAAACACAAAGCAGAGCAAAAACAAACACAAAGCATGCAAATGATAAATGTACAAAATACCTATCCTATTTTGTCTCCCCCCCACACTAAATTATGCATAAATGTTCCAAAATATGCATATGAGAAAGCAAGGTAAAAGCAAGGAGAGATATAGGATAGTAGAAACTCCCTTAGTGGGCGTCCGTGTAACGCAGTGTCTCCACTGCGCCCAAGTCATCTTCGTAGATTTTAAGCCGCTGCCCATTGACCTTAAACGGGGGACTATTCCCGTTTGTGATTTCCACTGCTCCTGAGGCGAATAACTGGGTGACCTCAAATGGCCCATACCACCTTGATTTCAACTTACCCGGAAATAATCGTTGTCTAGTGTTGTACAGCAACACCTTATCCCCTACCTCAAAGTGACGTTTGATTATTCTCTTGTCGTGCCATCTTTTTGTTTTCTCCTTGTAGATCCGGGAACTCTCATAGGCACCAAGCCTAAACTCTTCCAAAGCATCCAACTGTAGTAAACGGTTTTGTCCTGCAACTCTTGCATAAAAATTTAGAAAACATGTAGCCCAGTAGGCTCTATGTTCGAGTTCGACAGGGAGATGACATGCTTTACCATACACTAGCCTAAATGGGGACATCCCAATTGGTGTTTTAAATGCGGTTCTGTATGCCCATAGTGCATCATCCAATTTGAGAGACCAATTATTTCTAGAGGAATTCACAGTTTTTTCAAGGATGGCTTTGATTTCTCTATTAGAAACTTCTACTTGCCCACTGGTCTGAGGGTGATACGGGGTTGCCACTTTATGAGTGACCCCGTATTTATGCAAGACCTGTCTAAAAGCCTGGTTGCAAAAATGTGATCCGCCATCACTGATAATGGTGCGGGGGGTGCCGAACCGTGTAAAAATGTTCTTTTGCAAGAACCGGATGACAGCCCGCGCATCATTATTAGGTAAGGCTATAGCCTCCACCCATTTAGAGACGTAGTCTACGGCTACAAGGATGTACTCGTTATTGAATGACTTTGGGAAAGGACCCATAAAGTCTATTCCCCAAACATCAAAAATTTCACAAACTAAAATGGGTTTCATAGGCATGGCATGTCGTTGTGAAATGTTCCCAGTACGTTGACATTTATCACAATTTTTAACAAAATCAAAAGCGTCACGAAAAATGGTGGGCCAATATAGCCCACTCTGAAGTACCTTAGCTGCAGTCCTATCTGCCCCGTGGTGTCCACCTACCTCTTTGGAGTGGCAGAATGCAAGGACAGAGGCAGTCTCCGCTTCTGGTATGCATCGGCGAATAATATTGTCACCACAGACTTTGAACAAATAGGGGTCATCCCAAAAATATTGTTTCACATCATGCAGGAATTTTTTCCGCTGTTGGTAGGAAAACTCGGGTGGGACCACCTTTCCTACCAGGAAGTTAGCAAAATCAGCGAACCAAGGTACGTGTTGTATTGCCAGCAGGTGTTCATCGGGGAACTTTTCCTGGATGTCTGCAGTCGTTTCCTCATTCTCTTCCTCCTTTTCCACTCGAGAGAGATGATCAGCAACCACGTTCTCCACTCCCTTCTTATCTCGTATCTCCAAGTCAAACTCCTGCAGCAACAAGATCCACCTAAGGAGCCTCGGTTTCGCATCCTGCTTAGAAAACAAATACCTCAATGCGGCATGATCAGTGTAAACAATGACTTTGGACAGCACTAAATATGAACGAAATTTCTCGAGGGCAAAAATCACAGCTAATAATTCCCTCTCCGTGGTTGTATAATTTACTTGGGCATCATTAAGGGTTTTACTAGCATAAGAAATTGGTTGGCAAATTTTGTCCACTCTCTGCCCTAAGCATGCCCCTACGGCTGTGTCGCTGGCATCACACATTAATTCGAAGGGTAAGTCCCAATTGGGGCTAACCATAATGGGAGCTTTGGTTAATTTACTCTTCAATGTATTGAAAGACTCTAGGCATTCGGGTGTGAAAACGAAATTGGCATCCTTCA
Source organism: Euphorbia lathyris (assembly GCF_963576675.1). NCBI lineage: Eukaryota > Viridiplantae > Streptophyta > Magnoliopsida > Malpighiales > Euphorbiaceae > Euphorbia > Euphorbia lathyris. The sequence continues at coordinate 62,519,020 of NC_088914.1, read as the reverse complement.
TTAGTAATTGGGTCATAGGCTTGGAAATTTTCGAAAAATCTTTTATGAAACGTCTGTAAAAACCAGCGTGGCCTAAAAAAATCCTTACTGCTTTGACGTTGGAGGGAGGGGGCAGTTTTTCAATGACCTCAATTTTAGCAGGGTCTACCTCAATACCTTTTCGCGACACCTTATGGCCTAAAACAATACATTCGGTGACCATAAACTGACATTTTTCCCAGTTTAGAACTAGATCATTCTCTTCACATCTTTGCAGCATTAAATCTAGGTTATGCAAACAGCTACCAAAAATAGAAAAATCATCCATAAAAACCTCCATGAAATTTTCTATCATGTCAGAAAATATAGCTGTCATGCACCTCTGAAACGTAGCAGGTGCATTGCATAGCCCAAAGGGCATCCGTCTATATGCAAAAGTCCCAAAAGGGCATGTGAAAGTGGTCTTTTCCTGATCATCAGGATCCACCGAGATTTGCATGTAGCCCGAATACCCATCCACACAACAGAAAAAGAAATTACCTGCCATGCGTTCAAGCATTTGATCGATGAACGGAAGGGGGAAATGGTCCTTTCGAGTAGCATCGTTCAATTTCCTGAAATCAACGCACATTCGCCACCCTGTCGTTTTCCGCACCGGGATCAACTCATTTTTTTCGTTCAGCGTCACTGTTGTGCCTCCCTTCTTTAGCACCATATGCACGGGACTCACCCACTGGCTGTCGGAGATTGGAAAGATCATCCCTGCATCAAGAAGCTTAATCACCTCAGCCTTAACCACCTCCTTCATTTTTGGGTTAAGCCTCCTCTGCGGTTGAGCAGTCGGCTTCACTCTATCTTCCATATAGATCCGATGTTCGCAAAGTGACGGGCTGATCCCTTTTATGTCAGACATTTGCCACCCAAAGGCCTCCTTATGCTTCCTCAGCACCTCCACCAAACGATCTTCCTCATGACCTGTCAGTTTTGCAGAAATAATTACGGGTAAGTGTACAGGTGGTGCTAAGAATACATATTTCAAATGTGCAGGCAAAGGTTTTAGATCGAGTGTTGGTGGTTCTTCGATTGAAGTTTTAGGCCTTGTTTTGGTTTCCCTCTCTAAGAGTTCATCGTGTCGGGCCCAATTACATTCTTCTTTACTGCTGTCCCCAACCTCTTCATCTGATAGTTCTTCCTTCTCTAGTTCGATGCTCAGATTCTTTACCTCGTTCTCCTGAAAAGTGCTCTCAACCAAAGTGTCAGTAAGGCTCAAGAAATTACAACATTCGCCATCGATGGGAAATTTCATAGATTTCAGAATGTTGAATTCCACTTCTTCGTTCTGTAAACGAAGAATTAATTTTCCTCCTTCGACGTCAATCAGAGTCTGTCCTGTCGCGAGAAAAGGTCTCCCTAATAAGATCGGCACCTGATCGTCCTCCTCTATGTCCATTATCACGAAGTCAGCTGGAAAAATGAACTGGTCTACCTTCACCAAAAGGTCTTCTACCACTCCCACTGGTCGTCTTATCGATCTGTCCGCCAGCTGTATGGTGACTGATGTTGGTTTTGGATCTCCCATTCCCAATTTCCTGTAAACAGATAAAGGCATTAAGTTAATGCTTGCCCCTAGATCACACAAGGCACGTTTAAAATGCACTTTTCCTATTGTACAAGGTATGCTGAAACTACCAGGGTCCTTAGATTTTTTGGGGAGTGGGTTTGTGAGCATCGCAGAGCATTCCTGGCTCAGCATTACGGTTTCATGATCTCCTATGCTTTTCTTTTTAGAGATTAATTCTTTCAAAAACTTTCCATACACAGGCATATTCTCAATAAGTTCTAGGAACGGGAGATTAATCTCTATTTTCTTAAACACATCAAGCATCTTTGAATAATCCTTATCTAATTTAGCTCTTCTAGCAGTAGGGTAAGGTAATGTTACCTGTGTCGGTTGTTCAGAAGTGTCAGTTATCGGAACCTGATCAGAAATACTTACTTGGGACGGAGATGGGTCCGATGAGACATTACCAGTGACTGGGTCTAACCCTTCGTCATGTGGAGGCACGAACGTTGGTCCTTTGACCTGTGTTCCACTCTTGAGCATGATTGCCCGTGCTTCCTCTTCTGCCATCTTACTCACTTGCTTCTGAAGTCTTTGATAGAATGCTTCATTGTTTGCCAATCTTCTCTCTACTGTGCTCACACTTTCTCTTAGGGCGTCCATGTCTCTCTCCAGGTTGAATGTAGAACTAGACCTCCTCTGCTCGTCCTGCCTTGAATAGATGATCTGTTTGAGCACCACTGGACATGCCACACTATTGTGCCCTCCACTGCAAACCTCACACTTCGCTACTGCCCCTGGTGAGCTCAAAAGACTTCCCAGCAGAGCTACCTTTTCCGCGAGTGCTGTTATCTGAGGGTTGGATTTTTGCCACACCCCACTGCACTCCTCTGATGTAGTGGCCCTGCTCTGAGGCGGCTTTGCATCTTGCCAACATGCACTCCGTTCGGCCAATTCTTTCACCAGATTATAAGCCTGTAGTGCGGTTTTGTTGAACAGATTCCCTCATGCCGCTGTATCTAGAAAAGCGCGGTTGACAGGAGATATTCCCGAGTAGAACATATCAACAAGCTGGTACCGCTGGTAATCATGGTGGGGGCACCTTCTCAACAATCTCTGGAATCTCTCCCAAGCTAGATGCAGGTTCTCACTCTCGGACTGCTTAAACGATGCAATTTCGCTTCTGAACTGGGCAGTCTTTGATGGGGGGAAATACTTTGCTAGGAAAGCTGATACTGTATTATCCCAGCCGGTGAGAGAGCCTGGCTCCACTGAATGTAACCATTCTGCAGCTTCTTCTTTTAAAGAAAATCTGAATAACTTCTGGTAGATTTGCTCAGATGTCACTCCCTCGCACTTGAAAGTGCTGCAATATTCTACGAATTTGTCAAGGTGTGAATTGGGATCTTCGTAGTAATCCCCCTTGAACTGCCCCGAGCTCTGGATCATCTAGATAATCGCTGGTCTGATTTCGAATGATGCTGCTGTTATTGACGGCTCTAGGATACCGGAGGTGCTTGTTGGCCGTCTCGCCTTAAGTAGCTCCATCACGGACATATCTTCGGCCATTGTTTTCTCAACTCAGCCTAGATTGTCACCCTTCTACCCTGTCAATTGTTCGCTTTATTTTTTATTTTCAATTTAAAAAAAAAAATTGAATTAACGTTTTTTTTTCTTTCTTTTGCTTTTTCTACTCTTATTCTTTGGTTTTTTTTTCTTATGTTTGTTTTCTTTTTTTTTCTATTGGCAGAACCCTCTAATCGGAATACTCACCGACGCCGGATTGATTTTCAGGACTGCAACTTGAATTGAAAATTTAGCATCGGAAATTCGGGGTTGGATTGACAAGCCACCCCTGAGGGAGTTTTTTTATCCTATTTCTTTTCTGCACTTTATGTTTTACTTTTATGTAATGATGGAAGTAAATGCATGTTGTAAGTGTGAGGAGGAAATACTAGGATATGACGATTTTTGATTCTGCCATTTGCATGTTTTTAATTTCTTTTTGTTTTTCTATATTAGGTTGCATGTTTTTGTTTTAATTTTAGGATTTCATGCTTTTTGTTTTTGTTTGCTTTTTAATTCTAGGAATAAAAAGAATCCTAGGCAGTTGAAGTTGATACATTTAGCTATCCCGCAATACAGTTGACAATGCGCTTAAAAATTTGCACATTCTAAATGAAATTTATGCATGCGAAAAATCTTGAACAACGTTTTAGTCTCCAAAGAGTATTATTTGCCTAAAATTGACATGGAACGGAACGTTAGTGGAGGCTATATTTTTTTTTTTAATAAAAAAAATAAATTTTTTTTTTGTGTCTCGCCGAGATGAACAGTGTCTCGGCGAGACGACACGAGATTTTTTTTTTTTTTTTTGAAAAACCCGAATTTTTTTTATATATATATATACATATCTAAACAATTATCTCAACCTATTCAATTTACATAGATTATAATCGAAATAGTCCCGGCAACATTTAATCAAAAACTTGATGGTGTTGTTGTCGGGTATTTCGAAATATAATCTAATTATAAATAAAATAGTTCCAAGCAAATTTAATCTAATTATAATCAAAATAGTCCCCGGCAACGGCGCCAAAAACTTGATGGTGTTGTTGTCGGGAATTTCGAAAATTAAATCTAGTTATAAACAAAATAATCCCCGGCAACGGCGCCAAAAACTTGATGCTCGTAAAGTATATAGCAGTTAATAGGACAAGTGTATCCTATCGCAACAAGTAATAAAGTGCTAAGCACGAGATCGAACCACAAGGACTATTCGTTATAACTAGCAAATCTACCTAGAATGATCTAGTTGTTTAGAGGGTTGGATAAAAGTTGGGTTTAGAATAACTAAATAACTAAATTGAAAGCAATAATAAGATAAAGCGAACAATTGACAGGGTAGAAGGGTGACAATCTAGGCTGAGGAATCCTTCGATTAAATCCTATGTATGGGTTTAGGGAGTTCAGAATTATGTTTTACTAGTGATTTGACGGTAATTGCCCTAAGTGAAAGACTAATGTGATCAGTATTGTCCTTCCTATTCACATACATTTGGGTGACGGCTTGATTAGGCATGTACCCTAGGTCATGCAAAGCATTAGGTTCATTGGCAACTAAGGCTAAAGCCGTAGCCCAGCCACGAAGCCGCACTCCTAGTGGTCTCTAGCGAGGTCAAGTTTACACAGATTCAGCATAGACAATTCCGTGGTCAGGTTCTCATCTATCTATAATCCTATTTAATGTCAGGGTCACAGGCATTAGGCACATTATATACATAAACATGCTAGTTGATCATTATCAATGTTCATTCTAGCATAAATCCTGTTCCTAACAATATCTAGGCATTAAGCATGCATAAACTGATCAATCAAAGGTCCTAAATCCCTAATCATACATATTCATACAATCAATTTCATCCCCATCCCAAATTGGATGGGGATCAGTTCATAGACAAACCAATCATAGCAATAGGAGTAACGGAAAAGAGCTTCAATTGAATATAAATGTAAGAGACAAAAGGGAAAGAGAGAAGAAATCTAGAACCCGTTTGTCGATTCCAATTACAAAATAGAAGATCAAGCGCTTCCCCCATCAATCGTTCTTAAAAGGAAAGACAAAACTGAAAGTAAACCTAATCTAGAAAGCTGAAAAATGCTAAACTAAAAGCTAAATAAAAACCTACATGGAGACGGCTAACTTGATGCTCGTAAAGTATATAGTATTTAATAGGACAAGTGTATCCTATCGCAATAAGTAATATTGTGCTAAGCACGAGATCGAACCACAAAGACTATTCGTTATAACTAGCAAATCTACCTAGAATGATCTAATTGTTTAGAGGGTTGGATAAAAGTTGGGTTTTTGATAACTAATTAACTAATTGACAGCAATAAAGATAACAAAATAAAGTGAACAATTGACAGGGTAGAAGGTGAATTGACGGATGGCACAATATAGGTTGAGGAATCCTTTGATTAAATCCTATGTATGGGTTTAGGGAGTTCAGATTGATGTTTTACCAATGATTGAAGGTAATTGTCCTAAGTGAAAGACAAATTTGTACGGGATTTGTCTAACCTATTCACATGCATTCGGGTGACGGCTTGATTAGGCATATACCCTAGGTCATGCAAAGCATTAGGTTTATTGACAACTAAGGCTAAAGCCGTAGCCCAGCCACAAAGCCTCATTCCTAGTGGTCTCTAGCGAAGTCAGATTTACACAATTTCGGTATAGACGATTCCATGGTCAGGTTCTCATCTATCTATAATCCTATTTAATGTCAGGGTCACAGGCATTAAGCATATTATATACATAAATAGGCTAGTTGATCATTATCAATGTTCATTCTAGCATAAATCCTGTTCCTAACAATTTCTAGGCATTAAGCATGCATAAACTAATCAATCAAAGGTCCTAGATCCCTAATCATACATATTCATACAATCAATTTCATCCCCATCCCAAATTGGATGGAGATCAATTCATAGACAAACCAATCATAGCAATAGGAAAATAGGAACAATGGAAAAAGCTTCAATTGAATATAACAGGAAAAGATAAGAGGGAGAGATAGAAATCCAAAACCCGCTTGTCGATTCTGATTACAAAAATAGAAGATCTGGAACTTCTCCCATCAATTGTTCTTGAATAAGAAATAAAGACTGAAATTAATCTAACCTAAAAAGCAGGAAAATCTAATCTAAAAAAGAAATAAAACTACATTGTGGAGGAGAGGAAGCCCTAGCGGCTCTCCAATTTATTAAGTGGCTAATCCCCCCTTTAAAGATTAGGATTAGCTCCCTATTTATAGAGTTAGGAAGGAAACCCTAATAGCTCAAGGGTAAAAAAGGAAAATTACAAAGTGTTTTAATGGGCTTCTGGGCCCAAATCCGCGCATTCCAGCAAGGGGGAAGGCGCTGGTGCGCCTTTCCCCGCCTCGTCTCGTCGAGACAAGGAGTGTCTCGACGAGACGAGGGCCTGTCTCGACGAGACGGGTATTGTCTCGGCGAGATAGGTCCTAAATGGGGCGATTTTACTCCGGCTTTTATCTGTTTAGGTCCCTGGGGTTCCGAAAAGTGCTCTAATGGTCCCTGATGAATCCCAAAAGTGCTCTGACGGTCCCTGAATGATCCGGAAATGCTCCAATAGGCTTGGGTCTGGTTCGGAAATCCACGAAAGGTCCCTAAAAATCCATGAAAACACCAAAAACACCATAAATAAAGGAAATTACTAATTTTAACTAAAAAGTAATAAAACGATACTGAAATTAAATAGAAACAAAGGGAAAACAAAATAAATTAATCCTAAAAACCCTATATAAATGGGAGCTATCAACCTCCCCACAAGGACTAGTTGTCACAATTAATTATTCAGCTAACAAAGACTAGCAATTGTTCAGGATGTTGTGTAAATGTCTGAGAATTAATGAACAAACTGTTTTAAAACTTAACATAAAAGAAACTTACTATGAGAGGAAATAGTATAATTGATGAAGCAATCCGGGATGAGGGTTCCCCTTGATTGGCTCCCTAGTATGGCTTACGGGATTCAGGTTTATATCCTAATGATAATTGACGGTAATCACAGAATTTACCACTTCAAGTCTGTCAATCTTAAGTGGTCTTTTCGCTCAACCTTGGTTATTGCAAATCCTAGGTCATGCAAAAGGTAAGGTTCAATAGTGATCAAGGCTAGAGCCGTAGCCCAGCCACAAATCCGCACTCCTAGTGGTCTCTAGCGAGGTCAGATCATTCCGGTTCCGGATAAGCGATTCCTTGGTCAGGGATCACCTATCCACCATCCTAAACTTGTCAACTTCGAAGAGCTTGTTGTTCTTAATTTCAGGTTAGTTGATTATCATCGATTCTCATTCTAACATCCACTCCTAAGTCTGACAAATTTGAGGCATTAAGCTCGAATAATCTGATCAATCGGGAATAACTTCCATAAACCCAAATCTCTACCATTCTAGGTCACACAATCAATTCCATCCCCATCCCAGATTGGATGGGGGTTAGTTCATGGTCAAACTAAACAGCTTGCAGAAACATAAATCATCAATATGAAGCATATTGACTTAAGAAGCGAAAAGTAAAAGACAGAGTTATGAGTTTAGAAATCTAAAACCCGATTTGTCTGATTCTGATTACAAATATCGAGAGAACTCTCCTTCCCAATCTTCAAATCAACAACTACGATCTTTAAAACTCTCCATTCCTCTCAAAGCAAGAAAGAAGAAGAAGAAAAATTTAACAATGCCGCTAGAGAAAAATGAAAAGAAGAAGTAACCCTCACAAAGGAGGCATCATGTTCTATTTATAGCAGCAGGTGCTTCGGGGGTATTTTGGGCATTATTTTGGCCAAAATTCGTGCCCTAGAGGTGAGAAGGCGCTTGGAAAATGATCCTAGCGTCTCGTCTCGTCGAGACCTGACGTGTCTCGGCGAGACAAGTTGGTGTCTCGACGAGACACTGGTCATCTCGTCGAGACACCACGCGATGGCCTCTTCTGGAAACCACCGGGCCGCCTCGTCTCGTCGAGACTAACAGTGTCTCGGCGAGTCGCGGGCCTGTCTCGTCGAGACAGGCACTGTCTCGATGAGACAGGTGCTGGAAAGTCCACGAACCCCTCTTCGCATCTGTTTCGGTCCTTGCTTCCAGCAGTTGATCTGGTGGCCCTTGAAATGTCCTGAAATGCTCAAAACGTCCTAAAAAACACCTGAAAATACAGAGAATGCCGTAAGTAACGGAAATCATTACTTCTAGCTAAAAGATAACAGATTGGTATGTGGTTAAGCAGAAATAAGGCAAAAACGACCCCAAAGGATCCTAAAATCCTCATATACATGGGAGCTATCAACCTGCGTGATTCCTTGTTCCCGATCTTTAAGTCGACCATCCAACCCTAGTCTATACATCGACCGCATGTATATAGCTCTTTCTAGCGACCCCAGTCTAGCAGGTACCTAGCCCTTTCTAGTGACCCTAGTCTCTAAATCGACCGCAGGTTATATAGCTCTTTCTAGCGACCCTAGTCTCTATATCGACCGCAGGTATATAGCTCTTTCTTGCGACCCTAGTCTCTACATCGACCGTAGGTATATATCTCTTTCTAGCGACCCTAGTCTCTACATCGACCGCAAGTATATAGCTCTTTCTAGCGACCCTAGTCTCTACATCGACCGCAGGTATATTGCTCTTTCTAGCGACCCTAGTCTCTACATCGACCGCAGGTATATTGCTCTTTCTAGCGACCCTAGTCTCTACATCGACCGCAGGTATATTGCTCTTTCTAGCGACCCTAGTCTCTACATCGACCACAGGTATATTGCTCTTTCTAGCGACCCTAGTCTCTACATCGACCGCAGGTATGTATCTTGTTTAGGTCCCTAGGTTGACCCTAAAACGTGCGCACTCGTGTCCTGAAGTCATCGATAGGAATGACCTTATCCTTTCATCTGGAGCCTTTTCGGGCTAAAAATTATTTTTCTATTGACTGTCGTCTGTAGTTTGACTGGCGCCCCTGTTTTGTAAATTTTTACTATCGTCTGGAGTCGTCTCCTTTGATAACAGTCATCGTTTAGCAAAAACGTAGGCTGAAACGGACTGCCGTTCGGAGATTTGTGCACCTGGTAATTATTTATTTACTTTTCACTTTTATGTCACATCGTACCTTTTTCTCTTATTACGAAACTGCCACTTTTTACCCTTATAAAAGGGTGGTGGGGGTCCATTTTAACCCCACACCTTCTCTCTCTCTCTCACAATCATTTGAGTTCTTGCGATGGCGTCAAGCAGATACGACGGTACGAAGGGTATGAAGCCGGTCTTCTAGAATCTGTCGAGTGTTGTTCCTTTCCAGAACCCCAACTCTCACCTTAGTAGGACTAACATAAATCAAGTACTTCTTTTGTTTTTTTTCTTTCACGAAGACTTTTAGGTTTTAGTAACCCCGTTTGGACATTATTTGCATGCTAACATGTAAAATGCTTATGAGCCCTTTAGCTAGAAAACGCGAATTTTTTATGCATGTGAACAACACATTATTATTTTTGGGAAGAATGTGAACTTTACACACGTGAATAGTAAAAACGTGAATAGTAAAAACAATGTGAATAGTGCACGTTAATAGTAAAAACGTGATTAGTGCACATGAATAGTAAAAACGTGAATAGTGCACGTGAATAGTAAAAACGTGAATAGTGTACGTGAATCGTAAAAACGTGAATAGTGCACGCGAGTAATAAAAATGTGAATAGTGCACATGAATAGTAACAGAAATGTGAATAACACTAAACAACCTTCACTAAAAAAATTGAATTGGATTAAGTTCCCCGCAAGTACGCGGGGGAGTGAAATGTTAAAGAATAACGAATTAAGTTAAATTCTATGCGAATGATCATACGGACGAAACTCTAAAAAATAACGAGAGCATCTCAACTTGCGTTGTGCCAGCCACCTAGTGAGTTTATGTTATTGTGTAGTGAAATGTATGCATGTGATGCACATATGTATGTATAACTCCTGTTTTTTTTTTTTTTTTTGCAGAGTGATCTTCATGCTGTTGATCGGAGAGTCAACGAGTTACAGCGGGACGCCGATGCTCGGGTCGGGCGTGCCTACCGGGAGAGGGATATCGAGCATGCTAGCTGGGCAGAGAGCATGTGGATTGAGACAGAGAGCCGCCAGGTTGCCGAGGAGGGCTATCGGATCGCCGAGGAGGCCCTATCTGCGGAGCGGGTGTCACATATGAGAGGTTTTGAGGACTTTTGGAACTTTGGGCAGTTTCCTCCTTGATAGGCCTATTATTATCATGTCTTGTAGCTTTCTTTTATTAGTATTACCCCGACGTATAACTTGTATGTAGGGAGAGGGGTGGATATAGGTATAGGCTTTTTATTTGGTAGAGGAGAAATATATAACTCATGATTTATAATACAATGCCTTTAGTCGATCATAATAATTTCAATCATTCTCTTCAAATATATTCATGCCTTTATTTATTTACAAACAACAGAAATACTTAGCCAATTATACATTATTTTTGTAATTGCTCAAGACATAACTACTGTTACCAGGACCCGCCTTTTTTCGGTTTTCAGATCCCAGCGATTTTTCAACTCTCCTTTTATTATCCCAGAATTTTCAAATGAGTGACCTCTCGGGTTTTCACCCATTGGGATGTCCTTTATTGTTGCATAGATCGCCCTTTGCGGGTTTTCAATCTATCGGGATTTTTTTTTTTGCTCTTTTTTACGAAAAGTATTTCTTAAGCCTATCCAGATTGGTAGGTTCGGAGAACTCCATGCCGTCCATAGTAGTTAGCTTCACCGCCCATTTGCTTAACATCTTCTTCACAAGAAACGATCCTTCCCAGTTTGGCCTAAATTTGCCCCTAGGGTCAATGTGCGTCATTCGGATCTGTTTCAGCACCATGTCCCCTTCCTTAATAGGACTAGCCTTAACCTTCTTGTTGAAGGCTCGGGCCATCCTCCTTTGATATAGATGCACGTAGTAAAGGGCGGACCGGGGGGTGGACACCTCATGGCGACGTAAGCGGTGATTGGCGCCGAAAGCAACCAATCGTGGAATCAAGCTGCTCGGTAGGACCGGAGCTCGGAGTATGGAAGACCACGAATGGGAAAATGAACACCGATCCCTTGCGGGAGACCGGTGAGGGTTCGGGAAACTTAGGTACGAGCCGAGAAGGCTAGCTCCTTTCCGGAGAAAGGCTACTAGGCACCCCGACATCGCCCGGTTATGAACCACCGGCCTCCTACTCAGCGTGTTAGGCGATAACGGACTAATCGCATATTTCTTTAAGTTTAAAATTCATTTGAAACCTTTTCTTTCTCGCTTTGAAAACCGTTTTGAGCATGTTATTCGAAAGCCATTTTAGTAAAGAATCACCCATTTTGAATAAATTTAAAGTATATAGGAGAGAGAGGGAGAGAAGAAAGAATTGATTTATTCACAGTGTGATTTTATGCTTTAGACTATACACTAACTCTAAGCTAATCTCATTCCCCAAAAACGAGTTTATTTACATGGTTCGCACCTTAATCGCCGTTGGAACGATTTAGGTACGTTTCAAAACCCCGTTAATTTACATGACATCGACTCGAATCACCGTTGGAACGACTCGAGCGTTTGAAAACGTGAGATAAGAAGTTTTAACAAAAATACGTGGTTAAGCATACAAGTCAATTTATTGGGTACAAAACCATTTACTTAGGAAAACAATTCAAAACTTCATTATTCACAAAAGCAATTTTAATTACAAGGTTCGTTTAATCCGTCGTTGGGACGAATTAAGGTTTCAACACGTGATATTTTAGAAATGATTTAAAAACAACAAGAAAACATTATTTACACTTTGGGAATATCTAGAAAAGCTTTAATTTATACAAACATGTTAAACTCCTTTTTTGTGGTTTATTTTCCCATTTTTCACTCAATTATCCTTCATATGAATAAAATGACAACAAGTAATGAATTGAATCCAAATTCACCCAATCAAAACATTTTCCCAAATAATATATACATATAAGAAATTTGAAAAGAAAAGAAGAAAAGTATATATATACATGTTTTTGATAGAAATGATACTATACATTTATACTTAGAAAAAAGGGTAAATAATAAATACCATAATCAATGGATAGAAATGATAAGTATATTCACAAATAATAAGAAATTAGTTTTTAACCCCAAAACTATTATGATAATTATATATAGGAAATAACCCCCAATAACCCCAAAATGTCAACCATGTCTAGTTTAAATGAATTTAAGGAGAAAATCTATATATATACATATAATTTTATTAAATCAAATTAATGAAAAATAATATCCAAACACATTAAATAAATATATACAAAATATTTAAAAATAGCTTGGATGCATATATTACATAATTATACATATGTATATAAAGGACCAAAAGTCTAAAAGTTGAGAAAGAGGGGCCAAAACAGTATTTTTTACATTTCATCAGCTTTACCGACGGAAAATCCGTCGGTAAACAGCCTTTACTGACAGAAAACGGAAAATTACGGAATTAGTCCAACAGTTTTCAGATTTATTCAAAAGCTTTAGATTAGATCTATTCTATCGTTTTGGGTCCCCGAACTACCAAAATTGGATCATAGTCTATAACGGAGATTCCTAAAACGATGTTTTATTTCAAAACGTTATTTAGAAATATTTTCAAAAAACTTATAATTACAACGTTTTTTTAATCCCGAACTACCTTTGAATCGGATCACGGTTCGTATTGGGATATTAAAACGAGGTTTTTATTTCAAAACAAAACCAAACATTTATTTAATACGAGACAAAAATTAAATAAATACGGAAGATTAAATAAAACGTGATAAATAAATAACTAACTAAGTAAATAAAATTATAACATAAAAACAAATAAATAAAGAAAATAAAATAAATAAAATAAAACGAGTCTAGTCCTCGGATAATACCTCAAGTTCGGTATTGACAGTTGAAGTCGGTTGATTCCACGAATCGTGATTTTCCGGTGTTTTTTGTGTTTTCGGTAAAATTTTAACTTTTAGGAAATTCGGAATTTTTAGCAAAAAAAATGTTTTTTCCCAAAAAATAACTTTCTCTCTCTAAAAAATGTTTTAGAGTGAGAAGCTCTCCCAAAAATCCTCCCCTCAATGCATGGGGATCCGTGCCTTTTATAGGCACGGATCCCAAAAAAAATTGGGCGTAGCCCGACGGGCGTCGGGCTACGCCCAAAATGTTTTGGGCCTACGCCCAAAACCAGTTGGGCGCACGCCCAACTGATGTTGGGCGCGCGCCCAACTTACGTTGGGCGTTCGGCCCACGTCGTTGGGCGCTCACCCAACGGCTGTCGGGCGTGCGCGCCTAGCGGTCGTCGGGCGTGCGCCTCGCGCTGTCGGGCGCGCGTCCAACTGTCGTCGGGCGCGCGCCGACTGCCGGTAGGCGCTCGCACCACGTCGCTGAGCACTCGCGAGCCGTCCACTCGACGACCGCAACTCTTACTGACCTCTCGTTTTTTATTATATTTTTTTTTGCTTTAAAACTCCCGGAACCAACCGCTTCAATCGTCTTGTTACAAGTTTTCGTCACAGGTCCTCCGACTCGGTGTCTACACCTCCATCCTTTTCTCGTCGACCAATGACAACTTTCATACCGCTTCTTCACCCATTCCGCTTCAGGAATCTCTGCTTCTACCGCGATTCTTAGTGATCGCTTCTCAATCTCGATCGGCAGAACTACTTCTGCCCCATATACTAAGGAGAACGGTGTTGCCCTAGTAGATGTTCTAATAGTCGTGCGGTAGGCCCACAAGGCAAGTGGAAGCTGCTCGTGCCAATTCCGATGTGACTCTACGGTCTTTACGAGAACCCTCTTAAGGTTCTTATTAGCTGCCTCTACTGCCCCATTAGCTTGCGGACGGTATGGAGAAGATCTATGATGCTCAATACCGTACTCCTGAAAGAGACTTTTCACTTCTCCTTGAAACTGGACCCCATTGTCCGTGATCATGTGATGAGGCACCCCGAACCTAGTGATTAGATGATTTTCAATAAACTTCCTCATTTGCTTCGATCCTAATTTACTAAAGAATTCTTCCTCTACCCACTTGGTGAAGTAATCAATGGCAACTGCGATGAACTTGTGTCCATTAGATGCATTAAGCCTCACCTCGCCGATGATATCGATGCCCCAAGCTGCAAACGGCCAAATGGGTGCCAACACATACAGTTCCATAGCTGGCAGGTGATTATAATCCCCGTGGATTTGACAATCATGGCATTTCTTCGCATATTCGTTACAATCTCTTTCCATGGTGAGCCAATAGAATCCTTGCCTTACGATTTTCTTTGCTAACACTGCTCCTCCCATGTGGGCTCCATAAATTCCCGAGTGCACTGACTCCATCGCTTCACGAGCTTCTCCCTCATTTAAATGTCTCAATTGTAATCCATCGGCGTGCCTTTTGTAGAGCAAGTCGTTGTGGATGACGAACTGCTGGGCTAACCTTCTGATCACGGCTTGATCCCTAAGCTCCGATTCCGCCGGATAAGTTCCATGCTTCATGAAATTCACAATATCGAAGTACCAAAGCTCCTCACCCACTCCTAACAACATCACATCTTCATAGCACGGTTTGTGAGACCTCCTCAACACTAGAGGCTTTGAGGCAAGGTTTTGAGGATTATCCCATACCGACACCAAAGTGGCCAAAGCATCCACCGCTTGGTTCTGCACTCGAGGAATATGATAAAAGCGGCAGTCCCTGCACCTCTGTGCCAGCCCCCCTAGCTGGTCTAGATACGAGCGCAACCTTTCTTCCCTTACTTCCCAATTTCCCTAGGCTTGCTCGATAATCAACTTTGAGTCGCCCCAGATTTCAACATACGATGCTCCGAGCGCTGCTGACGATTCTAACCCATAAATGCACGCTTCATACTCGGCCATATTATTAGTGAGAGGGAACGACAACTTCTTCGCCATTAGGATCCTTTCCCCTTCTGGTGAGATAAGCAACACTCCTACCCTGGCTCCATTCGAGTTAACCGTGTTAGGGATTATTGCCAGTTAATCAACTGTAGCACAGCGGAATTGCGGTTTAAAATTTATTTCTAATCCCTTTTAGTTTGATCTTTGTCCGTTAACCATTGATTGAATAAAACCTTTTTGGATCCGTTTAAGGATATAAACATACCCGGACTGTCTCTTCTAGAGACGGCTGAAGAATCCACAAGGTAGTAAGATCTCCGTAGTCAGGTGCACGAACAGCTATCGAGCTAGAACCGGTGCTAGCCGAAGAACGAACGAAGAACGAGAGAGATTTTGAATTTTTCTAAAACAATTCCTCCACTTTCCATATGAGTGGCGGAAAATCCTTTTCCCTGGATTAGTGGTGGCCGAATATGTGTAGGTTAATTAGGGTTTTAGAGTGTTTTAATTTATATATATAGTGTATTAGGTTTAGGGTTAATTGGTTAATTACAAAACTAATCCGATCCTAATATAATTACATAAATAAATACCAATAATATTTATTCTATGCAATTAATTATGATTAGATTAAATTTAACTACCCCAATTAAACAAACAACACTAATTAATAAATTAACGTATTAGTTTAATTAATTATTCATCGAATGTAATTTCATTAATTTACAAATTAATTAATTACATCCCGTAAACTAATTAATCAATTAAATACTCAACACTTAAGACCATTAATCAATTACCTTGATACAAAGTATCAATTAATCAATTAATTAACCACCAATTAATTACCTTGATATTTTACTATCAATCAATTAATTAATTTCATCTCTCCAATATACCGTTCTATAAGTTCTAACTCAGATGTTCGATGTGCACAATCCTATAGGACTGTCCTTAGCTAGCAGTGGGCTCACAGCCCACAGACAGTAAGTGGGTTCTAGCAAACCATTACTGCCCCTAACCAAGATAGAGTTCCAGCAGTCTAAAGATGCAGAGACCATGTAGTTATCTCTTAACTTCTTTTACCATTTGATATCGATATTATAAACTAGAGGCATGGCGGCTGTCATCCTCTCTGATGTTTATGATATTTCTTGATCTTAAGTAGATTGATGAAACAGATAAGTAAACTACTTATTAGGGTGTGGCCACACACTTATCAATCTCATTTATCAAGTGGCCTGTGATATCATCTCACTATTACATGAGTGGTAATTCCATCACTTCAATATCAATACCAACGTGTTCACCTGTTCACCCAATCATACCCGTATTTAGCATCCTATTACAGACCTGTTAGGCATATGTCAAAGTGAACCGGATCCCATATTGATATTATAATGAAATCTGGTCTGAAGATAGTTAGAGACCTACTTAAGAAAACTAATGACACAACCACCATGTAGTTTTCTCGGGCGGATCGATCCAGTCACATGTATACAACATGTACCCATATTCACAACTGACTTATCAAGTGCTATGGCTAGTATCAATTACTAACATACAATCGTCGAATATACAAGTCCGTGGTCCTAATCATTCCCATGATAGAATGGACTTGGGATATGGTTTTACGATTATCAATCAATGGATTCTCTATTCATATTATAGCACAAGATATAAATGAACTAGATTAATGCCTTTATTAATGTAACATAAATAGTGTATCTATGCAAGAATAATCAAAAAGCATAATACAATATACATGAACCAATGCCTAAGAACTAGGGCACACCAACAGTCTCCCACTTGGACTAGCTCCAAGCAGGCATTGCCCTAATCCCTATAGATCTAGTATGACCATCATGTAAGCGCTGTGCAAGTGCCTTGGTAAACGGATATGCGATATTGTTCTCGGTGTCAACTCTCTGTAATGTAATGTCACCTCTCGCCTGGATCTCCCGGATGAGGTGAAACTTTCTAAGTACATGTTTGGATCTCTTGTGTGATCGGGGCTCGAGTGCTTGTGCTATGGCACCGTTGTTATCACAGAAAACATCAACTGCACCTAGGATAGTAGGAACTACAGCTAAGTCAGTTATGAACTTCTTGATCCAAACTGCTTCCTTTGCAGCGTCGCATGCAGCTATGTACTCAGCTTCCGTTGTAGAATCGACAATGGTAGGCTGCTTTGAGGATCTCCAACTAATGGTACCGCCATTCAGGAGAAAAACATAACCAGACTGTGATTGTTTCTGGTCCTCATCAGTCTCGAAACTTGCATCAGTGTAACCTGATACTGCTAGCTCCTCTTGGCCACCAAAAACTAAAAAGAGATCTTTGGTACGTTTAAGGTACTTTAGGATAGCCTAAATTGCCTTCCAGTGCTCCTCGTCGGGATCTGACTGGTACCCGGCTAGTCATGCTAAGTGCAAATGCAACATCTGGTCTTGTACATAACGTAGAGTACATGATAGATCCTATAGCTGACGCATATGGGACCTTTTCCATGTTCTCTCTGTCCTGCTTTGTCTGAGGACAATCTTTCTTACCAAGTTTCAACCCATGGCGCAAAGGCATGAATCCTTTCTTAGCCTGGTCCATGCTGAATCTTCTAAGAACTTTGTCTATGTACGTTGCCTGACTCAAGCCTAGAAGTCTGTTGGATCTATCTTTGTAGATCTTGATCCCTAAGATCGTTTCGGCTTCTCCTAAGTCTTTCATTGCGAAGCATTTACTCAACCACTGCTTCACTCCTTGCAGTGTTGGTATATCGCCTCCAATGAGCAGTATGTCATCGACATACAATATCAGGAAAGTGGATATGCTCCCACTGAATTTCATATACACACAAGGTTCATCAGGATTCTGCACGAAACCATATTCAGTTATGGCTTCATTGAATCTCTGATTCCAAGACCTAGATGCTTGCTTCAATCCATAAATGGATCTTTAAAGCTTACATACTCGGTTAGGATACTTCGGATCGATAAAACCCTCTGGTTGTGTCATGTAGACATCCTCCAGTAACTTCCCATTCAGGAAAGCGGTTTTAACATCCATCTGCCATATCTCATGGTTATACCATGCAGCTATGGCCAGTACTATCCTAATGGATTTGAACATAGCAACTGGTGAAAAGGTTTCATCATAGTCAATTCCTTGGATTTGTCTATAACCTTTTGCCACCAGTCGCCCCTTGAAGGTGTTATCGGCTTTTAATTTGAAACACCACTTGCAGCCAATTGTTTTAACACCCAGAGGTGGATCCACCAAGTTCCACACCTGGTTATCACGCATAGACTGCATTTCAGCCTCCATAGCTTTACGCCATTGATCTGATTGTGGGCTTTCAATAGCCTCTTGATAAGTCTTGGGCTCATCCTGGTCATCGACCATTATGTCCCCATCATCAGTCATGACAAAACCGTACCTTTCGGGTTGATGACGTGTCCTATCAGACCTTCTAGGTTCCTGTGTAACTGGTTCAGCCTCCTCAATTTCTTGAGGACCTAAATCAGTTACCTGAGCATCCTCAGCATCTGCTGTAGGAGTCGGTGAGTCTTGAATCTCAGCGAGATCAATATTGCTCCCACTGTCTACTTTGGAAAGGAATTCCTTTTCCAAAAGGACTGCAAACCTGGCCATGAATGTTTTATTCTCGGATGGGTTGTAGAAGTAATAACCCTTAGTTTCCTTAGGGTAACCCACGAACTGGCATTTGACAGATTTGGACTCTAGTTTGCCACTCATCAATTTTTTGACATGTGCATCACAACCCCAAATCTTCATGAAGGAAACGTTGGGCTTTCGGCCTGTCCATAATTCATATGGTGTTCCTTCAACTGCCTTGCTCGGTGTATTGTTAATTATATGAGCAGCAGTTTCCAAAGCAAATCCCCAAAAGGAGATAGGGAGAGAAGCTTGACTCATAATTGAGCGGACCATGTCGAGCAGGGTCCTATTCCTCCTTTCTGATACTCCATTCCATTGGGGTGTACCAGGAGGAGTGAGTTGGGTTACAATCCCACACTCTCTCAAGAATGAGACAAACTCTTGGCTCAAGTATTCGCCCCCTCTATTAGACCGGAGCGCTTTTACTTTCTTACCAAGTTGATTTTCTACTTCATTTTTAAAATCTTTGAATCTCAGAAGAGTTTCAGATTTATGTTTCATCAGATACACATACCCATACCGGCTATAGTCATCTGTGAAGGTAACAAAGTACAGAAAACCAGATCTAGCACTAGTGCTCATTGGACCGTATACATCTGAGTGTATCAGTTCCAATAGCTCTGTGGCCCTTACACCAGTTTTGGTGAAAGGCGCCTTTGTCATCTTCCTTCTTAAACAAGATTCACACGTGTCATAAGACTGCATGTCGAATGACCCTAGCGCTCCACTAGAGTAAAGCCTAGTTATGCGTTTCTCATTTATGTGGCCAAGACGACAGTGCCAGATATATGTAGGATTTAGTTCATTAGTCTTAATCCTTTTAGCATTTATGTTATAGATTGATTCACTACGTTTTAGATCAAGGATATACAAACCATTTTCTAGAAATGCGGTTCCATAAACAATATTGCCACGATGTATAGAAATCCTACCACGTCCAATATTAAAATTAAAACCGGAAATATCCAACATAGAAACTGAGATAATATTCCTACGCATTGCACGTACAAAACAACAATCTCTAAGTTCTAAAACTAAACCAGTAGGCATCTCTAAAGTGTAATCTCCGATCTCCAAGGCCTCTACACGAGCACCATTGCCGACTCAAAGATCCACTTCACCAGATCCTAACAACCTCCTATTTCTCAGTCCCTTCACATTTGAACAAATGTGAGTACCACATCCAGTGTCTAAAACCCAATATGTAGAAATAGCCAGATTTATCTCAACAACATAAATGCCAGAACCAGAAGCTTTAGCCTTCTGTTTCTCCCTTAGCTTTGGAGACGTGTTCTTCCAGTGTCCCTTCTCATTACACTCATGACAGATATCATCTGCCAAGGCCAACCTACCTTTAGGAGCTGCCGCCTTCCTTGTCTTTAACTTGGCCTTTTGGGCGTTCGCCTTGGACTTGGACTTGGCCTTTCCCTTAGGTGTGTTCCCTTTGTTGGCTGGTAAGGTAGCAATCAGTACAGATTCCTTCCACTCGTGTCTACAAACCTTTTGTGAGTTCATAGGACAGTCAAGGAAATCAGTCCCTGAAAGTTTTTCCTTTTCCAGGAGTGGTCTGAGTGAGTTGTTGCTTGTTGCATTCATTATTTCTTTTATGTAACTTGGTGATTTTTATCTACGTAGAAAAATTACATTAGAGTTAGAATAAAGGGCTTAAGCCAAAGATCAAATTAATAATCCATTTTAATTTGTTATTGGTGATATTTATTTGGCTGTCTTGACCAAGATCCACAATCCATCAATAATAGACCGAGCTAGGGCTCCGCCGTCGACCATTGACGATTTGGTAGGATAAACTATCCAATCCTCTGCAAGGACTCTTGGTTTGATGGGCTTTGTGACACTTAGCCCATCTGTTCTTAGGGCCCGCTCTGAGCTAATGCTACCCACGTTGAGTCCAACCACCATACACGCGTTAGCCATACCGAAGTATCCTAACCCTCGACGGCCCACTAATTACTACAGCATACCTGCTAGGGCACGTCATACACTGTAGCACTACCTGGGAGGAAGAGGTGTGAATCTGGAAAGCACTTTTAAGCGACTCAATATTTCATTATCTGGATTAATTAAGTGATACGGCTTTAACATATAATTATCGCAGGTGATGATCTGGTGATCGTTGCTACTTATATTTCATGTTATACTAAGCAATTGTATAATAAAATAAACATAGAGACTCTATGGGCCTTATAATACATCCTAGTGAAACTAGATAAACTATCTAATCTTCACGGGCTTGCTTCAAGTCTCCTTGGGCTCCCACCATGGGCTTGGACCATCTGGGCTTCTTCACGATCAATTAGAATTTTATAAATAGAACCTATTCTAAAATTACATTAATAAAAGAATGGCACGCAGGCCATATTTCCCAAAATAATTAAATTACAAACCAACTTTAATTTAGGGCCCATAGAACTCTATAACATGTTGCTGCACCGTAAGACATACAAATATAATGCATGATCATGGCATTCCAAAATCATCTAATAAAGTTAAGCCGAGTTACTTAGGTTGAAATCGCCAATTTTACCATATGTGACTAAGGCCCATAAAGGCCCAAACGGTTAACATCCATTTGTATGCAAAATTACAATTTCGCTCCCACTTAATTTTTAGGGTCGTCACATATCTAAAATTTAGCTCTCCCAATTTAAACCGGTGTCATGGTCTATTGGGCCAATTTTACAAATTAACCATATTCAATTTTATACAAATTACCAATTCGATCAAAAATTAAATATGCATGCCAATAAAAAATGTTTTAATACCAATTAATTTTTATTCAAAACACGTTTAATAAATTAAACGGTATTAGGGCCCTGATTTTATTAAAATTACCCGAGAAAAATTTAAAACAAAAATCAGTCCCGTCTAACCCAAAATTAAAACATAATTTTAAATTTTCAACGGACTCGGGACAGCGACGGGGCTGCAAAACACGTTTAATAATTTTAGAGTTCACGGACAGCAGTCCCGGGACTGTTGTTCCATGTCCGTTAAGTATTTTTTTTTCATATATATAATCTATAATTTTATTTACTGTTTTAAAACTAAATTTCAGCACAACTAAACACAAAATAAAGAGAAAATATATATTCCAAAACTTCCTAAACTAATTACTAAACATAGGAATTAATAGGAATTTTCAAAACTGATTTGGAAAAATAATAAAAACCAAATCTTATTAATTTTCAATCAATCAAAACGGACTAAACCATGGCTCTGATACCACTGTTAGGGATTATTGCCAGTAAATCAACTGTAGCGCAGCGGAATTGCGGTTTAAAATTTATTTCTAATCCCTTTTAGTTTGATCTTTGTCCGTTAACCATTGATTGAATAAAACCTTTTTGGATCCATTTAAGGATATAAACATACCCGGACTGTCTCTTCTAGAGACGGCTGAAGAATCCACAAGGTAGTAAGATCTCCGTAGTCAGGTGCACGAACAGCTATCGAGCTAGAACCGGTGCTAGCCGAAGAACGAACGAAGAACGGGAGAGATTTTGAATTTTTCCAAAACAATTCCTCCACTTTCCATATGAGTGGCGGAAAATCCTTTTCTCTGGATTAGTGGTGGCCGAATATGTGTAGGTTAATTAGGGTTTTAGAGTATTTTAATTTATATATATAGTGTATTCCTAAACCTAATTGGTTTAGGGTTAATTGGTTAATTACAAAACTAATCCAATCCTAATCTAATTACATAAATAAATACCAATAATATTTATTCTATACAATTAATTATGATTAGATTAAATTTAATTACCCCAATTAAACAAACAGTACTAATTAATAAATTAACGTATTAGTTTAATTAATTATTCACCGAATGCAATTTCATTAATTTACAAATTAATTAATTACATCCCGTAAACTAATTAATCAATTAAATACTCAACACTTAAGACCATTAATCAATTACCTTGATACAAAGTATCAATTAATCAATTAATTAACCACCAATTAATTACCTTGATATTTTACTATCAATCAATTAATTAATTTCATCTCTCCAATGTACCGTTCTATAAGTTCTAACTCAGATGTTCGATGTGCACGATCCTATGGGACTGTCCTTAGCTAGCAGTGGGCTCACGGCCCACAGACAGTAAGTGGGTTCTAGCAAACCATTACTGCCCCTAACCAAGACAGAGTTTCAGCAGTCTAAATATGCAGAGACCTTGTAGTTATCTCTTAACTTCTTTTACCATTCGATATCAATATTATAAACTAGAGGCATGGCGGCTGTCATCCTCTCTGATGTTTATGATATTTCTTGATCTTAAGTAGATTGATGAAACAGATAAGTAAACTACTTATCAGGGTGTGGCCACACACTTATCAATCTCACTTATCAAGTGGCCTGTGATATCATCTCACTATTACATGAGTGGTAATTCCATCACTTCAATATCAATACCAACGTGTTCACCTGTTCACCCAATCATACCCGTATTTAGCATCCTGTTACAGACCTGTTAGGCATATGTCAAAGTGAACCGGATCCCATATTGATATTATAATGAAATCTGGTCTGAAGATAGTTAGAGACTACTTAAGAAAACTAATGACACAACCACCATGTAGTTTTCTCGGGCGGATCGATCCAGTCACATGTATACAACATGTACCCATATTCACAACTGACTTATCAAGTGCTATGGCTAGTATCAATTACTACCATACAATCGTCGAATATACAAGTCCGTGGTCCTAATCATTCCCATGATAGAATGGACTTGGGATATGGTTTTACGATTATCAATCAATGGATTCTCTATTCATATTATAGCACAAGATATAAATGAACTAGATTAATGTCTTTATTAAAGTAACACAAATAGTGTATCTATGCAAGAATAATCAAAAAGCATAATACAATATACATGAACCAATGCCTAAGAACTAGGGCACACCAACAAATTGCTCCATCAAAGAACATTTTCCACGGTATAACTTCTATCGCATCTAGATGTTCATCGGGGAAGTCATAGTTTATCTCCTCTTCTTCCGCACTTAGGGGTTGATTGGCCAGAAATTCTGCTACAGCTCTCCCCTTGATAACCTTCTTTGTCACATATTCGATGTCGAATTCTGATAAAAGCAACAACCATCGGGTCAGCTTTCCGGTTAAGGATGGAGTCCGGTACAGATACTTCACGGGGTCCATCCGAGAGATGATGATCACCTTGTAAGATTGAAAATAGTGCCGCAGCTTTTTCTTTAGCCATACTACTGCTACGCACGTCTTTCAAACATATTATACTTGAGCTCGTATTCCAGGAACTTTTTACTCAGATAATACACTGCATGCTCTACCCCTGTGTCCCCTTCTTGGGCCAGCATTGCCCCAATTGATCGTTCCTCGATCGCTACATACAAAAGAAGCGGTTTTTCGAGTTTAGGTGGTCTCAAAATCGGTGGATTAGTCAGATAAGTTCGGATACTCTTTAATGCTTGCTGGCATTTGTCGTTCCAAACCGTCGGTTGATCTTTCCGCTGCAGCTTAAAGATTGGTTCGCAGATTATGGTGAGTCGTGCTATGAACCGATTGATATACTGAACCTGCCCTAGGAATCCTCTCACTTTTTTCTCATTCTTCGGTGCTGGCATTTCCTGTATGGCCTTCACTTTATCGGGATCTACTTCTATCCCCTTGTTACTGATTACATAGCCTAGGATTTTCCCCGATGAAACACCAAAGAAGCACTTCTTCGGGTTCAACCTTAGCTTGAATTCTGCGATTCGGGCCAAAAATTTCTCAATTGCCACGAAATGCCCTTCTCTTGTATCTGATTTGACCATCATGTCATCCACATAGACCTTCAACACTTTGTGTATCATATCATCCACATAGACCTTCAACACTTTGTGTATGATGTCGTGGAACAGTGCCGTAGCCATTCGCTGATAAGTTGCCCCGGCGTTTTTCAAATCGAAAGGCATGGCCCTATAGCAGTATGTTCCCCATTCCGTAGTGAACGAGGTTTTTGCTTTGTGTTTCTCGGCCATCTGAACCTGCATGTAGCCCATAAAGCCGTCCACATTCGTGTGTAAGACACTGGATGTTGCGATGTCAATCAGTACGTCGATGTGAGGCAATGCAAACTCATCTTTGGGGCAAACCTTGTTGAGATCCCTGTAATCGATGCACATTCGCACTTTGCCGTCTTTCTTTCCAGTTGGCACTACATTTGCCACCCACGGAGGATAGTCGATTACTTCGATAAAACCTGCCTCTAACTGTTTCTTCACCTCTTCTCTGATCTTATTTGCCCACTCTGGCCTCATGCGTCAGAGCTTTTGTTTTACGGGCTTAGCGTCGGGGTATGTTGGAATACGGTGAGCTACGATTGATTTATCAATTGCGGGCATATCTTCGTACGTCCACGCAAACACTATTTCTTATTTTTTAATTATTCTCTCAAATTCTTTTCTCTCTTCAATAGTTAATTCTTGAGCAATTTGTATAAGTTTAGGATTTTCATCTGTGCCAAGATTGAAAGTTGACATTTCTATTGCATTGATTTCAAATGTAGGCATGTTATATGAATGAGAATGCATGGAATGATCAGAATCAACATCAAGCAAGTAAGCAAAATTAGAATTCATTTCATTGATAGTATTGGCGAGTACATCGTCAGAGTCAAACAAAGCAGTAATACAATTGTCATCATCGGGGTTCTCGGGCTTCTCATAGGCCTTAGAGGCGCTTGGTTCATCCACCGCTCCCATGGTTGCCTTAGTAGTAATGACCTACTCCTCGGCATTCAGATCCAGCATCATGATCTCCTCTATGAAGCAGCTTGCCTCTCCTTTGCCCCAGCTGGTGACATCGTTGAAGATCTCAAAGCCCGGTAGAATCTTTCCCTCGGTGCTAGGCCACGACTCAGGAGTTCCGGAATAAACTTTTCCGTTGCCCTCATTCACAAAATACTTCTTTAGGCCCACCTTCCCTTCGTAGCCTTTGTTGGACATGCCTCCCAGCTCATATCTCAATTTTCCATGCAATCGCGTCTTTGTTTCTCCGTAATACTGCCATGAGCTGTGCTTTCTGGTCAAGAGTTAACTTCGATGATATGATGACAGGACTCCCATTTGGTGGCTCTAGGAATGCGTACTTGAGGTGTGCAGGCAACGGTTTCAATTCTGGTTTAGTCACCGGCACAGTTGGTATCTCTGGTGGTTCTTGATGAGTAGGAATAGTAGGATCGAAAGGAGGTGCCGGTAAGCTGGATTCAATGGAACAGCCTGTTTCTTCGCATATGTTCACCTCTTCTCCCAATAAAGTTTCTAAAGTGTTCTGTTCCTGCAAAGTAGAAAGACTTTGAAAATCATCCAAGAAACAGTATGTGTCATCATTATTATTTGCACGTCTCATTGCCTCGTTCATCTTAAAGATGACTTCTTCCCCATTAATTCTTAAAAATAATTGTCCCTCACCTACGTCTATCAATGCCTTTCCTGTGGCTAAGAATGGTCTACCTAGGATGATAGGAACATGCAAGTCTTCATCTATGTCCATTATAATGAAATCAACGGGCAAAATAAATTTCCCTACTTTGACTAGTACATCTTCCACAACACCCCTAGGATAGCATACTGAACGATCAGCTAATTGAATAGACATTCGAGTAGGTTGGGGTTCTCCTAGTCTAAGTTTTGCATATACAGAATATGGCATGAGATTTATGCTAGCCCCTAAATCACACAGTGCATTTTCAATATTTAGCTTTCCAATAGAACAAGGAATCGAAAAACTCCCTGGATCTTTTAGCTTATTGGGCAGCTGCTGCTTGTTTTGGAGTATTGACGAACAATCTCTGTTGAGTTGTATCATGGAAATGTTCTCTAGTTTCTTTTTGTTCGATAGGATGTCTTTGAGGAATTTGGCGTATGTCGGCATCTGTGCCAGTGCTTCCACAAAAGGAATGTTGATGTGTAACTTCCTTAAGGTATCCAACACCTTCGAATTCTGCTCTTCCAACTTCTTGTTGATTAGACGCGTAGGATACGGCACAGGTGGGACATACGGTGGTGGTTTATACGTTCATTCCTCCTCCTCTTGATCTGGCTTGCTTGCTTGGTTAGCCTTCCTTATTTCTTCATTACTAGGAACAGCCTATTCCTGTTCCCCTTCAGCTTCTTTGGACGTTCTTGCACACTCAGCATTCTTATCAGTCAAAACAACTGGTTGAGTTTCCTTACCAGACCTTAGGGTGATTGCCATGACGTCGCCTTTAGGATTTGGCTCTGTGTTGCTTAGCATTATTCCCTTTCCTTTTGATGTGGATGCGGCTATCTGGTGAACTTGTGTCTCCAGATTCTTGATCGACGCCTGCGTCTGTTTCATGAACTGCATCATCATTGTTTTCATATCTGGTTCGACATCTTCCTTTTGTGGCACAGGTTGCTTGTATTGCTGCTGAGGTTGTCTTCGGTAATGTCCCCCTTGCTGTTGTTGATACCTCGGCTGTTCTTGATACCATGGTTGTCCCAGCTGGTCCGGTTGGCCTGTCCATCCAAAATTTGGATGGTTCCTGGTTTCAGAGTTGTACGTGTTAGAATATCGGTTAGGCTGGTTCCTTTGATTATACCCTGCGTAGTCACATTCAGCCTGTTTGCCTTTTCCTGACTTATCTCTGGGACAATTTATGTTGAAATAGGCTCCTCCGCAAAAATCACAAATGTCATTGAATGGTGGTTCATTGTGAGTGGACGAAACATTTATCTTTCCCAGCTGTCGAGTAAGTTGTTCTACTTGGCTTGTCAATTTTGCCACAACATCTTCATTTCCTGTCCTTTTTCCTTCACTTCTGGCGGAGTGCCAGTTGTAGCTTGTGCTTACCACTTTCTCTATGAGGTCATATAAAGCATGTGGCTCTAGATCTTCTGGGTTACCATTCGCGATAGATTCAATCTGGATTTTGTAAATGTTGGTCGCGCCATTGTAAAAGTGCTGCATCTGCATCCACATAGGGATACCATGATTTGGCACCCTTCTGAGCAGCTCTTTGTACCTTTCCCATGCTTCTGCCAGCGACTCGTCTTCGTCTTGTATAAAGCGTGACACTTCATTTCTCAGTTTGATGGCTTGTCGAGGTGGGAAATATTTCATAAGAAAAGCTCGTGCCATCTCTTCCCAACTTGTGATTGTTCCCAGCTGTAAATTTCGCAGCCAGGTTTTCG
Source organism: Euphorbia lathyris (assembly GCF_963576675.1). Classification (NCBI taxonomy): domain Eukaryota; kingdom Viridiplantae; phylum Streptophyta; class Magnoliopsida; order Malpighiales; family Euphorbiaceae; genus Euphorbia; species Euphorbia lathyris. The sequence continues at coordinate 62,491,141 of NC_088914.1, read as the reverse complement.
CTTTATCCCTCAGGTAAAAAGGAAACAGCTTCAATCTGATTACGTCGTCAGAAACACCTCTGTTCAATCTGAATGTGTTGCACAACGTGATGAATTCTTGAATATGCCCATTTGGATCTTCAGATTAAAACCCATTAAATTGTACGGAGGCCTGGATCATCTGTATCATGGACCCCTTCACTTCGAACATGTTGTTCCCCTCGTTGGGTAACACGATACATGATGAATGTCCCTCTGTGGTTGGCCTCGAGTAGTCTCTGATTCTCATAACATAAGGGTTATTATTTTCTCCTTCTTCTTCTTGGTTTGGTGGAACTGGCTGTTATGGTCCTTCCCTTCCAGCCATTCTTCTCTCTCTTTGCCTTTCTCTCTGTCTAGCACGGCGAGCTCCCGCTCTATTTCGTCTACACGTCCTCTCTAATTCGAGATCGATAGGAAAAACAGGAGGTCCAGCTCTGCGCATAAATAGGTTAATAGCTTCTTTGTTTCTTGTACGCCTAAGCAAACAGATTAAAAACACCCTGTTTCACAGAAATTTCAGATAGATTTGTTGCTTTCAATCCCCGGCAACGGCGCCAAAAACTTGTTGTCCTCAGATGAGACTCTAGCAAGTGCACTAGATACAAGTAATAAAGTGATAAGTTAAGTATCGTCTCCACAGGGATTGAGATTCAAATGTATATCAGAAATTGTTGCTAAACAGCGTGTGTGTGTCAAACAAGCTTTCTTCTTTTGAGTTGATTGTGTGATGTTGGTTTAGTAAGATGTAAGAGGCTGATGTAGTAAGAAATTAGATAGCTTTGTAATGATTTAGAGAATAGAACAGGCTCAACCCGGCCGAACAGGTTGTGCTTCGTCTTACAACATTCACATGAAATAGAAGATAATGCCAATGAAGCCAAAGTATCAGTTTTGAAGTGAGTTTGAGTCAACTTTCGTGTGTTCTCAAACTCCTAAGACTTACTAGCACCTTTAGCGTCCTAAAGATACGTTCTTTCTAGCATTAAGAACAAAACTGCATTTCTGGTTAAGAAAACCCTTGACACAACCATCTAACTTGTCAGCTTCGAGGTTGGGAGATTAATAGAGATATCAGTGAAGATGAAAGCAGTGTCCTATCATCCATCTAACACATAAATAAATGCCTAGGCATGAAAGTTAAATCCTCATTAATCACAACATTGGCGAAATACTAACTATTCATTAAAAACGATTGTAAAAACTTACATAACCGGGTCGGCCTGGCCGTGCCCATTCAAAATGGACTACTCACCCATATCGAGCAGTGAGCAGTCAGTAGTTCTTGATACAGCTTGAGACTCCATGGGAGCTCTTCCTTTCTTTCTTTCTTTCTACAACTATTCTACTTTTCTAAAATGACTAAAAATTCCAAACTCCCTATCTTTCCTTTGCTTCCTACTTAAAGAGAAAGACAGGGGTAAAATCGGTACAACTTTCTACCCTTTCAGCAAAATAAGTCAACTAGACACTACAACCGAAATAAAATGAAATGATTAAAAATCCATTGACCCTTGAACACTCAAGGGGTTGATACTTCATGTCATCTTGCTACTTTTAGAAATCCCATCGCAACACACTTTCACCTACCGCTCTGCCCTTGCCTCTGCCACCATTGATCTGTCGTTGTCCGTCATTGGATAATCCGACGTTTGACCGCTGGATACAAGAAAGGCTCCACTCCTCTTTGGCATTAGCAAAACAAGCTGTTTCCAACGAGTTTAGCATTTATCTTTGCTTATCTGCATAAAGACAATAATTAGCCCTCATTCTTCACCAAATGACATAAAAATACCCAAATTCCTTTATAAATACTATGTTAAACTTAGTCAATTTCATGCCTAACAGCGGCCCAATTGCCCTTGATGTACATCAGGAGCGACATATACCACATCAGCGGTTCACCCATTAGCGAATTACAAAACAAACTGGTGATCTCTTCTTTGTTAAAGCCCAAAGGCCCCATTGCCGACAAGTAGAAGTGAAAATGCTCCATAGGGTCTTTGTTGCCGTTATACTTACTAACTGCCGGCAACGGGCGCTTGATGGGCCCAATTTTCATTGCGCTACTTTCTGCTGCTCTCTCCTTAGCCTTCTTATACTTCTCTAAGAATGAACTTGCCAATTGCGACCAATCACCCTCGATGAAATCGGGCAAAGATTGGAACCACCTCAAAGGCTCGCCTATCAACGAGTGGTGGAACCACTGGGCGATCTCGTTAATCCCAAACGGTTCAATGAACATAGCACACATATATTCATACAAATGGACCTCAGGGTCTTCCACCCCGCTGAATATCTTTAACTCAGGAATAATCCTCTGAGATGACCCCTGCCCGGTCTTTTCGGTGTCGTCTTCATCATACGGTGCTCCATCGCCCAATTCCTCATCCATCACCTCGTCCACTGGTTCTTCTCTTAGAAAATACACATACACTCCACTTCCTATCGTCATTTTCTCATCGGAGTCCAATAGCTCCTCTTCATCCTCCTCGAGGGATTCTACAACCATACTCTCTTTAAGCCCAGATCCGATCATGTTTACCCTATGATTAGGCAATGGATTACGCCTAGTGGAAGGTGTTGTCCTTCGAACAGACTCTAGCAAGTGCACTAGATACAAGTAATAAAGTGATAAGTTGAGTATCGTCTCCACAGGGATTGATGACCAAATTTTACTACAAAAATGTTGCAGAACAGGGTGTTCGTGGTGTGTGAGTTCTTTAAAGTGAGAGATATAATGAATAAGTGACAGAATCAATGATTTAGCTTATAAAAATGATTACTTGATAATGATAAAAAGGTAGAACAGGCCAGGCACAGTGGAACAGGTTACCCTAAGTTCCTAAACACCCTATTTATTCATGAATGACACAAAGTGAAGTCAAGGTCTCTGCTTTAATGCTCACTTAAGTCAACTCTCGTGTGTTCTTAAGATTCTAAGACTTACTACAACCATAAGCGTCCCTAAGGTTGGTTCTTTCTTGCATTACGACTGAAACAACATTTCAATAAAGAAAACCTTTGATACAACCACCTAACAACTCTGCTTCGGGGTTGGATGTTTGATGAAAAGTTCGGTGAAGATGAAAGCAGTTCCCTATCATTCATCTAGCACTAACATACATGCATAAGCAATGGAATAGAAAGCTTCATCAAACACTTCATAAATTAACAACATTCATTCATAAATAGAAATTAGGAAACTTACATAACCGGCCCTAACTGGCCGAACCTATTCAAAATGACTACTCACTCATACTGCCGAGTGAACAGTCTACATCCATTCTACAGAACTCCATCAATGGAGTCATCTTCCTCAAGAGCTCTCTCTCTCTCTCTACCAAAAACGTCTCTTTTTCAGTTCAACAAAAGATGCCTTTTACCTTCCCCCACTACATCTATTTAAGGGAAAAGAAAAGGTCAACCCGGTACAAAAAGTATCCGAGCAAATATTACAAAACCAAGTAAATTGTTCAGAAATCCTAAACTGCTAAAAGTGGTTAAGATCCTTTTGACCCTTGAACATTCAAGGGTCGAACTTTCATGTCATCTTGCTACTTTTGAACTGCCCTTATCCGCCTTTCTGCCTGCTGCTCCTACCGCACCTGCCTTCTGTCCTGTCGCTATCCGTCATTAGAAGTTCCAGCGTTAGACTGCTGGATCAAAGAATGGCTCAACTCCTCATGGTATGTGCGAAACAGACTGCTTCCAGACTGTTCGAATTAATCTTTCCTTACCTGCACAAAAACACTTATAAGACTTTCTTTCTTGTATTTTAACCCTAAAAACACCCTTAATTCATTATAAATAACATGTTAAATTGTAGTCAAATTCATGCCTAACAAAAGGGTTCGCTGACGAAGGATCAGCTATTTTCTTTTCCTCAATCAAATCTTGGATCTCATGCTTTAACCTCTCACAGTTCTCAATAGTGTGCCCGTAATTACTATGGAACTCGTAGTACCCTCTAGCTTGCATCTGCGGAGTAGGCTGCGCCTTGTTATAAGGAGTGAGGGCTTTCAACAATCCCCTTTTCTGCAATCATTCGAAAACTTTTGCATAGGTTTGATCAAACTTGGCGAACTGCCTTTTCTCGATAGCGTTAAGTTCAAGCACTTTCACTGCGACAGGTTCTGTACTTGCACTCGGCCCTCCGGCACTATACGCCGACTTTGCCCACTTAGTATAAGCTTTCTTCGGCTCATCATCCCCCCTCAACTGTCAAGGCGTAGCTATACATCTGATTGAAATCGGTAAAAGGCATATACCGAAGCTCATTCTTAATATACGGCAATGTGTTGCCAATTACCATTCGGATCTGATCCTGCTCCAGCGGTTTCTGCTTCATAACTGTCGCCTTTGATCTCCACCTCCTCACAAAATCAGACAAGGATTCCCCAGCCTGCTGCTTAGTACTCTCTAGCTCCTTCAGAGTAACCTCAAGCATAGTGTTGAAGCTATATTGGGCGATAAATGACTTCGCCAACTCCTTGCAATCTCTCTTCGTCACCAGAGGCAACACATGAAACCACACGAGGGCAGCCCCCTCCAGGTAAGTATTGAATAGTCCAAGAACTTATTCCTCAGTTAGGATCGTGTGTTTCATTCCTGTCTGATTGCGGCAAGTTGGTTGCTCAGGGTCCTACATGCCTCCTCGTTGGCTGCTAGTCGGACGGATATCTCTCTTAAGAGGGTCATTATTCCTTCTGAACACTCTGTTTGCTTGTCATAAAAATCAGAGTTAGAAGGGGGACATGGAAGGGTATCCATGGGTGCCATGTAGGGCGCCGGTGGATATCGTGTATGCTCTTGATCGTAAAAGTTGTAAGTTGGGGGTTCAGAATTATACCTTTGACGATTACCCAAGTAACTTACATTCTCACCTCTAGGTACGTAGTAGTTGACGTGGCATACCTCACCGGGGTGACTCTGGCCACATCTTGCGCAAAACGGTGCCCTTGTTTGGCTATCACGTGTGTATGAAGCCACAACGAAACCCATTTTTGTGTTGAGATCGTTCATGGACGGTTTTGGAGCTCTGTTGTCCATAATTGCTGGAAGAACGATTTCTATAAGTACAAGTAATGTTACAGAAATGAAGTAATATATCAACAAGTATTTGTATATATAAGTATGAATATGAACAAGTATAAGTATAGACAAAGAATATTCACAAACGATATGAATAAGGATATTCACAAATAGAATCGTATATAAACAAGTGTATGTATAAACAAGTGTATGTTTAAACAAGTATAGGTATAAACAAGTATAAATGATATAAACAAGGGATATTTATAATGAATGCCTAAACTAACAAATCAACCTTTGGTTCGATATTGCAGAAGAAATAAATCCCTGGCAACAACGCCAAAAACTTGACGCAGCCTCACGTGAATGAGGCTGATCTTAGGGATAAGTGTACCCCGTCGTTATCAAGTAATAAATCTGGAAAGTCCAGGTATCGAATCCACAGGACTTATTTACCACAAGTATCGAATTACTTGGTTTCAGGTATTATCTAGGCTTTGGGGGTTTTGAGTTTGTTTTTCTTAAGTTAATCTACTCCTAAGTTGAATTATACTATTCCTAGCTAAGTTATCTGATCCTAACTAAGTTATTCTATGCCTAATTAAGTTACTCTACCCCTAATTAAGTTATACTACTCCTAGGTGATCTTTCACTAATGCAATTACCCGAAGGAACATGGTATGAACGATAATAATGAAGTTAGGTTATTAGGTCTGTTGATTAAAAACCTAATCTAAGTCACTTGTATTCAAGGCGATTAACCCTACTTACCCTCCTGAAGTTCCTAGTGCGTGATTCCCTTGTAAGGCCGACACTAGGTCTAAGGCTCAGCAATTTGGGCTTAATCAACTAAGAGGTCGTCAATCTCCTAGGCTCTGACTAGGTCAGATTCAGCTCACAATGTGTGCCTACTCGATTTTGGGGCTTTTGAATGAGTTAAACCAATTGAATAAAGCGTAAGACAAAGATTAAACAGATAATCATAGAACAAAACAAGAGCTAAAATATTATTAAAGATGAAGAATAATGTCACAGGATACAATTAGCCTAGGATTCATAGATTGTATCAAAGAGTACAAACAAAGAAAGGTAAAAGGAGATACAAAAATCCCTTTCAAGGAACCTGTTTACTCTGCAATCGGCTTCCTAGGTCTTAAGGACGGACCTTGAATATTCCTCGAAGAACAGCTTTGAAGGAGCTTCAATGGAGGTCGATGAAGATGGAGGAGATGGAGAGGAAATTCAAGGGGAAAGCTAAAGTAAATTACAATTAATGAAAGATATCTAATTTACATTGGAAAAATCCTATTTATAGACGCGGTTCGGGCCTTTTTCTTGACCTATTTCGTGTCCTTATGCAGGTGGGAAGTCGTGGGACCGGTCGTGAAGTCGTGGGGGCGGAATTGGTCTTTTTGACCAATTCCCGCAGGTCTGCTCGCCGAGCAGGGCGAGCTGCTCGGCGAGCAGGCACTGCTCGTCGCGAGCAGGCCTCTGAGGGCCTGCTCGGCGAGCTGGCCTAAATAGGCCAGTTCATCGAGCAGTCTTGCCCGGCACGCCTCTGCGCGGTCACTGAATGCCAAAAGTGTGTTTTTCCGCCCGAACTTATCCCTGCGCATGCACAAAACTCCATATAGCATTAGTCCAAATGCTAAATTGACCCGCCAATCGCTCATTTTGAGCAAACTCTTCGTTTGGTGCGACTTTTGACGGATCAATTAGCTTCAAAAGATAACGGAATTATAATATATATGACATTTTGGCCGTATTTGCCTAAATTGATCGTAAAACGAGCCTAAACAACGAAAAGTAAATAAAAACATTTCAAATTTCTAATTAACTCACACAAAAGCATTTTAAATGCGAGAATTGCTCGCTTATTAACTAAATAACGCTAAAAACCATCCTAAAACCGTACCCAAAGATAGGGGTTTTTGACCCCTATCAGAGCGTTGATCTCCATATGTGATTCCTTGTTCCCGGTTTTCAAGTCGACCATCCAACCCTAGTCTATACATCGACCGCATGTATATAGCTCTTTTTAGCGACCCTAGTCTAGCAGGTACCTAGCCCTTTCTAGCGACCCTAGTCTATAAATCGACCGCAGGTTATATAGCTCTTTCTAGCGGACTAATCGCATATTTCCTTAAGTTTAAAATTCATTTGAAACCTTTTCTTTCTCGTTTTGGAAACCGCTTTGAGCATATTATTGAAAGCCATTTTAGTAAAGAATCACCCATTTACATGAATTAGAATATGTAGAAGAAAGAGGGAGACAGAAGGAAGAATTGGTTTATTTACTACGTGAATTATGCTTTAAGCTATACATTAAATCTAAACTAATCTCACTCCCCAAAAGAAGGTTTATTTACATGGTTCGTACCTTAATCGCCGTTGGAACGATTTAGACACATTTCAAAACCCCGTTAATTTACATGTTTTTCACTCAAATCGCCGTTGGAACGGTTCAAGTGTTTGAAAACGTGAAATAAGAAGTTTTAACCAAAAACTTGATTAAGCATACAAATCCATTTATTTTTGTACAAAACCGTTTAGATGGAAAAACGATTCAAAACTCCATTATTTACAAGAAAAACGATTTTAATCACAAGGCTCGCTTAACCCGTCGTTGGAACGGATTAAGGTTTCAAAACGTGATGTTTTAGGAAGCCGTTTGAAAACGATAAAGAACTGAAAACCTTTTATTTACCTTAAGAACCTCTAGAAACCTTTAGTTTAAATAACCAAATTGAAATCTCTTTTTGTGGTTTATTTTCCCCCTTTTTCCACTCAATTAATCATTACTTGAACATAATTACAACAATTAACAAGTTACATCCAAAACCCACCCAATAGAATACATTTGAAATATATATACATATAAAAGTCAAAAAGGAGAATAAATATACATATTTATACATATATACAAAAAAAATGGTAATAATACCCATTAAAAACAAAATGGAGGAAATAATATATGTCAGTAAGTGAAAATAATGATGAAAATAATATTAGATATAATACACTTTTTATCTTAAAAATCATGTAAAGTTAAGGAATGAGATTCCTAAATAAGAAAATAACGCTTAACCCAAAAAGTTGTTTACCTAATAAATATCTAAAAAATAACCTCCCAAATATTCATTGAATATAGTTTGAATGAACTTAAAGAAAACATATACATATATACATATAGTTTTACAAAACAAAATTAATGAAAATGATGCCCAAATATACAAAAATAGATATTTAATAAGTAATTATTAGTTACACACCCCCAAAAACAATTTTAATAAATATATTACATTATTATATATACATATATATAAGAATAAATGTCAAAAAAGATGAGAAAAATGCTTAAAAAGACATTTTTTAAGTTCCAGCAGCTGTACCGACGGAAAATCCGTCTTAAACTGCTTTTAGTGACAGAAAAGACAGAATATCGGAAACAGTCCCCAAATTTTCCAGATTTATTAAAAAGCTTTAGATCTACTCTGTTCTATCATTTTAGTCCCCGAACTACCCAAATCGGGTCATTGTCTATAGCGGAGCCTCCCAAAACGACGTTTTACTTTAAAACGTTAATTAGAAAAAAAAACACTTTTAAATTCTATATTTACAACATTTTAGTCCCGAACTACCCTTAAATCGGGTCATGGTTCATGTTGGGACTTTAAAACGAGGTTTTTTTGTTTAAAACCAAAACATTTATTTAATACGAGACGGAAATTAAATAAATGCGGAAAAATAAATAAATGTGATAAAATAAATAAAATAAATAAATGAACAAAACTATAAGTATAAATAAATAAACGAAATGAATAAATTAAACGAGTCTAGTCCTCAGATAATACCTCAAGATCGGTATTGACAGTCGAAGTCGGTTGATTCCACGAGTTGTGATTTTTTTGTGTTTTTTTGTAAAATATTTAACTTTTGGAAATTTTAAATTTTTAGGAAAAAAAATGTTTTTTCCCAAAAATTTACTTTCTCTCTCTAAAAATATTTTTTTAGAAAGAGAAGTTCCCTCCTCCTTAAAATGCATGGGGATCCGTGCCTAAAAGGCACGGATCCCGAGGTTGGGCGACGCCCAACCTTGTTGGGCGTACGTCTAGCGTCAGTTGGGCGACGCCCAACGCTCGTTGCACGTTCGCCCAAGGGGAGTTGGGTGACCGCCCAATGAGCGTCGGGCGTGCATCAAACGAGTCGAGCGTCGTGTCTGGCGTTCGTGGGACGCCTGCCTGCCAGGGGTGCCGCTAGTTGCCTGCTAACCGACACCCGACCTTCGGGGCCTCCTCGTGATTTTTATTTTTAAACTAATGGAATCAACCGCTTTAGCCGTTTATTGTGGGTTTTCGTCACATGTCCTCCGACTCGGTGTCTACAACTGTTTAAATAAAACATCAAAATAAAATATCTTACAAATAATATGTGTTAGCTATATTTTGCGAATATGCTAATTTCAACCTTGTCACGTGTGGTTAGGGTGCGGGCGTGCCAGAGAAATTATTTCTCAAAATATTAAAGACGGTTAAGTTTATGTAATTGCGCGCCAAAACTTGAAATCTTAAACGAAGCGATTGGCGAGGGACGCAAGGATTGAAAAAGTCCCTCTCGGGTCTCTAGCGCCGTTATAGAAACTTTGCTAGATAAATTGTTTTATTTAAGCTAATGCGGGTAAATTGAAGACGAGAAAATAAAGGAATTTAAAGTGCGAAATTGACACAAGATTTAGTGAAAAATTGGTATTTTATTGATTGAATAAGCGTTTGAAACATGAAATTGGAAATGAATTACAATTGAAGAACTTCTATACTAAACATATAGCTAATTCAATTGAAATGGAATAACAAATCAAATACGGGGAATTGAAATGCAATTAAATAAAACTTGGAATTCAACAACAAACTCGGAGCCAGAATAGCTATCTCGGATTGATGTTGAATTTTGGCGTCGGCGTGAGGTCCTTGGAGAGCTGCAATCGGTCGGGCCCGTACGGTATGTGCTTGGTGCAATGGCAAAACGTTGGTAGGCAAATGGGGCAGATTTAGACCTTAACTTTGGGAGCTTGGTTTGAGTGCTTAAGAATGCGGAATTGGGCTTGTAAGTAGTGTAAATTGAACTTCAGAATGTCAGGAACAACTTTGTATAAGGGCTCGAAAGCTAAAACGAATTGGAAATGGACGAAATTGAGAGTTGAAAATGACTGGACGAATCTGGAAAAATCTGGGCAGAGTAACTAAAAGAATTTGGTGTGCAAAGATTAATTTGTAAATAGAGTTTCTGGGCAGGGAATTGGGAAATTAAAAAACACTAGATCGAAATTCAAGACGTCAGGAACAACTTTGTCAAAGGGATCGAAGTTAAAAAATGATTTAAAATGGACGGAATCGGGCTTTGAAAACGATTGGACGAATCTGGAAAGTTGATTTGGAAATGAAATTCTAATTTAAAATTGAGCAGAGTAACAGCTTAGGAATGCTAAATTGAATTGAGAAACTTGAAAGAAAGACTATTGGAACTTGAATTAGAACTAAAGAAAGCTTAAAAGAAAATCGAAGCTAAGAAAAAACGAAGAACGAAAAAGAAAAACTTGAAGAACTTGAAGAACTTGAAGAACTAGAAGCTAAGAACTTGAAAACTAAGAACTAGAAAAGAGAGAGCATTGAAAGGGACCTTTAGGAAGGGGATTGTGTTTGTGTTGAGTGTGTAAAATAAGGAAGGGGAGGGGGTCTATTTATAGTTTTTTAGAGTGGCATTTTGGTAAATAATCAGTGGTATTTTGGTAAATAATCAGTGGTATTTTGGTAAATAGTCACCAACTAACTTAACCAAACCCAACTAACTCTAATTAACTAACTTAACCTCCTCAAACTGCCGTTAACTGCTTCTGGACGAGGCGACACGCCCCGCGTATGCTCTGCTACGCCCTGCGTGTTGGTGGACATTAGGCCTTGTGCGTTTCATTGATGGTTTTCACGCATGGCGTCTCTGGTGTCGCGTCCCGCGTGAAGGATTAGGCCCCGCGTCTTGTAGATACGCCCCGCGTCTTCAAGCCTCTGATCCTGGCATGCTCCGCGAATGCGTCTTACGCACGGCGTATTGGCAAATACGTCCCGCGTGAGAAATTACGCCCCGCGTAAGGTGAAGGGCGCGCTGCGTGTTTGCGTTTTGACGTTGATTTCTCCGGACGCCTTGTTTACACGCTGCGTATTGAGGATAGGCCCCGCGTGGTGCCGGATTTTCCCACGGGTTGAAGCTTAACTTATAGGTGTATTATTTCTAGAAAATATAAACTATATCCTAAAAATATAACTTAAGCATTTATATACATAAAAATAATTATTTTATTTTTCTGGGCTAACAATATGGATGAATATTTTTCCGTTTTTTATGTTTTCTAGTTTTTTTTATTGTTTTCCATTTTCTCGTTTTTCACATATTCTCGGTTTTCACGTTTAAGCTATTTTCTACGTTTTCCTTTTTTTTCTCATTTTAAATGTTTTCCCATTTCTTCACCAATTATTTATTTAGTCATTTCTCAACCCATCCATATCTCATCCTTTTCTTTTCTAGGGGTTTGGTTTGGTTAATAACTAGTTAAATTAAACAATCCATATGATAATTATTTATTGGTTTGGCTAAAACCAATCAATAGAATAAATAAATTACTAAACTAGTTATTTTTGGGTTGGATTGGGCTTGTTACTGAATTGGTTAGTTTTTTGAACATCCTTAGTATAGGTAGTTGATTTGTTGTAGTTACTGCTAAAAAATACCCTCACTACGGTGAATTTTGTAAAAAGAGAATAACTATCATGATAATATATTCCATACATTTGATCTTATCCCCTAAGCACAAGCTTGGCTTCGTGTTTAACCATTATTCCATCAGGAGCATACTTGACTTTGAAGATCCATTTATAGCAAATCGATCTTTTCCCTTTTGATAGTTCATTATTATCTCCCATGTTTTGTTCTTTTCTAATGTTTCAATTTCTTATTGCATTGCCACTTACCATTTAGGATTCCTTTTCTCTTCTCCATACCATTTTGGGCCATGTACTTTGTTTATCTCTGCAATATAACTTGTGTATTCTTGACTTAACCAAAATGGTTTGTTAATGTAACTCGCCTCATTCACTACAAAGTTTGTGAACCATTAAGGCGTCTTTGTACTTCTAGTTGATCTTCTTTCTTGACTAATTTGTGGCTCTAATGAAGATTGAAATATTGTGTCTGCATTACTAATAGATAAAGCATTGTTCTTTAACAAGTTTGAATTAACATTATTGTTTGAACTTAACAATGGACTAGAAGTGATATTATTCTGCACTTCAGGGACCATGTTGTCCTGTAAACAGACTCTAGCAAGTGCACTAGATACAAGTAATAAAGTGATAAGTGAGTATCGTCTCCACAGGGATTGTGATACAAATAAATAAGAGAAATTGTTGCTAAACAGTGTGTGTTATACAAGTGGCTTCCTTTATGGTTGTTTGTTTGATATTGGTTGTTTTAGTGACTCAAGCAGGATACTCAATCAAGGAAATAAGGTTACTTTTCAACGATTAAAGGAAGAGAACATGCTTTACATGACCGAACACGGTGTGTTACATCTTACAACATTCGATGAATAAAAGATAATGCCAACGAAGCCAAAGTATCAGTTTTTGAGTGAGTTTGAGTCAACTGTCGTGTGTTCTCAAACTCCTAAGATTTACTAACATATTTAGCGTCCTAAAGATACGTTCTTTCTAGCATTAAGAACAAAACTGCATTTCTAGATGAGAAAACCCTCGACACAACCTTCTAACTTGTCAGCTTCGAAGTTGGGAGATCAATAGAGATATCGGTGAAGATGAAAGCAGTGTCCTAACATTCATCTAACACATACATACATGCTTACGCAAGAAAGTTAAATCCTCATTGATCACAACATTGGCAAAATACTAAATATCATTAAAACGTTGTAAAACTTACATCACCGGGCCGGCAAAATGTCTACTCACTCATATCGAGCAGTGAGCAGAGGAAGGTTGTTGTTACAGCTTGAGACTCCATGAGAGCTCTCTTCTCCTTCTATTCTACTTGTTAAAAAACTAAAGCTAAGAAAAATAATCCGATACCTAAACCTTCTCTGCTTTTCCTATTTAAAGGGAAAAGACCGAGACTGTCCAAAATTGGTACAACTTTCGTACCCTTCTTACAACAAAGTCAACTACTTACTACAATTATCAAACTAAAGAAATGATTAACTTTTAGATTAACCCTTGAACACTCAAGGGGGTGAGACTTCAAATCATCATGCTACTTTGGGCAATCCCATCGCCACACACTTTCACCTGCCCCTCCTTCCGCTTTCCTTTCACTGCCACCAACGATCTGTCGTTGTCCGTCATTGGATAATCCGGCGTTTAACCGCTGGACACAAGTAAGGCTCCACTCCTCATTGGCATTAGCGAAACAAGCTGCTTCCAGCGAGTTTAGCATTTTTCTTTGCTTATCTGCACAAGGACATTAATTAGCCCTTATTCCTTACAAAATGATATAAAAATTACCCGAATTCCCTTATAAATTATCTGTTAATCTTAGTCAATTTCATGCCTAACAGACCACATGAGAATTTTTTCATTCATCTTCATATTGAGCAACCACGGAAATAGAAACATCAAAAGGAGCATCAATTGTAATGAGAACTTCATTGTATCAATCCATGATCAATTTTGGCATACTCCATGTAATCATTTACAATTACAGGTAAGGAAGTAAATTTTCATTGTTGATTGTGTCGCATTGTGATGCACGTTTTACGTATACGTGCATGTGAAGGCAAGTGTACCTTAGTCGTGTATCAAGTAATAAAGTGAAAGTAGAGTATCGTTCCCACGAGGATGGTGATTATAAGTACTAATCTCTTTGCTTACTATCTATTATTTAAACAACCGAAATGTAGAGTTTGTTGGACAACCAAGCTAAGACTTAAGCAAGAAATGAAATAAAAATTACACAAATTAAGTGAGAGATTACTTATAATAAAAGAAACTAAGGCTTCTAGCTTCACTTAACCTCTTTGCTTGGTAATAACACTTAACCCATTTTAAGTTGTGTTATCCTTTTTAAGATGACGATTTTTCTTATTAACTATTAGTTCTCGAGATCGATTCTAAACTCTCGACTAATTACTTTCCCTTGGTCCGGCTCAAGTAATTAATCAAGAGAAGCATTAAGTTTTCTTAGTTCCAAACCTTCGATTTATTACTTTCCCTTGGTCCGGCTCAAGTAATAAATCTAAGATTTGTAACAAGATTAAATCTAAACTTTTTTAACCTACTTTACCTTGGTCCGGCTAAAGTGATTACTTAAGATTCAAGAAAAACCGCTCGAGTAATTAGTTCTAAACTTTCGATTAATTACTTTCCCTTGGTCCGGCTCAAGTAATTAATCCAAAGAAGCATTAAGTTTTCTTATTTCCAAACCTTCGATTTATTACTTTCCCTTGGTCCGGCTCAAGTAATAAATTAAAGATTTGTAATAAGATTCATGAAAAACCTTGGAAAACCAATAAGCCACACTAAATGGTCATTAGGTCCAACTATGAATTTCAATTAATCAATTAAATCATGGTCAATATAAACGATTAATTATATCCAAGTAGAGAGTTGGCCCATCTCCTACAAGCATTAAGAATCATAAGTTAGTTCTCAAAGAAGATAAAGATAACTTAAATAGGTTAAACGTAATTACCACATAATTAAGGTTAAGATCCACTTTTAGCCTTAGTTAAGAGGGGTTTAGCCCATCATTAGATTAAAACACACTTTAGAAAGATAGATAATAGAGTTCATATTAATAAAAGAGATTAAAGTTTAGAAGAAACCGTAATGACGATTACCGAACGAACTTCTTCGGTAACTTGAAACTTACTTTTATTAGATGAACTTTTGCACAAACAACACTCTAACAACAATAACAACAACACAAATAACTGATTCTTAAGGAGAAGAATCAATAAAATAACATTATAGAGGGAGGAATTAAGCCTAAGCTTGGTGTGTCTTCAAATGGCACTCAAGGCCTCCTTTTATAGTAAAATGGCACACATAATTCCAAATACCAAGTCATCCTTATGGCCTCCCACTCCTTATCATCTGAATTTAGCATTTAAGAGAGCATGGGGGAAGATTTTAATAATTTAGGAGTTGAAATGTGTAAAGGAACCTTAGGCTTCAACATATTCATCAACTTTAGATAAATTTCTGGGCCTGATGCACTTCGAATTTGGAGATGATTATTATCATTCATTTGTTCATCTTTCTCTTAGCTTTCTAACGCATTTTGAATCGCCTCAATCCGAGTCCGTATGAGGGAGATAAGTTGAAAATACGAAAATGTGTCAAATTTGTCCTAGTGTGAACAATTGGACTCTATCTTACAGCACCTATCCGCGACGAAGTGCATGCTGGGTGTCACTAAAATTCCTTTTTTCTGGTCCCTTTTACTCCCGAGTTGCCGCCTTAAGCCCCGACTTGGTTATTTGTGCCGAAAACCTTGCAAAAGTGTCTAGAAAACACACAAATTGGCTTAGATACATAAAATGAAGAAAATATACAAAAACCATTATTAAAATTTATTAAAATGGTACAAAATAACTAGTAATTAAATACTAAAAATGCTATAAATTACGACGATAACACATTGCTAATAGATAATACATTGTTCTTAGACAAGTTTGAATTAACATTATTGTTTGAACTCAGTAATAGACTAGAAGTGGCATCGTTCTGCACTTTAAGGACCATATGAGAATTTGTACATTCATCTTCAAATTGAGTACCCACAGAAGTAGAAACACCAAAAGGAGCAGCAATTGCAACGAGAACTTCATTCTATCAATCCATGATCAATTTTGGTATACTCCATGTAAGCGTTTGCAATTAAAGATAATGAATTAAATTTTCATTGTTAAATGTGTTCCTATCATCACCATTTAAAAAGTTAGTACAATAAGAAAAAGTACTTTCCTCATATTTCACATCACTAGATACGTACAATTAATGAGTGTGTAAATTATACATCTTCAAACCTTTCCAGCCTTGAGATCTCCTACATACACACATTTAAAGGTTCTATCATCAAAGTTTTCCTTTTTTGGATGATTGATCATAACATATCCTTAACATTCAAACACCTTCAACATATGCAATTCTGGCAACTCGCAATATAAAATTTTGGAAACATGATTTCCGTTTTAAAACCTTCGTTGGATACACATTAGGCAATGTATTGGCATGCAACAAAGCTTCATCGCGTAACTTTATTAGTTGACCCAGCTTCAACAGAGCTTGAGCTACAGTTGTTAAGCTTTTGTCCTTCTTTCAACCACCTTATTTTGTTGAGGTGTATATGAACAAGACTTTGTTGCAAAATGTCTTGTATATCTTGAGTAGTGAACTCTATTCCAAATTCCAATATTAGTTCTAATGCATCCTTTAGAATGAAATTTGTCTTATGCTATACACTCAAAGCAAGAATCATCGATCTCCTCCATGGAATATAATTCCTTAGATTCATTACAGTACTAACAAGAACTAATCTTGGATTATCATTGTTAATAGTACTATATTAGTGGCCATACCTCCTCTTTCTTCAATAATAATTCGATCTTCAAAACTTTGATTTTCTTAGTTGTGATCGTGATCTGAACTTGAACTCCATTCTTGTTCTTCTCGAGATTCACTTGTTATTATGCATTCTTTAGATTGTAAAGCTGCATCATATAATTTCGTTCTTCCTTTCTTCTTCTTTTTTGAGAATTTTCATTAGAAAATTACTTTTTTTGTTCAAGGATGGATTGTTCTGTAACGCTGTGACACCGTGATAAAAACACATAAGAAAAATGCTAAATCGAACTTGCTCAAATTTTTTGTCGTATATATACGTGTTATCATGTGAGTGGTTTAGAACCAACTTTTATGTACCAATGTAAAACTTCTTAAAATTAAGCTAGATTTGAACTATAAACGTAAGGTTTAGTCATTTTAAACAAGGAAAAATTGCAAAACTAGGTCAAATGGGAGGCCCATTTACATATTTAACCCATTTACTCAACCTACTAAATATCTAGACTGATTTTGGTTGACTTTCCCATAATACCCCTAACCTTCCCATTTTCCCCAAACGTGAACGGTCTCTCCCCTCTTCTCCGTGGTTGCGCGAAACGGTGGCAGCTCCTCCATTAATGACTCCAAGACTTTTGATCTTCCTATCTTCCTTTAAATTGCACGAAATCTGCAGCATTTCTCCAAATCACAATGTATTTCTCTTCTTCCTCTCTTCATCTCTTGATTCTGCAACTTCCTAATCCTAGAAAACGAAGCGATGGTTCTTCATCTTCCATTTTCTGCTCGTTCGAAGAAATGGTGATTCTACGTTATTTTAATCGTTTTTCCCAGTTTATCATATTCGGTTCGTCAAAAAATGTAAGTATATATTGTTTTTTCTGTGTTTTGCCAGACCAATCCACTTAGCATATGCGGTTTTTGCGAAGTCTTCGGAGAGAAATTTATCGATTTAACTTCGTGAAACGATGATTACGTGAAGTTTGCGAGGTAATTCGATAATTTTCTCTCACAGACTCCGCGAAATCATCGTTTCGCGAAGTCAGAGCGTCACATTTCTCCTCGCAGACTCCGCGAAATCATTGTTTCGCGAAGTTAGAGTGTCACATTCCTCCTCGCGGACGTTGCGAAATCATTGTTTCGCTAAGTAAAATCACCATCTTCCTTGCACATTTATGTTCGCATACTTAGCGAATCATCGTTTCACGAAGCTAAATCTTCCTTTTTTCTGACTAACACGATTAAATTTTTCTGAAGGTGGTTGAATACATAATATTCATTCCTGGAAGTCGGCGTGTTAGGGTTCCATGAGAGACATCCATTGAAAAAGGCCTGAACTTCCAACCATCGGTTGTGAATAGGAGTCTACACCGTGGGACACGTCCATCCCTCAGTGGTTAATAAGAGCCTATGTGTCATGAGACATCCATCCATCAATGGTGAATAAGAGCCTATGTATAATGAAGTTTATTGTGGCAATCTTGTTGTAAAATTTGATGATGTTATGATTTTAATGTTAGAATCCGTTGTTGTTTGGCATTTTTTGTTATATACCACTTCGCGAATTAGCTTCAAAACACATATAGGCTTCGCATATGCTAATTAAATTCATCAAGTAACCCCAAACATTAGCTTCACAGGCTTCGCATATGCTAATTAAACACATCAAGTAACCCCAAACATTATCTTCGCAGGCTTCGCATAAGATAGAATCTGCGAAGTCAGACGGGAGGTAGACAGACGCGCGTAAATATTGAGGGTATTATGGAAAAGTCACATAAAATCAGTCTAGATATGTAGTAGGTTGAGTAAATGGGTTAAATATGTAAATGGGCCTCCCATTTGACCTATTTTTGTAATTAAATATAAACTCAGTGAGTTAATTAACTACTCCGACCCTTAATTTATCGGAAACAAGAGAGCCTAATTCTAAAGGACAGAGGCTCCGGAAACCATCCATAGTAGAGGTGGTTCCGACGGCCGGGGGATAGGCCCCTCCAAATAGGGCTGTAAATGAGCCGAGCCGAGCCGAGCTTTGGCCTGTTCAAGCTCTGTTCGCTATAAAATTAATGAGCTCGAGCCCGAGCTGAGCTTGCTATAAAATTAACGAGCCGAGCTCGATCCGAGTTTTAGCTTGCTCAACGAGCTTGAGCTGGGCTTCGAGCTTGTTTCGAGCCCAAAATCCTCTTTGGACTTTGTTCATTAAGAAAATTATCTAACCATGAATTGTTTGTAAGTAAATCGTTAATTATATTTGTGAAGTTTTCTCGCAAATAACTCTTTAATTGTGTACATAAACAAGCTAACAAGCAAAGTTCGTGAATAAATAAATAAGATGCTTACAAATAGTTCGTCTATTACTCATTTATTATGTTTGTGAACGAACTCATCTAATAACAAATAAAATAATATTAAGTTTAGATATTTGTGAACTAACACAAAACTATAAAGTTTTCTACAAAACTAAAATTTGTTCATAAATGTTCTAATCGAGCCTGCTCGCGAGCTTTCGAGCCGAGCTTTGGCATGTTCAAGCTCGGCTCGTTTACGAACCGAGCCAGTAAATCGTGTTCACGAGCGGTTCGTTTACAAATCGAGCCGAGTCGAGCCGAGCTTTTATCGAGCCGATCACCGAGCTGCTCATGAGCGGCTCTGCTCATTTACAGCCCTACCTCCAGACCCCCTTGTCTCTACTCCTGAACACGTTATCTTTATACAAGATTACGCATCATCATTTTCTAACTAACTCAATAACAAACTAACTGATCTTTCCCACTCATTTTCTTCATTTAACACATGTTAATAACTGATACAACATTATTTGAGTGGACCTTAGATGAATGGGTTGTAAATAGGCTTTAGCCGCATTCCGAAGCTAACATTTAGGGCCCATAATCAATAAGGCCCAAAAACATACTTCCCTTCGACTGGATTCACATTCGGCCACAAGGTATCAAAAGAGGTCGCTTCGGGAGTTTGCCTAGAATGACACGTAGACCAATGATCACCCTAGATTCTAAAGGCACGCTCCCCAAGTTCATATTTACTGTGGAATGGAAATGTAGGGTCTGCAAACCAATTAAACATCGCCACATGTCTAGATACACACTATTTTACCTATAAATAACTTGAGGATCAACAATAAAACTAGCATGTCAACCCTTATTTGCTTGTCCCCAAAAAGGTTATTGTCGCTAACAGAACGACTCTGCTCTCGACAACTCGACGCAAACGAGGCCCTGCACTTGCTTGGTGGGATGATAAATGGACTAGACTGGCTTACAGGTACATAACTTCGTAACTCATTTTCTTAGTTCATTAACTTCGTAACTCATTTTCTTAGTTCATTGCTCTAAAGTTTGTCTAATATTTCCTCAAATATTAACTGACTTTAGCATCAGAGAGGTTCGTTGAAACTTCGACTGTTGACATCTCAGATAACCAGAGTATCAATTTCTACTAACGGAATACATCTTCAGTTTGTTCATTATCTGATGTCTTTCACACACTTTCATTCTATTTCACATGTCTGTTATCGTTCAAATAGTTTTAGAATACAAAGAGAGAAAGAAGAGGAGAAACCGCTGAGGGATTCTAAAAGTTATGAAGGGAAGAACCACAACGGAGACAGGGGATGAAGATGATGAGATTGGTTGGTAAGTAAACGGTTAATCTAGTATATAATTAATTTTAAGAGAGAATAATCAACAGAAAGAAAAATGTTTCACCTTAGTAATATATTAATCTTTTCTATTTAGTTTTTCAGCAACTAATCGTTTCATTTTAGTTTGACGCATGCTGATGTTGATCTGTCTGGAAAACTTTCCTAGTTCAATGTTATAGAGTATAATAGATTGATATATCCAATAAATATACATATAGACAAATTTATAAAATTGAGAAATGTATTAGTCCTGGAAAGTCAAAATAATACATTAATCAAACCGACTTATCTGCTGCAGGATTTCAACTAAAGCCCAATTGGCAATGCAAACGCATTCGACCCAAATCTTGCAGAAGAAAACCTAACTGAGTTACCATAACTAGTAACTCGGTCCCCAAACCGAGCCGACTCACTTCCTCCATCTCTTCCGCCCATTACTTTTCCTTCTCCACTGTAAACCCTAATCTTATTCTTCATTTCACTAATCAACTTCCACACACCTTCAATCAACTCTTTTTTTCCTGTGGTTAAAGCTAAAAGCCTCTCTTTGCAATCTTCTAGCCTTTTCAATACACAAACCAACTCAACCGAGTCACTAAAGCTCAAGCAACTCAGTCTCTGCCTGAACTCGCCCACTCGTGTAGCGATTTCGTTTGTGGATGATAAATAATCCTCCCCCACTAAAAAAATGATCTGCTTCAGCAATTCATTTCCTTGCATATGCAAAATTTCAGGTCTTTTGCAGATATCTTCCATCAATTTGGATAAAGAATCAATCTCCTTCATTAGATCCGAGTTTGTTAATGCTGAAACTTTGTCTTCTTCTTCTTCTTCCCCTTTCTCTGCTGTGTTTGATCTTGAGCAAAGAAAAAATCCCAGAACCCTCGAAGTCGATATCAGTTGTTCCAGATATCGAGCATACCTGCAATTTCCCAGAAACAATTGGGGAAAAATAAAGATTTTATTTTTACTATCAATTTAACTTTAACTGAACAAACAAAAACTTACCATCTAACCCATGAAGAGAGCTCCCAAGTTATGGGAGTTTTGTTATCTTTAAAACTAGATAATTTAAGGTAGTTTCTGCCGCCGGTGGAAGGGTAGACGGAAAGCTGATCTTGGAGGATGAAAGTGCCGTGCTTGATGATATGATGGACGATAACAAGGCACTTGATAGCGACGGAGGAGTTGTGGGTAGAGTGGAGGCGGTCCATAAGAGCATGGATGGCGGCGGAAGCGGTGGCGCGTGAGCTGTGGCCATAAGAGAGGAAAGTGGTGATGAACTTGGGGTGAGGAGGAGAAAAGGGGTGATGGGTTGTGGATCGAAGGAGAGATAAGTGAAGAGATAAGGTTTTGGGTTTAGAAACAATGGCTGCTTTGCTTTGAGAAGCTTTGTCTTTCACAATTCCAATTAGGTCTCTAAGGTTAGGAGGAGTGAGTGTGAGTCTCATCTCATGGAGATGGATAAAGATTGAACAAAGAGTGGGATTAGAAATTTGATGGATCTACGTTATTGATTATAATTTGACACAATTGGTTGGGTGGGTTTCATTAATATTTGATTAATTAGGTTGCCTTAATAATATAATTCTTTTTGGCTATTTTATTTTAAGGGATAATTACTAATCTAACCCAATGAAGAACCCCACTTTACATATCTAACCCACCTTCCTTTCATTTTACCAAATTAGACAAATAAACCCATTTTGGACAAAACTACCCTTATTTTAGTTTGAAGGTTCATATCCTACCTCCCGCTCCTTCCACTTCCACTTCCTCACCTGACCTTTCCCATTCAACTTCATTGTGGTTCATCTTCTTCATTTTCAGTTCGTTTCAACTGCATTTTACGTTTTGAACTCATCACTATATATAATCCGGGTTGTTCTTCTCTACATTTTCATTTTCATTTTCTCCTACCTCGACATTTTCATCTCTGGTTTCTTTCTTCCCTGCGAAGCGCGACTGTGATGGCAAGAAAACGGAAGGCGACGGCGACGGCGGCGGCGGCAAGCGAAGAGGAAGGACGGACAAAGCATAAGGTAAGCATGCATCATCTTCTTCCCTGTTACCGCCATTAATGGATTAAATGCGCTCGAATGCGCTCGTATGTTAACTGTATGTAGATATGGTCGCATTTGTTACCTAAATGCGCTCAAATGCGACAAGGTATAATAGGCGAACATAGTGTCGCATTTGTTACCTAAATGCGACACATGCGACGAGCCATTCCATTAAACTGTCGCATTTATTACCTAAATGCGCTCAAATGCGACATTATACACCATGAAACATTGTCGCATTTGAGCGCATTCACAGACGAATGCGACATGATTGTAAGCCTTATACATAGAATATGTCAGTTTTGTTAGAGAATTTAATGTGTGTATGTTTAAAATTGTTAAAGCATGATCCCAGTGAATCTAAAAAGAGAAAACATAGTTCCATTTTCAAATATCCCAAGGCGGTTAATTCGGATGCTCAAGTAACAGTCAGGTTTAATATGGATTCTGGGGTCATGATAAAGAAGTATTTGAGTGAAAAGCAGCTAGAAATGTATAGGAAAACATGTTTTGGTCAATATTTGGATATGAAAGTTGCTAGTTTCTCTGCTGGAATAGTGCATCATGTCCTATCACGGGAGATTAAACATAAAGAAAGTAAACACAGGGAGATGTGGTTCAGGGTGAGGGGAGTTGATATGCGGTTTGGAGATTGGGAGTTTGGCCTGATAAGTGGTTTAAGGTTTGGGGTAAACATTGGGGAATTCATGGAAAGAATGTATGAATTAGAGATGCCGCATAGGTTGCGAAATAAGTACTTCAAGAAATACGAGACAATAACGACAATTCACTTCTTTGAAGTTTTGAAAAGTGTACAATGGAAGAAGAAGGATGCGATCGACCGATTTAACCAAGATGCTGTGATGATTGCCATGTTGTACTTTGTGCATGGCAATGTATTGGATAATGCTAACGAGAGGCATGCAAAGGATTGGGTTTTGGATCTTGCAGATTATCCAAGCCTGTTTAATGAGTTTCCATGGGGGACGTTGGCTTGGGAGGAGACGTATAGGTTCTTGGACTGGGCCATTAGCAAAAGACTGAAGCAATTAGAGGCAAATGCAGCGGGAAATAGGAAACGTGTGCCATATCAACTTATTGGATTTGCACACGTATTCCAGGTATGATTTGTGTATAATTTGTGTATGATTTGTCTATATATGTTTAGTGTTTGAATGCGCCCAATTTCCATCTGTGTCGCATTTATAATGGAATGCGCTCAAATGCGACATGATTGAGTTATAACCGTGTCGCAGTCGAGCGCATTGAAAATGGAATGCGACATGATTAGGTTATAAACCGTGTCGCATTCGAGCGCATTGAAATTGGAATGCGACATGATTAGGTTATAACCATGTCGCATTCGAGCGCATTCAAATGGAATGCGACAATGTTATAATTCTTATCAATGGATACCTCTTATTTGCAGACTTGGATTATTGAGTTGTGGAATGTGACTCATGCATATTACACAATGAGAAGTGGCAGCCCACTTCCACGCTTGTTTAGATGGTCCCAGAGAATAGTCCCCTCAAACAAAGCAATCAAAGAAACGTTTTCTGTAAGTGGAATGAGATTCGTGTGTTTCTCTTTACTTTGTATTTGTTTACCAATACATTGCTATTTTTTTTTCAATGTAAGGTTGCTGATCCTCCAGACGCGTGTCTTGTGGTTGAGGATAGAGAGAAAGAGTTCGATTGGTACACGTATTTGGTGGACCATGTTGAAGGACGGGAAGTTGATATAAATGCTATATTTGCCCCAATAATGAAAGGTAAGGAGAAGGTTGAAGCTGAGGAAGAGGAAGGTGATGGGGAGGAGGAAAGTGATGAGGAGGAAGGTGATGAGGAGGAAGGTGATGAAGAGGAGGGTGATGATGGAGGTGATGGAGGTGATGATGAAGAGGGTGGTGAGGAAGGGGATGAAGTTGATAGATATATCATTGCATCACGGTCACAAACGACCGAGATAAAACAACTTCAAAAAGTTCTAACGGATGTGCTTGAGAGGCATCATACGTGGTGCAAGGGACAATTTAGTAAGGTCGACAGTAGGTTAGACAACCTAGATGAACGGGTATCATTGATTGAGGGAGATATAAAAGAATTAAAGGCGATGGGTCGACCCAATGCTAATGTGGAGAATGAGGAGGCTGGGGCCAGTAAAATTCGGGAGGAGCCAGTGGTCGAAGAGGGGCGGATGAAAGATGGAAAGGAACAAGAGGCAGGTATGGTTCAAGAGGAGCCGATGAAAGATGGAAAGGAACAAGAGGCAGATATGGTTCAAGATGAGGAGGTTCAGAATGTTATTGTGGTACCAGACGATTCTGTGCAGGAGGAAGTTGCGCAATTAGATGAGATTGTCCATCTTGATGATTCTGTGCCTGAGGAAGTGACACCAAAGTTGCAGCAAGAGGTATAAGTTGGTTGAATTTATACATATCGTATCTCTGTGTCGCATTCTGTAGTGGAATGCGCTCTAATGCGACAAGATTTTGCACTATGGCTTGTCGCATTAGAGCGCATTCATCTCCAATGCGACAAGATGTTGCACTATGGCTTGTCGCATTAGAGCACATTCATCTCCAATGCGACAAGATGTTGCACTATGGCTTGTCGCATTAGAGCACATTCATCTCCAATGCGACAAGATGTTGCACTATGGCTTGTCGCATTAGAGCGCATTCATCTCCAATGCGACAAGATGTTGCACTATGGCTTGTCGCATTAGAGCGCATTCATCTCCAATGCGACAAGATGTTGAATTACAGCTTTCACGTATGAATTATTCATTACCATGTTTTTGTAGGTGGTTGATCCAAAAGAAGATAAAGGTCGAGGGACCGGAAAAGATGAAGTTAAGGAAAATACTCGAGGAGGTATAGTTCCAACCCGAGGTGGAGGCACAGTTAGAGGTAAAGGAGCAGGACGTGGAAAAGGAGCAGGACGTGGAACAAAAGTAGTACGTGGAAAAGGTAAACGGGTTGCTAAGGTTAGCAAGTATTTGAATTCGCCGTGGACCGATCCATTAAAGTACACCGATCCAGTAGCATTATATGGTGGCCATATCAAGTCCGGATTTGAGGAAAGACCAGTCATTTGTAATGTTGATGATCAGCGCCACCGAATAGATGCATGTTTGATAGAAGAGCTGGAATCGTGGATCAACGGGCCTGAATCAACTCAGGGAATACGTTTGAAAGGTTTAGAAATATACAGTTTGGATGCAAAAATTTTCAATACACTTCGGGATGTGGGGACGTATATCTGGAATGAGGTAACCTTAATCTTATATCATATTCATTTGTAAGTATGTGACTTTTACTGTATTAAATGTTTGCATAATCTTATTGTAGCATATCAATGGTTGGCTGTATTTACTTAGACGACAGTCAGTACAAACTGATGTGGCTGCAGAATGGACCACTGTTGATACTGACTTTGTTGGATGTATGTGCCAAGCCATGTTTGTGAAGGGGTTCGATGAACCGGGGTGGGATAGTGAAGACTATTTCGTACGAAGAGTAAAAGGTGATGCAGATAATTTTGTACGCCCTTGGCACACAGTGAAGAGAGTGTTTATTCCGATAAATTACAAGCAAGAGCACTGGATCCTAGGAGTGTTTGAGTTGGGGAATATGCACTTATATATATATGACAGTCTTGTATCAAACATGTCGGAGCAACCTTTGGATGCGGTTCTCCAAACACCCTTGCAAGTCATTGTTAGAGTAATGGAATTGAGTGGCTATTTCGTAGATGGACGGGAAAATGTGCGACGGATGATCACTTGGAGCAGAGTTACAGGGGTGCCACAACAAATGTCCGGCTCAAATGACTGTGGCGTTTGGACTTGCATAAACGCACAATTCTTAAGTGGATTACATGATCTCCCGCATGACGACTCTTATGTATATCCATACAATTCTACGGATGGCGCTTTCTTTCGTTTACGACTTACGGTTGAGTTGTTTCATGGACGTTTGTTAGACTTCAAATGATATTGTACTCTGATTCATGATGTTGTTATATATGTAATATTTATGCACAATTTGTTATAAACCCTGTCGCATTTGAAAGGAATGCGCTCAAATGCGACGTCAAGTATTCACAATGAATTTCCTGAGTCGCATTTGAGCGCATTCAACACACAAATGCGACTAGGATTCTTCTAAACCCTGTCGCATTTGAATGGAATGCGCTCAAATGCGACGCGAAGTATTCACAATGAATTTCCTGAGTCGCATTTGAGCGCATTCAACGCACAAATGCGACTAGGATTCTTATAAACCCTGTTGCATTTGAGTGGAATGCGCTCAAATGCGACGTGAAGTATTCACAATTTGTACAAGATAACAAGATAAAGTATTATACAATATAAATTTGTTTGTCCCCAATAGAATCATACAAGCACATGATAAAGACAAATGATCATAAATGCTTCGAGGTAGTAGTGTTAGAACAACTTGCTGAACTTGAGATTACACTAGGAAGCCGACTAGTGTTTGGAAGCATGGATGGACAATTCAAACGATTATGACCGATGCTTCCGCATCTGCTACACCTTGTGCGAATTACATCTTCACCCACAGGAAAGATCATTTTGTTCGCATCAACACCAACTGCAATGTATAATATGCCGGGATATTTACCTTTTAGAAACGTTCCATCAACGGCAATGACAGGTCGAATATGTAGTTTAAAACCTCTCAATGATGCACCCATAGCCATAAAGAAAAATCTAAATTGATCATCATCATCTGTCTCGATATGTGTCACGGTACCCGGATTTGTACTTTTCAACATCTCACAGTAGTCCGGCAACAACATGAACGATTCCTCCGGGGAACCACTTTGTGCTTCCAATGCCCAGTGTCTTGCTCTCCAAGCTTGCATATAAGAAAGATTGACGGAAAAATCTCGTTCAAAATCAAAAACAATATCCTTTGGTCGATGCACCCGATTTTCCAAATCAAACCTGCTTCGGAGTAGTATCCCTGCAACACGTTTCCCCGCTTGCCTATGGTGCGGACATATCTGATCTCTCCCACAAGCATGCATGTCCATACCATCTATTCTTGAAAGCTTGAACAAATTGGAACCTGGAATGACGATCCCTCTAGCCCTCCAATTGCATTTGCCCACATCCTTACATTTCACCTCAAACAAAGACTTGTTTGATTTGTAAACCTTCCATTCAAACTTATTTTTAATTGCATATTTTCCAAGTGAATCTTGCAATTCAACTTTGTTTGAAAATATATCATTGACCCTCAAAGCAGTACCTCTGTTTGATTGTTTAGGTGCAATCATATTCACGGGCGCATCGCATGGCTTTGGACACCATCGAAATGGATCAGTCATCCTTTTCATTCTATCTTCATCGCCATCCTCATATGGGATACGTTGGACGCATTTAGATTGCTTAACTGTTTCGTGAACACTTTTAACAGGAATTTCATTCTGAGTGGTATCTTCATTCTCCACATTATCACCATTATCGTAACAATAATCATTATCATAATGCTCATCATAATGATCGTGATTATCATTATTCATATAATCATCGATGCCATTTCCACACTCGTTGTCATCCTTACCATGTATAGGAGCATCCAGTTCGATGGTGGGATCATTACTTACTACTTCCGTTGGTTTGCTTTGACCAATATGTCCATCCTTGTTAGGTCGCAATGTTGAAGCTTGTATTGTTCGCATGTTTAGAGTAGCATACAATGGAATCAAATCGGTCGGATTCATTCGGCAGTACTCTATGAATCCCATGACATCTCCATCGTCATCAATATCTGCTATCCCACCACGCAGTTTATTTGGACCATATGTCGCCTGCATTGACATTTGGAGATCATACGAGGTTGAGTCAACGCGGAGTGCACCATAAACTTTCTCTTTCAACTTTTGCAAGTCAATATCTATTGGCAAAACCAACAACTTCGCTTTACCACCCACGTATGTCATCACTTTTCCTTCTGTAGTCCACTGTCCGTTCCAAGATAAAAAAAAACACGTACACCTCTCTTTGGTTGACATACTTCTACATTTAGTAAAATGGACACGTGATCAAAACATAATAAAGCCAATTCATATGTAAATGAAGCTCAAATGTGACATGATACACCAAAATGCGACTCAAATGCGACAAGCTATACCAAAATGCGACTGCCAAATGCGACCGCAAATGCGACATGGATATGAATGCGACAAGCTATATATTAGTCCTTGTCGCATTTTATTATCTGTGTCGCATTTGACCACCGAATGCGACAGATCGGGAGACAATGGCGGAATCGGAAAATGTCAAGATTCAAACAAATGTATTCGAAAACCAACTGTGTATTTCTAGTAATATGTATGAAAAATGAGGGAATGATACTTACATGAACTTGAATGGGGTATGGATATCTTTAGATCTTGGGTTGAGTTGATAAATTTTTCTGTGAGAATGTGAAAGTAAATGAAAGGGAAAGAGGAGATGGTTGTTATATGAGAATAAGGGTAGTTTTGTCCAAAATGGGTTTATTTGTCTAATTTGGTAAAATGAAAGGAAGGTGGGTTAGATATGTAAAGTGGGGTTCTTCATTGGGCTAGATTAGTAATTATCCCTTATTTTAAATTGATAATAGAAAGGAGGAGTATAATGAAAAGCAAAATTAGTACAAGATATTCTTGATTTCTGAAGTTAAATTTTGAGGAATATGATTAAAAGTCAATTTAAGACTCTTACTTTACAATTTGGATAGAAAAACTTGGATAGAAATTTTTAACTTATAAATAGATATTGATCTATTTTGTTATTGCGCATATCGCCAAATAAATAGAAAAAATAAAAATTAATGACGATTGTCTATTAATTGTTTTACTTTTTTATTTTCAGCAAATGTGATTCTCTTTTTCTATACAAAGGGTCTGTTTGTTTTACCTATTGTTTATTGTTTGTTGTTGCTGCTGCTGCTTGTTGTTACTGTTTGCTGTTAAAAAATCTACTTTTTCAAAAAGCACATATTCTCTGCTTTTGTAAAAGACTGTTTTTCAAGTATAAAAAGCAAACAAGAGATCACTAACCAAACATCTAATACTGTTTTTCAAGTATAAAAAGTAAACATGAATGTCACTAACCAAACAGCTAAAACTCTCCATTTCGAACTGAAAAGATAAACAGGAGCACGAAAATGAGCACTCAAACACCCTCAAAGTATGTAGCACTATATTTCTATTGTTTATATATATATATATAAAAAAAAAGTTTCCGGTTGCTATTTTTTCCCCTTATTATGTTGACACTCCATTTTTCTTTTAATTTTATTATTATTCTAGTATATTAGTGTTTTAACAATTTTCTTTGTAAAAAACAAAGTAAGCATAGTCTAACCTATTTCTTATAGACTTAGACATTAAATTATTACTACCATTTTACACAAAGTTTTTATATTTAATTTTATTCATAATTTTATATGGTGTAAAAATATATTATATATTTATTTCAAACCAAGTTTAAATAAAGGCCCAATTCATTTTTTTAGACTCATTCGATTCTAAGAAACTCACAAATGGCGGAAACTGTCCCACAGTCCAGTCTAGTGAAAGAACATACTTTCACACTTTTTACAGCTTATAAATAAGTAATATGCAGATTAATATATATGATTAGCAACTATGCATCCTAACATTACTTATATTGTTAATCAGCTGTCAACAGGGCCTCTCAGACCGGTTTTCACTCGAGGATTGATCCTCGCCATGACATCTACTACACTGTTTGAGCTATGGCTCAATTAGAACATTCAATAAGCTCGGCAGTGTCAATCATGAGTATTGGAGTCCCCGCCTAGAGTAGGTCCATAAAAGTTACAAAGATTCATTACAAAACACATGCGAATTCGGAAAATCGGGTACATTTGACTTGTTGGCTCGAGCAGGACTACGTATACGCAGTCGCTCGAGGACATGTGATCACATATACGCGTCACGCAACCAATCGAATACAAAGTCCCGATTGGGCAGTGGATGCGCTCCCATCGGACATCATATACACCGTCATAATCGCATCCTATGCTCGAGACTATAAGATCGCATATATGTGGTCTCGATTGGTCCAAGGACTAACCTTATAGGACGACATATACATCATCTCGTAGAGAATCAAGACCACATATATGCCATCCTATATAGAACCGAGATCGCGTATACGTGGTCCCGAGGGCCAAATAGCGTTCGGAATAGGCTTTTCGAAGCCCATGAGCTTCAGCGGGGAGTAACTCTAAAATCGGAAGTCTGATTCAAGCACGATTAGTCTTGTTGTAACCATTACGAGACGCTCTACGACTATGAGGTGGGGCTAAACCCTAAAATTGATCAATGTATTGATAAAAACTTTATTCCATCTCGAACTTTCCTAGATCATAACTTACTCGTTTGCGGATCCAAATCTAGCCTAGTCATATGCATTGGAATGTTAATCCTGAGTTCTACTCATTTCGTAGATTTTCAATACCTAATTGACATTCGATTAAATGGTGAATATTCAAATTCAACTATGATTAACTAGCCTTTAGACATCTAAGACTTTTCTTTCCCAAAACATAGAAAATAAAAATAAAATAAAAAACCTAGAAGAATACGAATACCTAAAGAACGTTTACTGCATTATGCTAATTAACAGTGTGTTTATTTACCTACTTTTTACCTCATGTTTTGATTGGAATGTTAGGAACCCGCACGGTCCAGGATGGCAATCAACAAGGTTTTGCATTCATGGCTTCCACATCAGGAACCAAGCCGCCAACACATGAAAACAGCCCCGCTCCCCCTAGCTTGCTCTTCTCCGTATCAAGAAACCCTTTCGGTGTCTTAGTAAACAGCAACTCGAAAAGCAATCCTATTTTTGATCGCCCCTATAAAGACAAAGAGAACCTTGTGAATACTGTCTCGACCCCTAACAGACACAAGCGCAACCGATAAGGCACAGCCTCTCGCATTCCCCTAGGTCCTCAGGATATGAATATAGTAATGATGGAGCAAGGAACCTCAGGGATCCCCCGTCAGAAAAGCTTCCTTTGTTTGTTGATTTTGTTCGTCTTACTCATGATTTTATCTTGGAACTGCTTTGGAGCCGGTGGTAATGAATTTCACCGGGTTCTCCGTCACTTGCTTTTTGTCTATAAACTCGACTTCCCTCTCACAGGGTCGATGATCTCCGTCGAAAGCTTCATTTCTTGGATGCTCTTCTCGTGGACACAGAGGGTTTCCGGGGTGGTATATGGTTGTTTTGGAATGCTTCTACAGTCACAATCTCGGTTATTGATCGAAATAGTCAGTTCTTACACACGCATATTGACTTTGTGGGGGACTCTCCTAGGAAACCTCCATTTCTGGCCACTTTTGTTTATGTTAGACCCCAAATGTCTTGTAAACGTGACTTTATATCTGCTCTCTTTACTCTACAATCTCAGATTTCATCCCCATAGGTCATCTTGGGAGATTTCAACTGCATAAAAAATGCTACTGAAAAACAGGGAGGTGTTCAAGGAGTCATTGACCACTTCTCCATGTTCTCCCAATGGATCAACGACATGGCACTCATAGACTTGGGATTCTCTAGACCTGCTTTCACATGGTATAGAGGGTTGACGCACAAAACCCGAATTGCCTGCAGATTGGACCGTGCACTTTGCAATATTCAATTTTGAGCTCTGTTCTCGGAAGCAAGCATAAGGCATCTCCCACGTAATTGACCCGATCACACACCAATTTTCTTTGAACTCCACCTCACGCGACAACCTCTTGGGGGATGAACCTTCCGCTTTGAAACGGCTTGGTTGTAACACACCTCCTTTTCTTCGTTTTTCAACACAGCCTGGCAAGGATCAAGGAACATCTTAGAGGCAATTCGAGAGGTCACTCCTGAGCTTCGGCAGTGGAACAACTTGGTTTTTGGTAACATACAGTACCGTAAAAAATGTCTTCTCAAAAGATTGGAGGGAATGCAGAGGTGCCTGGCTACTCAGTGTACTCGTGGTATGCTTCGACTTGAAAGACGTATCCAGTTCAACCTAAATAGCATCCTCCTTCAGGAAGAAACCCTATGGTTTTCAAAATCCAGAGTCAACTGGCTCAAATTCAGCGATAAGAACACCACATTCTTCCACGCCTCAACCCTCGTTCAAAGAAGGCACAATAAAATTGATGGCTTGCGCGACAGTAATGGTGTTTGTCTATAGGAACCCGAGATGATAAAGAATCATGTTACAGACTACTACAAGCACCTTTCCAGAGAAGAGATTGAATTACGCCCCCCTTTTTAACACACTGCAATTTCCCTGTTCTACCTCAGTGTGAACAGTCCTGCCTCCAAGCCGCTCTCTCCGGCGCTAAAGTTCGCACAACTCTTTTTGACATGAGTCTGTTCAAGGCTCCATGCCCCAATGGTTTTCATGCTGGTGTTTTTCACCGTCTCTAGCCGGTGATGGGCCAGCAGGTTGTGTCTGTAGTAACTCAGGCTTTTAGTTCATGAGTGGTTCCCCCGAAATGGAACCGTATCTATCTCAATGTTATTCCTAAAGTGGCCAATCCGTAGTCGATTTCCCAATTTCGACCGATCAGCATGTGTAACATTTTGTACAAAACCCTCACCAAATGAATTGTTAACAGGTTGAAACCGCTCCTCCGAAGCACCGTCAGTTCCACTCAGAGTAGCTTTATGCCTGGTCATCAAATTATAGACAACATCATTTTAATCCAGGAAACAATTCACTCCTTCACGAAGAAAAGGGGGCGCAGAGGCTACATGGTGATGAAGCTAGACCTTGAGAAAGCTTTTGATCGGATCTCCTGGTCTTTCTTAAGGAAAAATCTGACAGACTTAGGATTGGGTACTACTTTGGTTGATCTAATCATGTCTTTTGTCACAGGGTCCAGCATGCAAACTCTTTGGAATGGTGAACAGCTGAGATCCTTTACTCCATCTCGCGGCCTCCGGCAAGGCGATTCGCTCTCTCTTTACCTCTTTGTTCTTTGTTTAGAACGATTTGGTCACATGATCACGGATGCTATCATGCAAAGGGAATGGAAAACAGTTAAATTATCACGTGGTGGCCCACCTCTCTGTTGAAACACATTTCCATAATGATTTTGATTTGACAAAATTATTTAAATTAGAATTAAATTCCTAAGCTAAAATATTCCAACACATTAAATTTAAATGCTTTGTTTTAATTGTTACTAATGTGTTTGTTCAAGTGTTGTTTGAGTATTTAATTCACAAGTGTTGAAAGACATTAAGACCAAGGCCCAAAGCCAATTAAGCAAAGTCAAAGCCCAAGCAAACAAATCCAAAGCTTATGGATCAACTCAGCCCAACAAGAAGAATGATCCAGAAGGCTTGCTAATTACTTCACAACGAAGCCACTGAGTTGAACGGACAAAAAGACAAGGCAGAAGTTGACTTGGCAAACTTGGAGACAAAGGCTACCCAAATGAGGAAAGCTTCAGTTGAGCCAGAACTGTTGTCGTCTCGCTGTCCAAGAATCTTTACTATAAATGGAGAGACAACCTGACGCATACTGACCAAAAGCTTCTGAAGAACTGATCAAGACAGAAAAGACTATGTTCTCATTGGCCGAAGACACTGAGCACTAAGGAGTGAAAGGGACAATAGAGCTCTTTCCCTCCAACGGTTATTTTGAATTTCGAAATGACCGAAGGCTCAAAGTGTCACTATAAATAGGCCTTTCATTTGCTTCATTGCATGCAGATCTTCACCAAGTCGAAACATTGACCAAATTCCTACTTGAAGTTCTGTGCCTAAATCAAAGCAAAGAAATCTTACACCCATTTGTATTCTTGTGTAAAAGATTAGATTTAGATCATTCAAAGTGTTCTGTGTATTTAGAACCAAAACCTTTATCAATTCTAAGATTGTTAGGAGACACTGAGTTGCTCGATTTTAGCACTTAGTGGTAGAATAGTGTTGAGTATAGGATATAGAGGAAGGTACTCTGTATACTCGCTGACTATTGTGAGGGGTTTCTGCTCTACCCAAAAGAGCTCAGTAATGGATTAAAGCTCGGAAGGATTCCGGGGACTGGATGTAGGCAGGAGGCCGAGCCAGGATAAAACTACTAAGTAACATTCTCTAACCTCCAACTCCTTATCTGCTTGCTTTTTATTTTGCCCAGTAAAACGCTTAACTGATATATATTGAGTTGTGTGATTTGGTGCTGAGCTCAAGAATAGACTGTCTAATGCTATCTCCGGACTCGATGTTAGAAGCAGCCTTAGTCCTCGATTAACTAAAGCTACCTCTGACCTCACTCAACTTTACTGTACCAACCACTAAGTAAAAAATCTTAAGTGTTTTAAGAAAGCTTCCATCCTTTAAGAGAAAAAATTTAAACAGTTCCTTACCCCCCCCCCCCCCCCCCGTGGGAACTAATTCTCACATTATAAGGGACCAACCACTCAAGCCTGCCTAATAAGGGAAATTCTCTGTAACTTCTCTGACTGTTCTGGATAGAAAGTCAGCTTGCCTAAATCCAAGGTTCTCTTCTATGACAACGTCCTGAATCATGTTGGTAATGACATTTGCCACATCCTCGGAGTCCCCTCCACTTTAAATTTAGGTAGATTTATGGGAATGCCCATAATACATCACAGAGCAACCAATAAGACCTACGACTACATCCTTGATCGAGTACAGACATACCTGGCGGGATGGAAATCAAAATGCCTCAACTTTGCGAGTGGACTAACCCTGGAAAAATCAGCTATATCAATAATTACTACCTATGCAATGCAAACAACCCTACTCCCGTGAGGTATTTGTGATATGCTTGATAAATGCAGTATGGGCTCTATAGGAGACACTCGATGAATCCACTTGCTCAACTCGGATATTGTTTGCAGAAGGAGGTGTGACGGAGGGATTGGCATCAGACAAATGAGAGATTTTAATCTAGCAATGCTTGCATGGCTTAGCTAGACGATCATTGCTGGTAGTGACTGTTGGTCCCGTGTAACGTGATAGTATTAGTTCCAAGGGGGGGGTTAGGAACTATTATAATCTTTTTAATAATTATTGCTTACTTGAATATGTAAAACCTTAATCTCAGTTGTTAGGTCAGCACCGCTAAGTAGAATTGAGACAGTTTTAGTCAGCTGATGACTAGAGCTGTTTCTATCGTGAGTTGGGAAGTAACACTTAAGTCAGTTTCCAACTCAACACTCAGATTACACAGCACAGCTTTCAGATTTACTCTACACAGAATATACAGATTATTGTTTTGTTGAGTAGTATTAAGCAAGCAATAAATATATATATATATATATATATATATCAGAGGATAAAGGGTTAGAAGTTACTCAGCATAATTATCCTGGTTCGGCCTCTCTGCCTACGTCCAGTCCCCGGAAATCCTTCCGAGCTTTTTGAATCCTCTACTGAGCTCTTTAAAGGTAGAGCACAAACCGTTTACAATAGCAACTGAGTATGCAAGAGTACCGTTCTCTATTCGTCTACTCAATCCTATCTCTACCACTGAGTACTATAACCGAGTACTCAGCCTTTCTCTACCACTGAGTACTATAACCGAGTACTCAGCCTCTCTTTTCTAACCTTTTACGAATGATAAGAAATTGTTCTTAATACAACAAAGAACACTTTATATGAATAAATCACTCTAGACTTTTACACAAAAAATAGGAGTTGGTGTAAGAGCTTGCTTTTTCTTTTCAGACAGCTTCTATTTTGGATTTTTCAAATGAGTGGACTTGATGAAGATTTTGCTTGTCTGTCTTGTATGTATTCCAATAATGAATTGATCTTTTTATAGTGATCTTTGAGTTGCCAATAATTTGAATCCTGACATAGCCGTTGTGGGGAAACGATCTCCTTTCATCATCACTTGGTCAGCACTCAGTGCTGCATGCCAATCCTGTCTTCTGTCTTTGTCAGACGCCAGGTTTGTCTTCTTGTTGATGTCAGATGGTCCATGCTCCTTTTCAAAAATTCTTCCAGACAGATTTCTGTGTCTTCTGAATATTTCAGAAAATGGACAGACTTTATCTTGCAAGTTGACCGATCATTGATGCTGACCTGATGACCGCTCAGCTTGATACAGCGGCTTCGCCTTCTAGCTTTTCTGAAGAAGACTTTTTCTTTCTCAAAGTTGAGTTGCTTTTTACCCAGCTCCGTCTGTGTGATTTGCATCTGCTGACTTTGTCTTGACTTTCTCTTATAGATATTTAATTCATGTTCTTATTAATCAACTTACTCAACATTGAACAAACTCATTAGCATAATTAAATCAAAGCAATTAAACTTAATTGTGTTGGAATATTTTTATCATGGAGATTTACTTAAATAATTTTGTCAAATCAAAATCATGTGGAAAGG
This sequence comes from Euphorbia lathyris, assembly GCF_963576675.1. NCBI lineage: Eukaryota > Viridiplantae > Streptophyta > Magnoliopsida > Malpighiales > Euphorbiaceae > Euphorbia > Euphorbia lathyris. Next base: position 62,454,332 of record NC_088914.1, on the reverse strand, counting down.
TGTTTCAACAAACTCCCTCATTTTGATGTTGGCAAAAATATTCAACAAGGAACTCAGTGTTGAGCTCCCCCATGATAATTGACCTTTTCTAAACTTCTGAAAATACTCCCCCGTAAGGGTTGAATCCACTGACTTAGTTCAACTCTAAACCTTGTAAGATTTAATCGAGTGAGTCTAAGGTTTGAATCCACTAACTTAGTTCAATTCTAAACCTTTTAAGATTTAATCGAAATGAGTCTAAGGTCAGTTTCAGAAGTAGGTCAGTACTTGGAACATTTTTTCATTACTCAGTTTTAACCCTTAGTTAAATTGAAGATAAGGTTCAGGTATCAGAGTTAAGGTAAGCTGAGTATACTTATTTGGGGTTGAGTAGTTTTGCTCAGTGGCCAAGTACTTGTATAATTTTTATGTTCACAAGTTTTAATTTAATGTGTTCAATGAGTAGTTATATGAGAAAGGTCAGCATTTAACACAACATATAAAGCAACATAAATAAAGACAGTATGTGAAATGATGCTTTTATAAATAGTCAGCTCAACAAAGAAACATGCCTATCACAACCAACTAAAAACACAAGTTACAAGTGAATTCTATTTCTAGTTCTATCTCTTGATGTTGACTTGAACTTGGTTAGCTTTGGATTTGGTTTGTTGGCCGGGCTTGACTGTTCTTTGTGTTGGGGTTTAGTGTCATATAGACAATTGTTCTAGGATACAAACTTAATGTAAATGAATTGTTCTTTATATCATTTGTTTAATGAGATATATGTTTTATAACTATATAAAGGCAATCCCTTTTAACCACTAAATAAAGTCTAATAAAAGGAAATCCGTAAGTTTATTTAAAGTGATTATAAAGTGTTCATACAAGCATGAAGTGAGACAAAACTTTATAGTAAACTGATAAACTTAAAACCACCCCAAGTCAAGTGATATGTTTGGGATTGACATATCACTGTTGAGACTTGTATGTAACAATGTCTTCTGTCCGACAGAAAGCTGATCTCACAAGCTTCATATATACAGATATCTGGACAGTTACATAGATCCGATGAAACGTTGTTCATAAGAATTGGGGATCCGATTTGAGATAACATGATGGGTAGATTCATCCTTGTCACCTGTTCATCTCATTGGTATTAATAGGTATAACTAATCCTCAGACTCAAAGGAATATTAATTGGTATTCTGGATTACGGAATGTGATGCTTTGACTCTGGTGTAACACGATCCTTAACAGAGATGACTCTGGGGTGTGAACAGTAGACGTTGGGTATCACAGGAAGTAATTGCGGAGTCGTTATATATTGGATTGAGCATTTACCACTCCCGATAAATGGGAGATACATCCATGGATCGCTTGTGGAAGACTCGACTCTAAATCCTTACAAGGTGATAGCTTAAGAGTAAGAAATACAGATTTCACTTAACCTATCTATTTGAGTTGACTCGGCCTGTACAAGTAAAATAAACGTCTCGCTATATGTGACTTGACATCACCCATAGTCATAAGATTCAGTTCAAGGATGTAGTTGATAAAGGATCAAATTATACTGTAACTAATACGGAAAGGTTAACGACAGAATCAACCTGTTTACTTATAACTCTGGGGGAATGATTACAGACTTGCTAATCACATACTCTGTACATCATTCCGTTATGCAAAGATTAAATATAATTCTCTGAAAATTAATTTAATAACGTTGCATACGGCTAGAAGCAATAAGAACCTAATGGATCACACATAAGACTTGGAACCTAAAAGAGAGATAGATGTTAATTAATTGATAGAAGCCCAATTGAGCCCAATAAGGCCCATGGACATAAGGGGGTCGAAATTCATGTAATGATATACATGAATAATTAATTTGATTTTGTTAATCCTAATTAGATTAGGAATATGAATTAAATTAATTAAGAGATAATTAAGTTAGGAGTTTTAATTAGATTAATATACTCCTATTATTATCCAATAAGGTTATTATTATTATACTTAATATATTAGATATATAGTGAGATAATAATTAGGAATTCTATTCCGAATGGAATTCCTATTCAGTAACCTACTTCTATCTAACTAGGGATTAGATACAAGAGATTATAAATACCCCTTCCCTTGAGATTTTCGAAATTCAAGCAAGTCATACCCTACTTGTGATTTTCAAAATTCACCTAGTCCAAGAGAGAGAAAATTCGACACCCCTAGTTCGAGGACGAGATTTCTCTACGGCTTCGTTTGATCAATTAATTTTCATCTATTTCTTTTATCCTTGATCTTGTGTTGATTAATTAGAGGCAATCTACTTTGGTTGCTATTCAACGGTTGATACTAAATTAATCTTCCCATGTTTTATTTCGTGTTTGGGAACTCGAAGAAGAAAAACAAACAAAAGGGAGAAATTCGTTTTACTACTCCTACATCAGGTCAGTTCACGATTTCGCGTATTTCCGGAGATTGAACCGTCGGATCGTCGCGATTTTTGGACAGGAGCTTCTAGACATATTCTTCCACGTTTCGACCGAAGGGATTGTCGTTCGGAGGTCTAGAAGGTCTGTTTAGGATAGGGGCAGATAGGTAGACAGTTTCTATCTCTTTTGAAGTTGTGGGCACTTCGTTTGCAACGGTAGACAGAACTTCTAAAAGGTATTTCTTCTTATCATTCTTTATATGAAATAACGGTTAACGGATCTTGTGGTTAAATGGAAATAGGTTAAAATTTTTATATTTCCGCTGCTATACCTTAGCCTAATTTCCAACAGTGGTATCAGAGCCATCGTTAAATCCGTTATTTCATATATGAAAATTTAGAAGTTTTTCAATAGGATTGAATAAATATTTATAGTTAGGATTAATTAACAAATTATTTTGATTAATTGATTCTAAAAATAAATAAGTTTTAATTAATTGTTAATTAAAATAGATTATGCGTATGTTCCTAATTATTTTGGTTGATAATCATTATAACGAAATCTATTAGTTTTATAGTTAGATTGATAAAATCAGTTTTATTAATTCTAAAGATAAAACGGAAATCTATAGTAGTTTTTCCTATTTTCTGAAAATCGTTTTAAAACCGTTTTAGAACTGATATATATATATATATATATATATATATATATATATATATATTTAAAATCGTTTTTATATTTAAATATATATGTTTCAGAAATTGATAGTTTTCTGTTTTGATTATCGAATGAAAATTTGTTTAAAAGTTTGTTTTACCAATTTGTAAATCAAAATGTTAAATGAATTAAAATCAAAATAATTGGGACGTGCATAATTAAAGTTTTGTATAGTTATATTAATCTAAAGATTAATATAAAAGATACGAGAACTATTAGAAGTAAAATTGGATGAAAGTTAATTGATAAGTTAATGTGATTAACATAAATATTACATAAGATAGTTATGTAATCAACCAATTAAATTTATTTAATTGAGTCTATGCATGTTTGGAGTTATGGACATATTTGGACCCTTTTCAGTCTTTTGGTATTTTTGAAATAGGGCCTGCGAGTCCTGCCTTTCTACTATCTATTGTAATTTCTCCTCTCATCTGATTCCCTTCAATTCAATTGAAGTTTTCTTTAGTAGTATAGAAATTAATATGTAATTTCAAGGCGCCATGGAGAAGACGGAGGACCTAAAGAGAAATATGTAATAGTTGGTATTTCCTTAGGTTTGCCCTTTTATTCCGTCTCTGGCTCGACGGAATAATTTAGATGATATGTCCATAACGCCAATGTATGTGAATGTATGTGTTTGATGTATGCTAAAGCAAATCAAGACTAAGTTAGATTATGAGACCTAAAATAAAATCCCTCATTAAAAAGTTAAGTAAATAAACAAGTTATTAAAATCGGTTGCCCCTCCCTAATATTATAATTCAGCCGGCAGTGCTGAGGGCCTTTGGGTTGTTGAGTAGACTCTAGCTCGGGGTCCTTTCGGTAACACCTGAATTATCGAAAATCATTTTTCATGAATATGGGGTAATACTTAAATTAGATTATGATAATTTGATGAGTAAACTCATGTTGTCATAAACTAATGGGCAAAACGGTTGGGATTAATATGAATAGCATATTAGTTACTAATGTGGTTAGTAACCCAATAACCTAGGACTCACATTAAAGATGTGATTGATTACATGAATCTACCTAATGAATGAGACTAGCTTGTTGAGTAAACTCAAGGCGAAATCTCGGGAGTTAGGATCCTAGCTCACTAAAGGATTTGTGAAATTCTTCGAATTAATATGGAGGGCTATTAATTTGGCAAAATAGTAGGAGCAATCTAAAATAAACTAAAAGGCCTATAATTTTAGATTGATATACTTTAAGCAAATGAATGACATACGTTTACTCTTTCTCACTCTCAAGTTTAATTAAACCCACTCTTATAATCATGACTAAAACCAAAATGCAAAACATTCTTACCGATAACAAATTGAATGGTTCAAACTTCACTGACTGGTTTCGTAACCTCAAAATTGTTTTGAAGTTCGATAAAATAAGGTATGTACTTGATACATCGATACCCCCTCTCCCTGCTGATGATGCTCCCATTGAGGAAACTGATGCTTACTAGAAGCATAAGGCTGATGGTGATCATGCCGGATGCATCATACTTGCATCGATGATACCGGAATTACAAAGGCAATATAAGGAAATGCATGTCTATTCCATCATCATGCACCTAAAGGAATTGTTTGGGAAACAAACCATGTGCGAACGCTACGAGATATCCAAGTTGATATATCGTAGTAGGATGCAAGAGGGCACATCTGTCATGACACATTGTGTCAAGATGATTGGCTACATTATGGACTCAAGCAAGCATCTAGAAGCTGGAATAAGCATTTTGACGAAACCATAAAACAATTTGGTTTTGAACAAAATTGCGAAGAAGCTTGCTTTTACAAGAAAGAAAATGGGAGCTCTATAGCATTTCTCATACTATATGTGGACGATATATTATTAATGGGAAATGACGTTGCTCTCTTACAGTCAGTGAAAGTATGGTTATCTGGTAACTTCTCAATGAAAGACCTTGGTGAAGCAGCTTATATACTTGGTATAAAGATCTATAGAGATAGATCGAGAAGACTGCTTGGTCTTTCACAGGCTACATTCATTGAAAAGGTGCTAAATCGGTTTAGCATGCTTGAATCGAAACGAGGTAACTTACCCATGTTACATGGAGTAAAGTTAAACAATCATCAATGTCCTAAAACCGATGATGATAAACGACGCATGGCTGTAGTCCCGTACGCCAGCGCAATCGGTTCGATTATGTATGCTATGCTATGCACTAGACCTGACGTAGCGTTCACGTTATCTGTAACGAGTCGTTACCAAGGGAATTCGGGAGACGAGCATTGGATTTCCGTCAAGAACATTCTTAAGTACTTAAGAAGAACTAAAGATATGTTCCTAGTGTACGGAGAAGGTGATCTGAAAATAGAAGGATTTTCAGACGCAAGTCATCTCACAGATGAGAATGATTATAAATCCCAATCAGGATACCTGTTTATCTTGAATGGGGGCGCGGTCAGTTGGAAGAGTTCCAAGCAGGGAAGCGTAGCTTTCTCTACGACCGAGTCAGAGTATATCGCAGCTGCGGAAGCAGCAAAGGAAACGGTTTGGATTAGAAAGTTCATTACAGAACTAAGTGTGGTGCATGACATTATCAATCCCATTACACTGTACTATGATAACAATGGAGCCATTGCGCAAGCAAAGGAACCACGGTCTCATAATGCATCCAAGCATTACCTTAAGCGATACCACATCATTAGAGAGATTGTGGCTAGAGGAGATGTGAGAATAGAAAGAGTACCTACAGAGGACAACGTTGCAGATCCGTTGACAAAGCCTTTAACCCAGAGAATACATGATCGTCATTTAACTTCTACTGGGATAAGTTTTAGAAACAATTGGCTTTAGTCCAAGTGGGAGTATGTTGGAGTTTAGTGTCCTATAGACAATTGTTCTAGGATACAAACTTAATGTAAATGAATTGTTCTTTATATCATTTGTTTAATGAGATATATGTTTTATAACTATATACAAAGGCAATCCCTTTTAACCACTAAATAAAGTCTAATAAAAGGAAATCCGTAAGTTTATTTAAAGTGATTATAAAGTGTTCATACAAGCATGAAGTGAGACAAAACTTTATAGTAAACTGATAAACTTAAAACCACCCCAAGTCAAGTGATATGTTTGGGATTGACATATCACTGTTGAGACTTGTATGTAACAATGTCTTCTGTCCGACAGAAAGCTGATCTCACAAGCTTCATATATACAGATATCTGGACAGTTACATAGATCCGATGAAACATTGTTCATTAGGATTGGGGATCCGATTTGAGATAACAGGATGGGTAGATTCATCCTTGTCACCTGTTCATCTCATTGGTACTAATAGGTATAACTAATCCTCAGACTCAAAGGAATATTAATTTGTATTCTGGATTACGGAATGTGATGCTTTGACTCTGGTGTAACACGATCCTTAACAGATATGACTCTAGGGTGTGAACAGTAGACGTTGGGTATCACAGGAAGTAATTGCGGAGTCGTTATATATTGGATTGAGCATTTATCACTCCCGATAAATGGGAGATACATCCATGGATCGCTTGTGGAAGACTCAATTCTAAATCCTTGCAAGGTGATAGCTTAAGAGTAAGAAATACAGATTTCACTTAACCTATCTATTTGAGTTGACTCGGCCTGTACAAGTAAAACGAACGTCTCGCTATATGTGACTTGACATCACCCATAGTCATAAGATTCAGTTCAATGATGTAGTTGATAAAGGATTGAATACTGTAACTAATACGGAAAGGTTAACGACAGAATCAACCTGTCTTCTTATAGCTCTGGGGGAATGATTACGGACTTGCTAATCACATACTCTGTACATCATTCCGTTATGCAAAGATTAAATATAATTCTCTGAAAATTAATTTAATAACATTGCATACGGCTAGAAGCAATAAGAACCTAATGGATCACACATAAGACTTGGAACCTAAAAGAGAGATAGATGTTAATTAATTGATAGAAGCCCAATTGAGCCCAATAAGGCCCATGGACATAAGGGGGTCGAAATTCATGTAATGATATACATGAATAATTAATTTGATTTTGTTAATCCTAATTAGATTAGGAATATGAATTAAATTAATTAAGAGATAATTAAGTTAGGAGTTTTAATTAGATTAATATACTCCTATTATTATCCAATAAGGTTATTATTATTATCCTTAATATATTAGATATATAGTGAGATAATAATTAGGAATTCTATTCCGAATGGAATTCCTATTCAGTAACCTAATTCTATCTAACTAGGGATTAGATACAAGAGATTATAAATACCTCTTCCCTTGAGATTTTCGAAATTCAAGCAAGCCATACCCTACTTGTGATTTTCGAAATTCACCTAGTACAAGAGAGAGAAAATTCGACACCCCTAGTTCGAGGACGAGATTTCTCTACGGCTTCGTTTGATCAATTAATTTTCATCTATTTCTTTTATCCTTGATCTTGTGTTGATTAATTAGAGGCAATCTACTTTGGTTGCTATTCAACGGTTGATACTAAATTAATCTTCCCGTGTTTTATTTCGTGTTTGGGAACTCGAAGAAGAAAAACAAACAAAAGGGAAAAATTCGTTTTACTACTCCTACATCAGGTCAGTTCACGATATCGTGGATTCCCGGAGATTGAACCGTCGGATCGTCGCGATTTTTGGACAGGAGCTTCTAGACATATTCTTCCACGTTTCGACCGAAAGGATTGTCGTTCGGAGGTCTGGAAGGTCTGTTTCGGATAGGGGCAGATAGGTAGACAGTTTCTATCTCTTTTGAAGTTGTGGGCACTTCGTTTGCAACGGTAGATAGAACTTCTAAAAGGTATTTCTTCTTATCCTTCTTTATATGAAATAACGGTTAACGGATCTTGTGGTTAAATGGAAATAGGTTAAAAATTTTATATTTCCGTTGCTATACCTTAGCCTAATTTCCAACACTTTGTTGGCTCGGGGCAGCAGAGGTTGAGCCAGGAGGCTTCTGCTGAGTTTGAATTCCGTCAGCTGGTTGCTTACCTTTCTCCCCCGTTTTGCCAGCATCACTAGGATGAGGAGCAGAAGCATAGAACCGCCCCTTTTGAACAGCACGAGTTAAGAGGTTTGAATAGTGTTGCATTTGACTCATACTACCTTTGAGACCGTTAAAGACCTCGAGACCACCGGCCATGCTTGATGTAGGAATGTTCATGTAGGCACTAATGACACTGAGTATGAACTCAAGTGACTTCCCCATCCGGGTGATTGAGTCAGTCATTCGTGCATACGACTGATGGTACATCTTGAGCATAGAGGCATCATACATGTGACGCTGAGTGTTCATATGACGGACGTGCTCAAAAGTTGATCGAGTGCAGCGCAGAATGTCGTTGGTCTTGACCTGGTCAGTTTCCATCTCCTCTCGGCTCAGGCTGGGTAGGCGCACATCCTCAACAACTTGTTCGATTGTGCATTGAGAGGTGGAGGAGATGAGGTCTCGAGCTGCTATCAGTTCAGTGCTCAGCTAGGTGAAGTGCTGAGTAACTGTAGCAGAAGTGGCGGTTGTTGAGTTGGCGGCAGATAGAGCATTAATTTTGCCCTTAATTGAGTCCATATGGTGAACCATCATAAGTAAAAGATCCGCCAATTTGTCCATGAATGCTTGTTTGGGCTGCTGAGAGACCAAAGAGGTCATGACATTCATCAGCTCCTTAAGACCCTTGAGTTCGGTTAAAATTTGCGTGATAGAGGAGAGTTGAGTTGGCTCAGCAGGAGCGGACCCAGCAGCAGCGGCTTGAGACTGATTAATCTCTTGGATAAGCGCATGAGCTGAGTAAATGATTCTACGACCTGACTCATAGGCATCCAGGAAGTTGTAGGGATCATTGTCAACATTGATCTGTGAAGTCTCAGGGGCCATGTTCTGGTTAACAACAGGTGTTGAAGGATTTGGGTGCTGTCCAGAAGTAGAAGTGCCAGCTTGGTCAGGAGCTGACTTGTGTACTTGCCGCTTAGTTGGAATAGGAAGGATTTGTTCAGTAGCATTATTCACCTGCTCAGTGTCAATTTGAGACCGAGTTAAGATTTGAGGATGGGTCAGCTCAGAGTTGTCTTTAGCAGGAGTATTTTCAGGTACTTGCTCGTTGAGTTGAGCAGTAGGAACTTCGATCACTTGCTCAGTAGGAGGTGGAGCAGCGGTGTCGGCAGAAGTTTGACCCTTAGGAATTCCTGGGTCGGCATGTTCCTCAGTTTAAGAAATAGAGGCTTGCTTTTCTTTATCCTAACTCTGAGTGGGTTAAGTTATGTTGGTGAGAAATTGAACTGTAACACAATCAGGTCAGTAATTGGGTCCCTGAGTGGTGAGTCATCCAAGATGTCGATCAGCGGAGACTTTTTAGACTTCTTCTTGAACCTCTTCCCATTGCGGTCTTGGAGATTGTTGGACTTGGGGGAGAGGTCAGCGGTTTGTTGTTATGGTGACTCAAGAGAGGCGTTGAGTCCAAAGTCTGCATACAGGTCCTCAACAACCTTGTTTTTCACTGGAGACTCAGCTCCTTGTTCATCAGCGTGCTCAGCAGTAGCTGTGTTACTGGGTTCAGCAGATTTCATTTTGCCAGCTTCAGGCTGTTCCTCAATAAAAATTTGCTTTTCCTCCTGACCATGAGGAGTCTTTTCCAGATCGATCCCCTAAGCTCGCAGGAAGTGAGAATCCTTTGAAACGACGAAGTCAAGTGGCGTTGCATCCACAGGAGTCATCTCAGAGGATTTCTTCTTCTTTAGGGGTTGCTCAGGTTCACTTTCACTATCTTCTTCGGGCTCAGCTCTTTTCTTCTTTGCCTCAGTGGGTTCAGCCTTTTTCTTGGCTGGCTCAGCTTGAGGAGGTTTGGTCAGCACCACCTTTTAGCTGTCTGAATGGCAGGTTTAGCTTTAGCAGCAGGGTCAGCTTTTCTCTTCTTTCCTTTAACGGGAAACTCATCTTGCTCCTCCTCTTCCAAGGTTTCCTTTCCTTTCTTGGACTTGCTCTTGAAGGGAAGACTGTGTGCCAAGCCAACTAGGATTCCCGAGGTGATCTCAGTGCCAACTACACTTGCTTCCCCCTTTAAGCTGATCTTGTGATCCTGAAGAATTTTGGTGATGACAGAGCCCATCTTGAGGATCCCGGTGCTTCATTGGAAAGCCCCAATGAGAAAGACAGACATGTTGGATGGTTGGTAGTTGAGCATATGCTAGATGAAGCATTGTTCGAAGTTAGATGCAGAGGAGGTGGTGTTGACATTTGGGAAAAGGTAGTTGGTCAGGATGTAGTGTGCTTGTCTTTGAGGCTGACCCAAACATGTGCTAGAGACTTCTCCCACGTGATCCTTGGGTTTACAGAACTCAGCCTTGTACTTAACGCACTTGTAGCCATTGGTTCTCCTCAGTTCTGCTCCTTCTTCTTTGAGATCTAGCAGTATAGCGAGATATGAAGGGGTAATGGTAATCTGCTTGTGGTTAACGTGAGTTACCATATAGTCAACGTCATCATCAGCCACAGTCAGATTGGTATAAAACTCGGTTACTAGCCTTGGGTAGGTCGTTCCAGGGAGTGAAAAGAGGGTAGTCCATCCGTTCTTTGAGATCCAGTCGCAGAAGGGTTTTTCAGCTTCAACGAAGCTCTTAGAGAACCATCGTGAGTGGAAGACGTTGAGTTTCTCAACACCGCTGAAGGCAGCAATGAACTTTCTTTCCCTGGGTTTCTTGTTCTTCTTCTGCTTCTTCTTCTTTGAAGGAGTTGAGTGCTCAGTTTGAGTGTTTTCTCCTAGGATGCTGACCTCACCCATTGGTTGGTCATGCTTGTTGGTCCCATGTAACTTGATAGGATTAGTTCCAAGGGGGGGTTAGGAACTAATGTAACCTTTTCGCTTTTAAATGCTGACTTAATTAAATATTTGATAGTTTAACTCAGTTTTGGGTCAGCAAGGCTGAGTGTGATGTGATACAGCTTTATTCAGATGCTGACTAGAGTTGTTTCAGTTATGAGTTGGGAAGTAACACTTAAGTCAGTTTCCAACTCAGCACTCAGATTACTCAGCTTCACCTTGTACAGATTATTTACTGAGTAATTTTAAGCAAGCAACACATACATACATACATATATATATATATATATATATATATATCAAGAGAAATGGTTAGAGTTTACTCAGCAGACTTATCCTGGTTCGGCCTCTCCGCCTACGTCCAGTCCCCAAAATTCTTCCGAGCTTTTTCAATCCTCTACTGAGCTCTTTAAAGGTAGAGCACAAACCGTTTACAATAGCAACTGAGTATGCAAGAGTACCGTCCTCTATTCATCTACTCAATCCTATCTACCACTGAATACTATAACCGAGTACTCAGCTTCTCTCTACCACTGAGTACTATAACCGAGTACTCAGCTTCACTCTTCTAACCTTTTACAAATCATAAGAAATTGTTCTTAATACAACAAAGAACACTTTAGATGACAGAATCAATCTAGACTTTTACACAATGATTGGAATTTGGTGTAAGAGCTTGCTTTTTCTTTTCAGACAGTTTCTATTTTGGATTATCACTTAGTGAAGATTTTGCTTGTCTGTATGTATATCTCTTGTATGTGTATTTGATCCAAGTGATGATTTGGCCTATTTATAGAAATCTTTGGGCTTCAATGATTTCAATCCCGATATAGCCATTATGGGAACAACGGTCTTCTTCATCATCACGTGGTCAGCTTCCAGAGCTGCAGGCCAATCCTGTCTTCTGATTTTAGCAGGAGCCAGATTTGCCAGATTCGTCTTCTTGCACCAGGTTTGTCTTCTTGCACCAGGTTTGTCTTCTTGCCAAAAGTCAGATGGTCCGTGCATCTCGAAAAGGTCCTTAAAATGGATTTTCAAGACTTCTGATTTGTGTCAGACCTTGTCTGCCAAGTTGACGGGCCATTGACGCTGACTTGATTATTACTCAGCTTGACTCAGCGGCTTCGCCTTCAAGCTTTTCTGAAGAAGACATTTCTTTTCTTAAAGTTGAGTTGCGTTCTTACTCAGCGTCTATTGTGTGACTTGCTTATGCTGACTTTGTTCTGTCTTGCTTTTACAGACTTTCAATTCCTATTCTCGTTAGTTAATTTACTCAACATTGAACAAACCTATTAGTACAATTAAATCAAAGCACTTAAATTTAATTGTTTTAATCATGGAAATAATTTTGTCAAATCAAAATCATGTGGAAATGTGCTTCAACAATGCTGACCATGAGGTTGATGAGATTCAGAGGAAGAAGAGGTGCCTTCGTAGGCCTGTTCAGGTGGAGAAGGGGGATTAATGTCTGATCTATTGTCCTCGTATTGGTCACTGGAGTTGTTCTGTGAATCGTTCGACATGGTGTTCTTGAGGAGTTCTTGAGAAGTTCAGAGGATTAGGGATTTGAGAGAGAGATTAAGTGCGAATATCAAGCGTAAGGATGAATAGTGAGAAATCATTCACTATTTATACACGGTGCGTGTTGATCTGATAGGTCAGGATAACGGTGGGAATTTAAACCACTCAGAGTCATTTAATTCTGACACTAATGACACATTCGGCGCATGGTTTTCCTAATGATTACGCTTACGTCATCCTAGTTAGCTACTTGAATATGCGTGCAAGCATTAATTGTGCAAGTTGTTTTACTCAGCATCTAAGGTACGCAACATTTGAAGTTCTGAGTGTAAGAATAGAGTTACATATTTGCATAGTGAATTACTCAGTATGCATATCAACTCAGCGTGTAGTACTTACTCAGCATGCATAGTAACTCAGCATTTAATAATCACTCAATGTACTTAGCAATTCAGCATATTGTGATTTACTCAGCACAGATGTTTACTCAGCATATGCGATAATTACTCAGCATGTTATAATCACTCAGCATTTATCATACTTGGAAAATTATTGAAGAGGATTAAACATACCGGTGGCTTCCCTCAATATGTTAAACTGTTCACGAGCTAGTGGCTTCATGAAGATATCTGCAAGTTGTTCATCCGTTGGAACATAGGTCAGCTTGATCTCACCTTTGAGTACATGATCTCTGATGAAGTGATGCCTAATGCTGACATGATTCATCCTGCTGTGCTGGATTGGATTCTTTAATAAGTCAATAGCACTTTTGTTGTCACATTTGACTTCAATCATTTTGGTCTGAACTCCATAATCTTCCAGCTGTTGTTTGATCTAAAGGACTTGTGCAACACAGCTTCCAGCAGCAATGTACTCAGCTTCAGTTGTTGACAGGGCTACTGACGATTGCTTCTTATTGAACTAAGACACTAGACAGCTTCCAAGGAAATGACATCCTCCTAAAGTACTTTTCCGCTCAAGCTTGTCTCATCCATAGTCAATGTCAGTGTATCCGATGAGTGTGAAATCATTTGTGTTAGGATACCATAGACCTGCATTCACTGAGCCTTGCAAATATCTAAGGATTCTTTTTACAGCTATGTAATGAGATTCCTTAGGGTTAGATTGATATCTTGGACAGTAAAATACTGAGTACTGAATGTTTGGCCTACTTGCTGTTAGATAGAGTAGAGAGCCAATCATACCTCGGTACAGTTTGTTGTCTACTGACTTACCTTTTTCATCAGCACAGAGCACAGTGTCAGTACCCATTGGGGTAGATATTGACTTACAATCTTCCATTTCAAATTTCTTCAATATCTCCTTGGCATACTTAGTTTGGCTGATGAAGATGCCATTCTTGCCTTGTTTGATTTGAAGTCCAAGGAAGAAGTTGAGTTCTCCCATCATTGACATCTCAAACTCAGTTTGCATCTGCTTACTAAATTCCTTGTACATAGACTCATTAGTAGCACCAAAGATAATATCATCAACATATATTTGTGCCAGCAGGGTATCTTTACTCTTTTTCTTAATGAATAAGGTTGTGTCAGCTTTTCCTCTGACATAGTTTCTAGTTAGCAGGAAACTGGTCAGCCTTTCATACCAAGCATGTGGTGCTTGCTTCAGTCCATACAAAGCCTTTTTGAGTTTATAGACATGGCTTGGGAATTTTGGATCCTCAATCCCTGGAGGCTGACTAACATAAACCTCTTCATTTATAACTCCATTAAGAAAAGCACTTTTGACATCCATTTGAAACAATTTAAAATTCATAAAGCTAGCATATGCACATAGTATTCTTATAGCTTCTAATCTAGCCACAGGGGCAAAGGTCTCACCATAGTCAATACCTTCCTGCTGACTATAGCCTTGAGCTACAAGTCTGGCTTTGTTCCTGACTACATTTCCTTATTCATCTAGCTTATTTCGAAATACCCATCTTGTTCCTATGATCTTCTGACTTCTTGGATTGGGTACTAAATCCCATACTTCATTTCTTTTGAACTGATCAAGCTCCTCTTGCATTGCATTTATCCAGAATTCATCATTCCCAGCTTCTAAGAAGTTTCTTGGTTCAAGAACTGACACGAAGGCTACGTTGCTGAGATATCTCCCGAGTTGATTTCTGGTCATCAGGGTGTTCTCAGTGGCATCAAGGATGCTACTTTCAGAGTGTCCTCTTGGAACCTTGATCTCTTTTGGCAATGTAGTGTCTTCAGGGGTAGGTGTTTCAACAATCTCTGTAGGTTTAAGTTGGTCAGTGAAAATGATTTGAGGTTCATTTTTACCTTTGGTCAGCCCTTGAGGTAGTGACTCAGCGGCTCCATTTTGGTCAACAGATGCTGAGCATTGGTCATCCTCATTTAATTGATTTACCTTTCCTGCAGGGTCAGTTTCTTCGAACTCAACATGTACAGACTCTTCTAAGACCTGAGTTCGTTTATTGAACACCCTATATGCTTTGCTGTTTGTTGAGTAGCCTAAGAAGATAGCTTTGTCAGCTTTTGAATCAAATTTAGCAAGGTTGTCTTTAGTATTTAGAATAAAACATTTGCAACCAAAGGCACGAAAATATCCAATGTTGGGTTTTTGTCCTTTCCAAAGTTCATACGGGGTTTTCTTAAGTATAGGTCTGACTAAAGCCCTATTGAGTATATAGCATGCTGTGTTGACAGCTTCTCCCGAGAAATACTTTGGAAGCCTATTCCCACTCAGCATTTTCCTAGCTATTTCAACCAAGGTTCTGTTCTTCCTCTCAACTACCCTATTTTGTTGAGGAGTTCTAGGAGCAGAAAAATTATGGTCAATGTCGCTGGCTTCACAGAATTCATCAAATTCTTGATTTTTGAATTCTCCACCATTGTCACTTCGGATGTGAGATAATTTTAGGTCTTTATCATTTTCAAGTTTTCTAATCAATATTGAGAACATCTCAAAAGCTTCATCCTTGTTACTCAGCAGGATGACCCAAGTGTACCGAGAAAAGTCATCTACAATAACCAAGGAAAATTTCTTGCCACCCAAGCTCAGCGGCTGGACTGGTCCGAAAAGATCCAAGTGTAGTAACTCTAATGGACGCTTGGTTGAGACTACATTTTTACTTTGAAAAGATTTCTTAGTTTGTTTTCCTTGCTGACAAGCATTGCATAATTGATTATTCTCAAACTTGAGTTTGGGCAATCCCTCAACTAATTGCTTTCTTGCTAATTTGGCAAGGAGATCCATGCATACATGACCAAGTCTCCTATGCCATAGCCAGGAATTATCTTCCTTTGACATTAAGCATATATTATTTGAAAACTTATTTTCTAAGTTCATCATGAAAACGTTGTCAACACGAGGTGCAGTTAAAATCAACTCATTTGTTTTGCCCTCGAGTATTTTACACTCAGTGGCATCAAATATAACCTTTCTACCGCTGTCACACAACTGAGCTACGCTGAGTAGGTTATATTCAAGTCCTCTGACTAGGGAGACTGACTCAATAGTAGGATTACCACCAACAGTTCCTGACCCTACTATCTGACCCTTTTTGTTGTCTCCAAAACTTACATTTCCACCTCGTTTATGCACAAGTGTGATGAACTGAATTTCATCACCAATCATATGCCTTGAGCATGCACTGTCAATGTACCACAACTTTGACTTCTCAGCACACCTCAGGCCTACCTGCAATATAACTAGTTATTTTTAGGTACCCAAGTCTTTTTGGGTCCTCGTTTGTTAGAGTCAACAGGTGATACATCATGCTTAGGTTTATGACGACACATATTGGTAATGTGGCCATTCTTCCCACAGAAGTCACAATAGACCTTCCGTTGGGGATACCTTACTTGCTGGCCAGCACCTTTGTGCTGAGCATGCCAACACACTTTTGTGGTGTGTCCTTTCTTTCCATAGAAGTCACATTGACCATTCTGCTGAGTATTCCATCTCCGCTGACTAGTACCTGAGTACTCAGCGTTTGGATAGAATCTTTTCTTAACCGATGTATTCAGCTTGTTCTGTATGGATGTGATGTCCTTCCTCAGTTTCTTAGAACCTGATTGGACTTCAGAGACAAACCTATGCATGATTTTTAAATTTTCATCTTGCCTGGTATTGTCCTGGAGAATATGTCGAAGGTCACTAAGTTTGACCTCCTCAATCTTATCACATCGCTTGCTGAGTGCTCGTATTTTCTTGTTACACTTTTTGATAAGTGTGTAGAGATCACTCAGGGCATTTATCATTTCATTTCTGAGCAAAGGTAGAGACATTAGCTCAGTTGAGTGTTCTTCATGGTCAGACCCACCAGAGAGGTCAGCTTGCTCAGAACAACAGAGGTCAGCAGCCTCGTCAGCCATGAAACAGATGTTTGCTGACTCAGTTGCATCAGCTCCAGACGAGGTTGACTCATCGTTGTCACTCCACGTTGCCACCATTGCCTTTCTACTACCCTTCTTATCTTTCTTCAGGGTAGGACAACTTGACTTGATGTGTCCAGTTTGATGACATTCAAAACAAGTAATGGGATTTGAGCTGTCTTTCCTGTGTCTGCTGTCACTTGACTCGGCTTTGTATTTGTCATTTTTCTTGAATGACTTTCTGCTGTGTTTGTCATTCTTTCAAAACAACTTTTTCATTTTTCTGGTGAACATGGCCATTTCCTCATCATCTGATGAGTCAGCATCAGTTGAGTCAGTTTTCATGACAAGAGATTTATGCTTCTTGTCTTCAGACTTTTCTTTCACTTCAAAATTCTTCATTGAAATCTCATGGGTCAGCAGAGATCTAATGAGCTCATCATACTTATAAGTGGTCAGGTCCTGAGCTTCTTCAACAGCCGTTTTCTTTGCTTGCCAGCTTTTGGGGAGACTCCCCAGGATTTTCTTCACTTGTTCTTCTTCAGTGAAGTTCTTGCCGAGTCTCTTGAGCTCGTTGATAATGTTTGTGAATCTTGCATTCATATCTGAGATTCCTTCATCATCATTCATTTCGAACAGCTCGTACAAACGCATGTGTTGATTCACTTTGGACTCCTTTGTTGAAACACCTTTCCACAGGATTTTGATTTGACAAAATTAATTAAGTAAAATTAAATATTCTATAACACATTAAGTTTAAATGCTTGGACTTATTGTTACTAATGTGTTTGTTCAATGTTGAGTTTATAATTGTTATAAGACATAAAGATCATAAGGCTCAAGCCCTATAAGGAAGTCAAGGCCCAAGTCAAAACAAGCCCAAGATTGCTCAGCCCGCGTATCTCCAAAACGCTGCCGTTGAAGTAATGAAATGCATGCTGAGCAAAGAAGGATCGAGAAGATCCACGTAGACAACTTCGGTATGAAGCTGCTGAGCTGTCTCGACAAAACGTACAAGACAGCCGCTGACCACAAGACAACTTCCAGACAAAGTATTTCCTCTTTGAGTAAAGATCAGAAGACACAGCAAGCTGTCTGGTTGACGTTACCCAAAATGGAGGAACATACTGTCACACTGACCGAAGAACAGAAGATGCTGGAATCTGATTGGCTAAGAGAACTGCTGACAGACTGAGTGAAAATGACCTATAGCCGTTTCCCTCCAACGGTTATTTCGAAATTCGAAATAACCAGAAGCTCCCACAGCTCTCTATAAATAGAGCATTCAGAATCCACATTCCACAGAGAACTTGGAGCAAAAGTCGTTACACTGATCAAACGTGTACAAAAGTTCTCCATCAAAAGCAAAGCAAATTCTTACACTACAAGCATATTCATTTGTGTAAAAGTCTAGAGTGATTGATCCTCAATCATCTAAGGTGTTCTAGCAATTGTTGTTTAGGACAAATCTTAATCATTTCTAGGAATAGAAAGGAGAGGCTGAGTACTCGGTTTTAAGTACTCAGCGGAGAGATTAGGATTGAGTAGAAGTATAGAGGAAGGTACTCTTGTCATACTCAATTGCTGATATTATAAAAGGTTTGAGGCTCTACCTTTAAAGAGCTCAGTAGAGGATTTGAAATCTCGGAAGTGTTCCGGGGACAGGACGTAGGCTTAGAAGAAGCCGAACCTGGATAAATCTGCTGAGTGAAGTATTTCTAAACCTTAACTCCTTATTTATATTGTTTGCTTAAAACAGACTAAAACTGACCAAGTAAAAGAGGTCAAGTTGAGTTGTGCGCTGCCAACGAATTAAGTCAGGAATAGACTCTGAGTGCTATTTCCTGACCTAAGCAACGAAACTGACCTAGTCACTAGTTGACTAAGCCAGTGTCTTGTCGATTGATCAGCGCCGCTGTCATATAATCTTTTCTAAAAGAAAAGAAATCTGCCCTAATCGTTTTAAAAGGTAAAATAGTTCCTAACCCCCCCTTGGAACTATACTTGCAACCTTACAAGGGACCAACATCCTTAACCTTGTTGGTTCCTTCGTAGGTAACCTCCAGTTTCTTCCATATTTCTTGTGCCCACTCACAACCTGAAATCTTATTGTATTCTGCAGCATCTAACACACAGTGAAGCATGTTTATAGCCGAAACATTATTTTATAATTTCTTAAGGTCATCTTCTGACCATTTAGCCTCGCTCTTGACAATTTTTACACCATCAATGGTTTCATATGGAACAAAAGGGCCTTGGACTATAGCTAGCCATGCACTCATATTTGTTGCCTGAATGAAATTTTTCATCCTGTTCTTCCAAAAAGTATAGTTAGACCAGAAGAACAGTGGAGGCCGACTAATTGATAATCCCTCAGGGAGTATCTGAGTTGTTTGATTTCCTGGAAGGAAACGAGTGCTGTTCTCAGCCATTATAAGGATCAGCTCAAGATAGTTTTATCTTGATTAGTGAGCTGTTAGGCTATGATACCACTTGTTGGTCTCGTGTAACGTGATAGTATTAGTTCCAAGGGAGGGGGTTAGGAACTATTATAAACTTTTTAATAATTATTGCTGACTTGAATATGTAAAACCTTAATCTCAGTTGTTAGGTCAGCACCGGTGAGTAGAATTGAGACAGTTTTAGTCAGCTGATGACTAGAGCTGTTTCTATCGTGAGTTGGGAAGTAACACTTAAGTCAGTTTCCAACTCAACACTCAGATTACACAGCACAACTTTCAGATTTACTCAACACAGCATATACAGATTATTGTTTTATTGAGTAGTATTAAGCAAGCAATAAATATATATATATATCAGAGGATAAAGGGTTAGAAGTTACTCAGCAGACTTATCCTGGTTCGGCCTCTCCGCCTACGTTCAGTCCCCGGAAATCCTTCCGAGCTTTTTGAATCCTCTACTGAGCTCTTTAAAGGTAGATCACAAACCGTTTACAATAGCAACTGAGTATGCAAGAGTACCGTCCTCTATTCGTCTACTCAATCCTATCTCTACCACTGAGTACTATAACCGAGTACTCAGCCTTTCTCTACCACTGAGTACTATAACCGAGTACTCAGCCTCTCTTTTCTAACCTTTTACAAATGATAAGAAATTGTTCTTAATACAACAAAGAACACTTTAGATGAATAAATCACTCTAGACTTTTACACAAAAAATAGGAGTTAGTGTAAGAGCTTGCTTTTTCTTTTCAGACAGCTTCTATTTTGGATTTTTCAAATGAGTGGACTTGATGAAGATTTTGCTTGTCTGTCTTGTATGTATTCCAGTAATGAATTGGCCTTTTTATAGTGATATTTGAGGTGCCAATAATTTGAATCCTGACATAGCCGTTGTGGGGAAACGATCTCCTTTCGTCATCATTTGGTCAGCACTCAGTGCTGCAGGCCAATCCTATCTTCTGTCTTCGTCAGACGCCATGTTTGTCTTCTTGTTGATGTCAGATGGTCCATGCTCCTTTTCGAAAAGTCTTCTAGATAGATTTCTGTGGCTTTTGAATATTTCAGAAAATGGACAGACTTTGTCTTGCAAGTTGACCGATCATTGATGCTGACTTGACGACCACTCATCTTGATACAGCGGCTTCGCCTTCAAGCTTTTCTGAAGAAGACTTTTTCTTTCTCAAAGCTGAGTTGCTTTTTACACAGCTTCGGTTGTGTGATTTGCATCTGCTGACTTTGTCTTGACTTTCTCTTATGGATATTTAATTCCTATTCTTATTAATCAACTTACTCAACATTGAACAAACTCATTAGCATAATTAAATCAAAGCAATTAAACTTAATTGTGTTGGAATATTTTTATCATGGAGATTTACTTAAATAATTTTGTCAAATCAAAATCATGTGGAAAAGTGTTTCAACAGTGACTCCCTTTGGATTTTATAGGGTATTAGACGGTTTTGAGAGAGTAAAAAGAATAGAAATCAAATTATTTGATAAGGTAAATTCATCCGATGGTAGAAAAAATAAAATAAAAATAAGATTTATTTTGTCAAAAATAAAATAAGTATAATCTTTATTATAAAGCTATTATTTATGATAAACTATAAAAGTGCAAATGTATTTACATTTATTAGCTAGAATGTTGAATTATAAAATAGTGTTTGTGGTTTTTTTTTAATTTACAAATAAAGTTTTGTGGTTTAAAAGTTTATAAATAAAAGTATGTGATATGTCGACAAAACACAACTTTCTAAATTGAAATCACAAATCATATAGTAGATATTTTACATGTACCAATTTAATAGTTGTCCATGTTTTGTCAATACATAAATGTTACTTCAAAATAAAATATAATTTTTTTTTATTATAATCAAAATTAAAGTTATAATTCAAATAATTTGTTTCGTAAAAGAAGACGGATAGTCAATAAAGAATCTGATGCAATCTGAACTGAATTAAACTCACATTCCCAAACAATACGAATTGATGATAATATTGCTAATAATTCCGCATGCAAGGCGGAAATAGCTGGATAAATAGTGAAGCTGATCATTTCTGTCCTGACATCGAAAGTTTTCAAACCTATTGTATACAGAATATCAACAACAATGGACTCATTTATAAGACAACACAAACCTTATAATTGTCATTTATTCAACCCATCAATTAATAAATAAATCATAAATATATTTTTCACATATATATACATTAGTTGATATTTAAATAGTTTTTATATTAATTTTCCATACATTTCTGTCGGTGAATGTCCATTGAATTTAAAGTGTACAACATACACTTATCTTATCTTATAATTAAAATTAAAAAAAAAAAAAAAAAAAAAAGTAGTCGCAGCAAGAACTAGCCCGCTCATAGGCGTCATAATTTGAACTTTTTAACGGGCAACCTTAAAATGACCACACCACCTACCTTCTGCAATTCCAACTTCTCTTCCTTCATTTCCCATTCTATTCAAAATGAGTTGCTCATCCAATTCAATATAATTACAGTTAATTCCTCCAATTCTCTAATTAATCAATTCAATTTCATCCAGTAACTAGATCAGACCGGAACCCCTACTACAGTTGATGCTTCTTCCACTCCCTCTACTTTTAAGCTCATGCAATTTAATTTAACTGCTGCCAATAAGTTCCTACTGTTAACAGAATCTGAATCTCCTTCCTTATCCATCTTTGAAGATTTTACGCCGCCTCCTGTCGAAACAAACGCCGGATTAATCAGCATTGACCACCGCTCCGACCACCTTATCTGTTCGCCTCCGATTTTATACCCTTTCCTTACGCTCCATTCCTTTGTTGAAATTACGTTGAAGCTTAATGTCCGTTTTAGTTTCGCATTCGCCATTATTTGTGTCCTCACCTCCTCCGGCAATCTCAGTGTATATCTTTCAATATTCGCTCCCCCTTGAACTAATGAATGCCCCGTCGAATGTGATCTCGGAAACTTCCCCGATATACTCGATCTCGGATGCGGATTCTGGCTCGTATTTGCGATAATCGTTACTGAGTCCCTGTTTTGCTCTTCATTTACGGTAATCGCCACTTCATTTGATGATCGGTTAAGATTGGGAGCAATGTCCTCCTGATTGGAATCGGAATCCACCGTCAATGAAACTTTGGGGGTTTCCCCGGATTCTAGTGTGAGCTCGCCCCGGCAAACGGGACAAGTCACGTGAGAAGCCAACCACTTGTCGATACACTCGGGATGAAAAACATGATTGCATTTGGGCAACAAACGCAGCGTTTCGTTATCTTCGAATTCGCTCAAGCAGATTGCGCATTCTAGCGTCCCTCTCCCAATTTTAACCTCTTTCACATCGGAGTAAAAGAAAACGGGAAATTTCTCGATTACAGCAGAATCAAGGCCGGGCTGCCGCCGTGACAAGTTTCTAGCAATAGCGGCGGTGGAGAGATTAGCAACAACGACAGGCTCAGAGCAGTGACGGATGAACATTGAGAAGACTATGAGGAGGAAGAATGCACAAACAAGAATAACGATGACTAAAGCTATAGCTGGATCGAAATCGGTGTAAATTTCGTACTCTGTTCCGGTTTTACGCTGTGCATTGACGGCGGTGAAGGATGAGAACAGTAGCGAAAGCAGTAATACATTAATTCCAGAGTGGATGATCTGACGGCAGAGATTGAGTTTGCGTTGAACCATTTTTTCAGGTGGAAAGTGGATTTGGAATTGCCCAAAGTGAAGCTAACAAGAGTAAGAAAGAAAGTGAAGGAAGTCAGAATATAAGCAGAAAAAATACCAAAACAGGAGTTGGCAAAGTCGTGGGCGCTGACATCAGAAAGTATCCACGTGGCATACTGTTTTAGATCGTCATCGATTCTATCATGGCTGGCTGCTCCATTGAATTTCTCTGTTTGTAATCGTGTTTAGTGTGTGATGGGAGCTAATTAATGGTTCCATTTGCTAGAAGTTTCTATTGATTCATAGAAGTAGCGTGAACATGGACCATGATCTAAAAGAAGTCAAAAAAGCTAGGACCATCATCTAAAAGAAGTCAAAAAGTTTAGGAGCTTGTGTATTTCGTTGCTTCAATTTGGTTTCATGTTCAAAGTTTAGGAGCTTTTGATAGTCTCCCTAACTTTAGCCTAGTTTAGAGGTTAAGAGGTGAGGTGGGAGTTAGAGAGAAGATAATGGAAAAGAAAGAGAAGGGATGAAAATGAATGTTAAAAATTAAACTTGTTTAACTTCGTTTGAGAGTTACACTATATAGGGAAATGAATGTTAAATTTACTTTCTAAAGATGTTTTTTTAAAATAAACTTTATGTTACTTCTGTTAACCTTCAATTTGAAGGTTAGAGTTGAAGGTTAAAGAAAGTAAACATTTAACTTACATTAATCTTTATTTACTTTAAAAAAACAACTCCCAAACAAGGTTAATGTGATAATTTAACCTTTCATTCCTCTCGTTTACCTCCATTAACTCTCTTCCAAACAATGACTTAGTTTAGATCCCCATTTTATAGTATAATTTTAATATGGAAAAACATAATTAAGCAAATGAAATTTGCTTGTTTTAAAGATTTAATACCTTGATTAGTTGTTTTTTCACATTCAGCTATTAATCATTGATTTTGTTATGATTTAACCCTGATAACCCGCGAAGCCCAAAACGGGTTATATTCATTTCGCAAGCCCAGCCCATATTAAAGCCCCATGGGCTAAGATTGGACGGGACCCGAATGAAGGAAGCGGGCGCAGCGAGTAAACCGCCCCGAATTCCTAAACGGAGCGTCAAGACTCCCACTCAGAACCACGTTCGTTGCCATGAAAGCCACGAAAGGGACATGGCCTAAAAAGGGGTAACCGCCCTCAGAACGTGGCCCACTAAGGAGTAACCGCCCTCGGCGGTTACCCAAAAAACACCTATAAAAGGCCTTAAGAATAAGGGGGGAGGTACGTTCACATTTTTTCCCACAAAGCTATTGCTAAATTATAGACTCATTTTTACAAAAACTGACTTGATCGTCGGAGAGTTTTCCCTGAGATCCTGTCTCCGGTTTTGTTTTGCAGGTAACTCCGGCAAAGAATATCAAAGCGGATCCAGCAAGTTATCATTGGTGCGGTGAACGTGGACCTTTTTTACCAACACTTGGTTAAAGGTACACGAAGAACATGTCAGAACCATCACGAACGACCGGTGTTACGACCAGATCCACTAGCATGAACTCACGAGGTTCACGGATTGCAAATTCGCAGCCTGCAGGTACTCAGCCTGTGGTGCCTAGCTCGTCAGGCCCCTCGGGACAATTGGGTCCCTTATTGGAAGTGCAGGTGCAAAATGAAATGGAGATGTCCAATAGCGATTTCGTGCAGATGGCAGGACAGGTCTTGGCTTCGAATATGAGCCAGGCGGCTGGCGATCGAATGATTAATTTATTAACCGCCCTCGCCGAACGCGATACCGCCATGGCGCCTGCCCCTCAGGAACCTGTGGTTAACTCAACACAATCACCGACTATTCCTGTCATACCTGTCCTTCCGCAGCCATCTCAGGTGCCAAATCAAGTGGGCCAGAGTAGTCGCACGAATCCACACAGTCACCCGAGCAACTACTCGCATCCAGATCTCATTACGACGACACATCCCACCTGGCAACCATCCCAACCGTTGCCAGGAATGCAAGGCACTCTTCCGCTACAACAACTAGACCCTTTTCCTCACAGACGTTCGGAATTGATGACGCCTAACACAACTATGTCTGGGCGTGAGCACACATGGAACTTTGATCCTATAACGGGACGGCGATTGGTCCACCAACAGGCACCCGTCTCAACACCGATGGGCGAGTGGATGCCATCCAGAATTCACCAGCAGTGGATGGATGAGGTCCGGCGGGTACCCGATATTGACTTAAAAGATCAATTACGGAGCATGATGGAGCGAATGGGGTACTCACCTCGGCCGAGAGCAGAGGTCCAGAGCGATTCACCTTTTGCCCCTTCGTTGCGGGAATTCATTCCAGATCACAGAATCAAAGCACCTGCCATACCAAAATACTATGGGGATCCAAATTCTGACCCTGAGGCTCATGTCAGGAACTACAGAGAGTTAATGGATGTTGCAGGGGCAAGCGAAAGCATAATTTGCAGGTTATTCTCGACAACTTTGGGCGGTGCGGCATCTGATTGGTTTCGATCTTTACCGGCAAAATCTATTCACAATTGGCAACAATATAGTCGGGATTTCTGTGCGAAGTTCGTGGGCTGTAAAGCGGCAGATGTGACAGATAGGCAGCTGAAGGAGATCAAACAGAGAAACTATAATTACCTAAGGGAATTTGTTGTCGCCTTTAACGATATCCTGGTGCGATTGCAGAACCCAGATATCGTGAGTATTCGCAACATCATGGCGGATGGAACCACAGATTGGAGCATGCAGGAAGAAATCATCCGTAACAAACCACGCACTGTAGCCGAGCTCATGAAGATAGCAAAGGAATTCATGGAAGTGGATGATGTCAACAGGGAACATAGGGCCCAAACTCGGCGAGAAAGAGATGCCGCTAGAACCACTTCGGACAGTCGGCGTCAGACCCAGTCCAAAAGTAATTTTGTTCGAAGAGGCGATCGTCCCTTTCAAGGTGGAGGATATCACACACCACTAAACACGACTCGCCAAGAGGTGTTACTTTGGATCGAAAAGAGCCCCTTGAAGAAGGATGTGCGGTTCCCCGAGGTGAAAGGCCGAACCAGTTTGGGGCGCTATCCCAGTAAGTATTGCAGGTTCCACAGGTTGAATGGCCATGACACAGATGATTGCTACGAACTGAAGAAGGAAATAGAAAAACTGATCGAGAGAGGCAAGCTGAGTCAATTTGTAAGAAAAGAAACAGCTGATGAGAAAACAACGCTCCCGCATGAGGGAGAAACACGGCCAGAAAAGAAGCAGAAGAAAGGGGTGATAAACGTGATAGCAGGCGGAATCTACGAGCCTCCAACAAAAAGAACTCACCATGAACGGCGAAAGAGCAACACACATAGGGGGGATGCCCTCAATTACTCATTTGCGAGAATCACGGAGCCACATGCGGATGCCCTGGTGATCACGATGGCCATTGAAGGATGGGACGTCAAGCGGGTCCTTATCGACACAGGCAGTTCTTGCAACGTCATTACCCGGACAGCATTCAACAAGTTGGGAATCAACGACGAGCGGGTGGAACACACCTTCATGGATGTAACTGGTTTTGGGGGTCAATCCTCCCAAACAAGTGGGCAGGTGGTGTTGGAGGCAGAAATGGGCGATAAGAATCTAAAATGGCGAGGTGATTTAGAATTCGCAATTGTTGATCTCCCACTGGCCTACAACATAATTCTGGGACGGCCATTCCTGTCGGAGACGGAGTCGCTCATCTCAATGAAGCATTTAACGTTACATTTGCCAACACACCAAGGGCGAGTCATAGTTGAAGGTGATCAACTTGTATCTCAACAGGCCTATACATTATCACTTGAACCAAAACCGGAAGAGGAGGATAAAGTCGAAGAGAAGCTGCCGGCGGAAGCATTGGGAGAAACGGAACTATTCGCCATCTCGAATGACAAGAACGTGCGAATAGCGGCTGGACTCTCAGAAGAAACAAAGAAGGCCATTACCGAGGTATTGATCCAATGTGAGTCGGCATTTGCCGCCCCAAATGAAGTGTTAAAAGGAATAAGCCCAGACGTAGCAACCCATCGATTGAATGTAGACAAAGGGGCAACCCCAGTGCGGCAAAAGAAGAGGGGACATGCTCCTGAGCGGCAAAAGGCGATTGAAAAAGCAGTGGCGGACTTGCTAAGGTCGGATGCGATTCGAGAAGTCACCTATCCGGAATGGCTAGCCAATGTGGTGCTAGTCAAAAAGCCGAATGGAACGTACAGAATGTGCGTCGACTTCAACGACTTGAACAAGGCATGTCCGAAAGATATGTATCCACTTCCGAACATTGATATATTGGTAGATGGAACTGCAGGATATGAAGCTTTATCATTCACCGACGTGAAATCCAGTTACCATCAGATACCCATGGAGAAGGCGGATGAAATCAAAACATCATTCATAACTCACCAGGCGACTTATTGCTTCAAGGTGATGCCCTTTGGATTGAAAAATGCGGGAGCAACATACCAGAGGATGATGAACAAGATATTTTCAGACAAATCCAGCGAGAACTTCTCGATCTATGTTGATGACATGATCATCAAAAGCAAGAAAATGCAAGACCACCCGCGGGATATCAAAGAAATCCTAGAAGTGTTGATCAAATATGGCCTCAAATTGAACCCAGAGAAATGCACATTCTGAACAAGAGCGGGAAAGTTCCTGGGTTTCATTGTTAGCAGCAAAGGGGTTGAGGCGAATCCTGAGAAGGTTAAAGCAGTAATGGAGATGAAGACGCCAAGGAACATAAGGGAAGTACAGAGACTGAACGGGCGGTTGGTGGCATTAGGACGATTCATATCATGCTCAGCTAGGCGATGTCTACCTTTCTACAATGCCATCAAAAAATCCAAGTCCTTTGAATGGACGCCGGATTGTCAAGAAGCATTTGAGGGGATAAAGCGATTACTATGTTATCCGCCCTTAATGAGCAGGCCGGAAGACGGAGAAGATCTGTTTCTTTATGTATCTGTCACCAGCATGGCGATATGCACTGTGATGGTGCGAGAAGAAGAAGGGCAACAATATCCAGTATACTACGTGAGCAAAGTCTTGAAGGACGCAGAACTCCGGTATTCGAAGTTGGACAAAATGGCCCTCGCGGTGATAACCACGGCGACTAGATTGAAACCATATTTTCAGGCGCATACTGTCATTGTGAGAACTGGCATCCCAATGCGAAAGGTACTGCAGAAACCTGACGCATCCGGCCGGTTGATGGAATGGTCAATTCGCCTGGGCGAATTCGATATCCGCTATGAAGGAAGACCAGCGCTAAAGAGCCAAGTGCTCGCCGACTTCGTGAACGAATTCACCTGGGATGATGATGAATGTCCAAAGGCACAAAAAGAAGAGTGGAGCATGTACACAGATGGGGCCTTATCTGCAGACGGAGCTGGGCTAGGAATCGTCATCAAAGGTCCGGAGGTTATCCACCTGTACTATGCAGCAAAATTAACTTTCAAAACTACCAATAATGCCGCAGAATACGAGGCTATGATATGTGGATTGAGGTTGCTCAATGAACTCACCCCAGAAAGAGTGGTAATCTACAGCGATTCCAAACTCATGATAAACCAGATTACAAAAAATTATCTGGTGAAACAGGAGGAGCTAGTAAAATACCATCAGGTGGTCAGCCGATTGACACAAGAGTTAACGCACAAGGGAGTCATTTGGGAGATGGTGCATGTTCCACGAGGCCAAAATGCAAAAGCTGACGAATTGGCAAAAGCAGCGGCAAGTAGAGAACCATGGAGTCAAAAAGCATGCAGCTTGGAAATAAAATCGGCACCAGCATTCGAGGTTGATCAGATTATGATCATCGAGGAACTGGAAGACGATGAAGATTGGCGGATGCCAATCCGTCAATATCTGGAGCAGGGAGATTTGCCGGTTGATAAGAGCTTAGCCAGAAAAATAATTGGGCAGTCGGCACGATATTCAATACGGAATGGAACTTTGTATCGGAAATCGTACACATGTCCATGGTTGAAATGCGTTAGTCGCAATGAAGGAGACTATGTGCTGCGATAACTACACGAAGGAATTTGTGGCGCGTACGAAGCTTCGGCGGCATTGGCAAGAAAGGTCAAACTGATGGGATACTACTGGCCCAAGGTGGTGGAAGATTCCCAGAAGATGGTTGCGGAATGTCACAACTGTCAAATCCATGCGAATGAAAAGCATGTTCCCGGAGCTGAACAAATCACTATAATGACGGCGTAGCCATTCGCAACATGGGGAATTGATATAGTGGGTCCATTCCCAGAAACAACAAAGAAAAGGAAGTATTTGATAGTCGCAGTGGACCACTTCAGCAAATGGGTAGAAGCGGAGGCAGTAACTGCACAAACACCTGAGCGAATGATCGAGTTCTTACGAGAGAACATTATCATGCGATTTGGGATCCCGCAGAAGCTTATAACCGACAATGGCACCCAGTTCAACTGTGCCAAGTTCAAAACATACTGCGAAAGCATGGGAATCAAGAATCATTTTTCTTCTGTAAACCATCCCCAATCAAATGGTATGACAGAGGTTACCAACAGGGCCATGGTTCAAGGCATCAAGAAGCGGCTAGGTGATAAAAAAAACAAGTTGGGTGGATGAGATACCCCATATGTTGTGGGCATACAGAACCTCTGTAAAGGCAGCAACAGGCAAAACACCTTTCTCGCTAGTTTATGGAGCCGAAGCAGTCCTACCTGTTGAAATCAAGTCGCCCATAGATCGGACAATTTATTATTGCGACACACAAAATCCTATCAACATCAGAGATGCTTTGGATTCTGTGGAGGAACGAAGAGAAAAAGCTTACATGCGAATGGCAATGTACCGCAATAGAATTAAGAAATACCATGACAGAAGAGTGCGAAAAGTAATGATCAACGAAAACGACTTGGTCTTGAAAAAAGCAGATAAAATACAGTCTAGAGATGGCAAAGGCAAGCTAGGCGTCAACTGGATCGGGCCATACAAAGTATCCAGGAAGATGGGACCGGCCACTTTCGAAATAGAAGAAATGAGTGGAAAGAAGCTCTCGCGCACCTGGAATCTAGAGAATCTACGCCTATATAGAAAGGCCGAGTAGTTCGAGGAAATGACGAGTACTCTTTTTCCTTTTATGAGTTTTTCCCACTGGGTTTTCTAATAAAAGGTTTTAATGAGGCTTCGATCCCGCACAATTGGTGTACATATGTAATAAACTTTTTCTCGTCATCAATAAAAGTTATTACATTCACTCAGTATGTTACAACAAAATGCGGATTCTTTACAAAAACACATAAATGTGTTGCCTCTTAAAGAAAGGCGGATGCATGATTACGCATCACTCGCAAAAAACCTTAGGGTTAAAATCAAAAACACATAAATGTGTTGCCTGTTAAAGAAAGGCGGATGCTTGATTACGCATCACTCGCAAAAAACCTTAGGGTTAAAATCAAAAACACATAAATGTGTTGCCTGTTAAAGAAAGGCGGATGCATGATTACGCATCACTCGCAAAACCTTATGATCAAAACTTATGATTATTTTCGAAAGAAGAATTATAAGTTAAGGCATAAAATTAAGCGAATAAACGAGTACTCAAAATTGCAAAAAGGGTCTGGCCACCCTAGCTATGAAGAAACACGAATATGGAGTCGGTAAAAGGACAAAGGGCACATATAAAGGGCAAAAAAGTGACAATCACACACATATGAAAAGCAACAACCGAAAGAAAATATATATATCAGAGCGGTTTGTTACATACAAAAGTCCAAATATAAGTTAAGCTATGCTACAGCTTCCTCTCCTTCGCCCCTAATGCCCTCCTGGACTGCGGCGACTCCCTCATCTCCTCCGGTAGGAGGATCTACTTCAAGCGAATCCTCAACCCTTGAATCGGTAACCGCTTCAGTAACCTCTTCGGTGAGAGGTACCTCTTGCACAGGTTGAGAAACGACTTGGGGTGCCTCTCCTTCCGCGGGCTGAATAGGGATCTCGCAGCTAATCGGAGGATCCTGAAGACTCTTCCAATCTAAGAAGAGTACCTCATCCATATCAGCATCCTCGGCTTCCAGCTTATCCCACTCCCCAGTTAAATCCTTTTCAGGGATGGGAACTTTGGGGCGGTTAAGTACTAGACCCTGATGCCCGTGCTCATAAGCCGCATGAATCCGCTCCCCATACCAGTAGATGCGGGCTCCATCTTCAGCCAAAATCTCCTCAACCCTCTTCTTTTGGGCCTCCTTGAAAGCAGCTAGGTCGTCGAGGGCTTTTTGCAGTTCATCGGACTTGACCTGAAGGGATTTAAGGGCCTCCTCCTTCTCGCCCACGGCCTTCTGACAGGTGCCCTCTAGGACCTTCACCTTCCCTTGGACATCATCATAAAGCGACTTCTGAGTCGCCAATTCCGTACCAAGACTTTCCAACTCCTTGGCTCGCTCTGCATCCCTTCGGAGAATGCCCTCAGCGAAATTGATAATCTGCATATAACACGTCTCACAAATAAAAATGGGCGAATAGAAATATGCGGTTACGATGAACATAAGATATTTGAAAGCGAAGGACAAAGCAATAATATACCTCTACAGAACGCTTCTCGATCCCTTCCACAGCAGTAGGGAGCGGTACTTGCTCGCGCACACGGGAGGCAGAGGGAAGTCGCCCGAGGACATTGCATATGGAAGATACAATATCCTTGCAAGAGAAGTTCACGGCCAGGCCGAAAGTCCTAGTCCACCATCCGCTAATATCGGGGATTGGCTGCAAAAGCATAAAGAAAAATATCAAGAGAACGGCAGATAGCTCATGAGGAAAAAGTAGCAATACGAGAGGGAGCAGATCAAGATACCTCGTGAATGGGGGTACTGCTCTTTCCTTTAGACGAGGCGGATACAGGTGCGCCGCCAACAGTAAGGGACACAGAAGTGTTCTTCTTTTTAGAACGAGAAGACTCTGTATCCGCACTTATCTTCCGCTTCCTGGTTAAAGGAAGATCCTCGGAGGCAGAAGCGGGACCTTGTGAAGCGGAAGCCCTAACCGGGGAAGCCGCCCCAATAGAAGGAATCGTCCCTCCAGAAGGATCCGCCCCTACAACGGAAGCGGTTTCCGTCATCCGCTTCTTTCTTCTCGCCAGGGCTTTAGCCTCCCGATCTGCAGCGATTTGAGATAAAGGATCACCCCTGCAAAGGGTTAAAAGAAACCATCAACTTGGAAATAAAAAGTACCTTGCATAAAAACGCGATAAGGAATATAGACAACGCGATCCCCCTCGCGGTACGCAATCGCTACTCGGCTCCTTAGCATATGAAAGGCCTGATCGTATGTCCATACAAAAGGAGGAGTGCTCTTCAAGAACTTGATAACGGCGGATTCTTCCTTGCTGGGATACCCGAAGTTCAAACTCTTTACGTTGGGTCGGCTCCAGCAACGAAGGAAGTTCAGGTTTTCCTCATTAAACTTGATAAAAAAGTAAGATCGATCCCACTCGCGGATCTTGTTCAGCTTCTCGTCAAAACCATAGTATCCGCTCTGGCGGATGAAAGTGAAATACCCTGCCGAGCTTTTGAAATGGTGGAGCTTGGAGAAGATTTTGGGCGAAAAGGGAACCTCCAAACAATCCGCCAAGAATTTGTCCAGAGTCAAATCGGCCCAGCCGTTAGGATGCAATTGCCCGGGCGCGATTCCGTAACCGCCTAGGACGGAAGCAATCTCATCCGCCAGCAGATAAGTGAAGCCGCAGATAATCTGGGCCACGAAAATAGTGAAGTACCCCTTTGGGTAATCGCCCGGTCCCCTATCCTCCCCAGGAATGATAGTCTCGAGACCTCGGAGCCAGGGATAATGCTCCCGCAAATCATCGATTGTCTCTTGACAAACCAGACTTCCCGACCTGTCCTTCTTTGGTAACAAACGAGGGGTTGGGATAGGTGGCGGAATCAACTTTTTGGGGTCAAAACCTAAACCCTCGTCGGTTGTATTCGCCAGATGAAGGAAGTCGGCGGGATGAGAATTACACCCAGGAGAGCTGGTTGAAGCTTCCTCAACCATCTTTTCGACCTCGTTAGAGACCTCGCGGACATAATCGTCGTCAAACGGCGCGAAGTCGAGGTCTGACATGATCGATAAAAGGAAAACAGAAGCAAAAAGCCGAACAAGGAACAAATGTGAAAAGAAAAACTTACATGAAAAAGACAACACAGTGAAGTGACGGGATTAAGAGGTCAACGTCGGAAAAGAAGTAACGGAATTAAAAGGTCGACGCCGGAGAAAACGAAAGAGGGGAAATGCACAAATTCAAAACTTTGAAATAATCGGACAAAGATGAAGCGTCCCCTATAAAAAGACCCTAAAAGGGCTCTTGCTAGACCAAGGGGGAGGCATGTGATAACCCGCGAAGCCCAAAACGGGTTATATTCATTTCGCAAGCCCAGCCCATATTAAAGCCTCATGGGCTAAGATTGGACGGGACCCGAATGAAGGAAGCGGGCGCAGCGAGTAAACCGCCCCGAATTCCTAAACGGAGCGTCAAGACTCCCACTCAGAACCACGTTCGTTGCCATGAAAGCCACGAAAGGGACATGGCCTAAAAAGGGGTAACCGCCCTCAGAACATGGCCCACTAAGGAGTAACCGCCCTCGGCGGTTACCCAAAAAACACCTATAAAAGGCCTTAAGAATAAGGGGGGAGGTACGTTCACATTTTTTCCCACAAAGCTATTGCTAAATTATAGACTCATTTTTACAAAAACTGACTTGATCGTCGGAGAGTTTTCCCGGAGATCCTGTCTCCGGTTTTGTTTTGCAGGTAACTCCGGCAAAGAATATCAAAGCGGATCCAGCAAGTTATCAAACTCTTATTTAACTTCTATCGAGTTTAGATAACAAGCGTTGTTAAGGGATTCAGCCAGCTGACTTAGACATTTTTACTTCCATGTGGACAAAAAAAAATAAGTTTATTGACTAGGAGAAAGAGAGTAAAAAGTAAGAAAAAAATTACAGAATTCGATTTCCAATAGGTTTTTCTAAGCTAGAAAATGAGTTTGGAAGAACCTTAATATTTGTGAAATGTAGCTCTGGTCGGAGTCCTACCCTGTGAGGTGCCGTTGGGATCGGCGAGGGACACTCTGATGCTAATGTCACTGGGATCGTGAATGATAGTAATTGACGAGAGCTCTTTTAGTGAATTAGAAAGCATACCTCGAATACCTTGGGTTTGAGGTATTTATATAGATTTCTATAACCTTTGAGCATTAATAATGTTATAGACGAACAGTCATGCCATTAATGCTCTTTATCATATTTATTGTTTATTCTTGGAGTTTGTCCGTTCCTGCCATTAATATCATTAATGGCGTTAACCATTGGTTCTCCTTGAGACCGGTTTAAGATGATATTGTGGCGGATCTTTACTTGATGGCGGATCCTATTTTATTTGGTGTATGCATGTACAAGGTGTATCTCGGTTCAAGCCACATGGCTTGGTATTATGTTGCTAAATCCTTCTTTGCTTTTATAGTTACATTTTCGCCCCGAAGATAACATGTAGATGTTATCAAACCTGCCGGAAATGGATTTTGGTGTTAGGGCCACTTGGTTAGTGAAGTTTAGAAGTGTTTGGTCACACCCGAATGAAGCAACTTGATATTACTTATTTGATATTATCAGTTCATTAAGAGATCAAGGAATGTCAGAGCAACAGATGAGGGTGATATGACTGTGCCTCACGCTTGACTTGATATCACACAACAAAAGGTAACTTTGTGGTTACAATTAGGTTCTCAGTATTTAATACATGAGATAATTATATAAGTTGGGTAGT
Source organism: Euphorbia lathyris (assembly GCF_963576675.1). Taxonomy (NCBI): domain Eukaryota; kingdom Viridiplantae; phylum Streptophyta; class Magnoliopsida; order Malpighiales; family Euphorbiaceae; genus Euphorbia; species Euphorbia lathyris. The sequence goes on along the minus strand of NC_088914.1, from coordinate 62,419,570 downwards.
CATAATGTCTATTCACTAATTAGGTTGAACATGTCTTCAAGTTCACTTGACTTTGGGGGGGAGAGTCCTTTTGCGAATGGAGCAATCCCGTGAGATTTTGGGCTCTAACGACGCCTGGTAGCGAGTGCATCTTGATTTGGGAGAATGAACTTCCTTTGATGATTCCTTCTAGTTTCTTTCGCTAGAGAGCACTATGAGTGATATGAAGTGCCAATATCGGTGTTTACAAGTGCTACACTCATTTTCACTAAAGCATTTTCTCGGGGTCCGAATGTTTTAACTTGTGCGAGACCTTTTTCCTCCTAGGACACCCACAAACGATATGATGTCCAGTAAAGCATGATACAAATACTTGATAGTTTGTGCAATTAATCAATGCTTTATTTGCTCAAAGCTATGTCTAGATATAATACATTTCAGTGGCGTCTTCCTGTCTCATCTCGTTCATGGTTTCTTAGACTGTATCCATGTTCTAGATGAGTTATTTAGTGAGACCATGGATGAATTTCCTTCTTTTTGGATCTAGAGAGCCTAATCACTCGTTCAACCGTCGATCTAGCTTGGAAGTTATCACTTGCAAGGAAATGGGGTTTTCATTAGCGTTTAGTGGTGTTTTGGATTTTCGTGGGTATTTCTAGTTCTAAGAGCATTCTGAGTGGATGCAATCTAGCTATTACTTTTCTTGAAAGAGTAATAACAAACCATTAGGATGGTAATGGCTAAAATTAGATTGTTACCAACTGAGGTAACAAACAGTAATTGTTACCAATAAAAATTATAAATTATTGCAAAAATGAGAGTATAGCGCACACATAATATTTGTTACCAATGAAATGGAGACATGACTTGTGGAACGTGTGGAGCTTGATAAAGCAGTTTTTTTTTTTTTTTTTGCTTTTCTTTCATGTCCACTAACTTCATTTACTACGGTATACAAGTAAGGAAGTAAGTGGATAATTTAATTTTCAATCAAATTTTCTTAACTAATAAATTTTTTTATCCCATCAAATATTGGCCCTGTTTGGGAATTAGCTGTTAGCTGTTAGCTGATTACATTAGCTGATTTGATTAGCTGTTTGTGTAGACCTGTTTGGTAAAAATTAGCTGATTGATAATAGCGGTTTGTGCAAAAAGACGAATAAGGGCATTAATTTTGGCGCAGGATAAGAGGGAGTCTATCTATTAGGGTTAAAGAAGTCCATTAATTTTAATATTGCAAAACGCTAATTGAAAAAGGTCCTTTTAAGAGCTTTTTCTAAATTAGCGTTTTCATCCCAAAACTCTCTCCACCAAAAACTCCAATTAGCGGTTTCAGTGGTCAAACCTCTAAAGTTGGTTAAAACCGCTCTTTTTATCCCAAAACGCTCTTTACCAAACAGGGTCATTAAAATAATAAAGGCTCTGGTGGGTTGTGCTTTTAAACCCAAAATTACAAACACAACCCACCGTTAGAAATACTCTAATGAGGATCATTTTTTGGGGTAAACATTGATATTTAATTTAAATTATTTTTATTAATTTTTGTACTACATGTTTTACTTTTATAATTTATATAATATTTAATTTAAAAGATTTTGACATTAGATATTTTAGAAATTGCTAATAATAATGTCGGAAGAAATTCAAACATGTTGCATATTGGAGTTGGTGGTCCTATGTAGTACAGTTTGTATCTGTTTTGCTTTTATGGTATTGTGAATAAAAGTGTCTTTATGATAAGAAAAATCATTCTATACTGAAACATTTTTCTAATGAAAAGAGAGAAAGATGGATAAACACTGACGTTAGATAGAAACAAAGTAATTTAAAAAAAGAAAAAATATAGGCAGTTATTGTGGCGTAGGAAGAAAACAAAGAAGCATGCATTGAAAGAATTAAAGATGAAACGACTCAACTAACCTTTTTCAAAAGATAATAAGCAAAAATTGAGAAAAAAAGGATATGTTTCAATACGGATAGAGATAGACCATTGTTTTGCTTTTACTTGCTTCGTATTACTTACACCAATCTTTATATAAAATTTTAAATGATCATAAAACTGAAACGGTTAAATAAACAAGTTTCAATATCTTGTTAGAAGAACGAGTGAGAATGTCTCGCCGCATTGGCGTGTTGTACTAGGATTCTCCTAGGGTTCGTATCTTTTCCCTGCAAAAAGTCCTGAGTTTGTTTATCGTTGCCCTAAGTTTTGCTGGTGTGCCTTGATCCCTGAAGGCTTCTGTCCTCTACTGTCGTTCTGTTTTTTGTCCAACCATGGATTCAATTATCGATCAAGTAGCGCTAGTTACGTTAGATGAAGAACAAAAGTCGGGTATGATCATACAGTTGGAAGATGTCCAACCAGTTGTTCGACCACCATCCTGGAGCATTATCGGTAGTTTTCTTACTGACAAACCGATAAAAGTGCTTATCATGAAAACATCATGGCTGACCTCTGGAGACCTGCAAGAGGACTATGCATCACTGAACTTAACCCAAACAGGTTCAGGTATGAATTTTTTCATCCCCTGGAACGCGATAGAGTCATAAGGGGAGGGCCTTGGACTTTTGATCAAAACCTGTTATTAGCGGAAGCCCTTCATGAAGGCCAGGATCCCAACCTGGTGGTTCTGGACAAAACAGATATATGGGTTCAAGCGCATGATCTCCCACCAGGTTTTATGTCCGATAAAGTCGCACTTAGTATTGGCAACTTCCTGGGAACGTTCATAGAAGCAGACCAGAACAACTTCAACAGTATCGACAGAACTTATATGCGAATCAGAGTCAGTATTAAAGTGCATCAACCCCTTAAACGCAAGATGAAGATAAGTAAAGTCGGTGGGGAGTTCTCCTGGATAAATTTCAAGTACGAACGTCTACCTACGTTCTGTTTTTATTGTGGTCGGTTAGGCCACGCAGAGAGACAATGCAGCAAACTCCTTGACATTGATAATCCCGATGCAGCTGTTAGGTACTATGTGGCTTGGCTGTGGGCCTCTACAAGACGCTCTCAAACAATTCCTCAATCCAAATTCCTACTATCAGCCCCTGTCACAACTGGTGCTTCGCCAGGGAGTAATCGGTTCAATGAGTTACAGCAAAATGGAACAATCAAGGATGGCCCAAGTAAGGGACCAATAATCTTAGAAGTTATTTCGACCATCACAAAAGAAGGTGAAGACGAAGTAATTGTTAACACTACCCGACCAATGGAGTGTGATGCTGAAGGTGCAAAATCAAGTAATGGGGATAAGGCGGGACCTGAGGATCAGGTCCGCCAGGACCTATGAGCATTCTTAGTTGGAACTATCGGGGCTTGGGTAACCCCCGGGCAGTTCGAATGCTATCGGACTTGGTGGTCCGATTCAAACCCGTGCTAGTTTTCCTTATAGAAATTAAATGCAACCGAAAGAAGTTAGAAGTAGTAAAGAGAAAGTTAATGTTTACAAACATGTTTGTGGTCGATCCGGTTAATTACGGAGGTGGTCAGGCTATTCTTTGGAGCAAGGAAATAGTGCTGAACCTACTAAGCTATTCCCGTAATCATATTGACACCGAGTTAACAAGCCCTGACAAACCACAATGGCGGTTCACCGGCTTTTATGGCCACCCAGAGAGAAACATGCGGAAAGATTCCTGGTCACTGCTAAAGAATCTAAAGGTACGATCACCTCTTCCCTGGTTAGTTCTTGGGGATTTTAACGATTTAATGTACCAGGAAGAAAAAAGCGGCTTACATAGGCATCCAACATACCTATTGAGGGGTTTTTGCGAGACAGTTGTTGACTGTGAGTTAACAGAAGTTCGTATGGAGGGACACCCTTATACTTGGGAGAAAGGAAGGGGGACTTTACACTTTGTGGAGGAGAAATTAGATAGGGGGCTGGCATCTGATCTTTGGCAAAGCCTCTTCCCAATGGCTTCAGTCCTGAACGTTGAGGCCCCAACATCTGACCACTCGACACTTATGATCAGATTGATCAATCAGTTCAGCATTAGACCCCGGAGCTTCCGGTTCGAAAATAGTTGGAGTAAAGAAGGTGACTGTGCAGTTCGTATTCAGACGGGATGGAACTCAGCCCAGGATGTTCCGTTGGTGAACAAGCTAAAGAGCTGTGGTGAGTCACTCCTTGAATGGGGAGATAGCTTACGAAACCAATTCAAAGAAAAGCTCCAGAAATGTAGAATCCGACTTCGCCAACTACGCTCAATGAAAGGAATTCAGAACCAGCAAAACTACCTAGTAGAAAGACAGAATTTGGAAGATTTACTAAATCAGCAAGAACAGTACTGGAAACAAAGATCGAAACAGCATTGGCTTCAGGCCGGGGACCTCAATACCCGCTTCTTCCATACAGCTGCAACAAACCATAAAAAGAAGAACTCACTGCGCCAACTTCGTAATCCTAGAGGAGAGTGGGTCGATTGGCTAAATGGGCTAGGCGATGTACTTTTGGACTACTACAGGGATATCTATCCTTCCTCTGGTTGCAATGCAGATGATATAATTGATTCAGTTCAGCCTAAAGTATCTGCCGAAGCGAACAGAAAGTTGAATGTACCGTTTACCCAAGAGGAGATAAAAAAAAAGCCATATTCTCAATGCATCCGGATAAAAGTCCAGGACCAGACGGATTCAATCCGTTCTTTTATCAACGTTTCTGGAGCATTATTGGAGATCAGGTTACTCATGCATGTTTAAATTGGCTCAGCTCTGGCACTTTCCCTGATGAAATACATGAAACCACATTGATACTCATTCCTAAAAAAGTCAAACCAAAAACACCAGCTGATCTACGGCCTATTGCCCTTTGTAATGTCATCTACAAAATCGTATCAAAGGCAATAGCAAACAGGCTGAAATCAGTATTGTCAGAACTAATATCAGAACAGCAGAGTGCTTTTATCCCGGGGAGGCTTATTCCAGATACTGTAATGGTTGCCTTCGAGGTTAACCATTACCTGAATAGGAAAAATCAAGGAAGGGATGGAGTGGTATCCCTCAAGCTCGACATGTCAAAAGCTTATGACCGAGTGGAGTGGCGATTTATGGAGTTGATGCTCAGAAAGCTCGGGTTGAAGAAGCTTGGATAAATCTGATAATGCAGTGTGTAACAAAGGTCCGGTACAATATTCAAAGTGGATCGCATCTTATGGGGCCCATAATTCCGCAAAGAGGCCTTAGGCAGGGGGACCCCATATCCCCTTACCTTTTTCTCATTTGTGCAGAAGGTTTATCGTCCTATATAAAGGAGTGTGAAGTTCAGGGACTCATCCGTGGGTGTAAAGTGGCTAGATCAGCCCCGACTATATCTCATTTATTCTTCACCGACGATAGCTACATGTTCTTCAGAGCAACACACGAGGAATGCGATGTCATAAAGGAATGTCTTGCAAAATATGAAAGAGGTTCTGGTCAGAAAATCAACTACGATAAGTCATCTGTCTCTTTTAGCAAGAACGTTCATCCTGAGATTTTCAGCTCTCTAAGCAGAAGCCTGTGAGTGTCACAGATTCAGAAGGTCACAAAATACCTAGGACTGCCCTCGGTCATCGGAAAGCGGCGAATTGAAGTGTTCAGATATTTGGAAGTTATGATTCAGAAAAGGATCAGTAGTTGGAAGTCTAAACAGCTATCAAAGGCGGCTAAGGAAATTATGATTAAATCTGTTCTTCAAGCTCTCCCAACCTATGCAATGAGTCTTTTCCTTCTACCTCAGACACTGTGCGCAGAATTGGAGCGTCGTTTAAATGCTTTCTGGTGGGGATCAAGCAGTATGGGGAAGAAAATTCACTAGAAGTCATGGCAGGGCCTGTGTCTGCCTAAGAAATTGGGTGGTATGGGGTTCAAGCGTCTCCATCAGTTCAATCTGGCATTACTGGGTAAACAGGGTTGGCGCTTATTATCTAAACCGGATTCGTTAGTCGCTCGAGTATTCAAAGCTCGTTACTACCCAAATTCATCCTTCTTGGAAGCCAATATCGACAATAATCCTAGCTATTTATGGAGAAGTGTTCTCGCGGCTCAGCCCCTGATTAAACAAAATGCACAAAGACGGATTGGAAACGGAATCTCAACTAGGATATGGGTCGACCCTTGGCTCTCTGATTTGGTTAACCCAAAAGTTGAAACCTCTCCTATTACAGGACTTGAGGATAAAACTGTTAGCACTTTGCTGTCAATAGACCAGAAAATCTGGGATCCCGGTATTATAGAGGATTTATTCATTCAAATGGATAAGGAGCTGATTGTGCAGGTCCCTCTAAGTTTACGTGATGTGGAGGATACATGGTGGTGGAATGGTAATCCTCGGGGCTCTTATACTATCAAATTGGGGTACAGGAGTCTGATTGGAGAATTAAATTCGGTTGCTGTGTCTTTCTCTGCTGAAGTTTGGTCTAGAATGTGGCATCTGGCTATCCCTCCTAAAGTGAAAACCTTCCTATGGCAAACTTTAAATAACTGGATTCCAACTCGAGTGAGGCTTCGACAACTTCGCGTACAAATTGATAGTTCATGTCCTGTATGTCGAACCGAGGAGGAAGACTTATGTCATGCGCTGTTGATGTGCACAAACACAAGGCGTACATGGAATTTTGCGAGTTGCGGTGATCTAAGTCCGCTGGTCAGTAACTTCCCCCAATTCTGGTTGTTTCTCGACCAGAGAGGAGATGTACAGATACTAGCAGAGGCGGCTATAGTCAGTTGGGCATTGTGGTGTAACAGAAATAATTTAGTTTGGAGGAATGTGGTTGATGAGCCTGGATTTTTGTACAGCAATGCAACAGCCCTGCTGTCAAAATGGAAGACAGCGCAAACAGTTGGGGCCTCCTCTCCCGCGACCTCTAGAGCAGCGATTCGGTGGTCTCTTCTGGCCCAAGGAACCCTTAAACTAAACTTTAACGCTGCACTATTCAGCAATAATAGGCTCGGGTTCGGTTTTGTTATTATGAACTCTATGAATGACTTCATAGGCGCAAAAAATGGAATTTTATCTGGTGCACCGGATCCTCTAGTTGCTGAAGTTCTTAGCTTCCAGGAAGCTCTTAGCTGGCTCAAATCCAAGTGTTACACAAACGTTGTCATGGAATCCGACTCTTAATTGTTAGTTCTTGCTTTCCTTAGTGATAGTGTGGTTGAGTCCCCTTTTAGTTTGATTATTGAAGATTGTAAATCCCTCGCTCGGGATATTGCTCTTCTTTCTTTAGTTTTTATTAGAAGATCAGCGAATCAGGTAGCTCATAGCTTAGCTAGAGCGGCTGCTTCTGTGTCTGATTGTGGTGAGTGGAGGTCTGTTCCACCACCCTTTATTCTTTCAGTTCTCCAATTGGATCCTTAATAAAGCATTCTTTATTCTTTCAAAAAAATATAAAATTTTAAATGATGTTGCTGATATTGATTAGGGATGATAAAAGGTAGGGCCAATTCTCAGGTTTGAGTGGTCTAAGGGGCAACTCGTATAACTATAGTATAATTGAAGATTAATATTTTTAAATTAAATAAAATATTTAGATTTTTTTGGCCAACTTATATAAATATTGTATAATTTTTTAATTTATTTTACGTGTATATATATTGATAATTTTGAATGAGTGAATCACAAGATTAATTATATTCTCATTAAAAAATAAACTTACTAACTATTACATTTATATTATGCTAGGTGTGCTCATCAAGCAAACTTCTTAGCTAAGGAAATGAAGGACAAGACAAGTGTCCAAATCTGAACCCTAGGATAATTCTGATTAAGATGGATGGTGTTGATTTATTTGGGTATTGGTTGGATAAAGGAGGGACTACCACAAGGGACGGACTGCTTTTAGAATGTGCTATCATTGGGAAAAAGACCAAGATGCCCTTATTTGTTGTGCAATGATCGAACTGCCCCTAGTAACTCAAAGATCAAGTTGGCCTCTTTTCTTTACGGAAGATAAGTCATTAAGTTCATTTGTCAAGCAATAACTTCACTCTTCTTCTTTCTCCTGGAAACCCAAAAGTCTCCTTCTTCTTCTTCCTTGCAAAGCTTCATCTTTCTGTAACTAAGCTTCTTCTTTCATGGATATTGTTTCAATAAGTTTGATACATATGTTTGTGATCTATTACTAATAAGTGATAAAATGACGTATGTATGTGGTGGAGATAATATGATTTTGTTGGCGATATTTTTTAGAATAAAAAATATTCCCTTTACAACCTTGACTCGTGCGGAAAGATGTGGGAAAATGCGGGCGTGCCAGAGAATTAGGTTCTCAACCTACGTTTAAAAAAACGGTTTTTTTTAGATATGCGACTATATCTAATGGAAAATTACTAATAATCAAACAATTGTACGGTATTTCTTGTATTTCATGCGTTGTCTTGTTGATCTTCATGCGTTGTTGCCTGTGTTTGTCCATGATCTTCTTCAATTTCTTGTATTTCATCAACATGCTGTGTTGTTTTTGGTATTGCTTGTTGTGAATCTGTGGTGCATGATTCCTCTTCATCCTAACTCATGCATACTCTGTGAAGTGAGTCTAATTCTTCCTCACTGCAACATGGTATTTCTGCCTTCTGGTTCCCTTCTGAAAAAGGGAAAAATTCCTCAAAGAATTTCACATGCCTGGAAAACAAAATAATGTTAGTGCTTAGATCCAAAAGTTTGTAGCCTTTGATGTTGTGTCTGTATCCTAGGAAAACACACTTCACTACTCTTTCTGTGAATTTACTTTTATGCATGTCTAATGTTGAAGCATATGCTAGGCATCCGAAAACTTTCAGATCCTCTATGCTGGCCCTTTCCCCATATATGCGCTCATAAGGCGTTTGCCCCTGAATTGGTTTAGAAGGTAATCTATTTATGAGGTAGACCGCATGACTAACTGCTTCTGGCCAAAAATCCTTAGGCAGTGAGCTTTGGAACATAAGTGCCCTTGTGGTATTCATGATGTCCTGATGTTTTCTTTCCACTCTGCCGTTTTGTTGTGGTGTCTCCGGACACGATGTTTAGTGTGTGACCCCATTGTTAGTATAAAAATCCTTCATGATAAACTCAGGGCCGTTGTCCGTCCGTATTGTTTTTACATTTTTGTTGAATTATCGGCTGACATACTTGCAGAATTGTTGTAATGTTGTACTTGATTCCCCCTTTGTTTGCATTAATGTGACCTATGTATACTTGTTGTGATCGTCAAGTATGGTTAGAAAATATCTTTTATTTGAGTGTGACTCCTGCGTTGGACCCCATATGTCTACATGTACTAAGTCGAAGCATTCTTTTGCTATTTTGTGACTTAATGAGAATGGTATTTTTTTTCTGTTTAGCCTTTTAACAAATATCACATGGTATTTCTTTAGAGGAGTCAAAATCATTACATGATAGATTGAGGCCCTTCAACCTCTCACGAGAGGGATGACCAACACATAAATGCCACATACTGGCTTTAATTGAAAAAACAGAAATGGTATTTGGTAACAGGTATTCCAAGTAATAGAGATCTTCATGCTCTCTTGCCAAGCCAATCTTCTTCCAACTTGTGGTGTCCTGTATCACACACATCGATCCCGTTATCACAACACACAGTCCACTAGTACTCAATAGCTTACTAGTTGATATAAGGTTGTAATCAAATGCAGGCATACACAAAACATTATGCAAAACAAGTTGTGGGCTTAAAGTCACAGTGCCAATATATTCTGCTTTGACCCTTTCCCCATTTGGCAAGTTCACCCAACATTTTTCTATTTTCCTGTATGAACTATACATTTTCTTGTCACAAATGATATGATCTGTAGCCCCCGTGTCAATTATCCAGCATGATGAGACAAAGTTAGGGTTAAAGATTTTACCAGAACTATCTCCCTTGACAGAAGTGTTGACGTTGCTGCCCGAGGCCGGAATCTTCCCTTGATGATTCATTGGCAATAGGGCAACTAGTGTTTGGTACTGGTCCTTGTTAGAGTGAACGGTTCTGTGTTTGCTTGCTTGTTATCTGTTGAAACACCTTTCCACATGATTTTGATTTGACAAAAATATTTAAGTTAATCCATGATTAAGGGGCAATTAAATTTAAGTGCTTTGATTTAATTGTACTAATGTGTGTGTTCAATGTTGAGTATAATTATAAGTGAATAGAAATAAAAAGTACGACAGAATGAAGTCAGCATGAGGCTCACAAGCTGAGTAGAAAAGAACTCAGCACAATAGAAGAGAAGTCTTCCTCTAAACTAATGCTTGCAGACGAAGATGACCACGGAAGCTGAGTAGAATATGACTCAGTCTCGCCAGAGACAAAGAACAAACGCAATGTCAATAAAGTCAAGCTGAGTGCTCGTCAGGACAGCGCGAATGATCCGTTTGCTAAAAGACAAAATCCGACAACTATCTACACCAATAACAGAAGCTTTGGAATTACGCACGGAGACAGTTTCGAGACGCATGGGTCAACTGGCCGTTAGCTAAAAGACGAAACTGGCGCTAGAAGACGAACCTGGCGGAAGAAGACAAGCCTGGCGCCTGCTAATTTCAGACGACAGGATTGGCCTGCTACATCTGTATGCTGGCCAGTGAATGACGCAAGGAGCCATTTGAATTCAACGGATACTTCCAAATTCAAATGATTGCCACACCAGGAATTCACTATAAAAGGACAAGTGCTTCACTTGGATCCTTTGCCGAAGTACAAAAAGAAAAGAGCATACATACAAAGCACATTCAAATAAGAAAGAAGATCTTACACCAAATTTCTATTTCTGTGTAAAAGCTAGATTGAATTTGTAATCATCTCAGTGTTCTAAAAGTCGGCCAAGTCGTCGACTAATCGGTCGACTAGTCGGCGAAATTCAGAAGATTGACCGATTTTTTATAACTGGGCGGGTTAAACTGGGGGTCCGATATATTTCTGCCTACATGGTTCAAGTCGGGGTAAATCGGGGCAAGTCGGGTTAAGCGGGTAAGTCGGGTTAGGCGGCTAAAATCGGGTCAAGTCGGGTTAGGCGGTTAAAAATCGGGTCAAATCATAAAATTATAAAAAATTTGCTACAAAATAAATAATACAAATAATTAATGATCACAACAACAACTAAAAAAAGAAAGTTATGAATAATAATACAAAAATAAAATTACGAATAATAATACAAAATTTGCTAAAAAATTTGCTACAAAATAATAATACAAATTTTATGGATGTTAGTATTATTTTATTTTATGCACTTTTATGGATGTCAATGTTATTTTATTTTGTGGACACTTTATTTTTTTATTTTTGTAACGATATTAAGTTACGAATATTAAATATTTTGAGGAAGAAAATAAAGAATTATTTGATGAATATGGAGAAGGTAGTAGACACATTTTTTTATGAATATTTATGGATATTTTATTATTTATTTAAAGCAAATATTTATAATATTTATTAATATTATTTTTAGATGTTATAATTTATATTTTAAATGTGTTTATATTTTATATTTATTTAATTATAAATATAAAAAAATAGAAAAGTACATATCCGATTAATCCTCGATTAATCCCCGACTAATCTCCGATTAATCTTTTGAGGTCTTGTCCGCCCGACTAGCGCCTCATGACTTTTAGAACACTGATTCATCTAAAGTGTTCTTCATCTAGAAAGAACAAGTTTGTATCAATATTAAAAATTGAGAGAGTGGTGCTGAGTACTCGGTTTTAGTACTTAGCGGTAGAGAAAATCTGAGTGTTCGGTTATAGCGCTCAGTAGGAGTTGAGTAGACGAATAGAGAAAGGTACTCTTGCAGATTCAACTGCCTTGTAAATGGTTTGTGTTCTACCTTTAAAGAGCTCAGTATTGGATTGAAAAAGCCCGGAAGGACTCTGGGGACTGGACGTAGGCGGGCCGAACCAGGATAAATCGTGCTGAGTAATTTTTAACCCTTTCTTTCAATATATATGTATGTGATGTTTGCTTAAATTACTCAGGATATAAATTGTATAAGCTGACACTAAGTAATCAGAGTGCTGAGTTGGAAGCTGACCGTAAGTGTTAATTCCCAACTCACCTGTAAAACGGTTCTAGTCAGCTTCTGACTAAAGTTGTTTTACATCTCTCGGCCGTGCTGACCAAAACTAAGTTAAGTAATTTAAAGAATTGATTAAGTCAGCGTAATTAAGCGAAAAAGTTATATTAGTTCCTAACCCCCCCTGGAACTAATCACGCGGGACCAACAAGTGGTATCAGAGCTTAGTAGCTCACTACTCAAAGATATAACTCTCTTGAGCTGATCCCTATAAATGGCTGAGAACAGCACTCGTTTCCTTTCAGGAAATCAAACAACACAGATTCTCCCTGAGGGATTATCAATTAGTCGGCCTCCCTTGTTTTTCGGATCAAACTATACATTTTAGAAAAACAGGATGAAAAACTTTATTCAAGCTACAAACATGAGTGTGTGGCTTGCAATAGTTCAAGGCCCATTTGTGCCTTACAAAATGGTTAACAACGAGAAGGTTGTTAAGAGTGAAACTGAGTGGTCAGAAGATGACCTTAGAAAACTACAAAATAATGCTTCGGCTATCAATATGCTTCACTGTGCTTTAGATGCTGAAGAGTACAATAAGATTTCAGGTTGCGAGTCACCACATGAAATATGGAAAAAGCTGGAGGTGACCTATGAAGGTACAAGCAAGGTCAAGGAGTCAAAGGTGAACCAACATATGAGATTATACGAGCTGTTCGAGATGAATGACAACGAAGACATCTCTGAAATGAACGCAAGATTCACGAATACTATAAATGAGCTGAAAAGATTCGGCAAGAACTTCACAGAAGAAGAGCAGGTGAAGAAAATCTTGAGAAGTCTACCCAAGAGCTGGCAAGCTAAGAAAACAGCCGTGGAGGAAGCTCAGGACCTGACTACGTACAAATATGATGAACTGATTGGATCTCTGCTGACTCATGAGATCTCAATGAAGAATTTTGAAGCTAAAGAAAAGTCAGAGGACAAGAAACAAAAATCACTTGTCATGAAAGCTGACTCAACCGAAGCTGACTCATCAGATGATGAGGAAATGACCATGTTTACAAGAAAGATGAAGAAGCTGTTCAGAAAGAATGACAAGAACAGCAAGAGGCCATTTAAGAGAAGTGATAAATATAAAGTTGAAACCAGTGACAGTCGGCACAAGAAGGATAGCTCGAAGCCAGTCACATGCTTTGAATGCCATCAGACAGTGCACATTAAATCAAGCTGTCCCACTCTAAAGAAAGACAAAAAAAAGGTAGCAGAAAAGCTATGGTGGCAACATGGAGCGATAGTGATGAGTCAACCTCATCAGAAGCTGATGCAAATGAGACAGCAAATATATGCTTCATGGCCGATGACGCTGCTGACCTATGCCAATCTGAGCAAGCTGACCCCTCAGATGACACTGACCAAGAGGACCACTCCAATGAGGTAACATCTCTTCTTTTGCTCAGAAATGAAATGGTTAACGCCCTGAGTGATCTCTATACACTGACCAAAAAGTGTAATAAGAAAATTAGAGCACTCAGCAGGCGATGCGATGAGATCGAGGAAGTCAAACTGAGTGACATCCGACATCTCCTTTAGGACAATAGTAGGCAAGATGAAAACTTAAAAATAATGCATGGATCTGTCTCTGAATTCCGATCAGACTCTAAGAAGCTGAGAAAGGACATCACAACCATACAGAACCAGCTGAGTACATCGGCTAAGAAAAGGTTCTATCCCAATGCTGAGTTTCAAGGTACTGGTCAGCATAGACAGTACACTCAGCAGAACAGTCAGTGTGACTGTTGTGGGAAAAGAGGGCACACCATTGATGTGTGTTGGTATACTCGGCGGAATGTCCAATGCGACTTCTGCGGAAAGAAAGGCCATACCACTAAGGTATGTTGGCATGCTCAGCACAATCGTGCTGACCAGAAATAAAATCACCCTCAAAGGGTAACTGAAGGAAATTAGGCTAAGGTATAGCAGCGGAAATATAAAAATTTTAGCCTACTTCCTTTTAACCATAGGATCCGTTAATCGTTATTTCATATAAAGAGGGATAAGAAGAAATACCTTTCGATGATCGATCTACCGTTGCAAACGAAGTGCCCACAACTTCAAAAGAGATGGAAACTGTTTACCAATCTGCCCCTATCCGAAACAGCCCTTCCAGACCTCCGAACGAAAATCCCTTCGGTGGAAACGTGCAAGAATATGTCTAGAAACTACTGTCCAAAAATCGCGACGATCCGACGGTTCAATCTCCGGGAATCCGCGAAATAGTGAACTGACCTGATGTAGGTGAAGAAAAACGAATTTCTCCCTTTTGTTTGTTTTTCCTTCTTTCATGAACACAGTGAGATTAAGTTAGAATCAACCGTATGAGATGCAACCAAAATAGATTGCCTCTAATTAATCAACACAAGATCAAAGAAAAAGAAGATGGATGAAATTAATCGATCGGTGGAAGCCGTATGAATTCTTGTCCACGAACTGGGGGAGTCGAATTCTCTTTCTCTCTCTAAGCTAGGGATTTCGAAAATCACTAGGTGGGATTAGGGAGGCATGAGTCGAAATTCATGTATAAAGGGGTATATATAATCACTTGTATCTAAACCCTAGTTAGATAGAATTAGGTTACTTAATAGGAATTAAATTCGGAATAGAATTCCTAATTTATTATCTCACTATATATCTAATATATCTAGGATAATAATAAATAACTTTATTGGATAATAATAGGAGTATATTAATCTAATTAAAACTCCTAACTTAATTATCTCTTAATTAATTTAATTCATATTCCTAATCAAATTAGGATTAATGGAATTAAAATAATTTCTTACTAATTATATATAAATTTCGGCCCCCTTAATTAAATGGGCCTTAGTGGGCTCAATTGGGCTTCCATCAATTAATAACATCCATCTCTCTTTTGGTTCCAAGTCTTATGTGTGATCCATTAGGTTCTTACTACTTCTGGCCGTATGCAACTATTAAATTAATTTCTTCAAGAATTATATTTAATCTCTGCATAACGGAATGATGTACTGAGTATGTTATTGGCAAGTCTGTAATCATTCCCCCAGAGTCCGTTAAGAAGACAGGTTGATTCTGTCGTTAACCTTTCCGTATTAGTTACAATATAATTCGATCCTTTATCAACTACATCCTTGAACTGAATCTTATGACTATGGGTGATGTCAAGTCACATATAGCGAGACGTTCGTTTTACTTGTACAGGCCAGGTCAACTCAAAAAGATAGGTTAAGTGAAATCTGTATTTCTTACTCTTAAGCTATCACCTTGCAAGGATTTAGAGTCGAGTCTTCCACAAGCGATCCTTGGATGTATCTCCCATTAATCGGGAGTGATAAATGCTCAATCCAATGTATAACTACCCTGACATTACCTCCTGTGACACCCAACCTTTGCCGTTCACACCCCAGAGTCATCTCTGTTAAGGATCGTGGGACAGCAGGATCAAAGTCTCACATTCAGTAATTCAGGATGGCCAATTAACATTCCTTTGAGTCTGAGGATTAGTTATAACTATTAATACCAATGAGATGAACAGGTGACAAGGATGAATCTACCCATCCTGTTATCTCAAATCGGATCCCCAATCCTAATGAACAACTTTTCATCGGATCTATGTAACTGTCCAGATATCTGTATATATGAAGCTTGTGAGATCAGCTTTCTGTCGGACAAAAGACATTGTTACATACAAGTCTCAACAGTGATATATCAATCCTAAACATATCACTTGACTTGGGGTGGTTTTAAGTTTATTAGTTTATTATAAAGTTTTGTCTCACTTCATGCTTGTATGAACACTTTATAATCACTTTAAACAAACTTACGGATTTCCTTTTATTAGACTTTATTTAGTGCTTAAAAGGGATTGCCTTTATATAGTTATAAAACATATATCTCATTAAAACAAATGATATAAAGAATAATTCATTTACATTAAGTTTGTATCCTAGAACAATTGTCTATAGGACACCAAAACCCCAACATACTCCCACTTGGACTAAAGCCAATTGTTTCTAAAACTTATCCCAGTAGAAGTTAAATGACGATTATGTACTTTCTGGGTTAAAGGCTTTGTCAACGGATCTGCAACGTTGTCCTCTGTATGTACTCTTTCTATTCTCACATCTCCTCTAGCCACAATCTCTCTTATGATGTGGTATCGCTTTAGGTAGTGCTTGGATGCATTATGAGACCGTGGTTCCTTTGCTTGCGCAATGGCTCCATTGTTATCACAGTACAGAGTAATGGGATTGACAATGTCAGGCACCACACCTAGTTCTGTAATGAACTTTCTAATCCAAACTGATTCCTTTGCTGCTTCCGCAGCAGCGATGTACTCTGACTCGGTCGTAGAGAAAGCTACGCTTCCCTGCTTGGAACTCTTCCAACTGACCGCGCCCCCATTCAAGATAAACAGGTATCCTGATTGAGATTTAAAATCATTCTCATCTGTGAGATGACTAGTGTCTGAAAATCCTTCTATTTTCAGATCTCCTTCTCCGTACACTAGGAACATATCTTTAGTCTTTCTCAAGTACTTAAGAATGTTCTTGACGGCAATCCAATGCTCGTCTCCCAGATTCCCTTGGTAACGACTCGTTACAGATAACGCGAATGCTACGTCAGGTCTAGTGCATAACATAGCATACATAAGCGAACCGATCGCGCTGGCGTACGGGACTACAGCCATGCGTCGTTTGTCATCATCAGTTTTTAGGACATTGATGATTGTTTAACTTTACTCCATGTAGCATGGGTAAGTTACCTTGTTTCGATTCAAGCATGCTAAACCGATTTAGCACCTTTTCAATGTATGTAGCCTGTGAAAGACCAAGCAGTCTTCTCGATCTATCTCTATAGATCTTTATACCAAGTATATAAGCTGCTTCACCAAGGTCTTTCATTGAGAAGTTACCGGATAACCATACTTTTACCGACTGTAATAGAGCAATGTCATTTCCCATTAACAGTATATCATCCACATATAGTATGAGAAATGCTATAGAGCTCCCACTTGCTTTCTTGTAAATGCAAGCTTCTTCGCAATTTTGTTCGAAACCAAATTGTTTTATGGTTTCGTCAAAACGCTTATTCCAGCTTCTAGATGCTTGCTTGAGTCCATAAATGGATCTCTGAAGTTTGCAAACTTTATTTGCATCCTTCGATATGAAACCTTCAGGCTGCATCATATATACATCGTCAAGCAGGTTTCCGTTCAGGAAAGCTGTTTTCACATCCATTTGCCAAATCTCATAATCAAAATGAGCGGCAATTGCAAGCATGATTCTGATTGATTTGGACATAGCCACAGGAGAGAAAGTTTCGTCATAATCAATTCCTTACTTCTGACGATATCCTTTCGCTACTAACCTAGCTTTGTAGGTGCTAACCTTTCCATCCATGTCTGTCTTCTTTTTGAAGATCCACCTGCACCCAATGGGAATTATCCCTTCGGGTGGATCAACCAAAGTCCACACTTGGTTAGTATACATGGAATCCATTTCAGAATCCATGGCCTCAAGCCATGCTTTAGAATCTGGACTAGTAAGAGCCTCTTCGTAGTTTTCGGGTTCGTCGTCTAACACGGGAACCTCATTATCATCTCCCACTAGAAAACCATATCTAACTGGGAGTTCACGAACTCTTCGTGATCTACGAATAGGTGCCACTGGAGTCTCATCTAATGGGACTACTTCGGGTACCTCAACCGCTTCTGTTGTTTCAGTCGGTGTTTCTTCTTCTTGAACTTCGTCGAGTTCAATCACGCTTCCCTTTTGTGTTTCTTCGAGAAACTCTTTCTCTAAGAAGGTTGCGTGCTTGGATACTATTACTTTCTGATCATCTGGATGATAGAAGTAATACCCTACGGTTTCCCTGGGATATCCAATGAAGAAACATTTATCAGATTTAGAATCTAGTTTGTCGGACGCAATGCGTTTGACATACGCTGAACAACTCCATACTCTCATAAACGAGAACATGGGTTTCCTACCAACGAACAATTCATATGGTGTGGAACTAGCGGATTTAGTTGGTACTCGGTTCAGGGTGAAGAGGGCAGTTTCTAAGGCATAGCCCCATAACGTCTTTGGAAGTAAGGCCATGCTCATCATGGATCGTACCATATCTAATAGGGTACGGTTCCTCCTCTCGGATACACCATTGTGTTGTGGTGTATAGGGAGGTGTCCATTGTGAGCATATCCCACATTCAGTTAGATAATTCAGAAAATCATCCGAAAGATATTCGCCACCTCGATCGGATCGAAGCGTCTTTATTTTCTTTCCTAATTGATTTTCCACTTCATTCTTGAAGCATTTGAACTTGTCAAAAGCTTCTGATTTGTGCCTCATCAAGTAGATGTAACCATATCGAGTATGGTCATCTATGAAGCTTATGAAGTATCTGAATCCTCCTCTTGCTTGGACCGACATAGGACCGCATACATCTGAATGAATGAGTCCTAGAGTGTCTGATACACGCTCACCTTTATTGCTAAAGGGTGTCTTTGTCATTTTATCTTTTAAACACGATTCGCATGTTTCCAATGATTCGGAATCGATTGGATCTATAAGCCCATCTGAATGTAGCTTTTAGCATGCGTCTCTTGTTTATATGACAATCCCACAAGCAAGTTGAATTATCTAGCTTATGTCTTTTGGTATCAATTACGAAAATAGAAATCTAACACATAAATCCCATTTTGTGATATTCCTGAAAAATAGAAAATCCCATCTCTATAAAAATCACAATGTTTGTTCTTTATCGAAATATAGAACATACCAGATGTTGGAGTACCGGCTTTTCCCTTCTTGAGGGTAGCTAGGTACACCAAACAGTTTCTTTTCCAATGCCTTTCTTTACCATAAAAGTGGCACATTCCTTTGGGCTTCTTCACTTCCTTTCCCTTAACTTTAGTGGGCATGGCTCCCTTACCTTTCTTGGGATATTTAGGATTGGGAGAATTCCTTTTCCTCTTCTTTGATCCCTCTATGACAATAGCCGGTATTGCCTTGTCTTTCTTCATATTGGGCTCAACCGACTTGAGCATATTTGCAAGCTCTTCAAGAGGGGTTTGCAAGTCATTCATCTGATAGTTCATGATGAACTGTGAATAACTCTCTGGGAGGGATTGAAGAATCAAGTCTATACTTAATTCGTTGTCCATCACAAATCCAATACTAGAAAGTTTGGTAATATAGCCAATCATCTTGACACAATATGTCATGATTGATGTGCCCTCTTGCATCCTGCAACGATATAGCAACTTGGATATCTCGTAGCGTTCGCACCTGGTCTGTTTCCCAAACAGTTCCTTTAGGTGCATGATGATGGAACAGGCATAGTTGCCTTTGTAATTTCGATGTCATCGATGCAAGTATGATGCATCCGGCATGATCGTCATCAGCCTTGTGCTTCTGGTAAGCATCGATTTCCTCGATGGGAGCATCATCCTCAGGGATAGGGGGTATCGATGTATCAAGTACATACCCTATTTTATCGAACTTCAAAACGATTTTGAGGTTACGAAACCAGTCGATGAAGTTTGAACTATTCAAATTGTTATCGATAAGTATATTTTGCAGATTGGTGTTAGTCATGATTTTAAGAGTGTTTCATTAAACTTGAGGGTGAGAAAGAGTAAACGTATGTCATTCATTTGCTTTAAAGTATATCAATCTAAAATTATAGGCCTTTTAGTTTATTTCAGATTGCTCCCACTATTTTGCCAAATTAATAACCCTCCATATTAATTCGAAGAATTTCACAAATCCTTTAGTGAGCTAGGATCCTAACTCCTGAGATTTCGCCTTGAGTTTGCTCAACAAGCTAGTCCCATTTGTTAGGTAGATTCATGTAATCAATCACATCTCGAATGTGACTCCTAGGTTATTGGGTTACTAACCACATTAGTAACTAATATGTCATTCATATTAATCCCAACCATATTGCCCATTAGTTTATGACAACATGAGTTTGCTCATCCAATTATCATAATCTAATTTAAGTATTACCCCATATTCATGAAAGAACGATTTTCGATAATTCAGGTGTTACCATAAGACCCCGAGCTTGAGTTTGCTCAACAACCCAAAGGCCCCCAGTACTGCCGGCTGAATTATAATATTAGGGAGGGGCAACCGATTTTAATAACTTGCTTATTTACTTAACTTTTTAACGAGGGATTTTTATTTAAGTCTCATAATCTAACTTAGTCTTGATTTGCTTTAGCATACATCAGACACATACATTCACATACATTGGCGTTATGGACATATCATCTAAATTATTCCGTCGAGCCAGAGACGGAATAAAAGGGCAAACCTAAGGAAATACTAACTATTACATATTTCTCTTTAGGTCCTCCGTCTTCTCCATGGCGCCTTGAAATTACATATTAATTTCTATACTACTATAAGAAAACTTCAATTGAATTGAAGGGAATTAGATGAGAGGAGAAATTACAATAGATAGTAGAAAGGCAGGACGCGCAGGCCCTATTTAAAAAATACCAAAAGACTAAAAGAGGGTCCAAATATGTCCATAACTCCAAACATGCATAGACTCAATTAAATAAATTTAATTGGTTGATTACATAACCGATTTATGTAATATTTAGGTTAATCACATTAACTCGTCAAATTAACTTTCATCCAATTTTACTTCTAATCGTTTTGTATCTTTATATTAATCCTTATATTAATATAACCATATAAAACGTCAATTATGCATGTCCCAACTATTTTGATTTCAATTCATTTAACGCTTTGATTTACAACTTGGTAAAAACAAACTTTTAAACGAATTTTCATTCGATAATCAAAACAGAAAACTATTAATTTCCGAAACATATATATATATATATATATATATCAGATTTTAAAACGGTTTTAAAAACGATTTTCAAAAATAGGAAAAACTACAATAGATTTCTGTTTTATCCTTAGAATTAATAAAACTAATTTTATTAACCTAACTATAAAACTAATAGATTTTGTTATAATGATTATCAACCGAAATAATTAGGAACATACACATAATCTATTTTAATTAACAATTAATTAAAACTTATTTATCTTTAGAATTAATTAATCAAAACTATTTGTTAATTAATCCTAACCATAAATATTTATTCAATCCTATTGAAAAGCTTCTAAATTTTCATATATGAAATAACCGATTTAACGATGGCTCTGATACCACTGAAGGAAATTAGGCTAAGGTATATCAGCGGAAATATAAAAATTTTAGCCTACTTCCTTTTAACTATAGGATCCGTTAATCGTTATTTCATATAAAGAGGGATAAGAAGAAATACCTTTCGATGATCAATCTACCGTTGCAAACGAAGTGCCCACAACTTCAAAAGAGATGGAAACTGTTTACCAATCTGCCCCTATCCGAAACAGACCTTCCAGACCTCCGAACGACAATCCCTTCGGTGAAAACGTGCAAGAATATGTGTAGAAACTACTGTCCCAAAATCGTGACGATCCGACGGTTCAATCTCCGGGAATCCGCGAAATAGTGAACTGACCTGATGTATGTGAAGAAAAACGAATTTCTCCCTTTTGTTTGTTTTTCCTTCTTTCATGAACACAGTGAGATTAAGTTAGAATCAACCGTATGAGATGCAACCAAAATAGATTGCCTCTAATTAATCAACACAAGATCAAAGAAAAAGAAGATTGATAACTTGCCGGATTTGATTTGATGATCCTCGTCGTAGTTACCTGCAAAACAAAACCGGAGACAGGATCTCCGGGAAAACTCTCCGACGATCAAGTCAGTTTTATGTGGAATTCTAGTAGATTGATAATCGTATTGAGGAAAAAATGTGAACTTACCCCTCTTTTGGCTTTCTTATCTCTTTTATAAGCCTTTCTAGGTAACCGCCGAGGGCGGTTACTCTTTCTGTGCCACGTCCTTTACGTGGCCACAAACGTGGTCTCGTTTGTTTGAGTGGGTGGTTTAGTGCCTTGTTAGGATTTCGGGGCGGTTAGCCTCCTCCTTTATTAGGAGCCCATTTAATCTTGAACCGTGGGCTTAGGTTTAGGTTGGGCCCGTGTTTATGATTCGGTCCGGTTGGCTTCGCGGATCATCAAAGATGGATGAAATTAATCGATCGGTGGAAGCCGTATGAATTGTTGTCCACGAACTGGGGGAGTCGAATTCTCTTTCTCTCTCTAAGCTAGGGATTTCGAAAATCACTAGGTGGGATTAGGGAGGCATGAGTCGAAATTCATGTATAAAGGGGGTATATATAATCACTTGTATCTAAACCCTAGTTAGATAGAATTAGATTACTTAATAGGAATTCAATTTGGAATAGAATTCCTAATTTATTATCTCACTATATATCTAATATATCTAGGATAATAATAAATAACCTTATTGGATAATAATAGGAGTATATTAATCTAATTAAAACTCCTAACTTAATTATCTCTTAATTAATTTAATTCATATTCCTAATCAAATTAGGATTAATGGAATTAAAATAATTTCTTACTAATTATATATAAATTTCGGCCCCCTTAATTAAATGGGCCTTACTGGGCTCGATTGGGCTTCCATCAATTAATAACATCCATCTCTCTTTTGGTTCCAAGTCTTATGTGTGATCCATTAGGTTCTTACTACTTCTAGCCGTATGCAACTATTAAATTAATTTCTTCAAGAATTATATTTAATCTTTGCATAACGGAATGATGTACTAAGTATGTTATTGGCAAGTCTGTAATCATTCCCCCAGAGTCCGTTAAGAAGACAGGTTGATTCTGTCGTTAACCTTTCCGTATTAGTTACAGTATAATTCGATCCTTTATCAACTACATCCTTGAACTGAATCTTATGACTATGGGTGATGTCAAGTCACATATAGCGAGACGTTCGTTTTACTTGTACAGGCCGAGTCAACTCAAAAAGATAGGTTAAGTGAAATCTGTATTTCTTACTCTTAAGCTATCACCTTGCAAGGATTTAGAGTCGAGTCTTCCACAAGCGATCCTTGGATGTATCTCCCATTAATCGGGAGTGATAAATGCTCAATCCAATGTATAACTACCCTGACATTACCTCCTGTGACACCCAACCTTTGCCGTTCACACCCCAGAGTCATCTCTGTTAAGGATCGTGGGACAGCAGGATCAAAGTCTCACATTCAGTAATTCAGGATGACCAATTAACATTCCTTTGAGTCTGAGGATTAGTTATACCTATTAATACCAATGAGATGAACAGGTGACAAGGATGAATCTACCCATCCTGTTATCTCAAATCAGATCCCCAATCCTAATGAACAACTTTTCCTCGGATCTATGTAACTGTCCAGATATCTGTATATATAAAGCTTGTGAGATCAGCTTTCTGTCGGACAGAAGACATTGTTACATACAAGTCTCAACAGTGATATATCAATCCTAAACATATCACTTGGCTTGGGGTGGTTTTAAGTTTATTAGTTTATTATAAAGTTTTGTCTCACTTCATGCTTGTATGAACACTTTATAATCACTTTAAACAAACTTACGGATTTCCTTTTATTAGACTTTATTTAGTGCTTAAAAGGGATTGCCTTTATATAGTTATAAAACATATACCTCATTAAAACAAATGATATAAAGAACAATTCATTTACATTAAGTTTGTATCCTAGAACAATTGTCTATAGGACACCAAAACCCCAACAGTAACCTATTGTGACTTCTGTGGTAAAGCTGGCCACACCATAAACATATGTCGTCACAAATTAAAATATGATGCTTCACCTGTTCATGCTAACAAACGAGGACCCAAAAAGAATTGGGTACCTAAAGATGAATAGTTTAAAATGCAGGTGAGCCTGATGTGCCTGGAGAAGTCAAAGCTTTGGTATATTGACAGTGCATGCTCGAGGCACATGTCTGGTGATGAAACTCAATTTATCACACTTGAGCGTAAACGAGGTGGAAGTGTAAGCTTCGGAGATAATAAAAAGGGTAAGATAGGCGGTTCAGGTACTATCGGAGGTAACCCTACTATTAAGTCAGTCTCCTTAGTCAGGGGTCTCAAATATAACCTATTCAGCGTGGCTCAGCTGTGTGACATCGGTAGAAAGGTTGTATTTGATGCCACTGAGTGTTCGATACTCGAGGGAAAAACAAACGATTTGATTTTACCTACCCCTCGTGTTGACAATGTGTACATGTTGAGTTTAGAAAGAATTTTTTGAAAAACATAGGCTTAGTGTCAAAGGAGGATAACTCCTGGCTATGGCATAGGAGACTTGGTCATGTAAGCATGGACCTCCTTGCCAAACTAGCAAGAAAGCAATTAGTTGAGGGATTACCCAAACTTAGATTTGAGAAAGTTCAATTATGCAATGCTTGTCGGCAAGGTAAACAAACCAAAAAGTCTTTTCAAAGTAAAAACATTGTCTCAACCAAGCGTCCATTGGAATTACTACATTTGGATCCTTTTGGACCTGTCCAGTTACTCAGCTTGGGCGGTAAGAGATTTTCCTTGGTCATTGTAGACGATTTCTCTCGGTACACTTGGGTCCTTTTGCTGAGTAGCAAGGATGAAGCTTTTAAGACGTTCTCAACACTGATCAGAAAACTTGAAAATGACAGAGATTTGAAATTACCTCACATCCGTAGTCATAATGGCGGAGAATTCAAAAACCAACAGTTTGATGAATTTTGTGAAGTCAGCGGCATTGACCACAATTTTTCTGCTCCTAGAACTCCTCAACAAAATGGGGTTGTTGAAAGGAAGAACATAACACTAGTTGAAATAGCAAGGACAATGTTGAGTGAGAATAGGCTTCCAAAGTATTTCTGGGGAGAAGCTGTCAACACAACATGCTATATACTCAATAGGGCTTTAGTTAGACCTATTCTTAAGAAAACCCCCTATGAACTTTGGAAAGGACGAAAGCCTAATATTGGATACTTTCGTGCTTTGGTTGTAAATGTTTTATACTCAATACGAAAGACAACCTAGCCAAATTTGATTCTAAAGCTGACGAAACGATCTTCCTAGGGTACTCAACTAACAGTAAAGCATATAGGTGTTGGAAATAGGGCTAAGGTATAGAAGCGGAAATATAAAAAATTTAGCCTACTTCCTTTTAACCATAGGATCCGTTAATCGTTATTTCATATAAAGAGGGATAAGAAGATATACCTTTCGATGATCAATCTACCATTGCAAACGAAGTGCCCACAACTTCAAAGGAGATGTAAACTGTTTACCAATCTGCCCCTATTCGAAGTAGACCTTCCAAACCTCCGAACGACGATCCCTTCAGTGGAAACGTGGAAGAATGTGTCTAGAAGCTACTGTCCAAAAATCGCGACGATCCGACGGTTCAATCTCCGGGAATCCTTGAAATAGTGAACTGACCTGATGTAGGCGAAGAAAAACGAATTTCTCCCTTTTGATTGTTTTTCTTCTTTCGTGAACACGGTGAGGTTAAATTAGAATCAACCCTTATGAGATGTAACCAAAATAGATTACCTCTAATTAACCAACACAAGATCAAGGAGAAAGAGGGATGAATTAGATTAATCAATCGATGGAATGCCGAATGAATTCTTGTCCACGAACTTGGGGATGGAATTCACTTTCTCTCTCTAGCTAGTAGATTTCGAAAATCACAAGGGGTGGGGCTAGAGTGTGTGTCGAAATTCACTAGGTAAGGGGTATATATATTATCTTGTCTCTAAACCCTAGTTAGATAGGATTAGGTTACTTAATAGCAATCCAATTCGGAATAGGATTTCTAATTATTATCTTACTATATATCTAATATAATTAGGATAATAATAAGTAACCTAGTTAGATAATAATAGGAGGACATTAATCCAATTAATAACTCCTAACTTGATTATCTCTTAATTAATTTAATTTCAGAATCCTAATCCAATTAGGAAGAGTGGAATAAATTAATTCCCTTCTAACTAGGGTTGTTTTATGCTTCCTTTCTTAAGTTCCCTAGTTTGTTTTAGCTCCTGCATATTTGTACAAATATGAGATCCACATCCGGTATCAAGTACCCAAGATTCAGACAATGAAACTGTATTTATTTCAATATAGAACATACCAGATGTAGAAGCATCGCCCTTTCCCTTCTTGAGGGTGGCTAGATACTCCTTGCAGTTTCTCTTCCAATGCCCATCTTTACCACAGAAGTGGCACTCTCCTTTGGGCTTCTTCACTTCCTTTCCCTTGGACACAGCTTTCTTACCTTTCTTGGGATGTTTAGGATTGGGAAAATTCCCTTTCCTCTTCTTTGATCCCTCAATTACAAGAGCCGGTATGGCCTTGTCTTTCTTCATATTGGGCTCAACTGACTTGAGCATGTTTGCAAGCTCTTCAAGAGAAGTTTGCAAGTCATTCATCTGATAGTTCATGATGAACTGTGAATAACTCTCTAGGAGGGATTGAAGAATCAAGTCTATACTTAATTCGTTGTCCATCACAAATCCAATACTAGAAAGTTTGGTAATGTAGCCAATCATCTTGACACAATGTGTCATGACTGATGTGCCCTCTTGCATTCGGCAACGATATAGCAATTTGGATATCTCGTAGCGTTCGCACCTGGTCTGTTTCCCAAACAGTTCCTTTAGGTGCATGATGACGGAATAGGCATCCATCTCCTCATGTTGCCTTTGTAATTCCGACGTCATCGATGCAAGTATGATGCAACCGGCATGATCATCATCAGCCTTGTGCTTCTGGTAAGCATCAATTTCCTCGATGGGAGCATCATCTTCCGGGATAGGGGGTATCGGTGTATCAAGTACATACCCAATTTTCTCGAACTTCAAAACAATTTTGAGGTTACGAAACCAGTCGGTGAAGTTTGAACCATTCAACTTGTTATCAGTAAGAATGTTTTGCAGATTGGTTTTAGTCATGATTTTAAGAGTATATGTTTAAACAAAAACCTGAGAGTGAGAAAGAGTAAACGTATGTTATTCATTTGTTTTAAAGTGTAACAATCTAAAATTATAGGCCTTTTAATTTATTTCAGATTGCTCCCACTATTTTGCCAAATTAATAACCCTCCATATTAATTCGAAGAATTTCACAAATCCTTTAGTGAGCTAGGATCCTAACTCCTGAGATTTCGCCTTAACTTTAGCCAACAAACTAGTCTCATTCATTAGGTAGATTCATTCAATCAATCACATCTCGAATGTGACTCCTAGGTTATTGGGTTACTAACCACATTAGTAACTAATATGTCATTCATATTAATCCCAACCATTTTGCCCATTAGTGTATGAACAACATGACTTTTGCCAACCAATTGTCATACTCTAATTTAAGTATTACCCCATATTCATGAAAGAACTATTTTCGATAATCCAGGTGTTACCATAAGACCCCGAGCTTGACTTTTGCCAACAACCCAAAGGCCCCCAGTACTGCCGGCTGAATTATAATATTAGGGAGGGGCAACCGATTTTAATAACTTATTTATTTACTTAACTTTTTAATGAGGGATTTTTATTTAAGTCTCATAATCTAACGTGGTCTTGATTTGCTTTAGCATACATCAGACATACATTCACACATACATTGGCGTTATGGACATATCATCTAAATTATTCCGTCGAGCCAGAGACGGAATAAAAGGGCAAACCTAAGGAAATACTAACTATTACATATTTCTCTTTAGGTCCTCCGTCTTCTCCATGGCGCCTTGAAAATTACACATTAATTTTCTATACTACTAAAGAAAACTTCAATTGAAAATTGAAGGGAATAGATGAGAAGAGAAATTACAATAGATAGTAGAAAGGCAGGACGCGCAGACCCTATTTCAAAAATACCAAAAGAATAAAAGAGGGTCCAAATATGTCCATAACTCCAAACATGCAAAGACTCAATTAAATAAATTTAATTGGTTGATTACATAACTTATTTATGTAATATTTATGTTAATCAAATTAACTCATCAAATTAATTCCCATCTAATTTTACTTCTAACCGTTTTGTATCTTTATATTAATTCTTAGATTAATATAACCATACAAAACTTCAATTATGCATGTCCCAATTATTTTGATTTCAATTCATTTAACGCTTTGATTTACAACTTGGTAAAAACAAACTTTTAAACGAATTTTCATTCGATAATCAAAACAGAAAACTATTAATTTCCGAAACATGTATATATATATTTTATATTCAAAACTAATTTTAAATTTCATATATATATCAGATTTTCAATACGGTTGAAAAGCGATTTTCAGAAATAGGAAAAACTACAATAGCTTTCCATTTTATCTTTAGAATCAATAAAACTAATTTTATTAATCTAACCATAAAACTAATAGATTTTGTTATAATGATTATCAACCGAAATAATTAGGAACATACGCATAATCTATTTCACTTATTTATCTTTAGAATTAATTAACCAAACAATTTGTTAATTAATCCTAACCATAAATATTCATTCAATCCTATTGAAAGCTTCTAAATTTCATATATGAAATAACGGATTTAACGATGGCTCTGATACCACTGTTGGAAATAGGGCTAAGGTATAGCAGCGGAAATATAAAAATTTTAGCCTACTTCCTTTTAACCATAGGATCCGTTAATCGTTATTTCATATAAAGAGGGATAAGAAGATATACCTTTCGATGATCAATCTACCGTTGCAAACGAAGTGCCCACAACTTCAAAGGAGATGTAAACTGTTTACCAATCTGCCCCTATTCGAAATAGACCTTCCAGACCTCTGAACGACGATCCCTTCGGTGGAAACGTGGAAGAATGTGTCTAGAAGCTACTGTCCAAACATCACGACGATCCGACGGTTCAATCTCCGGGAATCCTCGAAATAGTGAACTGACCTGATGTAGGCGAAGAAAAACGAATTTCTCCCTTTTGATTGTTTTTCTTCTTTCGTGAACACGGTGAGGTTAAATTAGAATCAACCCTTATGAGATGTAACCAAAATAGATTACCTCTAATTAACCAACACAAGATCAAGGAGAAAGAGGGATGAATTAGATTAATCAATCGATGGAATGCCGAATGAATTCTTGTCCACGAACTTGGGGATGGAATTCACTTTCTCTCTCTAGCTAGTAGATTTCGAAAATCACAAGGGGTGGGGCTAGAGTGTGTGTCGAAATTCACTAGGTAAGGGGTATATATATTATCTTGTCTCTAAACCCTAGTTAGATAGGATTAGGTTACTTAATAGCAATCCAATTCGGAATAGGATTTCTAATTATTATCTTACTATAAATCTAATATAATTAGGATAATAATAAGTAACCTAGTTAGATAATAATAGGAGGACATTAATCCAATTAATAACTCCTAACTTGATTATCTCTTAATTAATTTAATTTCACAATCCTAATCCAATTAGGAAGAGTGGAATAAATTAATTCCCTTCCTTTAATACATATAATTTCGACCCCCCTTATCCATGGGCCTTACTGGGCTCAACTGGGCTTCCATCTATTAATCAGATCCATCTCTCTTTTGTTTCCAAGTCTTATGTGTGATCCATTAGGTCCTTACTACTTCTGACCGTATGCAACTATTAAATTAATTTCTCCAAGAATTATATTTAATCCTTGCATAATGGAATGATGAACAGAGCATGTTATCGGCATGTCCGTAATCATTCCCCCAGAGTCCGTTAAGAAGACAGGTTGATTCTGCCGTTAACCCTTCCGTATTTGTTACAGTATAATTCGATCCTTTATCAACTACATCCTTGAACTGAATCTTATGACTATGGATGATGTCAAGTCATATATAGCGAGACGTTCGTTTTACTTGTACAGGCCGAGTCAACTCAAATAGATAGGTTAAGTGAAATCTGTATTTTTACTCTTAAGCTATCACCTTGCAAGGATTTAGAGTCTAGTCTTCCACAAGCGATCCTTGGACGTATCTCCCATTCGTCGGGAGTGATAAATGCTCAATCCAATGTATAACTACCCTGACATTACCTCCTGTGACACCCAACCTTTGCAGTTCACACCCCAGAGTCATCTCTGTTAAGGATCGTGGGACCACGCGATCAAAGTCTCACATTCAGTAATTCAGGATGACCAATTAACATTCCTTTGAGTCTGAGGATTATTTATACCTATTAATACCAATGAGATGAACAGGTGACAAGGACGAATCTACCCATCCTGTTATCTCAAATCGGATCCCCAATCCTAATGAACGACGTTTCATCAGATCTATGTAACTGTCCAGATATCTATATATGTGAAGCTTGTGAGATCAGCTTTCTGTCGGACAGAAGACATTGTTACATACAAGTCTCAACAGTGATATGTCAATCCTAAACATCTCACTTGACTTGGGGTGGTTTTAAGTTTATTAGTTTATTATAAAGTCTTGTCTCACTTCATGCTTGTATGAACACTTTATAATCACTTTAAACAAACTTACGGATTTCCTTTTATTAGACTTTATTTAGTGCTTAAAAGGGATTGCCTTTATATAGTTATAAAACATATATCTCATTAAAACAAATGATATAAAGAACAATTCATTTACAATAAGTTTGTATCCTGCAACAATTGACTATAGGACACAAAACCCCAACAATAGGGTGTTCAATAAACAAACTCAAATTGTAGAAGAGTCTGTCCATATAGAGTTTGATGAAACTAACCCTGCAGGAAAGTCAAGTCAGTCTGCCGAAGATGACCCTGGCTCAGCTTCCGCTGACCAAAATGGAGCCTCTGAGTCATTACCGCACGGGCTGACCAAAGGTAAAAGCGAACCCAAAATTACCTTTGCTGACCAATCTAAAACTGCAGAGATTGTTAAAACACCAGCTGCTGACAACTCAACATTACCCAAATAAATCAAAATTCCAAGAGGACACTCGGAGAAGTCCATTCTTGATGCTGCTGAGAACAACCTGATGACAAGAAATCAACTCAGGAGATATCTTAGCAATGTTGCATTCGTCTCAGTCCATGAACCAAATAATTTCACCGATGCTGAGCACGACGAATTCTGGATTAATGATATGCAAGAAGATCTTGATCAATTCAAGAGAAATGAGGTATGGGATTTAGTACCAAAACCTAGGAATCAAAAGACCATAGGAACTAAGTGGGTCTTTAAAAACAAACTAGATGAGCAAGGCAATGTAGTCAGGAACAAAGCCCGACTTATAGCCCAAGGCTATAGTCAGCAAGAGGGCATTGACTATGGTGAGACCTTTGCACCCGTTGCTAGGTTAGAGGCTATTCGTATATTATGTGCATGTGCTAGTTTCATGAACTTCAAACTATACCAAATGGATGTCAAAAGTGCTTTTCTTAATGGATTTATAAACGAAGAGGTATATGTTAGTCAGCCTCCAGGGTTTGAAGATCCAAAATTTCCAAATCACGTTTATAAACTCAAGAAGGCCCTGTACGACCTGAAACAAGCACCACGTCATTAAGAAAAATACCCTTGTTAGAGGAAAAGCTGACATAACCTTGTTCATTAAGAAAAAGGGTAAAAATACCCTGCTGGCACAAATTTACGTAGATGATATAATCTTTGGTGCTACTGACGAATCTATGTGCAAAGAATTTAGTAAACAGATGCAAACTGAGTTTGAGATGTCAATGATGGGGGAACTCAACTTCTTCTTTGGATTACAAATTAAGCAAGGGAAGAACGACATCTTCTTCAGTCAGTCTAAGTATGCCAAAGAAATGTTAAAGAAATTCGATATGGAAGAATGTAAGCCCATATCTACCCCAATGGGTACTGACACTGTCCTTTGTGCTGACGAGAAAGGTAAATCAGTAGATAGTAAATTATATCGAAGTATGATTGGCTCTCTACTTTATCTTACTGCTAGTAGACCTGACATTCAGTACTCAGTATATTATTGCGCAAGATATCAAGCTAACCCCAGGGAATCTCACCTTATACCTGTAAAAAGAATTTTCAGATATTTGCAGAGCTCAGTTAATGCAGGTTTATGGTATCCAAATACAAATGACTTCACACTCATTAGATACACTGACGCTGACTATGGACGAGATAAGCTAGAACGTAAGAGTACTTCATGAGGGTGTCACTTCCTTGGAAGCTATCTAGTATCTTGGTTCAGCAAGAAGCAATCGTCAGTGGCCCTGTCAACAACTGAAGCTGAGTACATTGCTGCTGGAAGCTGTGTGGCCCAGGTCCTATGGATTTAGCAACAGCTGGAGGATTATGGATTACAAACTGACACAATCAAAGTCAAATGCGACAACAAGAGTGCCATTGACTTATCCAAAAATCCAATCCAACACAGCAGGATGAAGCATGTCAGCATTCGACATCACTTCATTAGAGATCATGTACTCAAAGGGGAGATCAAGCTGACCTACGTACCAACAGATGAACAGCTTGCGGATATCTTTACGAAGCCTTTGGCTCGTGAGCAATTTAACACACTAAGGGAAGCTATCGGTATGTCTAATCCTCTTCAATAAAATTCTATGTTTAAATTGAATGTTGAGTGATTACCATGCTGAGTGATTTGTGCTAAATTAGTAACTTTTGCATGCTGAGCTAAATATGAAGTATATCACCCCATGCTGAGTTGACATACATATTGAGTGATTATCATAAGCTGAGTTACTAAGCACACGAATATTTCCTCTACGTAAAACTGAGCACTCAGAAAGACAAAAACGATTGAGATTCTAGACACTGAGTAAAATCCGTTGCACAATTAATGCTAGCACGCATATTAAATAGCCACCTAGGATGACATAAGCGCAATAATTAGAAAACACATGCGCCGAATGTGTCATAAATTCTAGGATACCTGTCGATTGATCATCTCGATGCCAAAACCGCCATTCCGACCTATCAGATCAACTTGGCACTTCTATAAATAGTGGACGAATTCCCACTCATCTCTCTTTACATTCGAAATTTCTGGCATTCAATCTCTCTCTCTCTCTCTTAAATCCCAAAACCTCTCAAAATTTCTCAAAGAATCATGTCTGACGATTCACAAAATATCTCCGGTGCCGGTTACGACGACAACCGCTCCGATGAAAATCCTCCTTCCCCTGCTCAGCAGGACTACGAAGAGACTTCTACTGAGTCTCAAGGACATGGTCAGCATGACCAAACTAAGGGTTCCACTCCAAGCAAAAACCTTCAAGCTGACCAAGCAACTCCGTCAAAGAAACAGAAGAAGGAGAAGCAGCCTAAGGAGAAGGTATTCCTCCCCGTCTACAATAGCATAAAAGGTTGCGAAGTACTCCGGTGTCGTTGGTTCTCTAAGGGATTCGTAGAGGCTGAGAAACCCTTCTATGAGTGGATCTCTAAAAACGGCTGGTCTGAATTCTTCTCTCTCCCCGAAAATACCTTCCCATAGTTAGTAAGGGAATTTTACACAAACCTCAGGGTTAACAAGAATAATGTTGACCATCTGGTGGCCAAGGTCAAAGGCAAGGACATCACTATCACTCCTTCCTATCTAGCAACTCTGCTAAAGCTGCCGGCCAAAGGTACAGAATTCAGAACCACAAACACCAAACTTGACTATCCTGTTGAGTTCTGTAAGCCAAAATCTCACAAAGGTGAAATAGCCAGCACGTGTATGGGTCAGAATCAAAAAATGGCTCATTACATCCTGACCAACTTCATATTCCCTAAGGTCAACTCCACCTCATCAGCCTCCAATTTTGAGCAGTGCTTCATCTGGCACATGCTGACCTACCAACCACTCAATATGCCCTGTTGGGGTTTAGTGTCCTATAGACAATTGTTCTAGGATATAAACTTAATGTAAATGAAGTGTTCTTTACATCATTTGTGTTAATAAGATATGGTTTCATAACTATATAAAGGCAACCTCTTTTTAAGAACTAAATAAGTCTAATAAAAGGAAATCCCTAAGTTTGTTTAAAGTGATTATAAAGTGTTCATACAAGCATGAAGTGAGACGAAACTTTATAATAAACTAATAAACTTAAAACCACCCCAAGTCAAGTAATATGTTTAGAAATAGGATTGAAATATCACTGTTGAGACTTGCATGTAACAATGTCTTCTGTCGAGACAGAGAGCTGATCTCACAAGCTTCAGATATGCAGATATATGGACAGTTACATGGATCCAATGAAAGGGAGTTCATTAGGATTGGGGACCCGACTTGAGATAACAGGATGGGTAGATTTATCCTTGTCACCTGTTCATCTCATTGGTATTAATAGGTATAAGTAATCCTCAGACTCAAAGGAATGTTAATTAGTGATTCTGGATTATGGAATGTGATGCTTTGATCCTGTTGTAACACGATCCATAACAGAGATGACTCTGGGGTGTGAACAGCAGACGTTGGGTATCACAGGAAGTAATTGCAGGATAGTTATACATTGGATTGAGCATTTGTCACTCCCGATAAATTGGAGATACGTCCAAGGATCGCTTGTGGAAGACTTGACTCTAAATCCTTGCAAAGTGATAGCTTAAGACTTGAAATACAGATTTCACTTAACCTATCTAATTGGAGTTAACTCGGCCTGTACAAGTAAAATGAACGTCTCGCTATATGTGACTTGACATTATCCATAGTCATAAGATTCAGTTCAAGGATGTAGTTGATAAAGGATCGAATTATACTGTAACTAATACGGAAAGGTCAACGACAGAATCAACCTGTCTTCTTATAGCTCTGGGGGAATGTTTCGAATTTTCTAATCACATTTTGCGTACTCATTCCGTTATGCAAAGATTAAATATAATTCTGAGAAAATTAATTTAATAGTTGCATACGGCTAGAAGCAATAAGAACCTAATGGGTCACACATAAGACTTGGAGCCCAAAAGAGAAACAAATGTTAATTAATTGATGGAAGCCCAACTGAGTCCACTAAGGCCCAGTAAGTAAGGGGCGCGATTTTTATGTATAAATTACATAAAGAAATTAATTTGATTTTAAGCAATCCTAATTAGATTATGATTGTGAATTAAATTAATTAAAGGATAAATAAGTTAGGAGGTTTAATGAGATTAAATTACTCCTATTATTATCCTAAAAGGTTATTATTATTATCTTTATATTTAGATATAATTATAGATAATAAATAAGAATTATATTCCGAATTAAATTCTTATTCAGTAACCTAATTCTATCTAACTAGGGTTTAGATACAAAAGAGTATATATACCCCCTATATATGTAAATTTCGATTAAGCTCTAGTCTACCGAAGATAAGAATTTCGACCCCCCTTGTTGAGGACGAGATTATTCACCGCTTCCTTCCGTTTCAATTGATTATCAATCTCTTTCTCTATTCCTTGATCTTGTGTTGATTAATTAGAGGCAATCTATTCTTGATTGCTTTTATACGGTTGAATTCTAACTCGGTTTTGAATTGTGTTTTTGTCCTATGCTCGGAAACTCGAAGTAAGAGTTGTGGGCACTTCGATTGCAACGGTAGATAGAACATCAAAAGGTATTTCCTTCTATCCCTCTTTATATGAAATAACGATTAACGGATCTTGGGTTAATGGAAAAAGGTTAAAAATTTTATATTTCCACTGTCAAACGTTTGCCTATTTCCCTTCAGTGGTATCAGAGGCTGCGTTAAATCCGTTATTTCATATATGAAAATTAAGAAGTTTTTCAATCAGATTGAATGAATATTTATAGTTAGGTTAATTAACGAAACTGTTTTGATTAATTAATTCTAAAGATAAATAAGTTTTAATTAATTATTAATTAAAATAGATTATGCATATGTTCCTAATTATTTTGGTTGATAATCATTATGACAAAACTATTAGTTTTATAGTTAGATTGATAAAAGTTAGTTTTATTAAATCTAAAGATAAAACGGAAAATCTTTAATAAGTTTTCTTATTTTCTGAAAATCGTTTTAAAACCAATATATATATATATATATATTAAAAAAAATAATAGGACAGCAGTTCGGGTTGCGCCTCACGGCGCAACCCGACTGCCGTCGTGCGATTGCTGCCTCGCGGCAGCAATCGCATAACGTCTGGCCGCCGCTGCCGCGAGGCAGCGGCGGACCAGACGCGTGGCTGCTGCCAAACGGTAGCAGCCACGTGTTCGAGGCCCGGCCCGGAACATGTATATTTTAAAACTGTTTTAAAATATGGTTTTAAATATAGTTATATATATATATATATATATATATATATATATATATATATATATATATATATATATATATATGTTTCAGAAATTAATAGTTTTCTGTTTTGATTATCGAATAAAAGAATTTATTTAAAAGTTTGTTTTACCTATTTGTAAATCAAAAGTATTAAATAAATTAAAATCAAAATAATTGGGATATGCATAAATAAAGTTTTGTATAGTTGTATTAATCTAAAAGGTTAATATAGAAGATACGAAACTGTTAGAATTAAAATTGGATAAAAGATAATTTGATGAGTTAATGTGATTAACCTAAATATTACATAAGTATTTTATGTAATCAACCAATTAAATTTATTTAATTGAGTCTATGTATGTTTGGAGTTATGGACATATTTGGACCCTCTATTTAGTCTTTTGATATTTTTGAAATAGGGCCTGCGAGTCCTACCTTTCTACTATCTATTGTAATTTCTCCTCTCATCTAATTCCCTTCAAGTTAATAGAAGTTTTCTTTAGTAGTATAGAAATTAATATGTAATTTCAAGGCGTCATGGAGAAGATGGAGGACCTAAAGAGAAATATGTAATAGTTAGTATTTCCCTAGGTTTGGCCTTTTATTCCGTCTTTGGCTCGACGGAATAATTTAGATAATATGTCCATAACACCAATGTATGTGTCTGATGTATGCTAAAGCAAATCAAGACTAAGTTAGATTATGAGACTTAAAATAAAAATCCCTCACTAATTAAAAGTTAAGTAAATAAGCAAGTTATTAAAATCGGTTGCCCCTCCCTAATATTATAATTCAGCCGGCAGTACTGGGGGCCTTTGGGTTGTTGAGCAAACTCAAGCTCGGGGTCTTATGGTAACACCTGAATTATCGAAAATCGGTCTTTCATGAATATGGGGTAATACTTAAATTAGATTATGATAATTGGATGAGCAAACTCATGTTATCATAAACTAATGGGCAATATGGTTGGGATTAATATGAATAGCATATTAGTTACTAATGTGGTTAGTAACCTAATAACCTAGGAATCACATTAAAGATGTGATTGATTACATGAATCTACCTAACAAATGAGACTAGTTTGTTGAGCAAACTCAAGGTGAAATCTCAGGAGTTAGGATCCTAGCTCACTAAAGGATTTGTGAAATTCTTCGAATTAATATGGAGGGCTATTAATTTGGCAAAATAGTGGGAGCAATTTAAAATGAACTAAAAGACCTATAATTTTAGATTGATGTACTTTAAAGCAAATGAATAACATACGTTTACTCTTTCTCACTCTCAGGTTAAATTAAAACACTCCTAAAATCATGACTAAAACCAATCTGCAAAATATACTTACCGATAACAAGTTGAATGGTTCAAACTTCACAGACTGGTATCGCAACCTCAAAATCGTTTTGAAGTTCGATAAGATAGGGTATGTACTTGATACATCGATACCCCCTATCCCAGCTGATGATGCTCCCATTGAAGAGATCGATGCTTACTAGAAGCATAAGGCTGATGACGATCATGCGGGATGCATCATACTTGCATTGATGACACCGGAATTGCAGAGGCAACATGAGGAAATGGATGCCTATTCCATCATCGTGCACCTAAAAGAGTTGTTTGGGAAACAAAATCGGTGCGAACGCTACGAGATATCAAAATTGCTATATCGTTGCAGGATGCAAGAGGGCACATCTGTAATGACACATTGTGTCAAGATGATTGGCTATATTACCAAGCTTTCTAGTATTGGATTCGCGATGGATAACGAACTAAGTATAGACTTAATTCTTCAATCCCTCCCAGAGAGTTATTCACAGTTCATCATAAAATACCAGATGAATGACTTGCAAACCTCTCTTGAAGAGCTTGCAAACATGCTCAAGACAGTTGAGCCCAATATGAAGAAAGACAAGGCAATACCGGCTCTTGTCATAGTTAAGCTGACTTATGTGCCAACAGATGAGCAGCTGGCTGATATCTTGACAAAGCCTTTAGCACGAGAGCAATTTAGCATACTGAGAGAAGCAATTGGTATGTTTAATTCTCTCCAGTAAATTCCTGTGCTAAATGAATATTGAATGCTGAGTGAATTACATGCTGAATGATTTTTTGTTTGCTGAGTATCTCATTGAAACTGACTGAACATACAAATACTGAGTAAACTTGCACACTAAGTAAATTAGTTTAGAACTTGAACTTAAAATCATCCTTAAAGAATGCACTGACTACTCAGAATATGAAACATTTATATAAACAAACGCTGAGTAAAAGCACTTATTAGCATTTAATGCCACCACATGCAAAATGACACATGTACTGCGCATGCGCCGAATACGTCTTAAAAGTGTCATAAGTGTCAGGGTTTCTGCCGATTGGACAACCCAAGGGCAAAACCGGCTTAAATTCAAACGGAACCCTAAACTAAAAATCCATAAATAGTGGATGCTAACCCACTACCCTCTTTACATGCGCACTGAACTTTAAGAAAGCTTCAGAATTTTTCCTTTAACACCTAAGTGCTTCAGAACTTCAAAAAATGTCTTTCAACGAAAGTACTTTCTCTCCAACTCTCAAATCCTCTGACCACGCCGGTCCTTCAACTAGCATGGTAAGAAGGATGATCAAAGTACACTCTTGGGCCAAGAGTCAAGAAGTACTAAGGAGCCGATACTTTCCTTCTGGCTTCGTCTCTTCTGAGAGACCATTCTGTGAATGGATAGAAAAGAACAAATGGGAAGGTCTCTTCTCTCTTTCCGGACAAACCTATCCCACGATAGTGAGAGAATTCTACTCCAACCTGCACGTTGATGCAGATGACTCTGACTACTTAGAGACCACAGTTAAGGGTCAAAAGATAGTGATAACCCCTGAATATCTAGCAACATTGCTAGAGATACCGAATACAGGGATCCAGTTCAGGACAATAAAGGAGCCGATACCAAAAGCCATCGCAGAAAAGATGAAGGGGTTCTGTAAACCCAAAGACTACAAAGGAGAAGTACCCAGCACCTGCATGGGCAAAAATCAGAAGATGGCCCACTTTTTGCTGACCAACTTTATCTTCCCTAAACTCAGTTCTCCCTCATCTGCCTCAAACTTTGAACAATGTTTCATCTGGCATATGCTGACCAACATTCCTTTCAACATGCCTGTATTTCTGGTCGGTGCTTTCCAAAGAAGTGGAAGGAAGCTCCGTTTAGGTTCTCTCATCACAAGGATAATACAGGATAAGAACATAGAGACTGTTGGTGAAATAAGTTCAACAGGAACTGTTATCACTGCACGTCTGCTGAATGGACTATCTCATAGCCAACCCCTGAAAGGTTATGACGAGAATGAAACCACTGAGGAGGAGGATCTTATGGCTGAGTTTGAGCAACCCATTGGAGAAATGGAAAATCTGACAGATCTGGATGCTATTATAGATGATGTCATGGCTGAAGCTGATCACACTGCTGAGGGTACAACACCAACCAATGAACCTCAAACTGAGAATCCTTCTACTGTGCCATCTGAGATTGCTGAAGCTGAGAAGAAGAAGAAGAAAAAGGGAGCCTGCTCGAAGGATATTCGTACTGTCCCGAGAAAGGTAAGGCTGATGGAAAGAAACAAGAGGAAAGCTGATCAGGACCCAGATGAGTCAGCTGAGAAGAAACTGAGAACAGGATTAGAATCTGTTCTTGAGGCCCACATTACCCAAGAGGGGTCTCCACAAAAACAAGCCTCTGTTCCTCCAAGTGAGAAATAAGCCAAAACCCCTGCGAGTCCAAAAGAAGCTCCACTCCCACCTCAAGCTCAAAGCAACTCAGCACCTGAGGTCAACATGCCTCGTAGTCCTGTCACTACACAAGGCACTCAGTGCGAGCCCACTCCTGCCAAATATGCACACCTTGGTGCTACTGAGTCAGGACGGCGTGTCATCGCCTCAGCTAACACTCTGCTTCAAGAACAAGCCCATCCTCCACCAACTCATGCCCAGTCCTCTCATCCACCTGTCACTCACCATATTCTGCGTGAAATCCATGACTTGATCAATCACTTCTCCTCTGTCCAGACGCAGCCACCAACACATGCTCAAATGACCAAAATGACCGAACTCATGCTGACTATGGTCAGTCACATGAATTCCTTGGAGGGTCAAATACGTGTGCTGCAGGATCAGGCCAAATCTCCTGCCCCTACCGTTAATTTGCCTACTGCTGATGCTGGCAAAACGGGGGAGAAAAGTGGCAACTAAGGAGAAGGAACTCTAAGTGAGAAACTAGAGAGTTAGAAGTTAGGAAGAAGAACTTTATTTTGTTTTATTTTGTTATTTTGTTTTGTAATGCTTTTTGTTGTTTTGTTTTAAACAATATGCCTAACTTCTGTTACTTCTGAAATACTTGCATTCGTATTTAACTGTTGATTACTCATCCTTCAAATGCCAAGTATTATATAAATGCATGCTGCATATAAATGTTTGAACTTGTCAAATATAAACCATTGAACAAATGATTTACTCAGCGCTCTGTCACTATACATTACTTCCGCTGAATACTGAGTAAAATAGAATATGACCCATAAGCTGACCTATACCTGAAATCTGATCTTAGACTTATTCAGTTAAACCCTAGAATGTTTAGAATAAAACTAAGTCAGTAGTTCAGTCCTTACGGGGGAGTTCACTTAATTAAAAAGGTCAATTATCATGGGGGAGCTCATACTGAGTTCCTTGCTGATTAGTTTTGCCAACATCAAAATGGGGGAGTTTGTTGAAACACCTTTCCACAAGATTTTGATTTGACAAAATTAATTAAGTGAAAGTAAATATTCTACAACACACTAAGTTTAAATGCTTTGGCTTATTGTTACTAATGTGTTTGTTCAATGTTGAGTTTATAATTTATCATAAGACATAAAGATCATAAGGCTCAAGCCCTATATGGAAGTCAAGGCCCAAGTCAAACAAACCCAAGATCACTCAGCCCGCGTGTCTTCAAAACGTTGCCGTTGAAGTAATGAGATGCATGCTGAGTAAAGAAGGATCGAGAAGATCCACGTAGACAACTTCGGTATGAAGCTGCTGAGCTGTCTCGACAAAACGTACAAGACAGCTGATGACCATAAGACAGCTTCCAGACAAAGTATTTCCTCCTTAAGTAAAAACCAGAAGACACAGCAAGCTGTCTGGTTGACATTACCCAAAATGGAGGAACATACTGTCACACTGACCGAAGAACAGAAGACGCTGGAATCTGATTGGCTAAAGAGAACTGCTGGCAGACTCAGTGAAAACGACTTGTAGCCGTTTCCCTCCAACGGTTATTTCGAAATTCGAAATAACCAGAAGCTCTCATAGCTCTCTATAAATAGAGCATTCAGAATCCACATTCGACAGAGAACTTTGAGCAAAAAGCCGTTGCGCTGACCAAACGTATACAAAAGTTCTCCATCAAAAGCAAAGCAAATTCTTACACTACAAAGCCTATTCATTTGTGTAAAAGTCTAGAGTGATTGTTTTTCAATCATCTAAGGTGTTCTAGCAATTGTTGTTTAGGACAAAATCTTTATCATTTCTAAAAGTAGAAAGGAGAGGCTGAGTACTCGGTTTTAAGTACTCAGCGGAGAGATTAGGATTGAGTAGAAGTATAGAGGAAGGTACTCTTGTCATACTCAATTGCTGATATTGTAAAAGGTTTGAGGCTCTACCTTTAAAGAGCTCAGTAGAGGATTTGAAATCTCGGAGGTGTTCCGGGGACAGGACGTAGGCTTAGAAGAAGCCGAACCTGGATAAATCTGCTGAGTGAAGTATTTCTAAACCTTAACTCCTTATTCATATTGCTTGCTTAAAACAAATTAAAACCGACCAAGTAAAAGAGGTCAAGCTGAATTGTGCGCTACCAACGAGAAGGTTCAGGAATGGACTCTAAGTGCTATCTCCTGACCTAAGCAACGAAGCTGTCCTAGTCACTAGTTGACTAAGCCAGTGTCTTGCTGTGTGCTAAGCGCCGCTGTTAGATAAACTTTTCTTAAAGAAAAGAAATCTGCCCAAATTATTTTAAAAAGGTAAAATAGTTCCTAACCCCCCCTTAGAACTATATTTGCGATCAAAGAAGAGGAAGGGGAATTTTCCCAATCCTAAACATTCCAAGAAAGGCAAGAGGGCCATGCCCACTAGAGCTAAGGGAAAGGAAGTGAAGAAGCCCAAAGGAGAGTGCCACTTCTGTGGTAAAGACATGCATTGGAGAAGGAACTGCAAGGAGTACCTAGCCTCCCTCAAGAAGGGAAAAGACGGTGCTTCAACATTGATATGTTTTATATTGAAATAAATACAATTTCACAGTCTGAATCTTGGGTACTTGATACCGGATGTGGATCTCATATTTGTACAAATATGCAGGAACTAAATCGGACTAAGGAATTGAAGAAAGGAAGCATAAACTTGCGAGTAGGAAATGGAGCAAGAGTTACCGCCCTCGCTGTTGGAGATTATGCTTTGAG
Source organism: Euphorbia lathyris (assembly GCF_963576675.1). NCBI lineage: Eukaryota > Viridiplantae > Streptophyta > Magnoliopsida > Malpighiales > Euphorbiaceae > Euphorbia > Euphorbia lathyris. The sequence continues at coordinate 62,376,952 of NC_088914.1, read as the reverse complement.
TTTGCCCTCTGGGCTTGTAAAAGAATTAAGGAACTGTTTGTATGTTCCAGAAATGTCTAGAAACATTATTTCTATTAGTCGTCTTGTTGACGACGGTTTTCATATTTCAATAAAAGACAAACGTTGCGAGTTTTATAAAGATGGGATTTTCTATTTTTCAGGAATATCACAAAATGGGATTTATGTGCTAGATGACAAAATTTCTGTATTCGCATTTGATACCAAAAGACATAAGCTAGATAATTTTGACTTACTTGTGGCATTATCGTTTAGGCCATATAAACAAAAGACGCATGCTTAAGCTACATCAAGATGGGCTTATAGATTCATTTGATTCTGAATCATTGGAAACATGCGAAGCATGTTTAAAAGGTAAAATGACAAAGACACCCTTTAGCAATAAAGGTGAGCGTGTATCAGACACTCTAGGATTAATACATTCAGATGTATGCGGTCATATGTCAGTCCAAGCAAGAGGAGGATTCAGATACTTCATAAGCTTCATAGATGACCATACCAGATATGGTTATGTTTACTTGATGAAGCAAGGCTTTTGAGAAATTCAAATGCTTCAAGAATGAAGTAGAAAATCAATTAGGAAAGAAAATAAAGATACTTCGATCCGATCGAGGTGGCGAATATCTTTCAGATGATTTTCTGAATTATCTAACTGAATGTGGGATATGCTCACAATGGACACCTCCCTATACACCACAACACAATGGTGTATCCGAAAGGAGGAACCGTACCTTACTAGATATGGTACGATCTATGATGAGCATAGCGTTACTTCCAAAGACATTCTGGGGCTATGCCTTAGAAACTGCCCTCTTCACCCTAAATCAAGTAGCAACTAAATCCGCTAGTTCCACACCATATGAATTGTTCGTTGGTAGGAAACCCACATTCTCATTCATGAGAGTATGGGGTTGTTCAACATTTTTCAAACGCGTAGCGTCAGACAAGCTAGATTCTAAATCTGATAAATGTTTCTTCATTGGATATCCTAAGGAAACTGTAGGGTATTACTTATATCATCCAGATGATCAGAAAGTAATAGTATCCAAGCACGCAACCTTCTTGGAGAAAGAGTTTCTTGAAGAAACAGAAAAAGGAAGCATGATTGAACTTGATGAAGTTCAAGAAGAAGAAACACCGACTGAAACAACAGAGGCGGTTGAGGAATCCGAAGCAGTCCCATTGGATGAGACTCAAGTGCCACCCATCCGTAGATCACAAAGAGTTCGTGAACTCCCAATTAGATATGGTTTTCTAGTGGGAGATGATGATGAGGTTCCCGTGTTAGACGACGAACCCGAGAACTATGAAGAGGCTCTTACCAGTCCAGATTCTAAAGCATGGCTCGAGGCCATGGATTCTGAAATGGATTCCATGTACACCAACCAAGTGTGGACTTTGGTTGATCCACCCGAAGGGATAAAACCCATTGGGTGCAGGTGGATCTTCAAAAAGAAGACTGACATGGATGGAAAGGTTAGCACCTAAAAAGCTAGGTTAGTAGCGAAACGATATCGTCAGAAACAAGGAATTGATTATGACGAAACTTTCTCTCCTGTGGCTATGTCCAAATCAATCAGAATAATGCTCACTATTGCCACTCACTACGATTACGAGATTTGGCAAATGGATGTGAAAACAGCTTTCCTAAATGGAAACCTGCTTGAGGATGTATATATGATGTGTTGGGGTTTAGTGTCCTATAGACAATTGTTGCAGGATACAAACTTAATGTAAATGAATTGTTCTTTATGTCATTTGTTTTAATGAGATATATGTTTTATAACTATATAAAGGCAATCCCTTTTAAGCACTAAATAAAGTCTAATAAAAGGAAATCCGTAAGTTTGTTTAAAGTGATTATAAAGTGTTCATACAAGCATGAAGTGAGACAAAACTTTATAATAAACTAATAAACTTAAAACCACCCCAAGTCAAGTGATATGTTTAGGATTGATATATCATTGTTGAGACTTGTATGTAACAATGTCTTCTGTCCGACAGAAAGCTGATCTCACAAGCTTCATATATATAGATATCTGGACAGTTACATAGACCCGATGAAACGTCGTTCATTAGGATTGGGGATCCGATTTGAGATAATAGGATGGGTAGATTCTTCCTTGTCACCTGTTCATCTCATTGGTATTAATAGGTATAACTAATCCTCAGACTCAAAGGAATGTAAATTGGTCATCCTGAATTACTGAATGTGAGACTTTGATCCTGTGGTCCCACGATCCTTAACAGAGATGACTCTGGGGTGTGAACTGCAAAGGTTGGGTGTCACAGGAGGTAATGTCAGGTTGTGGAAGACTCGACTCTAAATCCTTGCAAGGTGATAGCTTAAGAGTAGAAATATAGATTTCATTTAACCTATCTATTTGAGTTGACTCGGCCTGTACAAGTAAAATGAACGTCTCGCTATATGTGACTTGACATCACCCATAGTCATAAGATTCAGTTCAAGGATGTAGTTGATAAAGGATCGAATTATACTGTAACTAATACAGAAGGGTTAACGACAGAATCAACCTGTCTTCTTAACGGACTCTGGGGGAATGATTACAGACTTGCCAATAACATACTCAGTACATCATTCCGTTATGCAAGGATTAAATATAATTCTTGAAGAAATTAATTTAATAGTTGCATACGGCCAGAAGTAGTAAGAACCTAATGGATCACACATAAGACTTGGAACCAAAAGAGAGATGGATGTCATTAATAGATGGAAGCCCAAATGAGCCCAGTAAGGCCCATTTATATAGAGGGGGCCGAAATTTATATATAGTAAATAAGGAATTATTTTAATTCCATTAATCCTAATTTGATTAGGTTTGTGAATTAAATTAATTAAGAGATAATTAAGTTAGGAGTTTTAATTAGATTAATATACTCCTATTATTATCTAATTAGGTTATTTATTATTTTCCTAAATGTATTTGATATATTATAAGATAATAATTAGGAATCCTATTCCGAATGGAATTCCTATTAAGTAACCTATTCCTATCTAACTAGGGTTTAGATACAAGTGACTATATATACCCCCTCCTTATGAGAATTTCGACTAAGCCTATCCCCTCCCCTTATTGTGATTTTCGAAACCTACATTAAGAGAGAGAAAGTGAATTCGCATCCCCTAGTTCGTGGACAAGAATTCATACGGTTTCCGTCAATTGATTAATCTCATTCATCTCCTTTTCTCTTTGATCTTGTGTTGGTTAATTAGAGGCAATCTATTTTGGTTGCATCTCATAAGGGTTGATTCTAACTTAACCTCACCGTGTTATACTTCGTGCTTGGGAACTCGAAAAGAATTGTGGGCGCTTCTTTAACAACGGTAGATTGTTCATCGAAAGGTATTCCTTCTTATCCCTCTTTATATGAAATAACGATTAACGGATTCTATGGTTAAAAGGAAATAGGTTAAAAAATTTATATTTCCGCTGCTATACCTTAGCCTTAATTTCCAACAGTGGTATCAGAGCCATCGTTAAATCCGTTATTTCATATATGAAAATTTAGAAGTTTTTCAATAGGATTGAATAAATATTTATGGTTAGGATTAATTAACAAATTGTTTGATTAATTAATTCTAAAGATAAATAAATTTTAGTTAATTGTTAATTAAAATTGATTATGCGTATGTTCCTAATTATTTCGGTTGATAATCATTATAACAAAATCTATTTGTTTTATAGTTAGGTTAATAAAATTAGTTTTATTAATTCTAAAAGATAAAACGGAAATCTATTGTAGTTTTTCCTATTTCTGAAAATCGTTTTTAAAATCGTTTTAAAAACTGATATATATATTTATATTTTATAAAAAAAAAATATACGACAGCGGCTCGGGTCGCGCCTCACGACGCGACCAGCCACTGTCGCGCGGCTGCTGCCTCGCGGCAGCAGCCGCGTGCGCAGCCGCGGGGCTGCTGCCAAACGGCATCAGCCCAATTTCGGGCCCTAGCCCGAATCCCACTTGATTTTAATTGTTAAAATCGGCTTGTAAATAATTTATATATATATACATATGTTTCGGAAATCAATAGTTTTCTGTTTTGATTATCGAATGAAAAATTCGTTTAAAAGTTTGTTTTTACCAAGTTGTAAATCAAAGCGTTAAATGAATTGAAATCAAAATAATTGGGACATGCATAATCGACGTTTTATATGGTTATATTAATCTAAGGGTTAATATAAAGATACGAAACGATAAGATGTAAAATTGGATGAAAGTTAATTTGACGAGTTAATGTGATTAACCTAAATATTACATAAGACGGTTATGTAATCAACCAATTAAATTTATTTAATTGAGTCTTTGCATGTTTGGAGTTATGGACATATTTGGACCCTCTTTTAATCTTTTGGTATTTTTGAAATAGGGCCTGCGCGTCCTGCCTTTCTACTATCTATTGTAATTTCTCCTCTCATCTGATTCCCTTCAATTCAATTGAAGTTTTCTTATAGTAGTATAGAAATTAATATGTAATTTCAAGGCGCCATGGAGAAGACGGATGACCTAAAGAGAAATATGCAATAGTTAGTATTTCCTTAGGTTTGCCTTTTTATTCCGTCTCTGGCTCGACGGAATAATTTAGATGATATGTCCATAACGCCAATGTTTGTATGTATGTGTGTCTGATGTATGCTAAAGCAAATCAAGACTAAGTTAGATTATGAGACTTAAATAAAAATCCCTCATTAAAAAGTTAAGTAAATAAGCAAGTTATTAAAATCGGTTGCCCCTCCCTAATATTATAATTCAGCCGGCAGTACTCGGGGCCTTTGGGTTGTTGGCTAAAGTCAAGCTCGGGGTCTTATGGTAACACATGGATTATCGAAAATCGTTCTTTCATGAATATGGGATAGTACTTAAATTAGATTATGATAATTGGATGGGCAAACTCATGTTGTCATAAACTAATGGGCAAAATGGTTGGGATTAATATGAATGACATATTAGTTACTAATGTGGTTAGTAACCCAATAACCTAGGAATCACATTCGAGATGTGATTGATTGCATGAATCTACCTAACAAATGGGACTAGCTTGTTGGCTAAAGTCAAGGTGAAATCTCGGGAGTTGGGATCCTAGCTCACTAAAGGATTTGTGAAATTCTTCGAATTAATATGGAGGGTTATTAATTTGGCAAAATAGTGGGAGCAATCTGAAATAAATTAAAAGGCCTATAATTTTAGATTGTTATACTTTAAAGCAAATGAATGACATACGTTTACTCTTTCTCACTCTCAGGTTTTGTTTAAACACACACTTTAAAATCATGACTAAAACCAATCTGCAAAACATTCTTACCGATAACAAACTGAATGGTTCAAACTTCACCGACTGGTTTCGCAACCTCAAAATTGTTTTGAAGTTCGAGAAAATTGGGTATGTACTTGATACATCGATACCCCCTATCCCTGAAGATGATGCTCCTATCGAGGAAATTGATGCTTACCAGAAGCACAAGGCTGATGACGATCATGCCGGATGCATCATACTTGCATCGATGACATCGGAATTACAAAGGCAACATGAGGAGATGAATGCCTATTCCATCATCATGCACCTAAAGGAATTGTTTGGGAGACAAACCAGGTGCCAACGCTACGAGATATCCAAGCTGTTATATCGTTGCAGGATGCAAGAGGGCACATCAGTCATGACACATTGTGTCAAGATGATTGGCTATATTACCAAACTTTATAGTATTGGATTTGCGATGGATAACGAATTAAGTGTTGACTTAATTCTTCAATCCCTCCCAGAAAGTTATTCACAGTTCATTATGAACTATCAGATGAATGACTTGCAAACCTCTCTTGAAGAGCTTGCAAACATGCTCAAGTCAGTTGAGCCCAATATGAAGAAAGACAAGACCATACCGGCTCTTGTAATTGAGGGATCGAAGAAAAGGAAAGGGAATTTTCCCAATCCTAAACATCCCAAGAAAGGTAAGAAAGCTGTGTCCAAGGGAAAGGAAGTGAAGAAGCCCAAAGGAGAATGCCACTTTTGTGGTAAAGACGGGCATTGGAAGAGAAACTGCAAGGAGTATCTAGCCACCCTCAAGAAGGGAAAGGCGGTGCTTCTACATCTGGTATGTTTTATATTGAAATAAATACAGTTTCATTGTCTGAATCTTGGGTACTTGATACCGGATGTGGATCTCATATTTGTACAAATATGCAGGAGCTAAAACAGACTAAGGAACTTAAGAAAGGAAGCATAAACTTGCGAGTGGGAAATGGAGCAAGAGTTGCCGCCCTCGCAATTGGAGATTATGTTTTACTTTTGCCCTCTGGGCTTGTAATAGAATTAAGGAATTGTTTATACGTTCCTGAGATGTCTCGTAACATTATTTCTATTAGCCGTCTTGTTGACGATGGTTTTCATATTTCAATAAAGAACAATAGTTGCAATTTTTATAAAGATTCGATCTTTTATTTTTCAGGAATATCACAAAATGGGATTTATGTGTTAGATGATAAAACTCTTGTTTTTGCAATTGATACCAAAAGACATAAGATAGATAATTCAACTTACTTGTGGCATTGTCGTTTAGGCCATATAAACAAGAGACGCATGCTAAAGCTACATTCAGATGGGCTTATAGATCCAATCGATTCCGAATCATTGGAAACATGCGAATCATGTTTAAAAGGTAAAATGACAAAGACACCCTTTAGCAATAAAGGTGAGCGTGTATCAGACACTCTAGGACTCATTCATTCAGATGTATGCGGTCCTATGTCCGTCCAAGCAAGAGGAGGATTCAGATACTTCATAAGCTTCATAGATGACCATACTCGATATGGTTACATCTACTTGATGAGGCACAAATCAGAAGCTTTTGACAAGTTCAAATGCTTCAAGAATGAAGTGGAAAATCAATTAGGAAAGAAAATAAAGACGCTTCGATCCGATCGAGGTGGCGAATATCTTTCAGATGATTTTCTGAATTATCTAACTGAATGTGGGATATGCTCACAATGGACACCTCCTTATACACCACAACACAATGGTGTATCCGAGAGGAGAAACCGTACCCTATTAGATATGGTACGATCCATGATGAGCATGGCCTTACTTCCAAAATCGTTCTGGGGCTATGCCTTAGTAACTGCCCTCTTCACCCTGAACCGAGTACCAACTAAATCCGCTAGTTCCACACCATATGAATTGTTCATTGGTAGGAAACCTGTGTTCTCATTTATGAGAGTATGGGGTTGTTCAGCATATGTCAAACGCATAGCGTCCGACAAATTAGATTCTAAATCTGATAAATGTTTCTTCATTGGATATCCCAAAGAAACCATGGGGTATTACTTCTATCATCCAGATGATCAGAAAGTAATAGTATCTAGATACGCAACCTTCTTAGAGAAAGAGTTTCTCGAAGAAACACAAAAGGGAAGCGTGATCGAACTCGACGAAGTTCAAGAGGAAGAAACTCCGACTGAAACAACAGAAGCGGTTGAGGTACCCAAAGATGTCCCATTAGATGAGACTCCAGTGGCACCTATTCATAGATCACGAAGAGTTAGTGAACTCCCAGTTAGATATGGTTTTCTAGTGGGAGATGATAACGAGGTTCCCGTGTTAAACGACGAACCCGAAAACTACGAAGAGGCACTTACTAGTCCAGATTCTAAAGCATGGCTTGAAGCCATGGATTCTGAAATGGATTCCATGTATACTAACCAAGTGTGGACTTTGGTTGATCCACCCGAAGGGATAATTCCCATTGGGTGCAGGTGGATCTTCAAAAAGAAGACTGACATGGATGGAAAGGTTAGCACCTACAAGGCTAGGTTGGTAGCGAAAGGATATCGTCAGAAACAAGGTGTTGATTATGACGAAACCTTCTCTCCTGTTGCTATGTCCAAATCAATCAGAATCATGCTTGCTATTGCCGCTCACTACGATTATGAGATTTGGCAAATGGATGTGAAAACAGCTTTCCTAAATGGAAACCTGCTTGAGGATGTATACATGATGCAGCCTGAAGGTTTCATATCAAAGGATGCAAATAAAGTTTGCAAACTTCAGAGATCCATTTATGGACTCAAGCAAGCATCTAGAAGCTGGAACAAGCGTTTTGATGAAACCATAAAACAATTTGGTTTCGAACAAAATTGCGAAGAAGCTTGCATTTACAAGAAAGCAAGTGGGAGCTCTATAGCATTTCTCATACTATATGTGGACGATATACTGTTAATGGGAAATGACATTGCTCTATTACAATCGGTGAAAGTATGGTTATCTGGTAACTTCTCAATGAAAGACCTTGGTGAAGCAGCTTATATACTTGGTATAAAGATCTATAGAGATAGATCGCGAAGACTGCTTGGTCTTTCACAGGCTACATACATTGAAAAGGTGCTAAATCGGTTTAGCATGCTTGAATCGAAACGAGGTAACTTACCCATGGTACATGGAGTAAAGTTAAACAATCATCAATGTCCTAAAACTGATGATGACAAACGACGCATGGCTGTAGTCCCGTAGGCCAGCGTGATCGGTTCGATTATGTATGCTATGCTATGCACTAGACCTGACGTAGTGTTCGCGTTATCTGTAACGAGTAGTTACCAAGGGAATCCGGGAGACGAGCATTGGATTGCCGTCAAGAACATTCTTAAGTACTTGAGAAGGACTAAAGACATGTTCCTAGTGTACGGAGAAGGAGATCTGAAAATTGAAGAATTTTCAGACGCTAGTCATCTCACAGATGAGAATGATTTTAAATCCCAATCAGGATACCTGTTTATCTTGAATGGGGGCGCGGTCAGTTGAAAAAGTTCCAAGCAGGGAAGCGTAGCTTTCTCTACGACCGAGTCAGAGTACATCGCTGCTGCGGAAGCATCAAAGGAAGCAGTTTGGATTAGAAAGTTCATTACAGAACTAGGAGTGGTGCCTGACATTGTTAATCCCATTACTCTGTACTGTGATAACAATGGAGCCATTGCGCAAGCAAAGGAACCACGGTCTCATAATGCATCCAAGCACTACCTAAAGCGATACCACGTCATTAGAAAGATTGTGGCTAGAGGAGATGTGAGAATAGAAAGAGTACCTACAGAGGACAACGTTGCAGATCCGTTGACAAAGCCTTTAACCCAGAAAGTACATGATCGTCATTTAACTTCTACTGGGATAAGTTTTAGAAACAATTGGCTTTAGTCCAAGTGGGAGTATGTTGGGGTTTAGTGTCCTATAGACAATTGTTGCAGGATACAAACTTAATGTAAATGAATTGTTCTTTATGTCATTTGTTTTAATGAGATATATGTTTTATAACTATATAAAGGCAATCCCTTTTAAGCACTAAATAAAGTCTAATAAAAGGAAATCTGTAAGTTTGTTTAAAGTGATTATAAAGTGTTCATGCAAGCATGAAGTGAGACAAAACTTTATAATAAACTAATAAACTTAAAACCACCCCAAGTCAAGTGATATGTTTAGGATTGATATATCACTGTTGAGACTTGTATGTAACAATGTCTTCTGTCCGAGAGAAAGCTGATCTCACAAGCTTCATATATATAGATATCTGGACAGTTACATAGATCCGATGAAACGTCGTTCATTAGGATTGGGGATCCGATTTGAGATAACAGGATGGGTAGATTCTTCCTTGTCACCTGTTCATCTCATTGGTATTAATAGGTATAACTAATCCTCAGACTCAAAGGAATGTAAATTGGTCATCCTGAATTACTGAATGTGAGACTTTGATCCTGCGGTCCCACGATCCTTAACAGAGATGACTCTGGGGTGTGAACTGCAAAGGTTGGGTGTCACAGGAGGTAATGTCAGGGTAGTTATACATTGGATTGAGCATTTATCACTCCCGATTAATGGGAGATACATCCAAGGATCGCTTGTGGAAGACTCGACTCTAAATCTTTGCAAGGTGATAGCTTAAGAGTAGAAATACAGATTTCACTTAACCTATCTATTTGAGTTGACTCGGCCTGTACAAGTAAAATGAACGTCTCGCTATATGTGACTTGACATCACCCATAGTCATAAGATTCAGTTCAAGGATGTAGTTGATAAAGGATCGAATTATACTGTAACTAATACGGAAGGGTTAACGACAGAATCAACCTGTCTTCTTAACGGACTCTGGGGGAATGATTACAGACTTGCCAATAACATACTCAGTACATCATTCCGTTATGCAAGGATTAAATATAATTCTTGAAGAAATTAATTTAATAGTTGCATACGGCCAGAAGTAGTAAGAACCTAATGGATCACACATAAGACTTGGAACCAAAAGAGAGATGGATGTCATTAATAGATGGAAGCCCAAATGAGCCCAGTAAGGCCCATTTATATAGAGGGGGGCCGAAATTTATATATAGTAAATAAGGAATTATTTTAATTCCATTAATCCTAATTTGATTAGGTTTGTGAATTAAATTAATTAAGAGATAATTAAGTTAGGAGTTTTAATTAGATTAATATACTCCTATTATTATCCAATTAGGTTATTTATTATTATCCTAAATGTATTTGATATATTATAAGATAATAATTAGGAATCCTATTGCGAATGGAATTCCTATTAAGTAACCTATTCCTATCTAACTAGGGTTTAGATACAAGTGACTATATATACCCCCTCCTTATGAGAATTTTGACTAAGCCTATCCCCTCCCCTTATTGCGATTTTCGAAACCTACATTAATAGAGAGAAAGTGAATTCGCATCCCCTAGTTCGTGGACAAGAATTCATACGGCTTCCGTCAATTGATTAATCTCATTCATCTCCTTTTCTCTTTGATCTTGTGTTGGTTAATTAGAGGCAATCTATTTTGGTTGCATCTCATAAGGGTTGATTCTAACTTAACCTCACTGTGTTATACTTCGTGCTTGGGAACTCGAAAAGAATTGCGGGCGCTTCTTTAACAACGGTAGATTGTTCATCGAAAGGTATTCCTTCTTATCCCTCTTTATATGAAATAACGATTAACGGATTCTATGGTTAAAAGGAAATAGGCTAAAAATTTTATATTTCCGCTGCTATACCTTAGCCTTAATTTCCAACATGATGCAACCTGAAGGTTTCATATCAAAGGATGCAAACAAGGTTTGCAAACTACAGAGATCCATTTATGGACTCAAGCAAGCATCTAGAAGCTGGAACAAGCGTTTTGACGAAACCATAAAACAATTTGGTTTCGAACAAAATTGCGAAGAAGCTTGCATTTACAAGAAAGCAAGTGGGAGCTCAGTTGCATTTCTAATATTATATGTGGACGATATATTATTAATGGGAAATGATATAGCTCTGCTACAGTCTGTAAAAGTTTAGTTATCGGGTAACTTCTCCATGAAAGACCTTGGTGAAGCAGCTTATATACTTGGTATAAAGATCTACAGAGATAGATCAAGAAGACTGCTTGGTCTTTCACAGGCTACATACATTGAAAAGGTGCTAAAGCGGTTTAGCATGCTTGAATCGAAACGAGGTAACTTACCCATGCACTAGACCTGACGTAGCGTTCGCGTTAAGTATAATGAGTCGTTATCAAGGTAATCCGGGAGACGAGCATTGGAATGCCGTCAAGAACATTCTTAAGTACTTGAGAAGGACTAAAGACATGTTCCTAGTGTACGGAGAAGGGGATCTGAAAATAGAAGGATTTTCAGACGCCAGTCATCTCACAGATGAGAATGATTTTAGATCCCAATCAGGATACCTGTTTATCTTGAATGGGGGCGCGGTCAATTGGAAGAGTTCCAAGTAGGGAAGCGTAGCTTTCTCTATGACCGAGTCAGAGTACATCGCTGCTGCGGAAGCAGCAAAGGAAGCGGTTTGGATTAAGAAGTTCATTACTGAACTTGGTGTGGTGCCTGACATTGTAAATCCCATTACATTGTACTGTGATAAGAATGGAGCCATTGCGCAAGCAAAGGAACCACGGTCTCATAATGCATCCAAGCATTACCTGAAGAGATACCACATTGTAAGAGAGATTGTGGCAAGAGGATATGTTAGAATAGAAAGAGTACCTACTGAGGACAACGTTGCAGATCCGTTGACAAAGCCCTTAGCCCAGAAAGTACATGATCGTCATCTAAGTTCTACTGGGATAAGTTGTAGAAACAATTGGCTTTAGTCCAAGTGGGAGTATGTTGGGGTTTAGTGTCCTATAGATAATTGTTCTAGGATATAAAATTAATGTAAATGAAGTGTTCTTTACATCATTTGTTTTAATAAGATATGGTTTCATAACTATATAAAGGCATCCTCTTTTTAAGAACTAAATAAGTCTAATAAAAGGAAATCCCTAAGTTTGTTTAAAGTGATTATAAAGTGTTCATACAAGCATGAAGTGAGACGAAACTTTATAATAAACTAATAAACTTAAAACCACCCCAAGTCAAGTAATATGTTTAGAAATAGGATTGACATATCACTGTTGAGACTTGCATGTAACAATGTCTTCTGTCGAGACAGAGAACTGATCTCACAAGCTTCAGATATGCAGATATCTGGACAGTTACATGGATCCAATGAAAGGGAGTTCATTAGGATTGGGGATCCGACTTGAGATAACAGGATGGGTAGATTTATCCTTGTCACCTGTTCATCTCATTGGTATTAATAGGTATAAGTAATCCTCAGACTCAAAGGAATGTTAATTAGTGATTCTGGATTATGGAATGTGATGCTTTGATCCTGTTGTAACACGATCCATAACAGAGATGACTCTGGGGTGTGAACGGCAGACGTTGGGTATCACAGGAAGTAATTGCAAGATAGTTATACATTGGATTGAGCATTTGTCACTCCCGATAAATGGGAGATACGTCCAAGGATCGCTTGTGGAAGACTTGACTCTAAATCCTTGCAAGGTGATAGCTTAAGACTTGAAATACAGATTTCACTTAACCTATCTAATTGGAGTTAACTCGGCCTGTACAAGTAAAACGAACGTCTTGCTATATGTGACTTGACATTATCCATAGTCATAAGATTCAGTTCAAGGATGTAGTTGATAAAGGATCGAATTATACTGTAACTAATACGGAAAGGTCAACGATAGAATCAACTTGTCTTCTTATAGCTCTGGGGGAATGTTTCGGATTTGCTAATCACATTTCGCGTACTCATTCCGTTATGCAAAGATTAAATATAATTCTGAGAAAATTAATTTAATAGTTGCATACGGCTAGAAGCAATAAGAACCTAATGGGTCACACATAAGACTTGGAGCCCAAAAGAGAAACAGATGTTAATTAATTGATGGAAGCCCAACTGAGTCCACTAAGGCCCAGTAAGTAAGGGGGGCAATTTTTATGTATAAATTACATAAAGAAATTAATTTGATTTTAAGTAATCCTAATTAGATTATGATTGTGAATTAAATTAATTAAAGGATAAATAAGTTAGGAGGTTTAATGAGATTAAATTACTCATATTATTATCCTAAAAGGTTATTATTATTATTATCTTTATATTTAGATATAATTATAGATAATAAATAAGAATTATATTCCGAATTAAATTCTTATTCAGTAACCTAATTCTATCTAACTAGGGTTTAGATACAAGAGAGTATATATACCCCCTATATATATAAATTTCGGTTAAGCTCTAGTCTACCGAAGAGAAGAATTTTGACCCTCCTTGTTGAGGACGAGATTATTCACCGCTTCCTTCCGTTTCAATTGATTATCAATCTCTTTCTCTATTCCTTGATCTTGTGTTGATTAATTAGAGGCAATCTATTCTTGATTGCTTTCATACGGTTGAATTCTAACTCGGTTTTGAATTGTGTTTTTGTCTTGTGCTCGGGAACTCGAAGTAAGAGTTGTGGGCACTTCGATTGCAACGGTAGATAAAACATCAAAAGGTATTTCCTTCTATCCCTCTTTATATGAAATAACGATTAACGGATCTTGGGTTAATGGAAAAAGGTTAAAAATTTTATATTTCCGCTGCCAAACGGTTGCCTATTTCCCTTCATGCCCGTCTTTCTTGTCGGCGCATTCCAACGAAGTACCGGGAAACTAAGGATGGGCTCCATTATCACAAAAATTCTTTAGGACCATCAGATGAGTACGGTCGAAGAAGTTGAGACTTGGGGTACTGAAATCACAGCGGCACTGCTGTTTGGGTTATTATACAACCAACCCCTCAAGTCAAAGAAAGGTAAGGGTGCAGAAGAACCCGAAGAAGGGGATAATATGGTTGAAGAAGCACAGGATGTGCCAACCAAGAAATGGAAGAAAGTGATGGTAAAACCCACTAACTGCACTAGGCAAGACAAGAAGCGGAAAGCTGACCAGTCCGCAAGGGATGTTAACACAGCCCCGAGGAAGCTGAGGATATTCTCCAGCAAAGCTGCTGCTGAGCAAACTCAAGGTGAACCTAAGTCAGCAGAGAAACGAAAAAGGCAAGTTGAGCCTGAGGAAGAAAGTGAGGAAACCCCTGAGCAACCTTTGCAAAAGAAGAAGAAAACTTCTGGGTTAAAGCCGATTGATGCACCTCCTCTTGACTTTATAGTCTCTGAAGACTCACACTTTGTGAGAAGTCAAGAAATTGATCTCGAGAAACCTCCCACTGACCAAGAAGAAGAACTAGGTGATCTTGGAGGTCAGTTTCATGCTGATAAGATAGGCTCTGCTGAGCGAAGTGAGACAGTTGCTGCTGAGCAAAATCAAACAGTTGATGCTGAGCAGACTGAGAATCAAACTGAGCACCAAGTACAGGACAAGGTTGTGGAAGGTCTCGATGCTGACCTTGGTCATATCTCTGCCTCTAAGTCACTCGACTCTATTGCTGCTGACCCCCCTTGTCAAACCAACAAAGACAGCACAGGCAAACGACTCAAATGAAAGGCTCAGAAATCTCCAGTCATCGACCTTCTGGATGATTCTCCACTACGGGAACCAATCACTGCCCTCACTAAACTCCAGTTCCAATTCTTCTCCACTGTCATTGAGCCAACTCCAGATCAACTTAAGGAAAAGCAAGCCTCTGTTTCTCAAGCAGAGGAACAAGCCGATCCTAAAGCTCCTCAAGGTCCAATTTCTTCCGAGTAAGTGCTCGAAGTTCCTACTGCTCAAGACAAAGAGTTAGCAAAGGAAAATCCTGCTCAAGTCAGCTCTAAACTTCCTCAACCTTCTGGAAATACTCAGCTTCAGACTGACCCTGAGCAAGTCAACATCTCTGCTGATCCACCTCTTCCAAATCCTTCAACGCATAATGATAATCAGTCAGCTCCTCATACTGACCTGAATAAAAGTCCAGCCACTGAGCACGCTGGCACATCTAATTCTGGACGGTACTAAACACCTCCTCCTTCCGGTGCTACTAATATTCCAGCCTCTGAACCACAATATGATGAATCCTATGCTTACTTGCATGCTACTGAGTCTGGATGAAGAATCATTGACTCAGCTCAAGCCTTACTTAAGGATATTCATCAAACTAATACCGATGCTGCTGGGTCTGTTAATGTTGAGCCAACTCAACTCGGTTCTGTCACTCAACTTTTAACTGAAATCAAGGGTCTCAAGGACTTACTGAGTGTCATGACATCCTTTCAATCTCAACACCCCAGGCAAGACTCAATAGTGAAGCTGGCTGAACTCCAACTGATGATGGTGAACCATATGAACGCCATCCAAGGTCAACTCAATACCTTATCTGTTGGGGTTTAGTGTCCTATAGACAGTTGTTGCAGGATACAAACTTAATGTAAATGAATTGTTCTTTATATCATTTGTTTTAATGAGATATATGTTTATAACTATATATAAAGGCAATCCCTTTTAAGCACTAAATAAAGTCTAATAAAAGGAAATCCATAAGTTTGTTTAAAGTGATTATAAAGTGTTCATACAAGTATGAAGTGAGACAAAACTTTATAATAAACTAATAAACTTAAAACCACCGTAAGTCAAGTGATATGTTTAGGATTGATATATCACTGTTGAGACTTATATGTAACAATGTCTTCTGTCCGACAGAAAGCTTATCTCACAAGCTTCATATATATAGATATCTGGACAGTTATATAGATCCGATGAAACGTCGTTCATTAGGATTGGGGATCCGATTTGAGATAACAGGATGGGTAGATTCATCCTTGTCACCTGTTCATCTCATTGGTATTAATAGGTATAACTAATCCTCAGACTCAAAGGAATGTTAATTGGTCATCCTGAATTACTGAATGTGAGACTTTGATCCTGCGGTCCCACGATCCTTAACAGAGATGACTCTGGGGTGTGAACTGCAAAGGTTGGGTGTCACAGGAGGTAATGTCAGGGTAGTTATACATTGGATTGAGCATTTATCACTCCCGATTAATGGGAGATACATCCAAGGATTGCTTGTGGAAGACTCGACTCTAAATCCTTGCAAGGTGATAGCTTAAGAGTAAGAAATACAGATTTCACTTAACCTATCTATTTGAGTTGACTCGGCCTATACAAGTAAAACGAAGGTCTCGCTATATGTGACTTGACATCACCCATAGTCATAAGATTCAGTTCAAGGATGTAGTTGATAAAGGATCGAATTATACTGTAACTAATACGGAAGGGTTAACGACAGAATCAATCTGTCTTCTTAACGGACTCTGGGGGAATGATTACAGACTTGCCAATAACATACTCAGTACATCATTCCGTTATGCAAGGATTAAATATAATTCTTGAAGAAATTAATTTAATAGTTGCATACGGCCAGAAGTAGTAAGAACCTAATGGATCACACATAAGACTTGGAACCAAAAGAGAGATGGATGTCATTAATAGATGGAAGCCCAAATGAGCCCAGTAAGGCCCATTTAATTAGGGGGGGGGGGGGGGGCGAAATTTATATATAATAAATTAGGGAATTATTTTAATTCCATTAATCCTAATTTGATTAGGTTTGTGAATTAAATTAATTAAGAGATAATTAAGTTAGGAGTTTTAATTAGATTAATATACTCCTATTATTATCCAATTAGGTTATTTATTATTATCCTAAATATATTTGATATATTATAAGATAATAATTAGGAATCCTATTCCGAATTGAATTCCTATTAAGTAACATATTCCTATCTAACTAGGGTTTAGATAGAAGTTATTATATATACCCTCCTACTACATGAATTTCGTGAAAAAGGCTTAACCCTCCCCTCTATGTGATTTTCGAAACCTACATCTAGAGAGAGAAAGTGAATTTGCATCCCCTAGTTCGTGGACAAGAATTCATACGGCTTCCGTCGATTGATTAATTTCATTCATCTCCTTTTCTCTTTGATCTTGTGTTGGTTGATTAGAGGCAATCTATTTTGGTTGCATCTCATAAGGGTTGATTCTAACTTAACCTCACCGTGTTATACTTCGTGCTTGGGAACTCGGAGAAGAATTGTGGGCGCTTCTTTAACAACGGTAGATTGTTCTTCAAAAGGTATTCCTTCTTATCCCTCTTTATATGAAATAACGATTAACGGATCCTATGGTTAAAAGGAAGTAGGCTAAAATTTTTATATTTCCGCTGCTATACCTTAGCCTTAATTTCCTTCATTATCAGCTGCGAACTCAACGTATGCAACCTCTGTTGAGGTAAATCAACACTTCGCCCAGCTGACCGGAGCTCGTGAGCTTATCTCCTCCACCTCCCAGTGTTCCATCGAACAGATTAGTGAAGTTGTTCGCCTACTCAATCTGAATAAACAGGAAATGGACACTGACCTCGTGAAGACTAATGGGATTCTGCAGTAACTCAATCTACCCTTAAGCAGGTTCGGCATACCAATGTGCAATGTTAAAATTATGACACTGCCCTGCTCAGGATGTTTCATCAATCATATGCCAAACTGTCAGAATCTATCACTTGGATCGGGAAATCTCAAGAGTATCTTTTAAGCATGCTCAGTACCAACATTAAGATCCCCGCTTCCACTATGGCCGATAGCATGGCAGTCTTCGACGGTCTCCGAAAAAGTACGAGTCAACTTCATCTGTACTCATCCAAATTATCTCGTGCTGCTCAGCAAGGAATCTTCTTTCCTCCTTCCAATCTCGATGCTGGCAAAACGGGGGAGAAAGAACGCGCTACTGGAATTCAACAAAGCCAAAGGGAGATAACTCAGCAGAAGCCTGGACCATCTTCTGCTCCCTGTCAGCAACCAAGATCTGCCAAGGGAAAAGGCAAAACCCATCAAGTTCAAGTCAACATGAAAAGATATATTAGGAATTGTCCTAGACTTGTAACTTTCGGCATGTTCTATTTTTTGTGCTAACTATCTATTTAAAGCATCTTTTTGATCCAAACTGACTTATCTATATGTGATGCTTACCTATTGTGATTCTATGCTGATCTGTCATACTTAAACTAAACATTGAACAAAATAAAAATCTTGTGAACATAAGGAAAATACAAGTAAAATATACTCTGCACACATAACTCTGATATCTATACAATAACTCTGATACATATGTGTAACACTGAGTAACATTGATATGTTCCATATTGACCATCTTCTGAAAGCTGACCCAGGCTCATCTGAATCAGATCTTGGAAGGTCTAGAATTGAACTAAGTCAGTATAGGCATGTCTTATTTTCACTCGATTAAATCTTAGAAGGTTTAGAGTTAAATTAAGTCAACAGATGCAACCCTTACGGGGGAGTAATTTCAGAAGTATGAAAAGTAATTCAACCATGGGAAACTTTAATGCTGAGTTCCACAATTAAATATTTTTGCCAACATCAAAATGGGGGAGTTTGTTGAAACACTTTTCCATATGATTTTGATTTGACAAAATTATTTAAGTTAATCCATGATTAAGGGGCAATTAAATTTAAGTGCTTTGATTTAATTGTACTAATGTGTTTGTTCAATGTTGAGTATAATTATAAGTGAACAGAAATAAAAGTACGACAGAATGAAGTCAACATGAGGCTCACAAGCTGAGTAGAAAAGAACTCAGCATAATAGAAGAGACGTCTTCCTCTAAACTAATGCTTGCAGACGAAGCTGGCCATAGAAGCTGAGTAGAATATGACTCAGTCTCGCCAGAGACAAAGAACAAACGCAATGTCAATAAAGTCAAGCTGAGTGCTCGTCAGGACAGCGCGAATGATCCGTTTGCTAAAAGACAAAATCCGACAACTGTCTGCACCAATAACAGAAGCTTTGGAATTACGCACAGAGACAGTTTCGAGACGCATGGGTCAATTGGCCGTTAGCTAAAAGACGAAACTGGTGCTAGAAGACGAACCTGGAGGAAGAAGACAAGCCTGACGCCTGCTAATTTCAGACGATAGGATTGGCCTGCTACATCTGTATGCTGACCAGTGAATGATGCAAAGAGCCATTTGAATTCAACAGATACTTCTAGATTCAAATGATTGCCACACCAGGAATTCACTATAAAAGGACAAGTGCTTCACTTGGATCCTTTGCCGAAGTACAAAAAGAAAAGAGCATACATACAAAGCACATTCAAACAAGAAAGAAGATCTTACACCAAATTTCTATTTCTGTGTAAAAGCTAGATTGAATTTGTATTCATCTAATGTGTTCTTCATCTAGAAAGAAAAAGTTTGTATCAATATTAAAAATTGAGAGAGTGGTGCTGAGTACTCGGTTTTAGTACTCAGCGGTAGAGAAAATCTGAGTGTTCGGTTATAGCGCTCAGTAGGAGTTGAATAGACGAATAGAGGAAGGTACTCTTGCATATTCAACTTCCTTGTAAATGGTTTGTGCTCTACCTTTAAAGAGCTCAGTATTGGATTGAAAAAGCCCGGAAGGACTCTGGGGACTGGACGTAGGCGGTGAGGCCGAACCAGGATAAATCGTGCTGAGTAATTTCTAACCCTTTCTCTCAATATATATGTATGTGCTGTTTGCTTAAATTACTCATGATATAAATTATATAAGCTGACACTGAGTAATCAGACTGCTGAGTTGGAAGCTGACCGTAAGTGTTAATTCCCAACTCACCTGTAAAACGGTTCTAGTCAGCTTCTGACTAAAGCTGTCTTACATCTCTCGGCCGTGCTGACCAAAACTGAGTTAAGTAATTTAAAGAATTGATTAAGTCAGCGTAATTAAGCGAAAAAGTTATATTAGTTCCTAACCCCCCCCCCCCTTGGAACTAATCACACGGGACCAACATTATCTTCCTATCACGAGTCTCCATCTTTGCTTTGATTCACTGCTGAGTTTGCCCTGGGTTGATTAGTTCTGAAAGGATTTTTGCTTCTGTTTCCGTAGTTGGGCGGATAGCCATGCTTTTTGAAACATATCTATTTTGTGTGTCCTGTTGATAGCGTGTGATCCGTCTAGCGTAGTCGTGTTTTCTTACGACGAAATGTGTATTATGATAAGTGCGTTATGGCTATGGATGTGATCTATCTAAATGCTCTATCTTTACTAGACGTCATTACTTAGGGGCAATTGTACCCCGTCGTATCAAGTAATAATCCGGTTAAGACCGGGTATCGAATCCGCGGGATTTATAACTGCAAGTATTAAACGACTCGGTTTTATATGTTATTTAAGCGGTGAATACTTTGAGGTTGATGGGGGAACCAACTACAAACTACTCCTAACTACGGGTGAGGCAAATTTATATAACGAAACTCTAAGAAATGATATGGATGGCGATAAGTTATAACTATGACAAATAACGACTCCTAATGCATATACGGTTGATGTTTTGCTCTTGCAAAGACGACTATGTATAGTGTAACCGACCCGTGAGGTACTTAGACTACGTGGTTCCTAGTCAAGGCGTGTCTAATGCTTGGGACCAGAAATTAGGGCCCGTAAGTTCCGTGGCTTGTCAATTCCTACGGTTTCCAGAGCGTCACTTCCGGTGAGGCAACACCTATATGAATCCCTGAAGATAGCCCGAATGGCGTCGGAAATCGCGTTCTCCTACACAATAATCAATTATGAATATCAAAACAAGTAAGAAACATCAACACATATATATATAGAAAAGAAGATTATGAATCATAAATTATAAATATGGAGAGTGTAAATATGAATTACAACCAAGCCTAGTATATAGGATGAGATCAAGCTAATTAGCAAGTGTAAAGGGAAGAATCCACCCTCGGAACTAGCTAACCGGACTCAAAAGTCGTCTCTTAGGACTTGGATGGTGGAGCTCTCGAGCTTGGTGTGCGGAGATGGAGCGGAACTTCGATGGAATGCCGGGATCAACGAACAAGCTCTCAAGATGGAAGAGTTTAGTTAAACAAAGCCTAAAAACAAATCTAAAACTACAAGAGTTTAAGCAAAAGATGTATACAAGGTGTAAGGTAGAAGGTCTAAGGTCTAGAGATGTTTAAATGAGTGCTAGTCACTCTTATTTATAGATCAAGCTAGGGGCAAGATTGTAATTCCACAAGGTGCAAGCATGGAGGAACATAATTTTGTGCAGAAATCCCATAATACGCCCCGCGTAGAGTGGTGTACGCCCTGCGTGTATGCCCATTCCGTCAGAAATCTCCTGCATGTGGACCAATTCCAGATCTTGTTGTCTCAAACACGCCCCGCGTAGAATGGCATGCGCATTGCGTGTTTGAGACTCTAACTCTTTATTGCTTGATTTGGCTTTTTACGCCGTGCGTAGCTTGAGGCACGCCCTGCGTAAAGATGGTTGACTCAGGGAGACCATGCAGTCTGACTTTCAGGATTAGGCTAATCATTACTGACATGTGTCATACGCCTCGCGTAGGTTGGCATACGCCTCGCGTATGCTGACTAGATTCCGCGTGGTGCCTGTGGATAGGGCAATTATTTCTGACTCCATGTTTCACGCCCCGCGTAAGGGATGAGGCGCCTCGCGTATTTGAGTGGATTTTCACTCCTTGCTTGTACCTGAAATACAAATCTCGGGGCCGAGTTAGCTTGACATTTTTATTTCCTAAATTACTCAAAAACAAGGGAAATTAACTGAAAGCACGGAATTTATTTTTATTCTGTTATTTTATTAAAACACTCTATTTTTGTAATTAAACTTATTTATTTCTTCTAAAATTATCCCGTAAATCACGCCAAAAGATAGGGGTAAAATACCCCTATCAAACCTCCTCGGACTTTAAAGTTTTACTTGTCCTCAAGTAAAAGAAATCGAAAGACAAGGGATTGAGATTATTAAGAAACAAACCGTCGGTCGGTTTTACCAAGTGCGTGATTTCAAAGTTAAAGTTTTATGCAAAGTTTTTGGTAAATACCCACGCAAACAATCGAGTGATCAAAACTTATTTGAAACTTCCATGATCAAAATTAATAGGCAATATTAACGGGGGTTGATTATCTTTTGAGAACCCGATAGTACCTCACCAAGGAATTTCACTCTTACGCTCAAACTTTGGTGGGTCGGTGTTTTAGCACTCTTCTTTGCACTTACCCGAGATCACTTTGAGTTTGTATTTTCATCCGAGTTTTTCCTCTTATGTTATGGTTGAGACAATATTAAAAATGAACCCGGAGGGGGGTTGTAATGTGGGTGGCTTTTTAGCGGTTAGTTTTTAAAAACTCGAGTTTAACTACCATTTTGATAATTGCACCGTATTTTATTTTGGCCTTGGTAAGTTTGTAAAATAACACTCGAAATTGCTCGGGTGGAGCTTGAGAATGCCTTTTTGCTCTTTCTATTGTTTTTTTTAGAGCGGCACAAAAACGATCTCGAGAACTTATGGTGCTTACTTATTACGGCCTTGACTTATTTTGGGTGCGAATTGATTTTGATGGTATTTAAACAAGAGGAAAAAGAGGGTTAATTGTTAAAAGGGTGTTGACAAGAAAAGTTGGTTAGTAGGCTCAAGGGGGTTTCCTAGAGGTTGATAAAAAATGAGGAAAATAAATTAGGAAAAGAATTAGACTAAGTGGGTTTGTTTTATCATCTATTGTCATTTTAACCAAAATAGGTGTACTTAACCCGGTATTAGGTGCAAACTCCGTGAGTCGAGTGAGGTCAAAGCTTTCGAAAAATTGTGAAAGAAATAGAGTTCTCGTACGAACTCCTTTAGGCTCAAAATCACCTCACAAAATTTCGGGTTTAAATTGTGTACTATCGAGTCTTCGCTAAACTTTCAAACATCCCGTTTTTATTGCCTTTTTAAATTTCATTATGGAGATGACATGTGGGTTAGGACTCGATGCTTTTGTTTAGTACAAACCTAGGCTTTGCATAAATTCCCTAACTTCAAAACCAAGACTAAAATTTCTTAACTGAACCGATCCTTTATGTTCCGACGTCTTTACTTTTAAGAACAAATAACGGAACTTTAATTAATTTTCGAGGGAGGTAGTGTGTCGGAAAAATTTAAAGAATCAATAAATTAGTTTAATTATTTTGTTGTTTATTTAATTTTTATTTATTTTTGTTTTTGTTAGTGCAAAACAAACTGAAAGTGCGGGGTTGCACGGCCCTCCGCGTTATTAAAATGACGTCTATTCCAAGGACGTCGCAAAAGAAGAGAAAAACAAAAACAAAAATAAATATGAAATGAAAAATGAGGCCCTTTAAAGTTTGATCCTACGCGAGGCGTGTCCTAGGGGGTGCCCTACGTAGGAGGTGCGTTTTGGGCTTTTATTGGGCAGAGACTCAAATATGCAGGGCGCATGAAGAGGGGCGCCCTGCGTGTTTGAGTTTCTGAGCATTTTATACATGAAAAAGGGGGATTACGCGGGGCGTACAAAGAAGTACGCCCTGCGTGAATTTTATTGTTGGTGCAATTTAGGCCGATTTTGGCCAGAGGCTCGGAAGCGCGGGGCGTGACAGTGGGCACGCCCCGCGTGAGATATTTGGATGTGCTTGGGATTTGTTTTTCGTTGATTTTATTGGAGGAAAACAAGAATAGTGCCTAAAAAGAACAAACGGGTTTGATACATATATACAAAGGGTTTGAGGGACGCAAACCAAGGCTACGTTTAGAGTCGGAGTAGCTCGACTTTCTCGGGATGTGTGGATGCTCACGGTGTTCTGAGGAATGTGGTTTCGCCGTGTTGTGGAAGAGTGCCCCCGTAATAGATTTTCAAGCGGTGTCCGTTCACTCGGTGGGTTTCGTTGTCGGAACCTTGGATGTCAACCGCTCCGGATGAGTGAGCATGGACAACAGTGTACGGTCCCGACCACCGACTTTTTAGTTTTCCTGGGAATAGGCGGAGGTGAGAATTGAGGGAAATTAAGGCTAAGGTATAGCAGCGGAAATATAAATTTTTTAGCTACTTCCTTTTAACCATAGAATTCGTTAATCGTTATTTCATATAAAGAGGGATAAGAAGAAATACCTTTCGATGATTAATCTACCGTTGCAAACGAAGTGCCCACAACTTCAAAGGAGATGTAAACTGTTTACCAATCTGCCCCTATCCGAAACAGACCTTCCAGACCTCCGAACGACAATCCCTTTGGTGGAAACGTGGAAGAATATGTCTAGAAGCTACTGTCCAAAAATCGCAACGATCCGACGGTTCAATCTCCGGGAATCCTCGAAATAGTGAACTGACCTGATGTAGACGAAGAAAAACGAATTTCTCCCTTTTGATTGTTTTTCCTTCTTTCGTGAACACGGTGAGATTAAGTTAGAATCAACCCTTATGAGATGCAACCAAAATAGATTGCCTCTAATAAACCAACACAAGATCAAAGAGAAAGAGGGATGAATAAGATTAATCAATCGATGGAATGCCGTATGAATTCTTGTTCACGAACTTGGGAATAGAATTCTTTTCTCTCTCTCTTAAGCAATTTCGAAAATCACAAGTGGGGAGGGATATAGGCTTAGTCGAAATTCCTTAAGGGGAGGGGTATATATATTAGCTTGTATCTAAACCCTAGTTAGATAGGATTAGGTTACTTAATAGGAATCCAATTCGGAAAAGGATTCGTAATTATTATCTCATTATATATCTAATATATTTAGGATAATAATAAATAACCTAATTGGATAATGATAGGAGAATATTAATCTAATTAAAACTCCTAATTAAATTATCTCTTAATTAATTTAATTCATAATCCTAATCTAATTAGGATTAATGGAATAAAATTAATTCCTTACTAACATATATAAATTTCGGCCCCCTCCTAGTATTTGGGCCTTACTGGGCTTAATTGGACTTCCATCTATTAATAATATCCATCTCTCTTTTGGTTCCAAGTCTTATGTGTGATCCATTAGGTCCTTACTACTTCTGGCCGTATGCAACCTATTAAATTAATTTCTTCAAGAATTATATTTAATCCCTTGCATAACGGAATGATGTACAGAGTATGTTATTGGCAAGTCCGTAATCATTCCCCCAGAGTCCGTTAAGAAGACAGGTTGATTCTGTCGTTAACCCTTCCGTATTAGTTACGGTATAATACGATCCTTTATCAACTACATCCTTGAACTGAATCTTATGACTATGGGTAATGTCAAGTCACATATAGCGAGACGTTCGTTTTACTTGTTATTGGCCGAGTCAACTCAAAAAGATAGGTTAAGTGAAATCTGTATTTCTACTCTTAAGCTATCACCTTGCAAGGGTTTAGAGTCAAGTCTTCTACAAGCGATCCTTGGATGTATCTCCCATTAATCGGGAGTGATAAATGCTCAATCCAATGTATAACTACCCTGAAATTACTTCCTGTGACACCCATCCTTTGCAGTTCACACCCCAGAGTCATCTCTGTTAAGGATCGTGGGACCACAGGATCAAAGTCTCACATTCAGTAATTCAGGATGACCAATTAACATTCCTTTGAGTTTGAGGATTAGTTATACCTATTAATACCAATGAGATGAACAGTTGACAAGGATGAATCTACCCATCCTGTTATCTCAAGTCGGATCCCCAATCCTAATGAACAACGTTTCACCGGATCTATGTAACTGTCCAGATATCTATATATGTGAAGCTTGTGAGATCAGCTTTCTGTCGGACAGAAGACATTGTTACATACAAGTCTCAACTGTGATATATCAATCCTAAATATATCACTTGACTTGGGGTGGTTTTAAGTTTATTAGTTTATTATAAAGTTTTGTCTCACTTCATGCTTGTATGAACACTTTATAATCACTTTAAACAAACTTACGGATTTCCTTTTATTAGACTTTATTTAGTGCTTAAAAAGGATTGCCTTTATATAGTTATAAAACATATATCTCATTAAAACAAATGATATAAAGAACAACTCATTTACAATAAGTTTGTATCCTGCAACAATTGACTATAGGACACAAAACCCCAACAAGAATTATATAGGAGGACCTGGTCCCCTTTGTTGAATTCCCTGATTTGCACGTGCTTGTCGTGCCATTTCTTCGTTCGTTCTTTGTAAAGCTTGGCATTTTCGTATGAACCGAGACGAAGTTCATCAAGGGTATTGAGTTGGAGGAGACGTTGGTCCCCTGGGGCCTGCATATCAAAATTTAAAAATTTTAGAGCCCAATAGGCCTTATGTTCCAATTCCACAGGTAAATGACATGATTTCCCGAAAACTAAACGATAGGGAGACATCCCGATAGGCATTTTAAATGCCGTGCGGTAAGCCCAAAGAGCATCATCGAGCTTTAGGCTCCAATCCTTCCTAGAGGAACTAACCGTTTTTTCCAAGATACGTTTTAGTTCGCGGTTAGAAACCTCGACTTGCCCGCTAGTTTGTGGATGGTAGGGTGTTGAGACTCGGTGTGCAACCCCATATTTTTGTAAGATTTGGTCGAATTGGCGATTGCAAAAGTGGGAACCCCCGTCACTAATGATAGCTCGAGGGGTGCCAAACCGAGTAAAGATATTTGTCTTTATAAATTTTCCTACTACCTTAGAGTCGTTTGAGGGTAAGGCAACGGCCTCCACCCATTTGGAGACATAGTCAACCGCCACAAGAATGTAGGCGTTGTTATGCGACTTAGGGAAAGGTCCCATAAAGTCTATCCCCCAAACATCAAAAAGTTCGCAAACTAGGATCCCCTATTGGAGCATTTAATGTTTGCGGGAGATGTTCCCGCTCCGCTGATATGCGTCACATGATTTAACGAAGTCTTGGGAATCCTTGGACAAGGTAGGCCAATAAAAGCCACATTGTAGAACCTTTGCCATAGTTCGACTGGGGCCGAAATGGCCCCCCGGCTCTTGGGTGTGACACATATGCAACATATGATTTACCTCGTCTTCCGGTATGCACCTACGAATGACATTATCATCACAAGATTTAAATAAGTAGGGCTCTTCCCAAAAATAGTTCTTAGCATCATGAAAGAACTTCCTACGTTGCTCGTAATAAAATGCGGGGGAAGAATATTACCGGCTTTGAAGTTTGCCATATCGGCATACCAAGGTAAAGGTGTTACCGCATAGAGAGTTTCATCAGGAAAGGTCTCATTGATCTCCACAACTTCCGGAGATGTGGCTTGCTCGCTTTGTAACCGGGAAAGATGGTCGGCTACGACATTCTCCACTCATTTTTTATCCCTAATTTCGATGTCAAATTCTTGTAGGAGTAGAATCCACCGTATCAATCGTGGTTTGGCATCCTGCTTAGTCATTAAGTACTTGAGAGCTGCGTGGTCAGTGTATACGATAATTTTGGATAACACGAGGTATGGTCTAAATTTATCGAAAGCAAAAACTACAGCAAGCATCTCTTTTTCCGTAATGGAATAGTTTTATTGGGCTTCATTGAGCGTTTTGCTCGCATAAAAAATGGGGCGGAAAATTTTATCCACCCGTTGGCCCAAACAGGCACCGACAGCCAAATCGCTCGCATCACACATAAGTTCAAAGGGAAGACTCCAATCGGGTTTCACCATGATGGGTGCATTAACTAGTTTTTCCTTTAACGTGTTAAATGCATTCAAACAATCTGAGGAAAAACTAAATTTCGCATCCTTTGCGAGGAGTTGGGTCAAAGGGGTCGCTATTTTCGAGAAATCTTTAATGAATCGCCTATAAAACCCCACATGACCTAAGAAACTCCGAATTCCTTTAACATTGATTGGAGGAGGCAATTTTTCAATCACCTCAATCTTGGCCGGATCGACCGCGATTCCTTCCCCGGACACTTTGTGTCCCAAAACAATACAATCTTGAACCATAAACTGACACTTTTCCCAACTTAGAGCGAGATTAGTGTCCTCGCAGCGTTGAAGAAATTTATCAAGATTGTTTAAACAGATTTCAAAGGACGATCCACAAAACAGAAAAATCGTCCATGAAGACTTCCATGAAGTCCTCAATCATCTCGGAAAATATAGCCGTCATGCACCGTTGAAAGGTGGCGGGGGCGTTACAAAGCCCAAACGGCATCCGCAAATGTCCCATATGGACAAGTAAATGTCGTCTTTTCTTGATCCGAAGGATCAACGGGGATTCGTATGTAGCCGGAGAGGCCATATAGGGTACAAAAGAATTTATGTCCCGCCATTCTTTCCAACATTTGGTCAATGAACAGCAACGGAAAGTGATCTTTTCGGGTGGCTTCATTAAGTTTCCTATAATCAATGCACACTCGCCACCCCGTCACTTTTCGTGTGGGGATTAATTCCCCTTGATCGTTTTCCGTCACCGTAGTGCCCCCCTTTTTGGGAACACATTGGACCGGACTAACCCATGGACTATCGGAGATAGGAAAGATTATACCTGCGTCGAGGAGTTTGATTACCTCGGCCTTTACTACCTCTTTCATATTGGGGTTAAGTCGTCGTTGCGGCTGCACGGAGGGTTTGACTTTATCCTCCATAAAGATGCGGTGTGTGCAAATGGTGGGGCTGATCCCTTTAATGTCGTGAATTGTCCATCCAAATGCGCCCTTGTGTTTTTGTAACACCGCAATTAATGCTTCCTCCATTTCTGCTGTCAAAAGCGAAGATATAACAACTGGTAAGAAATTAGGAGGTTGTAAAAATACATATTTTAAATTAGGAGGCAAGGGTTTAAGTTCCAAAGTCGGAGGCTCTTCGAGAGAGGACTTCGACTTTGCTTTGTTGTCCCGGTCCAAACCCTCGAACCGGCTCCTTGCCAACAGACATTGTTCTATTTCGGAGGAGTATCCAAACGGCTTGTTCAATGGCTCCTCATCCCAATGTTCATTACCATCTATTTCCGAAGAGGTTCCCGCAAAAGACCTATCGCAAAAATCCTCAACAAAAAGATCAATAGAGTCTACGGAATTCAAAAAGTTACAATCCTCCATGGTATTGGACGAGAATTTCATGGAGTTGTATACGTTAAACTCTACCTCTTCGTCTTGCAACTGTAGGATAAGCTTACCTTCGTGGACGTCAATGAGAGTCCTACCGGTTGCAAGAAATGGTCGTCCTATGAGGATCGATACCGACTCGTCTTCCGCCATATCGAGCACTACAAAATCGGCGGGGAAAATGAACTTGTCCACTTTCACTAAGACATCCTCCACAACCCCTTTTGGCCGGGCAATGGATCTGTCGGCCAACTGGAGCGTCATATTGGTAGGCTTTGGCTCTCCCAAGCCGAGCTTCCTAAACACAGATAAAGGCATTAGATTGATACTAGCACCCAAATCGCATAAAGCTCTCCTAAACTCAACATTACCAATCGTGCAAGGGATAGAAAAACTTCCTAAATCCTTGAGTTTAGGTGGGAGTTTGTTTGTTATAATCGCGGAGCATTCCTCCGTGAGCGCTACCGTTTCATTGTAATCAAACTTCCTCTTTTTGGCGAGGATTTCTTTAAGAAACTTTGCATAAGTAGGCATTTGTTCCAATGCCTCCGTAAGCGGGATATTAATGTGAAGTTTCTTAAAAATCTCCAGAAATTTGCCGTATTGGTGATCAAATTTTTCCTTTTTAAGTCGTTGCGGAAAAAGGAGCTTCGGTACATAAGCTCCGATTGAATCACATACATTTTTATTTTTATCTGAGGAAGTTGTGGGTTTCGGATCCGAACCGGGGTTGCTTACCACTTCCGGTTTGTCACTTACCTTTGGAGCGGTTGGAGTCGCCTTTGGAATCGGTGGCTCCAAACCCTTACCACTACGGAGAGTTATTGCTTGTGCGGTCTCCCAGTTCTTTGGTCTCGGGTTTTGTTCGGTGTTAATCGGGAGAAACTCACGTTGTCTCTCTTGTTGTTGGCGACTCAATTGGGCCACCTGACGTCCCAAATCCCTGCAAAATGCTTCATTGTTAGATAGACGGGAAGATATTTCCTTGAGAAGATCAATTACCATAGAGTCTTGCACATTGCTAGGAGGCTGAAAATTTTGGCCTCCTTAAGTATGAGGGAATTGGCCCGAACCTTGCTCCACGAACTCATTATGGGGTTCGGATGGGGGCTCCAACACCTTCTACTTATTATTATTAGATAAATTCGGGTGTTGGTGTTGAGGCCTCCATCCGCTGTTATTATTGTTACGGTGGTGGTAAGCATTCAAGTTAGGATAGGAGTTATGATAAGAATTATACCTTTGTTGCCCCCTACATAACTTACGCTTCCGGTGTCGCTGGCAAAAGGGCTTCCGGCTTGACAATCCTTACCGTGGTGGTCACCACCGCAATGTGAGCACACTAGGATTTGTGCTGTATTCTTGAGGCTCATTTGCGCCATTAAGGCGTCCAGCTTTTTATTCATTTCGACCATGAAGATTGTGGGAGCCTCGTCTTTCACGGCGAAAGTTCGGTGTTGCGAGGGTCCAGCAAGCCGATCTTCTTGCCATTGGACACTTTTCCTAGCTAATTCGTGGATGAGCTCATAAGCCTCGCTTGCCGATTTCCGAAACAAATCCCCACCTGCAGCAGAGTCAACAGTTGCACGATTAGCCGGTGTTAGTCCATGGTAGAAAGTACTTACCAAATCGTGCTTGGGAAAATCATGGTGGGGACAGCTTCGGAGCAACTTTCGGAACCTAGCCCAAGCTGAATGGAGGGCCTCGTATCCAAGTTGCCGGAAGGCAATGATTTTGTTCCTCAACTTAACCGTTTTAGAAGGCGGGAAGTAGTAAGCAAGGAACTCCTTCTCAAGCTCCTCCCATGACGTGATTGATCCCGCCTCTAGCGAATGCAACCACTCCAACGCTTGTCCTGTCAAAGAGAAAGGAAATAATTTTAGTTGGACGGCCTCAATCGGAACACCGTTTTGCCGAGAAGTTTCAGCACACATAAGAAATTTATCAAGGTGTTCGTTAGGGTTTTCATGGGGTTCCCCTCCGAATTGACCGAGTTGTTGGATTAATTGGATCATGCTAGTCTTTATTTCGTATGTGTCGACCGGAATGGTGGGGGCAATGATTCCATTACGGTTTTGAGGGCGATGTGGAGCGAGAACCTCCAACATCGAGCGCGTGTCATTGCCTTCACCATTACGGTCGTTATTCACGGGCTGCTCCGGCGGCCTTTGGTTGCCCTCGGGCTGGTTAGTTTCATTGTTAAGGGTTACCATTTTCTCTCTTCGAATCCTACAAAGAGTACGTTCAATCTCAAGATCAATAGGAATAAGAGAATCACTCCGAGATCGGGTGTGCATGAAAAGAATTAAATAATGAAATTATAAACAAGAAAGAATGATGTTAGTAAAAGTATATATAAACAATTTATACAAAAAGAGTGCTTAAACTAACAATAAAACGTTTTTGTCTAATATTGCAAGAAATTATAAATCCCCGGCAACGGCGCCAAAAACTTGATGTCGTGTGATCCGTCTAGCGTAGTCGTGTTTTCTTACGACGAAATGTGTATTATGAAAAGTGCGTTACGGCTATGGATGTGATCTATCTAAATGCTCTATCTTTACTAGACGTCACTACTTAGGGGCAAGTGTACCCCGTCGTATCAAGTAATAATCCGGTTAAGACCGGGTATCGAATCCGCGGGATTTATAACTGCAAGTATTAAACGATTCGGTTTTATACGTTATTTAAGCGGTGAATACTTTGAGGTTGATGGGGAAACCAACTACAAAATACTCCTAACTATGGGTGAGGCAAATTTATATAACGAAACTCTAAGAAATGATATGGATGGCGATAAGTTATAACTATGACAAATAACGACTCCTAATGCATATACGGTTGATGTTTTGCTCTTGCAAAGACGACTACGTATAGTGTAACCGACCCGTGAGGTACTTAGACTACGTGGTTCCTAGTCAAGGCGTGTGTAATGCTTGGGACCAGAAATTAGGGCTCATAAGTTCCGTGGCTTGTCAATTCCTACGGTTTCCGGAGCGTCACTTCCGGTGAGGCAACACCTATATGAATCCCTAAAGATAGCCCGAATGGCGTCGGAAATCGCGTTCTCCTACACAATAATCAATTATGAATATCAAAACAAGTAACAAAAATCAACATATATATATAGAAAAGAAGATTATGAATCATAAATTATAAATATGGAGAGTGTAAATATGAATTACAACCAAGCCTAGTACATAGGATGAGATCAAGCTAATTAGCAAGTGTAAAGGGAAGAATCCACCCTCGGAACTAGCTAACCGGACTCAAAAGTCGTCTCTTAGGACTTGGATGGTGGAGCTCTCGAGCTTGGTGTGCGGAGATGGAGCGGAACTTCGATGGAATGCCGGGATCAACGAACAAGCTCTCAAGATGGAAGAGTTTAGTTACACAAAGCCTAAAAACAAATCTAAAACTACAAGAGTTTAAGCAAAAGATGTATACAAGGTGTAAGGTAGAAGGTCTAAGGTCTAAAGATGTTTAAATGAGTGCTAGTCACTCTTATTTATAGATCAAGCTAGGGGCAAGATTGTAATTCCATAAGGTGCAAGCATGGGGGAACATAATTTTGTGCAGAAATCCCATAATACGCCCCGCGTAGAGTGGTGTACGCCCTATGTGTATGCCCATTCCGTCAGAAATCTTCTGCATGTGGACCAATTCCAGATCTTGTTGTCTCAAACACGCCCCGCATAGAATGGCATGCGCCTTGCATGTTTGAGACTCTGACTCTTTATTGCTTGATTTGGCTTTTTACGCCGTGCGTAGCTTGAGGCACGCCCTACGTAAAGATGGTTGACTCAGGGAGACCATGCAGTCTGACTTTCAGGATTAGGCTAATCATTACTGACATGTGTCATACGCCTCGCGTAGGTTGGCATACGCCTCGCGTATGCTGACTAGATTCCGCGTGGTGCCTGTGGATAGGGCAATTATTTCTGACTCCATGTTTCACGCCCCGCGTAAGGGATGAGGCGCCTCGCGTATTTGAGTGGATTTTCACTCCTTGCTTGTACCTGAAATACAAATCTCGGGGCCGAGTTAGCTTGACGTTTTTATTTCCTAAATTACTCAAAAACAAGGGAAATTAACTAAAAGCACGAAATTTATTTTTATTCTGTTATTTTATTAAAACACTCTATTTTTGTAATTAAACTTATTTATTTCTTCTAAATTATCCCGTAAATCACGCCAAAAGATAGGGGTAAAATACCCATATTACCTGTGTTGCCACAAAAAGCGCATAGGGATGAACTTTTGCCATTGCTTTTACGATTGTTGTTCCTTGAGTTGTTCTGCCTGCCTTGTTTGCCATTTTTGTTAGTAAATCCCACGAACATATTGCTTTCACTCCCTTCGTTTCCTTTAACATGGGCAAGGTCGAGCTGCCTTTCATGCTGTATAGCTAGAGCGTATTGTAGGAAAATAGACAAGCCTAGGCATAACGGAATAATAAAATTTTATCTATTTTATCTATTTCCCTTTTCCAAGATATCTTAATTGTTATTTCATATGAAGAGGGATAGAATGAAATACCTTTTGTGAAGAACTATCTCCAGTTGCAAATGAAGTGCCCACTGTTGGTCCCGTGTAACTTAATATGATTAGTTCCAAGGGGGGGGGGGGGTTAGGAACTAATATAACTTTTTCGCTTAATAATGTTGACTTAATTAATTCTTTGATAATTTAACTCAGCTTTAGGTCAGCAAGGTTGAGTGAAGTGTGAGACAGCTTTAGTCAGACACTGACTAGAGCTGTTTGAATTGTGAGTTGGGGAATAACACTTTAGGTCAGCTTCCAACTCAGCACTCTGATTACTCAGCGTCAGCTTGTACAAATTATATACTGAGTAATTTAAGCAAGCAACACATACATATATATCAAGAGAGAGGGTTAGAGATTACTCAGCAGTCTTATCCTGGTTCAGCCTCACCGCCTACGTCCAGTCCCTAAAGTCCCTCCGGGCTTTTTCAATCCACTACTGAGCTCTTTAAAGGTAGAACACAAACCTTTTACAATAGCAATTGAGTATGCAAGAATACCATCCTCTATTCGTCTTCTCAATCCTATCTCACACTGAATACTATAACCGAGTATCCAGAATTTCTCTACCACTGAGTACTATAACTGAGTACTCAACACCACTCTTCTAACCTTTACAATTGATACAAAATTATTCTCTCAAAATGAAGAACACTTTAGATGAATACAGATTCACTCTAGGCTTTTACACAATGATTGGAAATTGGGTGTAAGAGATTGCTTTCTTTTCAGACAGTTTCTATTTTGGATTTTCACTCTTGTAAAGATTTGCTTTTCTGTCTGTATTTGCTTGTATGTGTCGTAAGGATCCAAGTGATGAACTTGTCTTTTTATAGTGAATTCTGAAGCTTCAAATCATTTGAATTCCGACATATCCGTTGGGAGTAACGGTCTTCTTTTGTCATTGAATGGTCAGCTTCTAGAATCGCAGGCCAATCCTGTCTTCTGATTTGTGTAGGAGGTAAGCTTGCCAGTTTCGTCTTTTTGCGCCAGGTTTCGTCTTCTAGCGCCAGGTTTGTCTTCTTGCCACACGCCAGTCGGTCCATGCGTCTCGAAAAGGTCTTTGATCACATTTTCGAGGCTTCTGATTTGTTGTAGAGATCTGTCGGACCTTGTCTTTTAGTAAACGGATCATTGGCATTGTCCTGACGAATACACAGCTTGAGTGTTCGACTTTGCCTTTAAGATTTCCTTTGTCGGGACTGAGTTATATTTTACTCAGCTTCTTTGGTCGGCTTCGCCTTCAAGCGTTATTCTGAAGAAGACTTTTGCTGAGTTACACTCAACTCAGCTTCTGCTGTGTGTCTTTGCTTATGCTGACTTCGTTCTGTCTTTCTTTTTATGAACGCTTAGTTCCTATTCTTATTAGTTAATATACTCAACATTGAACAAACACATTAGTATAATTAAATCAAAGCACTTAAATTTAATTGTCTTAATCATAGGATTAACTTAAATAATTTTGTCAAATCAAAATCATGTGGAAAGGTGTTTCAACAAACTCCCCCATTTTGATGTTGGCAAAAGTATTTAATTAAGGAACTCAGTATTTGAGCATCCCTCATGATTGATGACCTTTTTTATTCTTCTGAGATGACTCCCCCATAAGGGTTGCATCTGTTGACTTAGTACGACTCTAGACCTTCTAAGATCTAATTGAGTGAATCTAAGACTTAAGTCACTAACTTAGTTCAATTCTAAACCTTCTAAGATTTAATTGAAAAGAGCCTAAGGTCAACTTCCGAAGAAGGTCAATACTTGGAACATAAGGTCATTACTCAGCTTTGATACTTATCTATTTTTAGATATCAGAGATATTGCGTTAAGTTCAGGTATCAGAGTTGGATTCATTTATCAAAATTGGAGTGTACTGAGTATGATATCTTTGTTTAATCTATATGTTCACAAGTTTTAATTTGTTGTTCAATGAGTGGTCATGTGTTCAATCAACATATAAACACAACAAGTAAGCATCGCATAACATAGTCAGTTTTGGATAATGATGCATATATAGATAGTCAGTTTCAACAAAGATATGCCAGATACAAAATCACAAATCATAAGCTAAGACTATTGCTAATCTATTACTTCATGTTGACTTGGATTTGGTTAGATTTGCCTTTGGCTGTTCTTTGTTGCTGACTGGGATTGCTCGGGGCAGCAGAAGTTGAACCAGGCTTCTGCTGAGTTCCGGCAGCTGGCAGTTTATTTTTCTCCCCAGTTTTTTCTGAGTTCCGGCAGCTTCCTTAGCTTAGCTAGGTTGGCCTTTCTCCCCTGTTTTGCCAGCATCAGTCGATTGTAGGGGAGGTACAAGGAACTTCACTTGTTGAACAGCACGAGTCAATATTGAGGAATAGTGTTGCATGTGACCCGTACTCTCCTTAAGACCCTTAAACACTTGCATGCCATCAGCCATAGTTGAAGCAGGGATCTTGATATTGGCGCTGAGCATGCTGAGTAGATACTCAAGAGATTTCCCAATCCAAGTAATTGAGTCCGTCATTCGGGCATAAGATTGATAATACATTTTGAGCAATGCAGAATCATACGAATGATGTTGAATGTTAATGTGCCGGACATGTGCAAGGGTTGACCTGGTGCAGTGTAAAATGTCATTTGTCTTGACCTGGTCAGTGTCCATCTCTTCTTTGCTTAAGTTGAGTAGGCGAATGGCTTCACCAATCTGTTCAATAGAGCACTGAGAAGAGGAGGAGATTAGTTCATGAGCCCTGGTCAGCTCAGAGGTCAGCTCGGAGAAAAGTTGATTGACCTCAGCAGAGGTTGCAGATGTTGAGTTCGCAGTTGATAAGGCATTGAGTTTTCCTTCGATGGAGTTCATGTGATTCACCATCATCAGCTGGAGTTTAGCCAGCTTCATTGTAAATTCCTGCTTGGGCTGCTGAGAGACTAAAGACGTCATGACACTCATTAGTTCTTTAAGACCCTTAAGTTCGGTCAAAAGTTGAGTGACAGAGGAGAATTGGGTTGGCTCAGAAGGAATAGACCCAGCAGCATCGGCGTGAGACTGATGAATATCTTCAAGTAGAGCGTGAGCTGAGTGGATGATTTTCCTTCCAGATTCAGAAGCATTCAGAAAAGTGTAGGATTCATCAGTGTTATGCTCAGGGGCCTGATAGGGGTCAAAAACCCCTATATTTGGGTACGGTTTTAGGACGGGTTTTAGCATTATTTAGTTAATAAGCGAGCATTTCTCGCATTTAAATGCTTTTGTGTGAGTTAGTTAGGAATTGGAAACGTTTTATTTATTTTTCGTTGTTTAGGCTCGTTTTATGACCAATTTAGGCAATTACGGCCAAAATAGCATGCATAGTATAATTCCGTTATCTTTTGAAGCTAATTGGTCCGTCAAAAGTCGCACCAAACGAAGCGTTTGCTCAAAATAAGCGATTGGCGGATCAATTTAGCCTTTGGACTAATGTTATCTGGAGTTTCTGTACATGCACGAGTATAAGTTCGGACGAAAAAGGCATCGACGGCAGTCGGCAAGCACACGGGGGCATACCGGGCAATAATGCTCGACGAGCGGGCCTCCGTAGGCCATGCCTTCTCGCCGAGCAGGCCACCAGAGGCCTGCTCGGGCGACCAGGATGCCTGCTCGCCGAGCAGGGCGCTGCTCGTCGCGAGTAGCGCCTGCTCGCCGAGCAGCTCGCCCAGCTCGGCGAGTAGAACTGCGGGAATTGGTCAAAAAGACCAATTCCGCCCCCACGATGCCACGACGGACCCCACGACTTCCTACCTGCATAAGGACACGAAAATAGGTCAAAAAGAGGACCGAGCCACGCCTATAAATAGAGTTTTTCCAATGTAAATTAGCATCTTTTATCTTTGTAATTTTCTTAGCTTTTCATCTTGAGGAATCCTCTCCACCTCCTCCATATCCTTCAAACCTCCATTAAAGACACCTCTGAAGCTCCGTTCACCGAGGATTGCTCAAGCTCCACCCTTAAGTCCTAGGAAGACGCCTGCATTGGTAGACAGGTTCCCTGAAAGGGATTTTTCTTCTTTTATATTCTGTCTAGCCTCTGATACATGTTATGAATCCTAGGCTCATTGTAACTTCGTGACAATACTTTCATCTTTGATATATATTATAGTTCTTGTTCATTCAATTGTTTTAATGCTTTAATCTTTGTCTTACGCTTTGTCTGATTGGTTTAACTCATTCGATAATCCCAA
The DNA here is from genome assembly GCF_963576675.1 of Euphorbia lathyris. Lineage (NCBI taxonomy): Eukaryota > Viridiplantae > Streptophyta > Magnoliopsida > Malpighiales > Euphorbiaceae > Euphorbia > Euphorbia lathyris. The sequence continues at coordinate 62,338,997 of NC_088914.1, read as the reverse complement.
AATCAAGTTGGCACATATTGCGAGCTGAATCTGACCTAGTCAGTGCCTATAGGATTGACGACCCTATAGAAGATTAAGCCCAAATTGCTGAGCCTTAGAGCTAGTTTCGGCCTTACAAGGGAATCACGAACTAGGGACTTTAGGAGGATAGGTCGGGTTAATCGCCTCGGACACAAGTGACTTAGGTTTTAATTCAATTGCTTAAACAATCTATTTTCATTATCATCGTATCCCTTCATGTTCCTTCGGATAATTGCATTGGTAAAAGATCACTTAGGAGTAGTTTAACTTAATTAGGGGTAGAGTAACTTAATTAGGCGTAGAATAACTTAGTCAGAATCAGATAACTTAGCTAGGAATAGTATAATTCAACCTAGGAGTAGATTAACTTAGAAAAAAAACCAACTCAAAACCCCCTAAGCCTAGATAACACCTGAAACCAAGTAACTCGATACTTGCAGAAATAAATCCTGTGGACGATAACCTGGACTTAACCAGAAATTTATTATTTGATAACGACGGGGTACACTTATCCCTTAGTGAGTCTTCATCCCAACTTAGGTGAAGGCGCATCAGGGTCGTATTGTTGTCAGCACCAGATGGAGGAGTTGGGTGCTGTCCTGAAGTAGAAGTGTCAGCTTGGTCAACAGCTGCACTTTGTTTATTTAGACCACCAGCAAGAGCTGACTGATCTAGACGCTGCTCAGAAGATGATGGAAGTATTTGCTCACCAGTGTTATTTACCTGCTCAGTGTCAGTCTGAAGTTGAGTCGGAATTGGAGATTTAGGCAACTTAGCACTGTCTTTAGCAGGTTGAGTTTCCTTAGCTAACTTAGGATGTCGAGCAGCAGGAACTTCGAGCACTTGCTCAGTTGAAGGTTGAGTGGAAGTGTCGGTAGAAATAGGACCTTTGGTGGCTTATTCCTCAGCTTGAGAAACAGAGGCTTGTTTTTCCTTTGCTTGGGCTGGAGTAGGCTCGGTGATGGTGGTGAAGAATTGAAACCGGAGCCCAGTTAGGCCTGTGATTGGGTCCCTCAAAGGTGATTCATCCAGCAGATCTATCACGCTATGCTTTAGGGCCTTTTTCTTAAACCTCTTATCGGCATTGCCCTTTGGAGTTTTGGTTGGAGGAGAAGGGTCAGTTGCATGAGAGTCAAGTGACTCAGAAGAGAAGTTAAGGCCTAAGTTAGTGTAGGGGTTCTCCTCGACCTTGTCCTTTACTGGAGACTCAACTCCTTGCTCATCAATCTGCTCAGCAGCAGCTGTTTTATTCGGCTCAGCAGAGCCCATCTTGTCAGCTTGAGCCTATTGCTCAGGACAACCCTGGTCTTCTTCCTGATCACAAGGTGTCTTTTCTAGGTCAATTTCTTGACTTCGTGCAAAGTGTGAGTCTGCGGAAATCACAAAGTCAAGCGGGTTAGCATCTATTGGCTTCAACCCAGAGGTTTTCTTCCTCTTTAGAGGCTGATCTGGTGTTTCCTCACTTTCTTCTTCAGGCTCAGCTCTCTTCTTATTGCCTTCAACTGACTTAGGTTCCCCTTGAGCTGACTCAGCATGAGCAGCTTTCTTTGCACTAGACACTATCATGATCTTCTTTGGAGCTTTGTTAATGTCTTTGGTTGGAGTGCTTGAGGATTGGTCAGCTTTCCTTTTCCTTTCCTTTCTAGTTCGCACAGACGGTGCTTCTTCAACCATAACCTTCTTTCCTTTCTTGGTTACCTCAGCATCCGCTTCTTCAACCATATTATCCTCAGCAGGTTGTTCCTCAATCACCGCTCCCTTCCCTTTCTTGGGTTTGATAGGCTGACTATGGGCCAGCGTGAATAGGATTCCCGAGGTGATTTCAGTCCCCTCTATGTCAATTTCTCCCTTAAGGCTGACCTGGAAATCCTGAAGTATTTTAGTGATGAGCGAACCCATCCGAAGGATCCCGGTGCTGCGTTGAAAAGCTCCGATAAGGAAGATGGGCATGTTGAGTGGCTTGTAATTCAGCATGTGCCAGATGAAGCACTGCTCAAAGTTAGAGGCTGATGAGAAGGAGTTGACCTTAGGAAATAGAAAGTTGGTCAGGATGTAGTGTGCTTGCTTTTGAGCCTGACCCATACACGTACTGGGGATTTCTCCTTTGTGGTTCTTGGGTTTGCAGAATTCAACGACGTAATGAACCCTTTTGTAGTCATTCATGCATCGCAACTCAGCACCTTCTGCTTTAAGATTTAGCAGGGTAGCAAGGTAAGAGGGGGTGATGGTGATTGCCTTATTCTTGACCTTGGTGATCAAATAATCATCATCGTCCTCAGCAACCACTAGGTTTTCATAGAATTCCTTTACCAGTTGCGGGTAGGTCATTGCAGGCATAGAGAAGAGGTCGGTCCACCCATTCTTAGAAATCCAGTCACAGAAGGGTTTCTCTTCATTTATGAAGCTCCTGGAAAACCATCGGGAATGATACACGTTAAGGCCTTTAATGCTATTGAAGACCTTGAAGAACTTATTTTCCTTAGGCTGCTTCTTCTTCTTCTTCTTCTTCGAAGGAGTCGACTGGTCAGTGTGAGGGTTTTCACCGAGGATGCCGACCTTGGGCATAGCTTGGTCATACTGACCATGGATTTGTCCTTGAGACTCAGATGAGGTCTACTCATATTTCTGCTCAGCAGGAAATGGAGAATTTATATCTAAGCGATCGTCGTCGTATTGCTCGTTGGAGTGGTTCTGGGAATTGCTAGACATAGTGTTCTTAGAGATTTGACAAATGCAGAAGATTAGGGATTTCAGAGAGAGAGATCGAATGCGATAAGTTTCAAGCGTAAAGGGAAGTTAGTGGGAATTCATCCACTATTTATAGTCGGAGTGCGTCGATCTGATAGGTCAGAATGGCGGTTTAATTTCAAAACGTGCAACGGCTTTAAATTCTGACATTTATGACACGTTCGGCACATGGGTTTCTAATCATTACGCTTACGTCATCCTAGGTGGCTACTTAAATTCGTGTGCAAGCATTAAATTTTGCAAGTTGTCTTACTCAGCATCAAGAATACTAAACGTTTGAAGTTCTGAGTGCTCAGTTTTGCATAGAAAGGATTCATAACATGTGAAGTAACTCAGCATTTAGTAATCACTCAATATATATGTGGCAACTCAGCATACAGTGATTTCATAGCATTTAGTTTTACTCAGCATATGATAGTTACTCAACATGTAATGATTACTCGGCATATTATAATCACTCAACATTTATTTAGCTCAGAAATTTATTGAAGATGATTAGACATACCGATAGCTTCCCTTAGTATGCTGAACTGCTCACGAGCCAATGGCTTCGTGAAGATATCTGCAAGCTGTTCACCTGTTGGTACATAGGTCAGTTTGATCTCACCCTTGAGTACATGATCTCTGATGAAGTGATGCCTTATGCTGACATGCTTCATCCTGCTGTGTTGGATTGGATTTTTAGATAAGTCAATGGCACTTTTGTTGTCACATTTGACTTCAATTGTTTTGGTTTCAACTCCATAATCATCCAGCTGTTGCTTGATCTATAGGACTTGTGCAACACAGCTTCCAGCAGCAATGTACTCATCTTCAGTTGTTGACAGGGCAACTGACGACTACTTCTTACTAAACCAAGACACTAGACAACTTCCAAGGAATTGACATCCTCCTGAAGTGCTTTTCCGCTCCAGCTTGTCTCGTCCATAGTCAGCGTCAATGTATCTGATGAGTGTGAAATCACTTGTGTTTGGACACCATAGACCTGCATTCACCGAGCTTTGTAAATATCTAAGGATTCTTTTTACAACCATGTAGTGAGATTCCTTAGGGTCAGGTTGATATCTTGCGCAATAACATACTGAGTACTGAATGTCTGGCCTACTTGCAGTTAGATAGAGTAGAGAGCCAATCATACCTCGATATAATTTGCTGTCTACTGACTTACCTTTTTCGTCAGCACATAGCATAGTGTCAGTACCCATGGGGGTTGATATTGGTTTACACCCTTCCATATCGAATTTCTTCAATATCTCCTTAGCATACTTAGTCTGGCTAATAAAGATGCCATCTTTACCTTGTTTGATTTGAAGTCCAAGGAAGAAGTTGAGTTCTCCCATCATTGACATCTCAAACTCAGTTTGCATCTGTTTGCTAATTCCTTGCACATAGATTCGTTAGTAGCACCAAAGATAATATCATCTACGTATATTTGTGCCAACAGGGTATCTTTACCCTTTTTCTTAATGAATAAGGTTGTGTCAGCTTTTCCTCTGACATAGTTCCTGGTCAGTAGGAAACTGGTCAACCTTTCGTACCAAGCACGTGGTGCTTGCTTCAGGCCGTACAGAGCCTTTTTGAGTTTATAAACATGGTTTGGGAATTTCGGATCCTCAAACCCTGGAGGCTGACTAACATAAACCTCTTCATTTATAACTCCATTAAGAAATGCACTTTTTACATCCATTTGGAATAATTTAAAATTCATAAAGCTAGCATATGCACACAAGATTCTTATTGCTTCTAATCTAACTACGAGTGCAAAGGTCTCACCATAGTCAATAACTTCCTGCTGACTGTAACCTTGAGCTACAAGTCTGGCTTTGTTCCTTACTGTTGGTCGTGTGTAATGTAATATGATTAGTTCTACGGGGGGGGGGGGGGGGGGTTAGGAACTAATGTAACTGTTTTGCTTAATTGCTGACTTAATTTAATTCTTTAAACAACTTTACTCAGTTTAGGTCAGCAAGGCTGAGCACGAAGCAAGACAGCTTCAGTCAGAGGCTGACTAGAACTGTTTTACTTGTGAGTTGGGAAATAACAATTAAGGTCAGCTTCCAACTCAACACTCTGATTACTCAGCGTCGGCATATACAAATTATATACTGAGTAATTTAAACAAGCAATACACACACACACACACACACATATATATATATATATATATATATATATATATATATCAAGAGAAGGGTTAGAAATTACTCAGCAGTCTTATCCTGGTTCGGCCTCACCGCCTACGTCCAGTCCCCAGAATCCTTTCGGGCTTTTTCAATCCACTACTGAGCTCTTTAAAGGTAGAGCACAAAGCGTTTACAAAGAAATTGAGTATGCAAGAGTACCGTCCTCTATTCGTCTACTCAACCCTACTGAGCGCTATAACCGGACACTCAGATTTTCTCTACCACTGAGTACTAAAACCGAGTACTCAGCACCACTCTCTCAATCTTTACAATTGATACAAATTTGTTCTTACTAGATGAAGAACACTTTAGATGAATACAAATTCAATCTAGACTTTTACATAGATATAGGATTTGGGTGTAAGTATTTGCTTTTCTTGTTTGTATGTGCTTGTATGTATGCTCTTTTCTTTTGTACTTCGGCCTAAGATCCAAGTGATGAACTTGTCATTTTATAGTGAAATATGATGCTTCAATCATTTGAATTCGAATGTATCCGTTGAATTCAAACGGTCTTCTTATGTCATTCATTGGTCAGCATACAGATTTGCAGGCCAATCCTGTCGTCTGAAATTAGCAGGCGTCAGGCTTGTCTTCTTCCGCCAGGTTCGTCTTCTAGCACCAGTTTCGTCTTTTAGCCAAATGCCAGTTGACCCATACATCTCGAAAAGGTTTCTTGGCGTAATTCCAAGACTTCTGTATTGGCGCAGACTTTTGTCGGATCTTGTCTTTTAGTAAACGGATCATTCGCGCTGACCTGACGAACACTCAGATTGACTTTATTGACGTTGCCTTTGTTCTTTATCTATATCGGAGACTGAGTAATTATCTACTTAGCGTCTTCGAGCAGCTTCGTCTTCAAGCATTTGTTCTGAAGAAGACTTTTCTTCTATAATGCTGAGTTACACTTCTACTCAGCTTGTGCTGTGTCTCATGCTGACTTCGTTCTGTCTTACTTTTTATTCTTGTTCTTATTTATTCTTATACTCAACATTGAACAAACACATTAGTACAATTAAATCAAAGCACTTAAATTTAATTGTCTTAATCATGGGATTGACTTAAATAATTTTGTCAAATCAAAATCATGTGGAAAGGTGTTTCAACACTGACTACGTTACCTTGTTCATCTAGCTTATTACGAAATACCCACTTTGTTCCTATGTTCTTTTGATTCTTAGGTTTAGGCACTAGATCCCATACTTCGTTTCTCTTAAATTGATCAAGTTCCTCTTGCATTGCATTGATCCAGAACTCATCGTGCTCAGCTTCTGAAAAGTTCTTCGGTTCATGAATTGACACGAAGGCAACATTACTGAGATATCTCCTGAGTTGATTTCTCGTCATCAGGGTGTTCTCAGCGGCATCAAGAATGGACTTCTCTGAGTGTCCTCTTGGAATCTTGATCTCTTTTGGCAATGTTGAGTTTTCAGGAGTCGGTGTTTCAACAATCTCTGCAGGATTATATTGGTCAGCAAAGATAATTCCAGGTTCATTTTTACCTTTGGTCAGCTCTTGAGGAGGTGACTCAGTGGCTCCAATTTGGTCAGCGGAAGCTGAGCATGGGTCATCTTCGGTAGGCTGACTTATCTTCCCTGTAGGGTCAGTTTCATCGAACTCAATATGTACAGACTCTTCTACGACGTGAGTTCGTTTATTAAACACCCTATATGCTTTGTTGTTTGTTGAGTACCCCAAGAAGATAGCTTCATCAGCTTTTGAATCAAATTTAGCAAGGTTGTCTTTAGTATTTAGAATGAAGCATTTACAACCAAAGGCACGAAAATATCCAATGTTGGGTTTTCGTCCTTTCCAAAGTTCGTAGGGGGTTTTCTTAAGTATAGGTCTAACTAAAGCCCTATTGAGTATATAGCAAGCTGTGTTGACAGCTTCACCCCAGAAATACTTTGGAAGCCTATTCTCACTCAGGCTTGTCCTAGCTATTTCAACTAGAGTTCTATTCTTCCTTTCAACTACCCCATTTTGTTGAGGAGTTCTAGGAGCGGAAAAATTATGATTAATGCCGTTGACTTCACAGAATTCATCAAACTGTTGGTTTTTTAATTCTCCGCCATTATCACTTCTGATGTGAGCTAATTTTAGGTCTTTGTCATTTTCAAGTTTTCTAATCAGTGTTGAGAACATCTCAAAGGCTTCATCCTTGCTACTCAGCAAGATGACCCAAGTATACCGAGAGAAATCATCTACAATGACCAAGGAAAATCTCTTACCACCCAAGCTTAGTGGCTGGACTGGTCCGAAAAGATCCAAGTGTAGTAATTCCAATGGTCGCTTGTTTGAGACAACATTTTTACTTTGAAAAGACTTTTTTGTTTGTTTACCTTGTTGACAAGCATTGCATAATTGATCCTTCTCAAATCTAAGTTTGGGTAATCCCTCAACTAATTGCTTTCTTGCTAGTTTGGCAAGGAGGTCCATGCTTACATGACCAAGTCTCCTATGCCATAGCCAGGAATTATCTTCCTTTGACACTAAGCATATATTTTTCGAAAACTTCTTTTCTAAACTCAGCATGAAGACGTTGTCAACACGAGGAGCAGTTAAAATTAAATCATTTGTTTTATCCTCGAGTATCCGACACTCAGTGGCATCAAATACAACCTTTCTACCACTGTCACACAGCTAAGCTATGCTCAATAGGTTATATTTAAGACCCCTGACTAGGGAGACTGACTCAATAGTAGGATTACCTCCAATAGTTCCTGATCCCACTATCTTACCCTTTTTGTTGTCTCCAGTCATATGCCTCGAGCATGCGCTGTCAATGTACCATAGCTTTGACTTCTCCGCGCACCCCAGGCTCACCTGCAATTGAACTAGTTATCTTTAGGTACCCAATTATTTTTGGGTCCTCGTTTGTTAGATTTAACAGGTGATGCATCATACTTGATTTTGTGACGACATACATTTATAGTGTGGCCATCTTTCCCATAATAGTCATAATAAACCACCCTTTGAGGGTGTTTCCATTTTTGGTCAGCACGATGGTGCTGAGCATTGCCAACACACACTTATAGTGTGTCCTCTCTTTCCACAACAGTCACACTGACTGTTCTGCTGAGTGTACCATCTTTGCTGACTACCACCTGAATACTCAGCATTTGGATAGAACCTTTTCTTAGCCGATGAACTCAGCTGGTTCTGTATTGAAGTGATGTCCTTTCTCAGTTTCTTAGAATTTGATTGGACTTCCGAGACAAACCGATGCATGATTTTTAGATTCTCATCTTGCCTGGTGTTGTCCTGGAGTAGATATCGGAGGTCACTGAGTTTGACCTCTTCAATCTCATCACACCGCCTGCTGAGTGCTCTTATTTTCTTGTTACACTTTTTGATCAGTGTATAGAGATCACTCAGGGCATTAACCATTTCATTTCTGAGCAAGGATATGGATGTTACCTCATTAGAGTGTTCCTCATGATCAGACTCATCGGAGAGGTCAGCTTGCTCAGATCGGCAGTTGTCAGCAGCTTCATCAGCCATGAAACAGATGTTTGCTGACTCAGTGGCATCAGCTTCTGATGAGGTTGACTCATCACTGTCACTCCATGTGGCCACCATTGCCTTCCTACTACCCTTCTTTTCTTTCTTCAGAGTAGGACATCTTGACTTGATGTGCCTAGTTTGATGGCATTCGAAACAACTAACAGGCTTGGAGTTGTCCTTCTTATGTCTACTATCGCTAGACTCAGCTCTGTATTTATCACTTCTTTTGAATGGCCTTCTGCTGTTCTTGTCGCTTTTCCTAAACAGCTTCTTCATCTTCCTGGTGAACATGGTCATCTCATCATCATCTGATGAGTCAGCTTCGGTTGAGTCGACTTTCATGACAAGAGATTTTTGCTTCTTGTCCTCAGCTTTCTCTTTAGCCTCAAAGTTTTTCATGGAGATCTCATGGGTCAGCAGAGATTCGATGAGCTCATCGTATTTGTATGTGGTCAGGTCTTGAGCTTCTTCAACAGCTGTCTTCTTAGCTTGCCAGCTCTTAAGGAGACTTCTCAAGATTTTCTTCACCTATTCTTCTTCTGTGAAGTTCTTACCGAGTCTCTTAAGCTCATTTATGATGTTGGTGAACCTTGCATTCATTTCAGAGATCTCATCGGTATCTTTCATCTCGAACAGCTCGTAGAGCCGCATATGCTGATTCACTTTGGACTCCTTGACCTTACTGGTTCCTTCATAGGTAACCTCCATCTTCTTCTAGATTTCATGTGCTGACTCACAACCTGAAATTTTATTGTACTCTGCAGCATCTAACGCACAGTGAAGTATATTGATAGCCGAAGCATTATTTTGTAATTTTTTAAGATCATCCTCTAGACTCACTCTTGACAGATTTTACCCCGTGAATAATTTCATAGGGAACAAACGGGCCTTGGACTATAGCCAGCCATGCACTCATGTTTGTTGCCTGAATGAAGTTCTTCATTCTGTTCTTCCAAAATGTATAATTTGACCCGAAGAACAGAGGAGGCCGACTAATAGATAATCCCTCAGGGAGTATCTGTGTTGTTTGATTTCCTGGAAGGATACGAGTGCTGTTCTCAGCCATTTACAGGGATCAGCTCAAGATAGTTTTATCTTGGATAGTGAGCTACTGAGCTCTGATACCACTTATTGGTCCCATGTAACTTAATATGATTATTTCCAAGGGGGGGGGGGTTAGGAACTAATATAACTTTTTCGCTTAATAATGCTGACTTAATTAATTCTTTGATAATTTAACTCAGCTTTAGGTCAGCAAGACTGAGTGAAGTGTGAGACAGCTTTAGTCAGACACTGACTAGAGCTGTTTCAATTGTGAGTTGCGGAATAACACTTTAGGTCAGCTTCCAACTCAGCACTCTGATTACTCAGCGTCAGCTTGTACAAATTATATACTGAGCAATTTAAGCAAGCAACACATACATATATATCAAGAGAGAGGGTTAGAGATTACTCGGCAGTCTTATCCTGGTTCGGCCTCACCGCCTACGTCCAGTCCCCAGAGTCCCTCCGGGCTTTTTCAATCCACTACTGAGCTCTTTAAAGGTAGAACACAAACCTTTTACAATAGCAACTGAGTATGCAAGAGTACCGTCCTCTATTCGTCTACTCAATCCTATCTCACACTGAATATTATAACCGAGTATCCAGAATTTCTTTAACACTGAGTACTATAACCGAGTACTTAGCACCACTCTTCTAACCTTTACAATTGATACAAAATTGTTCTCTCAAAATGAAGAACACTTTAGATGAATACAGATTCACTCTAGACTTTTACACAATGATTGGAAATTGGGTGTAAGAGCTTGCTTTCTTTTCAGACAGCTTCTATTTTGGATTTTCACTCTTGTGAAGATTTACTTTTCTGTCTATATTTGCTTGTATGTGTCGTAAGGATCCAAGTGATGAACTTGTCTTTTATAGTGAATTCTGAAGCTTCAAATCATTTGAATTCCGACATATCCGTTGGGAGTAACGGTCTTCTTTTGTCATTGAATGGCCAGCTTCCAGAATCGCAGGCCAATCCTGTCTTCTGATTTATGTAGGAGGCAGGTTTGCCGGTTTCGTCTTCTTGCGCCAGGTTTGTCTTCTTGCCACATGCCAGACGGTCCATGCATCTCGAAAAGGTCTTTGATCACATTTTCGAGGCTTCTGATTTGTTGCAGAGATCTGTCGGACCTTGTCTTTTAGTAAACGGATCATTGGCGCTGTCCTGACGAATACACAGCTTGAGTGTTCGACTTTGCCTTTAAGATTTCCTTTGTCGGGACTGAGTTATATTTTACTCAGCTTCTTTGGTCGGCTTCGCCTTCAAGCGTTATTCTGAAGAAGACTTTTGCTGAGTTACACTCAACTCAGCTTCTGCTGTGTGTCTTTGCTTGTGCTGACTTTGTTCTGTCTTTCTTTTTATGAACGCTTAGTTCCTGTTCTTATTAGTTAATATACTCAACATTGAACAAATACATTAGTACAATTAAATCAAAACACTTAAATTTAATTGTCTTAATCATGGGATTAACTTAAATAATTTTGTCAAATCAAAATTATGTGGAAAGGTGTTTCAACACCCACAACTTCTTATATTCAATCTGTGAGCAACGAATATTTTTGTTCAACACAGAATACAATAACTAATCAGTAATCAACCTTAATAATAGCAATCACAATTATTGCCTCTAACAGAAATTGATACGAGATCAAAGAGAGAGTAAGAAATAATGTAAATTACTCGAGACGAAGATGGAACGGTTCCTCCTTTTATCTTGTGTGTATCGAAATTCCTAGGCTAGGGAGTCTATTTATAGACTTCTCAAAACTCTAGTCCTAGTTGTGTTAGGTAATTAATTAATTAGAATCTTATTCGGAATAGGATTACTAATTAGATAATTAAATAAACGCTTTATTATTATCTAAATAATAACGAATTATATCTAGATAATTATTATTAATCAAATTAATAATTTAATTATTATTAGGGATAATTAATTAGAGTTTAAATCACATTAAAACCTCTAATTGATATTATCAGATAATCCTTTAATTTAATTTATAATCATAATCTAATTTATAATTAAATCAAATTAATAATCCCTATTTTAATTAATGAATTTCGGCCCATGTATAGTGTCTCACCAATTTACATTTTCGTCCTCCGATTCCAAGTCCCATATGCGACCCATTAGGTCCTTTATTGCCACTAGCCGTATATATCCTTTGAGATTAATTCATCATAATTAATTCCAACATATATAACAGGGAATACCGTCGCGAGCTGTTACTAGCAGAACCTATGATATTTCACCCAGAGTAATTAAGAAGTCAGGTTGATAACTGACGTTAACCTTTCTGCATTAGGTATAGTATAATACGATCCTTCATCAACTATATCATGTCGGTCAATTCCTTATAACCATGGAACGTGTCAAGATTACATATAACAAAGAGTCTGATTTTACTTGTACAGGTTGAATTCACTCTGAAAGATAAGTTAAGTGAAATATCCATTTATACTCTTCACTCTATCACCTTACAAGGATTTCAGTTAATTCACCACAAACGGCCATTTGGATATGTCTCCCACTTATCGGGAGTGACGAATGTTCAATCTGACATTAACTATTCTGCAATTACTTTGTGTGATACCCAACCCTGCTCTCACACACACCAGGCTCTCACCTGTTGGATCGTGCTCGCACAGAATCAAAGTACCAGACTCCATAATCCAGAATCACTAACGAATGTTTGAGTCTGAGGATTAGTTATACCTACTAATACCAATGAGATGAACAGTTGACACATTAGATAAATCAATCTATACTGTTATCTCAAGTCGGGTCCCAATCCTAATGAACTCCTTCACCGGATCCATGTAAGTGTCTAGATATCTGAATATCTAAAGCTTGTGAGATCATCTTTCTGTCTCGACAGAAAACACTGTTACATGCAAGTCTCAACAGTAATACGCCAACCCCTATAACATATTACTTGACTTGGGTTTACTTTAAGTTTATTGATCTTGTTATAAAGTATAGTCTCACTTCATGCTTGTATGAACACTCTATAACTGCTTAAACAAACTTAGGATTACTTCCTTTATGAAAGATTTGTGCCTTTATATATAGTTACATTTTAATGATATATATCTGATTAAACAAATGATTAAATAAACAATTTATTCATTAATATTAATATCCTAAAACAATTGTCTTTAGGACACTAAACTCCAACATTCTTCCACTTAGACTAAAGCCAGTTGTTCCTAAAACTAATACCAGAAGAACTAAGATGTCTATCGTGAGCTCTTTCTGGTAATGGCTTGGTCAACAGATCTGCAACGTTGTCCTCAGTAGGCACTTTTTCTATTCTCACATCTCCCCTGGCTATAATCTCCATAATGAGATGATATCACTTGAGATAATGTTTTGATGCATTATGAGACCGTGGTTCCTTTGCTTGTGCAATGGCTCCATTGTTATCACAGTAGAAAGTAATAAGATTCACAATGTCACGTACCACTCCTAGTTCCATTATGAACTTCCTAATCCAAACTACCTCTTTTGCCGCTTCTGCAGCTGCGATGTACTCTGATTCAGTCGACGAGAAAGCAACACTTCCTTGCTTGGAACTCTTCCAACTAACTGAACCTCTGATGCGTGCCTTCTAGTAGTGTTCTTTTTAACGACGAAATGTATATTATGATGATTGCGCTATGACTATGGATGTGGTCTTTCTAAGTGCTTTGTATCTACTAGACGTCACTACTTAGGGGCAAGTGTACCCCATCGTATCAAGTAATAATCCGGTTAAGACCGGGTATCGAATCCATGGGATTTATAACTGCAAGTATTAAATGACTCGGTTTTATACGTTATTTAAGCTGTGAATACTTTGAGGTTGATATGGGGGCCAACTACAAACTACTCCTAACTACGTGTGAGGCGAATTTATATAACGAAACTCTATGAAGTGGTATGAATGCGATAAGTTATAATTATGACAAATAATGACTTCTAGTGTTTATACGGTTGATGGTTTGCTCTTGCAAAGACGACTACGTGTAGAGTAACCGACCCGTGAAGTACTTAGACTACGTGGTTCCTAGTCAAGGCGTGTCTAATGCTTGGGACCAGAAATTAGGGCCCGTAAGTTCCATGGCTTGTCAATTCCTACGGTTTCCGGTTTGTCACTTCCGGTAAGGCAACACCTATATGAATCCCTAAAAATAGCCCGAATGGCGTCGGAAGTCGCGTTCTCCTACACAACAATCAATTATGAATATCAAAACAAGTAACAAACAACAACACATATATAGAAAAGAAGATTATGAATCATAAATTATAAATATGGAGAATGTAAATATGAATTACAACCAAACCTAGTACATAGGATGAGTTCAAGCTAATTAGCAAGTAAAAAGGGAAGAATCCACCCTCGGAACTAGCTAACTGGACTCAAAAGCCGTCTCTTAGGACTTGGATGGTGGAGCTTTCGAGCTTGGTGCACGGAAGTGGAGCGGGACTTTGATGGAATGCCGGAATCGACGAACAAGCTCTCAAGATGGAAGAGTTTGGCTATACAAAGCCTAAAAACAAAATCTAAACTACAAATAGCAAGAATTACAAGATGTAAGGTGTATGGTCTAAGGTCTAAGTGTCTATGGTATCCTCTAAATGAGTGCTAGTCACTATTATTTATAGATCAAGCTAGGGGCAAGATTGTAATTCCACAAGGTGCAAGCATGGAGGAACATAATTTTGTGCAGAAATCCCATAATACGCCCCGCGTATGGTGGTGTACGCCCTGCGTGTATGCCCATTCCGTCAGAAATCTCCTGCATGTGGACCAATTCCGGATCTTGTTGTCTCAAACACGCCCCACGTAGAATGGACTGCGCCTTGCGTGTTTGAGACTCTGACTTTTTATTGCTTGATTTGGTCCTTTTACGCCGTGCATGGCTTGAGGCACGCCCTGCGTAAATGACTCTCTAAATTTTTTGTGTTGAAGAATTTCCTTACATGCCCCACGTGTAAGGTAGTACGCCCTGCGTAGAGATAATTGACTCAGGGAGACCATGCAGTCTGACTTTCAAGATTAGGCCAATCATTTCTGACATGTGTCATACGCCTCGCGCAAGTTGGCATACACCTCGCGTATGCTGATTAGATTCCGCGTGGTGTCTGTGGATAGGGCAATCATTTCTGACTTTATGTTTCACGCCCCGCGTATGGGATGATGCGCCTCGCGTATTTGAGTGGATTTTCACTCCTTGCTCGTACCTGAAATACAAATCTCGGGGCCGAGTTAGCTTGACGTTTTTATTTCCTAAATTACTCAAAGATAATGTTTTGATGCATTATGAGACCGTGGTTCCTTTGCTTGTGCAATGGCTCCATTGTTATCACAGTACAAAGTAATGGGATTCACAATGTCACGTACCACTCCTAGTTCCATTATGAACTTCCTAATCCAAACTGCCTCTTTTGCCGCTTCTGCAGCTGCGATGTACTCTGATTCAGTCGACGAGAAAGCAACACTTCCTTGCTTGGAACTCTTCCAACTAACTGAACCTCCATTCAGGATAAACTGGTACCCTGATTAGGATCTATAATCATTTTCATCAATCAGATGGCTAGCATCTAAATATCCTTCAATTTTCAATTCTCCGTGTCCATATATGAGGAACATGTCTTTGGTCCTTCTAAGGTACTTAAGAATGTTCTTGACAGCAATCCAGTGATCAAATCCTGGATTCCCCTGATAGCGGCTCGTCATACTCAATGTGAACGCCACATCAGGTCTAGTGCAAAGCATGGCATACATGATCGAACCAACTGCACTAGAGTAAGGAATTATAACCATACGATTCTTATCATTGTCCATTTTAGGACATTGATCATTTGATAACTTGACACCATGGACCATTGGTAAGTTACCCCTTTTCGATTCATGCATGTCAAAATGCTTTAGGACTTTGTCAATATATGTAGACTGGGATAGTCCAAGCAGTCTTTTCGATCTATCTCTATAGATCTTAATCCCTAAGATGTAAGCTGCTTCTCCTAAGTCTTTCATGGAGAAATTACCAGATAACCAAACTTTTATTGTTTGCAACATTGTTTCCCATAAGTAGTATATCATCAACATATAGTACTAAGAAAACGACTAAGCTCCCACTTATCTTCTTGTAAACACAAGCCTCTTCAGAGTTTTGTTTGAAACCAAATTGTTTTATGGTTTCATCAAAACGTTTGTTCCAGCTTCTAGACGCTTGATTGAGTCCATAAATGGACCTTTGAAGTTTGCAAACCTTGGTTGCATCCTTCGACATGAAACCTTTAGGTTGCATCATGTATACATCCTCAAGCAGGTTTCCATTTAGGAAAGCTGTTTTCACATCCATTTGCCAAATCTCATAATCAAAATGAGCGGCAATTGCAAGCAATATTCTGATGGATTTGAACATGGCTACTGGAGAGAAATTCTCGTCATAGTCAACTCCTTGATTTTGACGATATCCTTTCGCTACCAACCTAGCTTTGTAGGTACTAACCTTTCCATCCATGTATGTCTTCTTCTTGAAGATCCACCTGCACGTAATGGGTTTTATCCCTTCGGGTGGATCAACCAA
This sequence comes from Euphorbia lathyris, assembly GCF_963576675.1. NCBI lineage: Eukaryota > Viridiplantae > Streptophyta > Magnoliopsida > Malpighiales > Euphorbiaceae > Euphorbia > Euphorbia lathyris. The sequence continues at coordinate 62,322,908 of NC_088914.1, read as the reverse complement.
AGTCCACACTTGGTTGGTATATATGGAGTCCATTTCAGAATTCATGGCTTCAAGCCATGCTTTAGATTCCGGACTAACAAGAGCTTCTTCGTAGGTTTCGGGTTCATCGTCTAACACGGTAATCAGTTTGTTATCTCCCACTAGAAAACCATATCTAACTGGGCGTTCACGAACTCTTTGAGACCTACGAGTGGGATATGACACTTGTGTTTCATCTAGTGAAACAGGTTCGGGTTCAACTTTCTCTTCCATGGTTTCAGCATGTGATTCCTCTTGAACTTCCTCAAGTTCAACTACGCTTCCATTCTGTGTTTCCTCTAGAAACTCTTTCTCTAGAAACACTGCGTGTTTGGATACAATTACTTTCTGATCATCTGGATGATAAAAGTAATATCCCATGGTTTCTTTTGGGTATCCAATGAAGAAACACTTGTCAGATTTGGGATCTAATTTATTTGACACAATGCGTTTAACATATGCTAAACATCCCCATATTCTCATAAAAGAGAAGAGGGGCTTTTTACCAACGAACAGTTCGAATGGTGTGGAACTGGCGGATTTGGTCGGAACTCGGTTCAAGGTAAATAGGGCAATTTCTAAGGCATAACCCCAAAATGATTTTGGAAGAGATGCGGTACTCATCATAGATCGTACCATATCCAATAAGGTTCGATTTCTCTTCTCTGACACACCATTGTGTTGTGGTGTATAAGGAGGCGTCCATTGTGAGCATATTCCATATTCATTTAGATAATTCATAAACTCTTTTGAAAGATATTCCCCACCTCGATCAGATCGAATTATCTTAATAGTCTTTCTAGTTTGATTTTCAACTTCATTCTTAAAGCATTTGAATTTCTCAAAAGCTTCTAACTTGTGCTTCATCAAATAGATATAACCATATCTAGTATGATCATCTATGAAGCTAATGAACTATCTGAATCCTCATCTTGCTTGGACTGACATAGGACCACATACATCTGAATGTATTAATCCTAGAGTGTCTGATACACGCTGACCTTTATTGCTAAAGGGTGTCTTTGTCATTTTTCCTTTTAAACATGACTCACATGTTCCCATTGATTCATAATCAATCGAGTCTATAAGCCCATCTTGATGTAGCTTAAGCATGCGTCTCTAGTTTATATGGCCTAAACGACAATGCCACAAGTAAGTTGAATTATCTAGTCTAAGTCTTTTGGTATCAATTGTGAAAGCATAAATCTTATCATTCAAAATATAAATCCCATTTAATGATATTCCTAAAAAATAGAAAATGTTGTTTCTATAAAATTCGCAATTATTGTTCTTAATTGAAACATGAAAACCATCATCAACTAGATAGCTAACAGAAATAATGTTTCGAGACATCTCTAGAACATACAAACAGTTCTTTAATTCTATTACAAGTCCTGATGGTAGGTGTAGATCATAATCTCCAATCGTGAGTGCGGCAACCCTTGCACCATTTCCAACTCGCATATTCACGTCTCCTTTCTTCAAGTCCTTAGCTTGCTTTAGTTCCTGCATATTTGTACAAATATGAGATCCACATCCGGTATCCAATACCCAAGATTCAGACTGCGAAATTGAATTAATTTCAATATAGAATATACCAGAAGTTGAAGCATCGTTCTTTCCCTTCTTGAGAGAAGCTAGGTACTCCTTGCAATTTCTCCTCCAATGCCCATCTTTACCACAGAAGTGGCATTCCCCTTTGGGCTTCTTGACTTGCTTTCCTTTGGCCTGGGCTGGCCTGCCCCTTTTGTTCTTCTTGGGATATTTTGGATTGGGAAAATTCCCTTTCATATTCTTTGATCCATCAATCACAAGAGCGGGTACCACCTTATTTTTCTTCACGTTCGGCTCAACCGTCTTGAGCATATTGGCGAGCTTCAAAAGAGGTCCTTAAGTCATTCATCTGGTAGTTCATGGTGAACTAGGAATAACTTTCTGGGAGGGATGTAAGAAGAAACTCGACACTTAGTTCATGATCCATCGCGAAGCCAAGACTAGAAAGTTTGGTGATATAGGCAATCATCTTGACACAATGTGTCATAACAGATGTGCCCTCTTGCATCCTGCAGCGAAACAACAGTTTTGATAGCTCAAAATGTTCACAATGAGTCTGTTTCCCGAATAGCTCTTTCAAGTGCATGACAATAGAATAGGCATCCATCTCCTCATGTTGCCTTTGTAGTTCTGGTGTCATTGATGCAAGTATGATGCACCCTGTGTGTTCATCATTGGATCGATGCTTCTGATAGGCATCAATATATTCAATGGGTGCATCATCGGCCGGAGCATCGGGTATCGACATGTCCAATACATACCCTATCTTTTCGAACTTCAAAACGATCTTGAGGTTACAAAACCAGTCGGTGAAGTTTGAACCATTTAGTTTGTTATCGGTAAGGATATTTCTTAGATCGGTTTTCGACATGATTGTTTTTAGAGTACGATTTGTTTATGACCTGAGAGTGAGAAAAAGTGACAGATGTTATTCATTTGTTTAATTCATTTACAATTTAAATACATTGGTCTTTTATGTGTTTAAATTGCTCCCGCTATTTTACCAAATTAATAACCCTCCATATTAATTCGAAGGATATTCACAAACCTTTTAGTGAGCTAGAATCCTAACTCCTAAAATTTCACCTTGAGTTTACTCAACAAGTTAAGTTTTATTCATTAGGTAGATTCATGCAATCAATCACATCAACCATGTGACTTCTAGGTTATTGGGTTACTAATCACATTAGTAACTGATATCTTTTGTTTATCAATCCCAACCATATTGCCCATTAGGTTAGAACAACATGAGTTTACTATTCCAATTATTCTAATCTAATTCAAGTCGTTACCCCATATTCGTGAAAACAATTTTCAATAATTCAGGTGTTACCATAAGACCCCAAGCTTGAGTTTACTCAACAACCCTAAGGCCCCCAGTACTGCCGGCTGAATTATAATATTAGGGAGGGGCAACCAATTTTTACAATAACTCATTTATTGACTTAACTTTTGATTAGTGGGGGGTTTTATTTACAGTCTCATAATCTAACCTAGTCTTGATTTGCTTTAACATTCATCAGACACTCATACATTCAACATTGACAATTATGGACATATTTCTAAGTTTATTCTGTTGAGCCAGAAACGGAATAAAGGGTCAACCCTAGGGAAATACTAACTATTACATATTTCTCTTTGGATCCTCCGTCTTCTCCTTGGCGCCTCGAATTACAACAATATTCAATTTCTAAGAAACTTCAATTTACTTGAAGGAATTGGATGAGAAGAGAAATACAATAGAGAATAAGAGAAGGCAGGACACGCAGGTCCTATTTAAAATACTAAAAGACTAAATAACTATTATAGAGAGTCTAATATGTCCATAACGCCAAACATGCAAAGACTCGATTAAATTTAATTTAATTGGTTGAGTACACAAACTATTTATGTAATATTTGAGTTAATCAAATTAGCAACTTAAATTAATTTACATCCAATTTTAATCTTATTAATTTAGTATCCTTTATATTCAATCTAATCAAATTGTAGCAAGTACGTATTAGATTAATATAACATGTACAAAATAGTATTATGCATATCCTAATTAATTCGTATAATTCATCTAACGCTTTGAATTACATATATCAAATATTTAGGTAAAACAAACTTTTAAATAAATTCATTTTGATAATCAAAAGAAAACTTTTGTATTCTAAAACGTATATATATATATATATATATATATATATATATATATGTATATTTAAAACCGGGCCTGTTTAAAAAAGATTTTAAAACGGTACCCCCATTGGGCCGCGCCGATTTAATCAGCCCAACCCGTTGCAACAGCTGCTGCCTCGCGGCAGCAGCAAGATGCAGGGAGCCACTGCCCTAGCGGCAGCGGCGTCCCCACTGCTGGTTGCTGCACAAGGCAGCAACCAGCCACGACAGCCGCTCGGGGTTGCTGCCTCGCGGCAGCGACCTTGAACAGTTGTTCGTGTATATATATATATATATAATACATATATATATATATACTTGTTTTAAAACAATTTCAAAACAATTTTCAGAATATCAGAAATCAGTTTTATCTTTTAGATTTAACAAAGCAAAACGTTTTAATTATCTAACTATAAAACCTTTAAGTTTCGTTTAAACGATTATCAACCGAAATAATCAGGAACTATGTATAATCAGTTTTAATTATCAAGTAATCAAAACTTATTTATCTTTAGATTAATTAAACTAACCAATTAATTAATTACCCTAACAATAAATATTCATTCATTTTGATTGAAATACTTTTATTTTCATATATGAAATAACAGATTAACATAAGCTCTGATACCAATGTAGGAAAATAAACAAGCCTAGGCATAGCGGAATAATAAAATTTTATCTATTTCCCTTTTCCAAGATCTGCTAATTGTTATTTCATATAAAGAGGGATAGAATGAAATACCTTTTGTGAAGAACTATCTACAGTTACAAATGAAGTGCCCACAACTTCTTATATTCAATCCGTGAGCAACGAACGTTTTTGTTCAACACAGAAAACAATAACTAATCAGCAATCAACCTTAATAATAGCAATCATAATGATTGCCTCTAACAGAAATCGATACGAGATCAAAGAGAGACTAAGAAATAATGTAAATTAGTCGAGACGAAGACGTAACGGTTCCTCCTCCTTTTATCTTGTGTGTATCGAAATTCCTAGGCTAGGGAGTCTATTTATAGACTTCTCAAAACCATAGTCCTAGTTGTGTTAGGTAATTAATTAATTAGAATCTTATTCGGAATAGGATTACTAATTAGATAATTAAATAAACACTTTATTATTATCTAAATAATAACTAATTATATCTAGATAATTATTATTAATCAAATTTATAATTTAATTTTTTTAGGGATAATTAATTAGAGTTTCAATCACATTAAAACCTCTAATTAATATTATCAGATAATCATTTAATTTAATTTATAATCATAATCTAATTTATAATAAAATCAAATTAATAATCCCTATTTTAATTAATGAATTTCGGCCCATGTATAGTGTCTCATCAATTTACACTTTCGTCCTCCGATTCCAAGTCCCATATGTGACCCATTAGGTCCTTTATTGCCACTAGCCGTATATATCCTTTGAGATTAATTCATCACGATTAATTCCAACAAATATATCACGGAATACCATCGCGAGCTGTTACTAGCAGAACCTACGATATTCCCCTAGAGCAATTAAGAAGTTAGGTTGATAACTGACGTTAACCTTTCTACATTAGGTACAGTATAATACGATCCTTCATCAACTATATCACGTCGGTCAATTCTTTATAACCATGGAACGTGTCAAGATTACATATAACGAAGAGTCCGATTTTACTTGTACAGGTTGAATTCACTCTGAAAGATAAGTTAAGTGAAATATCCATTTCTACTCTTAACTCTATCACCTTGCAAGGATTTCAGTTAATTCACCACAAGCGGCCATTTGGATATATCTCCCACTCTATTCTGCAATTACTTTGTGTGATACCCAACCCTGCTCTCACACACACCAGGCTCTCACCTGTTGGATCGTGCTCGCACAGAATCAAAGTACCAGACTCCATAATCCAGAATCACTAATTAACGAATGTTTGAGTCTGAGGATTAGCTATACCTACTAATACCAATGAGATGAACATTTGACACATTAGATAAATCAATCTATACTGTTATCTCAAGTCGGGTCCCAATCCTAATGAACTCCTTCACCGGATCCATGTAACTGTCTAGATATCTAAATATCTAAAGCTTGTGAGATCAACTTTCTATCTCAATAGAAAACACTGTTACATGTAAGTCTCAATAGTAATACGCCAACCCCTATAACATATTACTTGACTTGGGTTTACTTTAAGTTTATTGATCTTGTTATAAAGTATAGTCTCACTTCATGCTTGTATGAACACTCTATAACTGCTTAAAAAAACTTAGGATTACTTCCTTTATGAAAGATTTGTGCCTTTATATATAGTTACATTTTAATGCTATATATCTGATTAAATAAATGATTAAATAAACAATTTATTCATTAATATTAATATCCTAAAACAATTATCTTCAGGACACTAAACTCCAACACGTATGTTTTGTTCAAAGAAGGTATCGGCTCGATCAGTAAGATTTGTAAACAGACAGTGGAATACGATTCATTTAGCCATTGAAGGAAAGTAATAACCTGGTCTGCTTCTTGCTGGTCACGCAAGACTTTGAAAGCATTACAGCTGCATGCCTGCCTGCAAACACACTTTGGCATTGGCCTCAGGTTTGTCAACTCATCTTGTAAAACCTTCAAGTTGGTATAATACTCAGTGACACTTCCCTTTCCCTGCTTCATGCTGTGTATTTCCCTTCGCAGCTTGAGTATCCTCAATGAATCCGTCTGCGTGAAACACTCCTTCAGATCTACCCAGACCTGTTCTGCCTTGTCGAGCCACATTATGCTCCTTGCGATGGTAGGTGAGACATCATGATGTAGCCAAGATATAACCATGTTATTACATCTCTCCCATTGATTAAACATGTTGTCATCTATTGCAGGTGCTGTGATGGTGCCATCCATGAAAGCAAACTTGTTCTTGGACATTAAAGCTACCTTGACAGATCTAGACTATTAGTGGTAGTGTGGCCCGGTGAGGACCTACGAGACCAGAGATAACACTGGTGTCTCATTTTGGGGAAGATGGTACGGGCTATTGGACGTGATCATCGGATCCGCCATGATGAGTAAGTAAAAGGATAGCTTTTAGGTTAGTGTATGCTCTGATACCATGATAATTTAGAATGAGTGAATCACAAGATTAATTATATTCTCATTAAAAAATAAACTTACTGACTATTACATTTATACTATGCTAGGTGTGCTCATCAAGCAAGCTTCTTGGCTAAGGAAATAAAGGACAAGACAAGTGTCCAAATCTGAACCCTAGGATAATTCTGATTAAGATGGATGGTGTTGATTTATTTGGGTATTGGTTGGATAAAGGAGCGACTACCACAAGGGATGGACTGCTTCTAGAATGTGCTATCATTGGGGAAAAGACCAAGATGCCCTTATTTGGTGTGCAATGACTGAACTGCCCTTGTAACTCAAAGATCAAGTTGGCCTCTTTTATTTATGGAAGATAAGTCATTAACTTCATTTGTCAGGTAATAACTTCACTCTTCTTCTTTCTCCTGGAAACCCAAAAGTCTCCTTCTTCTTCTTCCTTGCAAAGCTTCATCTTTCTGTAACTAAGATTCTTCTTTCATGGATATTGTTTCAATAAGTTTGATACATATGTTTGTGATATATTACTAATAAGTGATAAAATGACGTATGTATGTGGTGGAGATAATATGATTCTGTTGGCGATATTTTTTAGAATAAAAAATATTCCCTTTACAACCTTGACTCGTGCGGGAAGATGCGGGAAAATGCGGGCGTGCCAGAGAATTAGGTTCTCAACCTACGTTTAAGAAAACGAGTTTTTTGTGTGTAGATATGCGCCTATATCTAATGGAAAATGACTAATAATCAAACAATTGTACGGGAAAAGCAAGGATTGTGAAAACGTTTCTCTGAGTTCCTAGTTGCCGCCAGCACAACTTTAACTAGAATTGGACCAATAGTTTTCGATGATTAAAATGTAAGAATAATAAAGCAAACACAAGAGTTTTTTGATTTTTTTTCTTTTGTATTTACTTTAAAATGAGAGTTTTGGGTTACAATCAACCGAATAGAAATAATTACAACCAAGACAATAGCAAATTAATATTCACAATGTCAAAAGCAATAATAATAATTGAAATTAAAATTGAAATGAATTAACCGAAGCGGTGAGTGGTTGCATCGAATCGTCGCGTTGAAACGTTGTGTCTGCCTGAGGTCGTTATCTCGAGACCGATGCTTGACTTGAGTGAAATGCGTGTATAGTGAGCTAAATTGATTGAATATGAGTGTAGGGAAATCGGAAATTGATGTGGTAAAACTGATATTTCGGCTAGAAAATTGAGTTTTTAGGCGTGAATTCGAGTAGGAAAATGGATCGGATTTGTGTTTGATCGAAAAAGAGCAAATTATACCGAATTGAGAACTTGGAGGGACGATTTTAATGGTGAGAATCGAATAAAGGGGCTGCTGGAAAATTGATGTGGTAAAAACTGATATTTCAGCTAGGAAATTGAGTTTTTAAGCGTGAATTCGGATAGGAAAATTGATCGGATTTGTGCCTGATCGGAAAAAGAGTAATTTGTACCGAATTGAGGACTTAGAGGGACGATTTTGATGATGAAAACCGACAAAAGGGGCTGCTGGAAAATGATGTTCAAAAGTTTGAAATCGTAAGGATTGTGGCTAAAATTGATGATAAGAACGAAGGATTAGTGATTGGAATTGGATTGTAAGCTTGAAAAACCGAATTATGGAACGAATATGGATTGAAATGGGACGAATTTGGCTGGAAAAATAGATGAATAGGCCGAAATATTTGAGAGAAAAAGTGTTGTGTATTTTGGTTTTGATTTGTGTTAAAAAAAATTTTTGTTGGGTGTTTGATGTGGGGGGTTTGGAATGAAGGTGGAAGGACTATTTATAGGTGAAATTTGTGCCCACTAAACACACGCTTACCCACTACTCATGTCATGCTTCTACCTTGAATAAAATCTGATTGTGCTTCCTTAATTATAGGCCTCAACTTGACTTGCTTGGTTTTGACCCGAAATTGTTTTGTGTTTCTGCAGCTGACTTTGAAAAATTCTTACTCTCTCTGTGCTTGTCCTGTGATGATGCTGAAGATAGATCCAGAAAGCTGGGGATGTCTAGTTTCTCGATCCGATCTTACTTCTGATGTTCTTGAACGTTTAGCTCCTCGAATAATTTAATCAAAAGCGGCCAGTGATTATTTCGAATTTTTCTACATATTTTAGTTAATTAAATGGCATATTGCCACTTTGTCACCAACTAACCCATGTCTCACTCCCTTTTGACTATTTCTTTTTTATTTTAAATTTTTCATTTCTTATTTTTTTTATTCTTTTATTTTTCTTTTGATTTTTCACAACAAAAATAATAAACATAAAAAACCATAGGTTATAATTATAACCTATGGTAAAAATGTGAATAAATGTAAAAAATTATATTTACCCCTAACAGATTCATTATTCAGAAAACATAGTCTAATAAATTGATTCGGAATAACATAGGGCCCAAGGGCCCAAGGAGCTAGGCCCATGAAGCCACCCCAGCTCACTATAAATACCCCGGCCATGGGAAGGTAAAGGGGGCTCTCTCTTTTTCAATCACTACTAAATCGGGTACCCTCTAAGCTCTTCGATTATCTTTGCTTTAGTAATCCTCTCGAACATCTAACTATCTTGATCGTCGGAGTGTTCGCAGGGACCGGTCCCCGCGCAGGGACGAGAACCAAGGAACGCAAGGATCCTCGAAGGCAACCCGAATCACTATAGGACATTCCCTAATTATTTGGTGCGGTGAAGGTGGACTACAAGTGATTTTTTGAAGTATTCAGCAAGATGCAGACACCAACTGAGCTCACACCCGCCGGAGTGCCAAGCGCCGCAGCAAGCAGTTCCATGACCGACGAAGCGCGTCCTGCGCTATCCACCCCAATTTCTCCTAGGAACCTGGCTCCACTGATGGAGGAGGTGGATCCCGAGGAGGAAGGAGCATACAACACTGCACAACTACTCAGTGCCATACGGGGTTTTCAGACGACCCAGGCCATTCACACGGCGGCTCAGATGAAGGTCATGGAGCAGCAACAAAACCTGCAGGAGGAGAACGCTAAAATCTGGCAATAACTCAAGGAGGCCGCAACGCCACAACAGACAGGCACTGTCGTGAGCAGATCAGCGGCCCCCGAGGTGCTCCCCGAGAGACAACCCGAGCACGTCGTGGCTGCACTAGGTGCAAGAGGCGCGACGCTCGGGGGACCGGCAACCGTCGACGATGAGGACCTACTGGAGCAGAAAATCCAGCGATTTCTGGACAAGAGGGCGCTCGGGGGAGTGATGGGGGAGCGTCACCTCCACCAAAACTCCGCTAGTGTAGAGGATCATTGAAACGAGGTTCCTTCGTGACTGGAAAGCCCCGCGATTATCCCAATATTCGAGAACCAAGGACCCGAATGATCACATAGCTTCTTTTATGAGCACCATCAACCTCTACTCCAAAGACGAAGACATCATGTGCAAAGTTTTCCCCACTACACTTTATGCGAGTGCGCAGGAGTGGTATCGGGGACTGGCTCCCGAGTCCATTGATTCCTTCGACCTGTTAAAAGATCTCTTTCTCTCTAGATTCGCCACAGTAGCAAAGGTAAGAAAGATCAGCTCGGACCTTAATAGGCTCAAACAGCGGACAACCGAGCCACTATGCAATTTCCTCTCTAGGTTCCACCACATGGCCTCTTAGGTCAAAGGCCTCAATCTGGAAGTGGCCCACGAGGCCCTCGCAAAAGGCACCTTGTGCGAGCCCCTTAAACAAAAATGCTTCAGGAAGATGCCCCGATCCTTTGAGGAGCTCATGACCATGGCACAGACCTTCGTCCGATACGACGACTGTCATCGGCCAGCAGGGTACGAAGAATCGAAAAAGGACAAAGCTAGAGGAGACTCGCGGAAAGAAGAGAAAAGCAGGCTGACCTGGGAAGCACAAAACGGAGGACGGACACGCAGGGAGGCCCCCATACCTTTTCCTGCGCGAGTAGAACAGACGAGCTCAAAGCGCAGAGGAGACCGGTCCCGAGGAAAGGAGGTGCACTATGTTACTCAGAACCAGGCTCGGCGATACACACACTTGACTCCGCCGACTGACAAAGGGAAGACCCGCGTCGAGAAGGAATACTACAAATACCACAAATCCTCCGGACACTCCACGGAGAACTGTTATCAACTGCAGAAGGAAATCGAGCGAATAACACAATAAGGTGCCCTGCCAAGACCCATTAGGCAGAGAGAGCAAAGCCCGAAGCAGTGTGACGCTGGCCGAGTGGAGGAAACAAAGTGACCAAAGTTCCACGGGGAAATCCATGTCATAAAAGAGGGAGCGCCGGCGCTCTATCCCCATCCGGAGAGCTCCCGGAAGAGAAAAATAGCTGATCAGACCTTGACACTACAGCCACCACTCCGAACCAGCCACTCGGAGGCCCTCGTGGTCACTATCAACATCGCCAGCTTTAGGGTGCACCGGATGCTAGTGGACACGGGAAGCTTGGTAAATTTGCTTACCTAGAAAGCGCTTCGCGCTATGAAAAATACTCACACGGCCCTCCATGCAGGAACCTTTCCCTTGGTTGGATTGTCCAAAATAGAAGTCCCCGTAAAGGGGATCATCTCTCTCCCAACGATCCTCGCTAAAGGCGATGAGCAAATAGAAGACACCACCGAATGGGTAGTGGTGGACATCCCCTTAGCCTATAACGCCATCATTGGAAGACCTCTGCTGGCTGGCCTCAAGGATGTGATTGACATCTCCGACCTATGCCTGACCCTACCACATCGAAGCGGCAAAATCACCATCCATGGAGACCGCATCTTGGCCAAGAAACTGCAATGGGAGGCAACTCAACCTCGGACGGCCCTCTATCTTGAGGACGACCTGATGGATATGAGGGGGTACAATCCCACGCCAATTGAGCCAGTCGACGACTGCCCGATCGGGGAGAGCAAGACACTGAAGATCGGGACCAAGCTCCAGCCTCAGATGGCCGATGAAATAAAGGCCATTCTAGCTGAGCATTCGGACGTATTCGCTTGGTGCACCGAAGATATCACAGGCGTTTCACCCGAGCAAGCAACCCACAAGTTGAATATCGACCCTTTTGTCGAGCCTCTAAAGCAGAAAAAGCGGGTGCAAGCAAAGGACAAGCAGGCAGCTGCCAAGGTCGAGATCGATAAACTTTTAGCTGTAAAATTTATTCGCGAGGTTCACTATCCGGATTGGCTTTCTAATGTTGTACTTGTAAAGAAAGCCAGTGGAAAGTACCGCATGTGTGTAGACTTTACTGATGTTAATAAAGCATGCCCCAAAGATTCTTACCCGCTACCTAACATAGATCAACTTCTCGACCAAACTGCCGGTCGCAAAATCCTGTCGCAGTTTGATGCCATAGCTGGCTTTCAGCAAATACCTCTGGACCCAGCCGACGTTGAGAAGACATCCTTCATAACGCATGAAGGCACATATTGCTACAACGTAATGCCTTTCAGCTTGAAGAATGCAGGGGCCACATATCAGCGACTGATAGACAAGATGTTTTCTCACCTCATCGGCAAGTCTGTACAAGTATACATCAACGACATGGTCGTCCTAAGCACTGATGAAAGCGACCACCCGCGTGACTTGGCGGAGGTGTTTAAAATTTTCAGGGATTATAACCTCAAGCTAAACTCGAAGAAATGTTTCTTCGGAATTCGTAGCGGCAAGTTCCTTGGTTGCGTGGTTTCAGAGAAGTTTATCGAGCCTAATCTCACGAAGATCGAGGCAATTTTAGAAATGAAAGCACCACACAATTTACAGGGGATTCAAAGACTCAACGGAAGGGTCATCGCCTTGGGGCGGTTCATCTCCTGCTCAGCACAGCGTTGCTTGCCTTTTTACAAAGCAATAAAAAAGGAGCATCCCATTAAATGGTCTACGGACTGTCAGGCGGCATTCAACGCCATCAAGACTTTCCTCGCCACACCACCCCTACTGTCAATACCGAAGCAGGGCCGGGACATCCAATTGTACTTCACCATCGCCGATGAAACCATGGCAGTGGTTCTCACTCAAGACAAAGGTACGAAGCTCTATCCAATATACTTTTTGAGCAAGGTGCTCAAAGGAGCAGAAATTTGGTACTCCGAGGTTGAGAAGGCTCTTTTTGCCATTACACAAGCGTCCGAGGGCCTACGGCCATACGGTTGTCGTCAAGACCAATTATCCTCTCAAGAAGGCAGTCCAGAAATCGGAGGTCTCCGGTCGTATCACCAACTGGTCGGTCCGACTGTCGCAGTTTGATGTACGCTTTGAGCCACGCACTACGATCAAAGCTCAAGTGCTATCTGATTTTATTGTCGAATTCACTGGGTCACCAACCGACGACTCCACCCAGGTAAAAGCTCACAATAGCAACCTGTGGACCATGGGTGTGGATGGATCCTGCGGCCCGAGCCGGGCAGGCGTAGGCATCGCCATTGAGGGACCTAATAACCTCCGCTTACGATACGCCGTCTGACTTGATTTTCCAACCACAAACAATCAAGTGGAGTATGAGGCCCTGATCGCGGCCCTCCGGCTAGCCAAAACAATGGTAACAGGGCACCTAACAATGTACTCCGACTCCAAACTCGTCGTCAGCCACGTCAGTGGCACTTACAAAGCGAAAGACCCAACAATGTGTCAATACTTGGAGCTCGCCAAGTCCCTGCTCGAGGATCTCAAGAGCAAGGGAGTAACATTCACCCTTACGCTCGTACCGCGAGAGGAGAATGAAGAGGCAGATGCCATTGCCGCTCTCACAGCAGGCGAGCAGTCTAGTGACCTACATACCCTTATAGAAACCGATACGGCCCTAGCGATCAGCGCGCAATGCTCTTTGCATATCGACACGGCAGATGCAGCAGCAAACGGTAGGAGGAGTCAGATAATCAAGTACCTAGAAAATGGAACCCTGCCGGAGGACAGGACACAGGCATCCCTCGTGGTTCGGCGATCCTGGCGGTACGCAATGCATGACGGCCTCCTTTATCAGAAGTCGTCAGGACACCCTTGGTTACATTGCATCCCCGATGAGGAGGGAGATCACTGTCTAAAAGAGATACACTAGTGTGTATGTAGCTCGCATCAGGGTGCTCGGTCAATTGCGAAGAAGGCCCGGCTACAGGGACTTTACTGGCAGACTATGTACTCCGATGCGGTGAGACTAGTACGCAAATGCCAGGCATGTCAAGTACACGCAAATACTCATCACGTGCCGGTGGCTCCCCTCAAAAGCATCGTCACACCCCTGGCCTTTCGCCGTTTGGGGGGTTGATCTGCTCGACCCCTTTCCGATAGCCTTAGCACAGAAGCGTTTCGTAGTAGTAGGAGTCGATCACTTCACAAAATGGATTGAGGCAGAAGCCATCGCCAAGATAACCATCGACAATGTTATAAGCTTCCTCAAACGAACAATAATATGAAGGTAAATAAGCAAACATTTGGCAGCGAAAATATAAAATTTTTACCTATTTCCTTTTTCCAAGATCCGTTAATCGTTATTTCATATAAGGAGGGATTGAACATAAATACCTTTATGATGATCAATCTACCGTTGCAAACGAAGTGCCCATAACTTCAAAAGAGATGGAAACTGTCTACCAATCTTCCCCTACCCGAACAGACCTTCCCGACCTCCGAACGACAATCCCAACGGTAGAAACGTGGAAGAATATGTCTAGAAGCTCCTGTCCAAAAATCGCGACGATCCGATGGTTCAATCTTCGGGAATCCGCGAAATCGTGAACTGGCCTGATGTAGGAGAAGCAAAACGAATTTCTCCTTTTGTATGTCTTTTCTACATTCATGAACATAACAAAACATATAAGTAAACGATTAGAACTCAACCAAGTAATAGCAATCAAGATAGATTGCCTCTAATTAATCAACACAAGATCAAGGAGAAAAAGAAAGAGATGAAATCAATTGATTCGGAAACAATCGGTGGAATTCCGTCCTCTACTGTAGGGATCGAAATTCTCAGTCTGTGGGAGAGACTAGGGTTAGCCGAAATTTACAGCTAAAGGGGGTTTATATAGCCTCTTCCATCTAAACCCTAGTCAGATAGAATTAGGTTACTGAATAAGAATTTAATTCAGAATCAAACTCTTATTTGTTATTATCTGTAATTATATCTAAATATAAAGATAATAATAACTTATTAATAGGATAATAATAGAAGCAATTTAATCTCATTAAACCTTCTAACTTACTTATCCTATAATTAATTTAATTCACAATCATAATCTGATTATGATTGTTTAAAAATAAATTAATTCCTTTATGTATTTAATACATAAATTCGCCCCCCTCATGTTACTGGGCCTTAGTGGACTCAGTTGGGCTTCCGTCAATTAATTGACATCTGTTTCTCTTTTGGGTTCCAAGTCTTATGTGTGACCTATTAGGTTCTTATTGCTTCTAGCCGTATACAACTATTAAATTAATTTTCTCAGAATTATATTTAATCTTTGTATAACGGAATGAGTACGCGAACTGTGATTGGCAGATCCGAAACATTCCCCCAGAGCTATAGGAAGACAGGTTGATTCTGTCGTTGACCTTTCCGTATTAGTTACAGTATAATTCGATCCTTCATCAACTACATCCTTGAACTGAATCTTATGACTATGGATAATGTCAAGTCACATATAGCGAGACGTTCATTTTACTTGTACAGGCCGAGTTAACTCCAATTAGATAGGTTAAGTGAAATCTGCATTTCAAGTCTTAAGCTATCACCTTGCAAGGATTTAGAGTCAAGTCTTCCACAAGTGATCATTGGACGTATCTCCCATTTATCAGGAATGACAAATGCTCAATCCAATGTATAACTATCCTGCAATTACTTCATGTGATACCCAATGTCTGCCGTTCACACCCCAAAGTCATCTCTGTTATGGATCGTGTTACAACAGGATCAAAGCATCACATTCCATAATCCAGAATCACTAATTAACATTCCTTTGAGTCTTATGATTACTTATACCTATTAATACCAATGAGATGAACAAGTGACAAGGATAAATCTACCCATCCTGTTATCTCAAGTCGGGTCCCCAATCCTAATGAACTCCCTTTCATCGGATCCATGTAACTATCCAGATATCTGCATATCTGAAGCTTGTGAGATCAGCTCTCTGTCTTGACAGAAGACATTGTTACATGCAGGTCTCAACAGTGATATGTCAATCCTATTTCTAAACATATTACTTGACTTATGGTGGTTTTAAGTTTATTAGTTTATTATAAAGTTTCGTCTCACTTCATGCTTGTATGAACACTTTATAATCACTTTAAACAAACTTAGGGATTTCCTTTTATTAGACTTATTTAGTTCTTTAAAAAAGGTTGCCTTTATACAGTTATGAAACCATATCTTATTAAAACAAATGATATAAAGAACAATTCATTTACAGCCGGTTTATATCCTAAAACAATTATCTATAGGACACTAAACCCCAACATACTCCCACATGGACTAAAGCCAATTGTTTCTAAAAACATTCCCAAAAGCATTCGCATGACCATTATGAACCTTTTGGGGTTAAGGCATTCTTTAAATGGATCTATAAGTTTGTCCTTTTATGGGCACTCCATTTTGATTCTCACATCTACTCTTATTGTTATCTCTCGGTAGAGATAGTAACGACTGAGGTAGTGTTTGGATGTATTATGAGACTGCAGGTCCTTGGCAAGAGCAACAGCTCTATTGCTAATCTCATTAACAATGTTAGGTACCCCACCTAGTTCATTAATGAACTACCTTTCCAAACTTCCTATCAGCTGCTTCCAAAGCTGCTACATACTCTAATTTTGACCTTTGGCTCAGCTACGGTTTCCTGCTTGGAACTATTCCAGCTAACCGTACCTCTTTCAGAATAAAATTGTATTCTGTGAAATCATATTCATCTGTTTGATGACTTATATCCGAAAGTCTCCAACTTTCAACTTATCATCTCCATATATACTTGGAACATGTCCATAGTTTATCTTAAGTACTTAAGATTGTCCTTGACAACAATCTAGTGATCATCACTTGGATTGACCTATAATCGACTTTGTCATGCTAAAGTAACAATGATGTTAGGTCTAGTGCGAAAACGCTTTGAGCACTTTGTCAATGTATTTAGACTGGGAGGGGTCAAGCAGTCTTCTTAATCTTAGATCTTAATCTTTAAGATGTAAGCTGCTTCTCCTAAGTCTATTATGGAGAATTTTATCCGATAACCAAAATTTTCACCAATTGCAGTGTAGCTATGTCGTTCCCATTAGTAGAATATCATCGAAATGTCATACTAAGTAAACAACCAAGCTCCCACTAGTTTACATGTAAAGGCTCATATGAGCTCCCACTAGTTTACATGTATAGGTTTGCAAGAGTCTCCTCATAAGTTGTAGGTTCATCATCTAATACTTGAACCTCTTCGTTGTCTCCCACTAGAAATCCAAATCTCTTTGGGATTTCATCGGCTCCCACTAGAAATCCAAAATCTCTTAAGGATTTTGATGAACTTGACCAGACCTATGAGTTAGTAATGTCACCAGTGTCTCATCTTGTAAGACAGATTCGTGTTCCACCATCGCTTCCGCTATTTCAGCCTATCCTTCCTTTTGAACTTCATCAAGTTCAATTACGCTTTCTATTTGTGTTTCTAGAAGAAACTCTTTCTCTATAAGTATAGCGTCTTTGGATACTGTTACTTTCAATCATCTGGATGATAGAAGTAATATCCTACTTTTGTTTCGGATATCCAATGAAGAAGTATTTGTTAGATTTAGAATCTAACTTATCTGATGTTATGTGTTTAACATATGCTGACCACCCCTAAACTCTCATAAAAGAGAAACTGGGTTTCTTTTTCCATGAACAATTCAAATGGAATAGAACTGGCAGATTTTGTGGATACTCGGTTTAAGGTACATAAGGCGGTTTCCAAGGTGTAGCCCTAGAACATCTTTGGAAGAGAGGTTATGCTCATCATGGTTTGTACTATATCTAAAAGAGTACAATTTCTCCTTTCAGATACATCGTGGTGTATACGGAGGAGTCCATATTGTTAATGAATCCATATTCATTTAGATAATTCAGGAAAACATTTGAAAAATATTCTCTGCCTCGATCTAATCGAAATAGTCTTTCTTGTTTGAATCATTTGAACTTTCTCAAAAGCTTCTGACTTATGCTTCATCAAGAAGATGTATCAATATCTGGTATGATCATCTTATGAAACTAATGAAGTGACTGAACCTTTCTCTTTGCTTGTGTTGACATATGACTAACTACATCTGAATGTACTAGTCCTAGAGTGTCTGATACACATTCTCCTTTATTGCTAAAGGGTGTCTTTGTCAGCTTTGCCTTTAAAGAAGACTTACATGTGTCCATTGATTCAAAAATCAATTGAGTTTATAAGCTCATTCTTGATGAAGCTTGAACATGTGTTTTTCGTTTATATGGCCTAGGTGACATTGCCACAAGTAGGTTGAATTATCTATCTTTTAATTCCAAATGTAAAAGCACCATCATGACCCGTCTTCTAAAGAGAGTCTAAGTACTTCTTACAGTTCTTCTTCCATTTCCTTACCATGTTGGTGGCATTCCCTACTTGCTTTTATTTATTTGGGTTCTTTAGAATTGGGAAACTTCCCTTTTCTCTCGTGAGATCCCTCAATACCAAGTGCTGACATCACTTTCTTAAGATTTGGGCTCAACTGACTTGAGCATATTCAAGAGCTCTTCTATAGAGGTCTTTGAGTTTATTCATGATGAGCTTATGAATAAATCTATAGAACTAAGTCAACACTTAATTCAAATCTAATACTAGAAAGTTTCGGTGATGTAGTCAATCGTCTTGACACAAAGTGCCATAGCTGCAAGTGTGATACATCTTGTACGTTCGTCATCTGATTGGTGCTTCCAGCAAACATCAATCCTTTTGGCAGGAGCATCATCTACTAGGGCATTGGGCATCGGCATGTCCAATCTTTTCGAACTTCAAAACAATTTTGAGTTTGCCGAAGTAGTCGGTGAATTTTGAACTATTCAATTTGTTATCGGTTAAAATATTATGTAGATCCATTTTAGATATGATGATTCAGAGTATTTACTTTAACTTGAGAGTGAGATAGAGTGACATATGTTTATTCATTTGCTTTAAAGTATATCAGTTTAAAATTATAGGTCTTTTAATTCATTTTAAATTGCTCCCACTATTTTGCCAAATTAATAGCCCTCCATATTAATTCGAAGAATTTCACAAATCCTTTAGTGAGCTAGGATCCTAACTCCTGAGATTTCACCTTGAGTTTGCTCAACAAGCTAGTCTCATTCGTTAGGTAGATTCATGTAATCAATCACATCTTTAATGTGATTCATAGGTTATTGGGTTATAACCACATTAGTAACTAATATGCTATTCATATTAATCCCAACCATATTGCCCATTAGTTTATGATAACATGGGTTTGCCCATCCAATTATCATAATCTAATTTAAGTATTACCCATATTCATGAAAGAACGATTTTCGATAATATAGGTGTTACCATAAGACCCCGAGCTTGAGTTTGCTCAACAATCCAAAGGCCCCCAGTACTGCTGGCTGAATTATAATATTAGGGAGGGGCAATCGATTTTAATAACTTGCTTATTTACTTAACTTTTAATTAGTGAGGGATTTTTATTTTAAGTCTCATAATCTAACTTAGTCTTGATTTGCTTTAGCATACATCAGACACATACATTGGTGTTATGGACATATTATCTAAATTATTCCGTCGAGCCAGAGACGGAATAAAAGGCCAATCCTAGGAAAATACTAACTATTACATATTTCTCTTTAGGTCATCCGTCTTCTCCATGGCGCCTTGAAATTACATATTAATTTCTATACTACTAAAGAAAACTTCAATTAACTTGAAGAGAATTAGATGAGAGGAGAAATTACAATAGATAGTAGATAGGCAGGACTCGCAGACCCTATTTCAAAAATATCAAAAGACTAAATAGAGGGTTCAAATATGTCCATAACTCCAAACATACATAGACTCAATTAAATAAATTTAATTGGTTGATTACATAAAATACTTATGTAATATTTAGGTTAATCACATTAACTCATCAAATTAACTTTCATCCAATTTTAATTCTATCAGTTTCGTATCTTCTATATTAACCTATTAGATTAATACAACTATACAAAACTTTATTAATTATTTGTGTTCAATTAGTTTACCAAGATTATTTAACGTGTTTAATTCAACCGTATCAAATACAAATAATTAAACTTTGTAAAATCAATTCCAGAACACAAAACTTTTAAGACAAGAGATTATACATCATTGTGTTTAATCATTTTACCAAAATCGTTTAAAGTGATTAACTAATATATCAAGTATATTTACGGTTTGCAAAATCAAATTAAAATACATACCATTACCATATCCTTTTTATTAATTATAACGATTAATAAATTTATATGGGTTGATTCGTTGTTTCTAAATTTTAATTTTGTATCAATGAAATAGTTTATCTAATTAACCGTATTAAAACATCTTAATTAGACAATTGAATTCAATCTATACAATTTAAAATAGACAACGATCAAAATCAAGTGGATCAATTAATTCTATATATATTAATTTTAGTTTTTTGAAAAACCCAAAATATTCAGGAAAAAGTAAAACCGAAAATCAGGGGTCGAAACTTGATTCGTCTCTGTCGCGGATCGCATCTGCGACGCTGGCGGTGTTGCTGCCAAAGGGGCAGCAACATAGCCGCCCAACCAAAAAGAAGCAGCAGCTCAAAAGAGCTGCTACTTCGAAGTTGGCAGCAACTCAAAGAGTTGCTGCCAACATAAACCCTTTTTTTAAATTAAATTAAAATTCTTTTAATTAAATAAAACTTTATTTAAACTAAAACTTGTTTTAAATTAAAACTCTTTTAATTAAAACCTTAAATTTTAATTTCGAATATATATATAAAACTCAGTTTATATTTACACAACCTTTTCCAAATATATATCTAATTAATCGATTCTAACCGTTTCATTTAAATCGTCAATAAAATCAAAATTTTCAAAGATTAATCGAATTAACTCTTTTAACGATTCAAACGGTTAAACCCTTAATCCACAAAACATGTATATCTTAATCTCATCTTAACCATTTATCTGTAGATTAATTAACCAAATCAAATTGATTAATTAACCTAACAATAAATCTATTCAATCTGATTGAAAACCCTTTTATTTTCATATATGAAATAACGGATTTAACGCAGGCTCTGACACCACTGAAGGTAAATAGGCAAACATTTGGCAGCGGAAATATAAAATTTTTACCTATTTCCTTTTTCCAAGATCCACTAATCGTTATTTCATATAAGAAGGGATTGAACATAAATACCTTTATGATGATCAATCTACCGTTGCAAACGAAGTGCCCACAACTTCAAAAGAGATGGAAACTGTCTACCAATCTTCCCCTACCCGAACAGACCTTCCAGACCTCCGAACGACAATCCCAATGGTGGAAACGTGGAAGAATATGTCTAGAAGCTCCTGTCCAACAATCGCGACGATCCGACAGTTCAATCTTCGGGAATCCGCGAAATCGTGAACTGGCCTGATGTAGGAGAAGCAAAACGAATTTCTCCTTTTGTATGTCTTTTCTACATTCATGAACATAACAAAACATATAAGTAAACGATTAGAACTCAACCAAGTAATAGCAATCAAGATAGATTGCCTCTAATTAATCAACACAAGATCAAGGAGAAAAAGAAAGAGATGAAATCAATTGATTCAGAAACAATCGGTGGAATTTCGTCCTCTACTGTAGGGATCGAAATTCTCAGTCTGCGGGAGAGACTAGGGTTAGCCGAAATTTACAGCTAAAGGGGGTTTATATAGCCTCTTCCATCTAAACCCTAGTCAGATAGAATTAGGTTACTGAATAAGAATTTAATTTGGAATCAAACTCTTATTTGTTATTATCTGTAATTATATCTAAATATAAAGATAATAATAACTTATTAATAGGATAATAATAGAACCAATTTAATCTCATTAAACCTCCTAACTTATTTATCCTATAATTAATTTAATTCACAATCATAATCTGATTATGATTGTTTAAAAATAAATTAATTCCTTTATGTATTTAATGCATAAATTCGCCCCCCTCATGTTATCGGGCCTTAGTGGACTCATTTGGGCTTCCGTCAATTAATTGACATCTGTTTCTCTTTTGGGTTCCAAGTCTTATGTGTGACCAATTAGGTTCTTATTGCTTCTAGCCGTATACAACTATTAAATTAATTTTCTCAGAATTATATTTAATCTTTGTATAACGGAATGAGTACGCGAACTGTGATTGGCAGATCCGAAACATTCCCCCAGAGCTATAAGAAGACAGGTTGATTCTGTCGTTGACCTTTCCGTATTAGTTACAGTATAATTCGATCCTTCATCAACTACATCCTTGAACTGAATCTTATGACTATGAATAATGTCAAGTCACATATAGTGAGACATTCATTTTACTTGTACAGGCCGAGTTAACTCCAATTAGATAGGTTAAGTGAAATCTGCATTTCAAGTCTTAAGCTATCACCTTGCAAGGATTTAGAGTCAAGTCTTCCACAAGCGATCCTTGGACGTATCTCCCATTTATCAGGAGTGACAAATGCTCAATCCAATGTATAACTATCCTGCAATTATTTCCTGTGATACCCAACGTCTGCCGTTCACACCCCAGAGTCATCTCTGTTATGGATCGTGTTACAACAGGATCAAAGCATCACATTCCATAATCCAGAATCACTAATTAACATTCCTTTGAGTCTTAGGATTACTTATACCTATTAATACCAATGAGATGAACAGGTGACAAGGATAAATCTACCCATCCTGTTATCTCAAGTCGGGTCCCCAATCCTAATGAACTCTCTTTCATCGGATCCATATAACTGTCCAGATATCTGCATATCTGAAGCTTGTGAGATCAGCTCTCTTTCTTGACAGAAGACATTGTTACATGCAAGTCTCAGCAGTGATATGTCAATCCTATTTCTAAACATATTACTTGACTTGGGATGGTTTTAAGTTTATTAGTTTATTATAAAGTTTCGTCTCACTTCATGCTTGTATGAACACTTTATAATCACTTTAAACAAACTTAGGGATTTCCTTTTATTAGACTTATTTAGTTCTTTAAAAGAGGTTGCCTTTATATAGTTATGAAACCATATCTTATTAAAACAAATGATATAAAGAACAATTCATTTACAGCCGGTTTATATCCTAGAACAATTGTTTATAGGACACTAAACCCCAACATAATATACCGATTCGGAGTCCCTCATTCTTTCATCACAGATAACGGGCGACAGTTTGACTGCAATCAATTCTGCGAATTGTGCACCGAATGGGGCATCAGAGGTCGCTACACCTTAGTTGCACATCCTCAAAGTAACGGACTCACTGAAGTAAGCAACCGAACAATCCTGCGAGGAATAAAAGCACGCCTTTTTGACAAAGGACAAGCATGGCCCGACCACA
Organism: Euphorbia lathyris; assembly: GCF_963576675.1. NCBI lineage: Eukaryota > Viridiplantae > Streptophyta > Magnoliopsida > Malpighiales > Euphorbiaceae > Euphorbia > Euphorbia lathyris. Next base: position 62,299,536 of record NC_088914.1, on the reverse strand, counting down.
TCCCAGCGGTATTGTGGTCATATCACACAACCTCGCACTTCGGCACAGGACGAACTCCTTTCTTCCTAACCTATGGAGCAGAAGCAATGGCACCCTACGAAGTCATCCTTCATTCTCCTCGACAAATCGCTTTTGAACAAGCTAACAACAACGCAGAGCTTGCTGAGGTCGACGAGCGACTAGAGGAAGAGCGCCTTAATGCCCTGCTCCACATCACAGCCCATAAGCAAAACTTGGCACGATATCACAACAATCGGGTACGGCCCCACACGTTCCAAGTAGAGGACCTTGTGCTCCGGGATACGGTCGCCGCTCAATCCCCGCTCGCCAAAGGAAAGCTTGGACAGAAATGGGAAGGGCCTTACAAGGTTGACACGATCCTACACAACGGGGCCTACAAAATCGCCTCCTTAGACGGGGTGGTTTTCGACAACAGTTGGAATGTCCAAACATTGAAGAAATATTATCAATAGCTCATGTAATCCATCAGTGATAAATCAAATCGAATTGCTCGTTAATAACAACCCCATGTTGTTACCGATTGCCCAGAACGCGAGCTACCCGATAGGGTCCTCGCTCAATAACGCTGAACGTTATTCCAAGGCCTGTCGAGCATCTCGAATGCCTCTTAACAATCGCGTAACCAACCCCATGTTGTTACCGATTACACAGAACGCGAGCTACCCGATACGGTCCTCGCTCAATAACGCCGGACGTTATTCCAAGGCCTGTCGAGCATCTCAAACGCCTCTTAACAATCGCGTAACCAACCCCATGTTGTTACTGATTACATAGAACACGAGCTACTCGATAGGGTCCTCGCTTAATAACGCCGAACGTTATTCCAAGGCCTGTCGAGCATCTCGAACGCCTCTTAACAATCGCATAACCAACCCCATGTTGTTACCGATTACACAAAACGCGAGCTACCCGATAGGGTCCTCGCTTAATAACACCGGACGTTATTCCAAGGCCTGTCGAGCATCTCGAACGCCTCTTAACAATTGCGTAACCAACCCCATATTGTTACCGATTACACAGAACGCGAGCTACCTGATAGGGTCCTCGCTCAATAACGCCGAACGTTATTCAAAGGCCTGTCGAGCATCTCGAACGCCTGTTCACAATCGCGTAACCAACCCTATATTGTTACCGATTGACCAGAACGCGAGCTCCCTGATAGGGTCAGCGCTCAATAATTCCAAACGGTATTCCAAGGCCTATCAAGCATCTCGAACGCCTCTTAAAACGCGTGACCAATCCCATGTTTCCGATTACATAAAACGCGGGCTACCCGATATGGTTCTCGCTCAAAAAAAATATGACCTATTAACCAGTATACATTTTGAAGATAGAAAAAAGCATCACAAAGTTCATAAAACAGAGGATGATACATCACATCAAAGGCAATGACACAAATACAGGAATTTAAAACAAACATTCATTCGAGTTGCACATTAACACGGTCAGGGTTAGGGATGGCCTCGTCATCCATCAAATCTTGATGCACTGCTCGCCAGTCCACACACTCGTGGGTATTATGTCCGTTCTGCCTGTGATACAAGCATGCCTTACCAACGTGGGTCACGCGATGATTCGGATTGGCCGGTACAGGCCCAAGGTAACCTTGCCTAGCAAACTCAAGAAACACTACGCTTCGAGGCTTTAAAGGATCGACAAACGTCGGGCCATATGGACGAGACGGTGAAGCATGGCGCCCCACTCGTCGATACTCCGTTTCATAAAGAAGATTCATTACCCTTTCCAGCTCATCGTCCAGAAGCCTCTTAATCCATGAAGGATGAGGATTCAAAACAGGAGCAACTGTCTCATCGGGATTAAGATACCCAATACCGTCTTGCGACCAAATTTTCTTCTCAGTGGAAGAAACGCACTTACAGCCACTTCGCAGGAATCCGTCACCGACCCAGTATAAGGCATAGAACTCTCGCTCTCCATAGTTCTTTTTTGAGAGTTAGCACCCCGCCTCATCCATACCGGGGAAGCATATCGAGCTTTCCATTCCAGATCATGATCCTCATTCGGCAGATAGTACACATAAGGGTGTGGCATCGCCGATATCGCCTTTTGCACTTCAAGCACCCTGGCAGGAACGACAATATCCCGAAGAGACACGAGGGAAGCAGAATAAGTCACAAAACAACACAGAGTAAATCTCAGCAGAAAGAAGCACCCAAATTAAACGCCAAATCGGCTCCCATTTATAGCCAGAGAAGACGAGACATGAACGACAGTTCAATAGAAGTAGGCATCAGATCAATGATAGAAATGTAATGATAGAATTCAAGAAATCTTCCAAGGTCCAAAAAAGTACGATTACATCATCACAAAGGAGAAATAACAAAGGGATAAACTTACTATTTTTTCTTCTTGAAGCGCCCGCAAAATTCAACAGCTTTGGCTTGGGCCTCTTTGTCGAAGACTGATAGCTAGTAAACGGCTAGCGTAGTGTTTTCTACGACAAAATGTGTATTATGATAAGTGCGTTACGACTATGGATGTGATCATTCTAAGTGCTTTATCTTTACTAGACGTCACTACCTAGGGGCAAGTGTACCCCGTCGTATCAAGTAATAATCCGGTTAAGACCGGGTATCGAATCCACGGGATTTATAACTGCAAGTATTAGACAACTCGGTTTTATGCGTTATTTAAGCGGTGAATACTTTGAGGTTGATATGGGGACCAACTACAAACTACTCCTAACTACGGGTGAGGCGAATTTATATAACAAAACTCTATGAAGTGATGTGGATGCGATTAGTTATAACTATGACAAATAACGGCTTCTAATGTTTATATGGTTGATGGTTTGCTCTTGCAAAGATGATTACGTGTAGTGTAACCGACCCGTGAAGCATTTAGACTACGTGGTTCCTAGTCAAGGCGTGTTTAATGCTTGGGACCAGAAATTAGGGCCCGTAAGTTCCGTGGCTTGTCAATTCCTACGGTTTCCAGTTTGTCCCTTCCGGTAAGGCAACACCTATATGAATCCCTAAAGATAGCCCGAATGGCGTCGGAAATCGCGTTCTCCTACATAATAATCAATTATGAATATCAAAACAAGTAATAAACATCAACACATATATAGAAAAGAAGATTATGAATCATAAATTATAAATATGGAGAATGTAAATATGAATTACAACCAAGCCTAGTACATAGGATGAGTTCAAGCTAATTAGCAAGTGAAAAGGGAAGAATCCACCCTCGGAACTAGCTAACCGGACTCAAAGCCGTCTCTTAGGACTTGGATGGTGGAGCTTTCGAGCTTGGTGCACGGAGATGGAGCGGAACTTTGGTGGAATGCCAGGATCAACGAACAAGCTCTCAAGGTGGAAGAGTTTGGCTATACAAAGCCTAAAAACCAAATCTAAAACAAGAATTTAATCTAAGAGAGTATATTACAAGGTGTAAGGTGTCTAATTCTCTCCTTCCCTTAAATGAGTGCTAGTCACTCTTATTTATACATCAAGCTGGGGGTAAGATTGTAATTCCACAAGGTGCAAGCATGGGGGGACATAATTTTGTGCAGAAATCCCATAATATGCCCCGCGTATGGTGGTATACGCCCTGCGTGTGTGCCCATTCCGTCAGAAATCTCCTGCATGTGGACCAATTCCAGATCTTGTTGTCTCAAACACGCCCCGCGTAGAATGAGATGCGCCTCGCGTGTTTGAGACTCTGACTTTTTATCACTTGATTTGGTCCTTTTACGCCGTGCGTAGCTTGAGGCACGCCCCGCGTAAATAAGTCTCTGAACTTTTATGTTGAAGAATTCCCTCACACGCCCCACGTGTAAGGTAGTACGCCCCGCGTAAGGATAGTTGACTCAGGGAGACCATGCAATCTGACTTTCAGGATTAGGCTAATCATTTCTGACATGTGTCATACGCCTCGCGTAGGTTGGCATACGCCTCGCGTATGCTGACTAGATCCCATGTGGTGCCTATGGATAGGGCAATTATTTCTGACTTCATGTTTCACGCCCCGCGTAAGGAATGAGGCGCCTCGCGTATTGAGTGGATTTTCACTCCTTGCTCGTACCTGAAATACAAATCTCGAGGGCCGAGTTAGCTTGACGTTTTTATTTCCTAAATTAATCAAAGACAAGGAAAATTAACTGAAAGCACAGAATTTATTTTTATTTCGTTATTTTATTAAAACACTCTATTTTTGTAATTAAACTTATTTATTTCTTCTAAAATTAACCCGTAAATCACGCTAAAAGATAAGGGTAAAATACCCCTATCAAAGACATCCGGTGAGAATATCACCTCGGGAGGAACCGCATATCCAATACCATGAGCAGCAGCAATCAGCATCATCTGGTCCATCTTGACAAGTTTCTCTTCGTGCTGCCTGGCAAAGGCGTGCAGATCAGCCGCCTCTTTCCGCACCAACTCAAGTTCCCGACGGAGTCTCTCGTTCTCCGCCTGAGCACCTACTTTCTCCTCGACTGACATAGTGAGCTGACGGGTCTTATCCGACAAATTCTCTTTCAGGCGGCGAGTCCAAGGCATGACCAACCTCAATAACAACTTACGACACCTCAGCTCTTCGGCATCGCGGGACAGTCCCTGCAGCAGCTCGGTATTTTTCTTCTTTTCCTCCGGCAGCTGGCCGGACAGGCTGGAAATCTGAGCGTCACGATGCTCGAGCAACTCGTTGGCGCTAGCCGACTTCGCCTTCACCATCTCTAGCTCAGCCACAGCACCTCGCAAACCCTACTCCATCTCCCGAAACACTTTTTCATCATTCACGCATATGTCAAATAGCATGTTTGCATTCGCGATAGCCTGCAAACAAAACAACACAATGAGACTCTAGCCTTCAAGAAAGTAACCAACATATTAAGAGAAACTTACCACACCAAGGGCCGACAAAGTCTCCAACCCCAGATTCATCTTCGAAGCACCATCCATCCGGAATAACTCTCTTGGGATCCTAGCAACCCGGGCTATTGCCCGGGATAGGTCTGACGTCGTCATATCTGAATGCACCGACAACCCCATAATGAACTTGTGATACTTCGCCAGTTTTATATCCATCCTCTTTACCATATCTGGATGGTCGCCCACCCTGTCGACCAGGTCTGCCATCATTTCGGCCTCCTCCGCGCGTGTTCGCTTTGAACTCTCGCTAGCACCACCAGCACCATCGGGAGCAGCCGACCCTTCCTTTTCGCTCCCCATTATTTCTTTTCCCTTGCTCATTTTTCGCTTCCGCGATGACGCAGCCTCAATCTGACCCTTATCCATCAAGCTATCATCAGGAATGATCTCGAGTTGCTCCCCCACCTTGACCAGCTCATTTTCTTTCACAGGAAGCCCCTCGGGGACCTCTGCAGCCACATCCCCATCGTCAGCTACGGAAAGCACCCCGCCCATACTCTGAATCACTTGATTCGCATCCTCGAGGGACGAGAATGAAGCTAAAGAGGCCGAAGCACCAGGAAAAGCTTCCTCAGTGTTCTCGATGCCTACACCGAACTCATCCGGATCAAAGTCCATGCTCACCCGAGGATTCCCAGCACCTGCAAATACATCAAAACGATCAAGGACTTAACACAATTTCAAACGAAGAGCAAAAATCACATTCACAACTAGACCCCTCACACTCCTCACCTACTACATCAATATTCACAGTTATAGCCTCCAGTTCAGCAAGCTCGCCAGTGGAAAAGTTGTACCCTCTCTTCCACTTCTCAAAATCCGACGCCACCCATCCCCGCAACTGAGCCATCCGCCATTGATTCCAAATATAATATCCAGAAGCAAGAAAGTGCCTAATGAGTTCGTCCACATCCTGCTTCTGATCTTTTCCCGCCGGCAATTTCTTCAAGTATTTCACCAACTGAACCTTTGATTCCAACATCTCTCGCGGCCTCAACCATCGACTAGAATCTATAGGGTCACCATTCCATACCACTCGAAATGGGAAGTCCCTGTCCATTTTCCGAACAAGCAAGAACCGATGCCTAAACTCATTGACTTTGTCTCTGAGCCCCCCGATGACTTTAAATTTTTGGTGGGAGAAGGTGACATGTTGTGATCTCGGTCCTTTATTCGGTCAGAAGAACTGGCGGAATACAAGACCAGTCGCTCGAAATCCCGCGGACCGACACAACGAGTAAAAAACAACCATCATCCGCCATCCATTCGGGTCAATCTGAACAGGACAAAGGTCATATTCCTTCAAGACCTCCACAAAGAAAGGAAGAAGGGGGAGCCGCATTCCCGATTCAAACTGCTCCTCGTAAACCATCAGCTCATTAGCCCCACCAGCATGATGAGCGCGATCATCCTTGTCCAAAGCAGCCAGTTCGTACGGCTGACCTATCCGATACACCGCAGAGATCGAGGCCAAGTCTGCAGACACAATTATACTATGGGCATCCTCAACAGCAAACGACTCAGGCCTCCTCGGGCGCTCCGCTCGCTAGAAACGTCGGACATCGGTCCCCGTGGCACCCGCCTGCCTCGTCCATAACTTGGACCTCATATCTTCGTACAATGTACCCAAGTGGCATGTCGGCGTTATTAAATTGTCCGGAACAACTACCACAACCTCGAGAACACCAGGGCGTACGCCACCAGCAGGTCTCTCCGCACTCGGGACAGCCCTAATGGTGCGGTAGCGTCCGGGTAGGTAGAGCTTTACGAAATATATATTATGATAAGTGCGTTACAACTATGGATGTGATCTTCCTAAATGCTCTATCTCTACTAGACGCTACTACTTAGGGGCAAGTGTACCCCGTCGTATCAAGTAATAAACCGGTTAAGACTGGGTATCGAATCCACGGGATTTATAACTACAAGTATTAAACGACTCGGTTTTATATGTTATCTAAGCGGTGAATACTTTGAGTTGATTCGGGGAACAACTACAAACTACTCCTAACTACGGGTGAGACAAATTTATATAACAAAAATTCTACGAAATGATATGGATGGCGATAAGTTATAAATATGACAAACATGAGGGAAAATAGGCTAACGTACATCATCGGAAATATAAAAATTTTAACCTATTTCCATTAACCCTAAGATCCGTTAATCGTTATTTCATATAAAGAGGGATAAAAGAAATACCTTTCAGAAGTTCTATCTACCGTTGCAAACGAAGTGCCAAAACTCTTACTTCGAGTTCCCGAGCACAAAACAAAACAATGGAAGATCAAGTTAGAATCAACCGTTTAATAACAACCAAAGTAGATTGTATCTAATTAATCAACACAAGATCAAGGAGAAAGAGAAAGAGATGAAAATCAATTGAACGGAAGGAAGCGGTGGAAAATCTCGTCCTCGAGCTAGGGGTCGAAATTCTCTCTCTTCAATACTAGGGCTAGGAATTCGAAATTCTCTAGTGTAGATACTAGGGGTAGATTTCGAAAATCTACATAGGGGGTATTTATAATCTTTATTGTATCTAATCCTTAGTTAGATAGAATTAGGTTATTGAATAAGAATTCAATTCGGAATAGAATTCTTAATTATTATCTATTAATATATCTAAATATAAAAGATAATGATAATAACCTTATTGGATAATAATAGGAGTAATATAATCTAATTAAAACTCCTAACTTATTTATCCTTTAATTAATTTAATTCATAATCCTAATCTAATTAGGATTAATAAAATCAAACTAATTATTTATGTATCTACATACATAAATCCCCCCCCTTGAGTAATTGGGCCTTATTGGGCTCAATTGGGCTTCCGTTAATTAATTAACATCTGTCTCTCTTTTGGGTTCCAAGTCTTATGTGTGACCCATTAGGTTCTTATTGCCACTAGCCGTATGCAACTTATTAAATTAATTTTCAAAGAATTATATTTAATCTTTGCATAACGGAATGATGTACAAAGTATGTGATTAGCAAGTCCGTAATCATTCACCTAGAGCTATAAGAAGACATGTTGATTCTGTCGTTGACCTTTCCGTATTAGTTACGGTATAATTCGATCCTTTATCAACTACGTCCTTGAACTGAATCTTATGACTATGGGTAATGTCAAGTCACATATAGTGAGACGTTCGTTTTACTTGTTCTGGCCGAGTCAACTCCAATTAGATAGGTTAAGAGAAATCTCATTTCAATCTTAAGCTATCACCTTGCAAGGATTTAGAGTCAAGACTTCCACAAGCGATCCATGGACATATCTCCCATTTATCGGGAGTGATAAATGCTCAATCCAATGTATAATGATCCCGCAATCACTTCCTATGATACCCAACCTTTGCTGTTCACACCCCAGAGTCATCTCTGTTAAGGATCGTGTTACAACAGGATCAAAGCGTCACATTCAGTAATCCAGGATGACCAATTAACATTCCTTTGCGTCTGAGGATTATTTATACCTATTAATACCATTGAGATGAACAGGTGACAAGGATGAATCTACCCATCCTGTTATCTCAAGTCGGGTCCCCAATCCTAATGAACTACCTTTCATCGGATCCATGTAACTGTCCAGATATCTATATATATGAAGCTTGTGAGATCAGCTTTCTGTCGGACAGAAGACATTGTTACATGCAAGTCTCAATAGTGATATGCCAATCCTAAACATATTACTTGACTTGGGGTGGTTTTAAGTTTATTAGTTTATTACAAAGTTTCGTCTCACTTCATGCTTGTATGAACACTTTATAATCACTTTAAACAAACTTACGGATTTCCTTTTATTAGACTTTATTTAGTGCTTAAAAGGGATTGCCTTTATATAGTCATAGAACATATATCTCATTAAAACAAATGATATAAAGAACACTTCATTTACATTAAGTTTGTATCCTAGAACAATTATCTATAGGACACTAAACCCCAACATACTCCCACTTGGACTAAAGCCAATTGTTTCTATAACTTATCCCAGTAGAAGTTAGATGACGATCATGTACTTTCTGGGTTAAGGGTTTTGTCAACGGATCTGCAACGTTGTCCTTTGTAGGTACTCTTTCTATTCTCACATCTCCTCTTGCCACAATTTCTCTTATAATATGGTATCGCTTTAGGTAATGCTTGGATGCATTATGAGACCGTGGTTCCTTTGCTTGTGCAATGGCTCCATTGTTATCACAGTACAGTGTAATGGGATTTACAATGTCAGGCACCACACCAAGTTCAGTAATGAACTTCCTAATCCAAACCGCTTCCTTTGCTGCTTCCGCAGCAGCGATATATTCTGACTCGGTCGTAAAGAAAGCTACGCTTCCTTGCTTGGAACTCTTCCAGCTGACCGCGCCCCCCATTCAAGATAAACAGGTATCCTGATTGGGATTTAAAATCGTTCTCATCTGTGAGATGACTTGCATCTGAAAATCCTTCTATTTTCAGACCCCCTTCTCCATACACTAGAAACATATCTTTAGTTCTTCTCAAGTACTTAAGAATGTTTTTGACGGTAATCCAGTGCTCGTCTCCCGGATTTCCTTGGTAACGACTCATTATACTTAACGTGAACGCTACGTCAGGTCTAGTGCATAGCATAGCATACATAATCGAACCGATTGCGCTGGCGTACGGGACTACAGCCATACGCTTCTTATCATCATCGAAAATCGCGTTCTCCTACACAATAATCAATTACGAGTATCAAAACAAGTAACAAACATCAACACATATATAGAAAAAGAGATTATGAATCATAAATTATAAATATGGAGAATGTAAATATGAAATACAACCAAGCCTAGTACATAGGAAGAGTACAAGCTAATTAGCAAGTGAAAAGGGAAGAATCCGCCCTCGGAACTAGCTAACCAGACTCAAGGCCATCTCTTAGGACTTGGAGGTGGAGCTTTCGAGCTTGGTGAACGGAGATGGAATGGAACTTTGACGGAATGCCGGAATCAACGAACAAGCTCTCAAGGTGATAGAGTTTTGCTATGTAAAATAAAATCTCAAACTATATAACAAGAGCTTAATTTATACAAAGAGTTGTATGTCAAAAGCTTACTAAATGAGTGCTAGTCACTCCTATTTATACACATCAAGCTAGGGGTAGAGTTGTAATTCCACAAGATACAAGCATGGGGGAACATGATTTTCTGCAGATTTCCCATGACACGTCTCGCGTATGGTGGGGGATGCCCCGCGTATTTTCCCATTCCGTCAGAAATCTCCTGCATGTGGACCAAATCCAGATCTTGTTGTCCCAACCACGCCCCACGTAGACTGGGGTACGCCTCGCGTGGTTGAGTTTCTGAGATTTTATTGCTTGAATTGGGTCTTTTACGCCACGTGTAGCTGAAGCACGCCTCGCGTAAGTGAGTCTCTGGACTTTTAGACTGAAGAACTTCCCATGCACGCCCCGCGTGCATGGTTATACGCCCCGCGCATTTAAAAGTTAACTTAGAAGATCCTGCAGTCTAACATTCATGATTGAGACATTATTGCTTATCATTGCTCATACGCCCCGCGTGGAAGGTAGGATGCCCCACGTGGCAGTGGGTAAGTTCCACGTGGTGCCTGTGGATTGAGCAATTATTTCTGACAATGTGTTCCACGCCCCGAGTATATAGGAAGATTTTTGCTCCTTGCTTGTACCTGAAATACAATTCTCGAGAGCCGAGTTAGCTTGACGTTTTTATTTCTAATTTAATCAAAAATAAGGAAAATTAATCGAAAGTACGAAATTTATTTTTATTTCGTTATTTTATTAAAAGATTCTATTTTTGCAATTAAACTTATTTATTTCATCTAAAATTAAACCGTAAATCACGCTAAAAGATAGGGTTGAAACGCCCCTATCAAACCTCCTCGGACTTTAAAGTTTTACTTGTCCTCAAGTAAAAGAAATCGAAAGACAAGGGATTGAGATTATTAAGAAACAAACCGTCGGTTGGTTTTACTAAGTGTGTGATTCCGAAGCTAAAGTTTGATGCAAAGTTTTCGGCAAGTACCTACGCAAACAAATGAGTGACTAAAACTTGTTTGAAACCTCCATGATCAAATTTGATAGGCAATATTAACGGGGGTCGATTATCTTTTGAGAACCCGATAGCACCTCACCAAGGGATTTCACTCTTACGCTCAAATTTTGGTGGGTCGGTGTTTTTGCACTCTCCTTTGCACTTACTCGAAGTCACTTTGAGTTTGCATTTTCATCCGGGTTTTTCCTCCTATGTTATGGTCTAGGTAATATTAAAAATGAACCCGGAGGGGGGTTGTAATGTGGGTGGCTTTTTAGTGGTTAATTTTTGGAAACTCGAATTTAAACACCATTTTGATGATCGCACCGTGCTTTTATTTTGGCCTTAGTAAGTTCGTAAAGTATAACTCGAAATTGCTCGGGTGGAGCTTGAGAATACCTTTTGCTCTTTATTGTGTTTTTCTTTTTCTTTTTGTTTTAAGAGCGGCACAAAAACGATTTCGAACGCTTATGGTGCTTACTTATCAAGGCCTTGGCTTATTTCGGGTAGTCTTGGTGCGATTTGATTTTGTTGGTATTTAAACAAGAGGAAAAAGGGTTAAATGTTAAAAGGGTATTAACAACAAAAAGTCGGTTAATAGGCTCGAGGGGGTTTCCTAGAGGTTAATGAAAACGAGAAAAATAAGTTAAGAAAATAATTAGCCTAAGTGGGTTTGTTTTATCATCTATTGCCATTTATACCAAAATAAGTGTACTTAACCCGGTATTAGGTGCAAACTCTATGAATCGAGTGAAGTCAAAGCTCTCGAAAAAATTGTGAAAGAAATAGAGTTCTCGTGCGAACTCTTTTAGGCTCAAAAATATCTCACAAAATTTCGGGTTAAATTGTGTATGTTCAAGTTCTCGTCAAATTTTCAACTATCCCGTTTTTATTGCCTTTTAAAATTTCATTATGGAGATGACCTGTGGGTTAGGACTCAATGCTTTTGTTTAGTACGAACCTAGGCTTTGCATAAATTCTATAACTTCAGAATTAAGACTAAAATTTCTTACTTAAACCGATCCTTTGTGTTAACGTCTTTTTATTTAAGAACAAATAACGTAACTTTTAATTAATTTCCGAGGGGGGTAGTGTGTCGGAAAAATTTAAGAATCAATAAATTAGTTTAATTATTTTGTTGTTTATTTGATTTTTATTTTTGTTTTTGTTAGTGCAAAACAAACGGTGAGTGCGGGGTTGCACGACCCTCCGCGTTATTAAAATGACGTCTATTCCAAGGACGTCGCAAAAGAAAAGAAAAACAAAAACAAAAATAAAGATGGAATTTAAAAGGGACCCTTGAAGGCCAGGTCCTACGCGAGGCGTGCCCAGGGGGGCGCCCCGCGTAGGAGATGCGTTTTGAGTTTATTTTGGCCAGAGACTCAGATACGCGGGGCGCACTAAGAGGGGCGCCCCGCGTGGCCATTCATTTGAACTTAGTAAAAAGATCAGAAACTTGGCTACGCGGGGCGCACTGGCATGTACGCTTCGCGTGATTTGTCAAAATAGTGCCAGAGACTCGGCTGTGCGGGGCGTGATGGTGTGTACGCCCCGCGTAAGAAATTTGGATTAGTATGGGATTTGTTTTTTCATTGATTTTAATTGAAGAATATAGAAAGGAAAAAAGAGATAGTGCCTACGAAGAAAAGGACAAACGGATATGATACATGTATACAAAGGGTGTGAGGAATGCAAACCGAGGCTACGTTTAGAGTCGAAGTAGCTCGACTTTCTCACGCGGCGGCTTACTGCAGGCTGTCCGAGTTGGAACTCGATGGGTCCGAACTTCTACTATTCAGGAGGGTTATCGCCTGTCCGGACTCTCTATTTTTGCCCCGCGGGTTTTGCTCGGTGTTTGCCGGGAGGGTTCCTAATGGCCTCTCCTGTTGCTGACGATTCAAGTGGGCTACCTGGCGGCTAAGGTCCCTGCAAAACACCTCACTATCGACAAGATGGGTTAAGATATCCTTTAACAAGGACGTTACCGACTGGCCATGCACATTATCGGGGGGTGGAGTGTTCCGATTACCGGGCATGGTTTGTGATTGCCCTAGCCCGTTTTCCCGGTATTCTTGATCAAAGTCGGATGGGGGCCTCAATACATTATTATTATTACCATACGACAAGTTAGGGTGTTGGTACCGAGGCCTCCATCCGCTGTTATTATTATTGTGGTGGTGTGAGTAGGAGTTCGGGTTAGGATTGTACCTTTGATTGCCTCCTATGTAACTTACATTTTCGGTGTCGCCGGTGAAAGGGCTACCGGCTTGGCAATTAAGTCCGTCATGATCTCCACCACAATGATTGCACATCAGGACCTGTGCAACTTTGTTAAGGCTCAACTGGGCTATCAAAGCGTCAAGTTTTTTATTCATTTCCGCCATGGAACTTTTCGGAGCCTCTTTCTCCACGACGAACGTTTGATGTCGCGAAGGTCCGGCAAGCCAATCTTCTTGCCACTGTACGCTTTTCCTTGCGAGCTCGTGAATGAGCTCATATACTTCACTGGCCGACTTCCTAAACAGGTCCTCACCTGCTGCGGAATCCACGGTGGCAAGATTAGTAGGTGTTAATCCGTGATAGAAAGTACTTACCAAATCGTGTTTGGGGATATCGTGGTGCGAGCAGCTTCAAAGCAACTTTCGGAATCTTGCCCAAGCCGCATGAAGGGCTTCGTGTTCGAGCTGCCGAAAGGTAGTGATGTCGTTCCTCAACTTAACCGTTTTGGAAGGCGGGAAGTAGTAAGACAAAAACTCCTTCTCAAGTTCCACCCATGATGTAATCGAACCCGCCTCCAACGAGTGCAACCACTCCAATGCTTGTCCTGTTAAAGAGAAAGGAAACAACTTTAGTCGGACGGCCTCAACCGGGACACCGTTTTGCCGAGAAGTTTCGGCACACATAAGAAATTTATCGAGGTGTTCGTTAGGGTTTTCATGGGGTTCCCCTCCGAACTGGCCAAGTTGTTGGATGAGTTGGATCATGCTAGTCTTGATTTCATATGTGTTGGCCGGGATGGTGGGGGAAACGATTCCGTTGCGGTTTTGAGGACGGTGCGGAGCAAGAATCTCCATCATCGAGCGCATGTCATTGCCTCCACCATTACGGTTGTTATTAACGGGTTGCACCGGCGGCCTTTGGTTGACCTCGGGTTGGTTAGCTTCATTGTTGAGGTTTGCCATTTTCTCTCTCCGAATCCTACAAAGAGTACGTTCAATTTCAAGATCAATAGGAACGAGAGTATCACTCCGAGATCGGGTGTGCATAAAATAAATGAATGAAATAAATTATAAACAAGAAAAAAAATGTTGTTAGTAAAAAGTATATATAAAAAGTATATATAAACAATTTATACAAAAATAATGCCTATACTAACAATAAAACGTTTTTGTCTAATATTGCAAGAAATTATAAATCCCCGGCAACGGCGCCAAAAACTTGGTGCGGTAGCGTCCGGGTAGGTAGAGCTTTACGAAATATATATTATGATAAGTGCGTTACGACTATGGATGTGATCTTCCTAAATGCTCTATCTCTACTAGACGCTACTACTTAGGGGCAAGTGTACCCCGTCGTATCAAGTAATAATCCGGTTAAGACCGGGTATCCAATCCACGGGATTTATAACTACAAGTATTAAACGACTCGGTTTTATATGTTATTTAAGCGGTGAATACTTTGAGTTGATTCGGGGAACAACTACAAACTACTCCTAACTATGGGTGAGACAAATTTATATAACAAAAACTCTACGAAATGATATGGATGGCGATAAGTTATAAATATGACAAACAATGACTCCTTGATAACAACCCAAATTATTTTTGGATAAGGAATAAGGGAAAATTAATAGAAATAATGGCAAACCATTATTCCTTCTAAAAGAGATATTTAATGACAATTATTGCAGGATTAATGCAGGGGAGAATATGCAAATAATGGAGAAAAGGAAGGAGTTTCTAGCATTATCCCATACCACGTGGACCATGGCGAGATATGCCATAACGAGATACGCCCGATGAGAACGAGTAGCGGAGACCCGCCATAGCTCTCAAGGAGAGCGTACATACGCCTTGACGGATCTATGAATACCAAAAGGCGCCTTTATTACCATCCATGAATGGGAATAAATACAATTAAATGGCAATTAATATCCATTAAAGGGGAATAAAGACTTGACTGTTCGAATACCTCAACTCTGAGGGTTTCAATGCTAAATCCTGGGATTAATGGAGAATTGATAGCAATTAAAGATGAGTAATGACATGACTCTTCACCTGCTTCCCCATTAATGCTGAAGGTTACAAAAACCTATATAAATACCCCAGCTTCCTAAGATCAAAGGTACACTTACTGATTCTCTACTTTTGTGCTTACAGTTTATTCTCAGAAATATTACTGACTTTGGCATCGGAGTGTCCCCGGCCGATCCCAACGGCGCCTCATAGGGAAGTGCTCCGATCAAGGATTTTTTCCACTAGTTATCACTCCTAATGTATATACGGTTAATGATTTACTCTTGCAATGACGACTACGTGTAGTGTGACCGATGATAGGGGTATTTTACCCTTATCTTTTAGCGTGATTTACGGGTTAATTTTAGAAGAAATAAATAAGTTTAATTAAAAAAATAGAGTGTTTTAATAAAATAACGAAATAAAAATAAATTCCGTGCTTTCAGTTAATTTTCCTTGTTTTTGATTAATTTAGGAAATCAAAACGTCAAGCTAACTCGGCTCTCGAGATTTGTATTTCAGGTACGAGCAAGGAGTGAAAATCCACTCAATACACGAGGCGCCTCATTCCTTACGCGGGGCGTGAAACATGAAGCCAGAAATAATTGCCCTATCCACAGGCACCACGTGGGATCTAGTCAGCATACGCGAGGCGTATGACACATGTCAGAAATGATTAGCCTAATCCTGAAAGTCAGACTGCATGGTCTCCCTGAGTCAACTATCCCTACGCGGGACGTACTACCTTACACGCGGGGCGTGTGAAGGAATTCTTCAACATAAAAGTTCAGAGACTCATTTACGAGGGGCGTGCCTCACCCTACGCACGGCGTAAAAGGACCAAATCAAGCGATAAAAAGTCAGAGTCTCAAACACGCGAGGCGCATCTCATTTTACGCGGGGCGTGTTTGAGACAACAAGATCTGGAATTGGTCCACATGCAGGAGATTTCTGACGGAATGGGCACACACGCAGGGCGTATACCACCATACGCAGGGCGTATTATGGGATTTCTGCACAAAATTATGTTCCTCCATGCTTGCACCTTGTGGAATTACAATCTTACCCCCAGCTTGATGTATAAATAAGAGTGACTAGCACTCATTTAAAAGGGAGATGAGACACCTTACACCTTGTAATATACTCTCTTAGATTAAATTCTTGTTTTAGATTTGGTTTTTAGGCTTTGTATAGCCAAACTCTTCCACCTTGAGAGCTTGTTCGTTGATCCCGGCATTCCATCAAAGTTCCGCTCCATCTCCGTCCACCAAGCTCGAAAGCTCCACCATCCAAGTCCTAAGAGACGGCTTTGAGTCCAGTTAGCTAGTTCCGAGGGTGGATTCTTCCCTTTTCACTTGCTAATTAGCTTGAACTCATCCTATGTACTAGGCTTGGTTGTAATTCATATTTACATTCTCCATATTTATAATCTATGATTCATAATCTTCTTTTCTATATATGTGTTGATGTTTGTTACTTGTTTTGATATTCATAATTGATTATTGTGTAGGAGAACGCGATTTCCGACGCAATTCGGGCTATCTTTAGGGATTCATATAGGTGTTGCCTTACCGGAAGTGACAAACCGGAAACCGTAGGAATTGACAAGCCACGGAACTTACGGGCCCTAATTTCTGGTCCCAAGCATTAGACACACCTTGACTAGGAACCACGTAGTCTAAGTACTTCACGGGTCGGTTACACTACACGTAGTCGTCTTTGCAAGAGCAAACCATCAACCGTATAAACATTAGAAGTCGTTATTTGTCATAGTTATAACTTATCGCATCCATATCACTCCATAGAGTTTTGTTATATAAATTCGCCTCACCCGTAGTTAGGAGTAGTTTGTAGTTGGTCCCCATATCAAGCTCAAAGTATTCACTTCTTAAATAACGTATAAAACCGAGTCGTTTAATACTTGTAGTTATAAATTCCGTGGATTCGATACCCGGTCTTAACCGGATTATTACTTGATACGACGGGGTACACTTGCCCCTAAGTAGTGATGTCTAGTAAAGATAGAGCACTTAGAAAGATCACATCCATAGTCGTAATGCACTTATCATAATACAAATTTTATCGTAGAAAACACTACGCTAGCCGTTTACTAGCTATCAACCGACCCGTGAAGTACTTAGACTATGTGGTTCCTAGTCAAGGCGTGTCTAATGCTTGGGATCAGAAATTAGGGCCCGTAAGTTCCGTGGCTTATCAATTCCTACGGTTTCCGGAGCGTCACTTTCGGTAAGGCAACACCTATATGAGTCCCTAAAGATAGCCCAAATGGCGTCGGAAATCGCGTTCTCCTACACAATAATCAATTACCAGTATCAAAACAAGTAACAAACATCAACACATATATAGAAAAAGAGATTATGAATCATAAATTATAAATATGGAGAATGTAAATATGAAATACAACCAAGCCTAGTACATAGGAAGAGTACAAGTTAATTAGCAAGTGAAAAGGGAAGAATCCTCCCTCGAAACTAGCTAACCGGACTCAAGGCCGTCTCTTAGGACTTGGAGGTGTAGCTTTCGAGCTTGGTGAACGGAGATGAAACGGAACTTTGACGGAATGCCGGAATCAACGAACAAGCTCTCAAGGTGATAGAGTTTTGCTATGTAAAATAAAATCTCAAACTATATAACAAGAGCTTAATTTATACAAAGAGTTGTATGTCAAAAACTTACTAAATGAGTGCTAGTCACTCCTATTTATACACATCAAGCTAGGGGTAGAGTTGTAATTCCACAAGATACAAGCATGGGGAACATGATTTTCTGCAGATTTCCCATGACATGCCTCGCGTATGGTGGGGGACGCCCCGCGTATTTGCCCATTCCGTCAGAAATCTCCTGCATGTGGACCAAATCCAGATCTTATTGTCTCAACCACGCCCCGCGTAGACTGGGGTACGTCTCGCGTGGTTGAGTTTCTGAGATTTTATTGCTTGAATTGGGTCTTTTACGCCACGCGTAACTGAAGCACGCCTCGCGTAAGTGAGTCTCTGGACTTTTAGACTGAAGAACTTCCCATGCACGCCCCGCGTGCATGGTTATACGCCCCGCGCATTTGAAAGTTGACTTAGAAGATCCTGCAGTCTGACATTCATGATTGAGACATTATTGCTTATCATTGCTCATATGCCCCGCGTGGAAGGTAGGACGCCCCGCGTGGCAGTGGGTAAGTTCCACGTGGTGCCTGCGGATTGAGCAATTATTTCTGACAATGTGTTCCACGCCCCGCGTGGAGGGTGATACGCCCCGCGTATATCAGAAGATTTTTGCTCCTTGCTTGTACCTGAAATACAATTCTCGAGAGCCGAGTTAGTTTGACGTTTTTATTTATAATTTAATCAAAAATAAGGAAAATTAATCGAAAGTACTGAATTTATTTTTATTTCGTTATTTTATTAAAACATTCTATTTTTACAATTAAACTTATTTATTTCATCTAAAATTAAACCGTAAATCACGCTAAAAGATAGGGACGAAATGCCCGTACCACCTAACAACAACCACTTTCTTTTTCTTCGCCTGTACAGCAGGAGAGCTACTTTCCCCTTCCGATTCGTTCCGCCTCTTCCGCTTCGACGAACGAGTTAGCGATGCGCCACGAAGCGTAAAGTCACCCGGAGTAACAGGCGGCAAACGTCTGAAGGCTCCCCGGGAAGAACCCTCTGACATACTCCCTCTCCCCAAAGAAAATAGAAAAGCAAAAAAGCAGAAATAACAAGGTATAACTGACCTTCGAGAAAAGCAAAACAAGACACGGCTAGACCGAGCTCCACCAAATGGCACGAAAAGTAATAAGCTGCCGGACACCTCCAAATTACGAACGGACGAACTCCACAGTACGGCAAAACCAACTTTCGCAAAGATGAAGTTCCAGTTGCAGGAAAACTCACTAAGAAAAATCACAAACAAGGAAGAAGAAGAAATCAATTCTCCAATATTTATAATAAGGCATAAAGTAAAGAAGCCGGCAAAGCACTCTTTCCAATACGTCTGGTGGCGCGTGCAGAAGACAATAAATATTGCATTTAATGCTACAACAGTAGCCCCTAAAGTAAAAGGCACAGAAGTTAAGGTGCCTCTTCAGATTCAAAGCGGTCAGCTGTCCGCTGCTCCCATTTCGCTAAATCGATCACATTGATTTAGGGCACTCAATTCGCCAATCGCATAGACTACTCGCCATACCTATTCGCAGGGGGACTACTTGATTCGGAATATCATAAGGCCCAAGGAGCTAGGCCCACGAAGCCACCCCAGCTCATTATAAATACCCTGGCCATGGGAAGGTAAAAGGGGCTCTCTCTTTTTCAATCACTACTAAATCGGGTACCCTCTAAGCTCTTCGATTATCTTTGCTTTAGTAATCCTTTCGAACATCTAACTATCTTGATCGTCGGAGTGTTCGCAGGGACCGCTCCCCACGCAGGGACAAGAACTAAGGAACGCAAGGATCCTCGAAGGCAACCCGAATCACTGTAGGACATTCCCTAATTATAAATTATTTTTAAAACTGATCCAACTTATCAATGATAGGAGTAAAATTACTTTTAATTGCAAATGTTATGGATAAAACTGCACAATTTTAGACGTTAAGTGTAAAAATACTCTCGATTATCAACATTAAAGGTATTTTTGCATTTTATCTTAAAAAGAAATTGGGCCCCTCACATTGTTAGGCCTTGGGCAGATCTCCTTCTTGTCCATGTCTAGGAATGGCCCTGGTAAAAGGTGTCGCCATCTGCGGGTAATATTGTTTTTGATGGACCTTTTAAATAAAAAAATTACAATTAAATAATACTATCGTGTCACCATTTCATAATTTTAGATGTTAAGTGTAAAAATACTCTCAATTATCAACATTAAAGGTATTTTTGCACTTTATCTTAAAAAAAAAAAAAATTGGGCCCCTCATATTATTGGGTCCGGACAAATCCCCCTCTTATCCATGTCTAGAAACGGTCCTGGTAAAAAGTGCTGATATCTGCGGGTAATATTATTTTGATGGATCTTTGAAATAAAAAATTACAATTAAATAATACTACCGTGTCACTATTTCCCATATATTATAAATAAAATATATTTTTATTCCCTAATTTAAAAATTCTAAACCTCAATTCATAAATTCTAAACATTAAAAATATATTATATAATCCTAATTTATAAATTTTAATCCTTAAAATATATAAAAAATAATAATTTCGTTAATTTCATATAATTTAATTTTCTTTTATACAAACTGTACCAATATTAAAGCTATGCTCATTTTGATACCTAATTCAAATTATTATTACTTGATAGTATAATTTTTTAAAACTGGGTTCTATTATTATTTCCGTACTACTATTTCGCAATTGTAAATGAAAGGGGTGTTGTTAAACCCAGCCCCAATTTCCCACCCCTAGCCCCGTGAAAGTACGAAATTACCCTTTCATGGGTTTTGGGGTGGAAAAAGCTATTTTTTTTGCTCTCTCGATACACAGGCGTATGGACATCACGCCTCACCTCATGGTGGGGCGTGTGAACATCACGCCTCATCGTGTGGTCGGGCGTGATAGCCACACGCCACACCGTGTGGTCGGACGTGTGACTATCACGTCCGACCACACGGTGAGGCGTGGGGCTATCACGCCCGACCACACGGTGAGGCGTGATGTTCACACGCCCGTGTATCGAGAGAGCAAAAAAAATAGTTTCTGTATCCCATACATAGGCCGTTAAACCCGTAAATAGTCCGTTAAGCCCGTAACTACATAAATGTACTTAACAAATAAAATTTAAAAACATAAAAATTAAAATAAACGTAAAAGAGTAAATTTAATATCTACAACAAAAAGTGTTTAAATGTATGAATGTCTACAACAAAAAATCAGCTCGTCCGACGCCACGCATCCATAAACTCATCCATCTCCCTCTTAATGCGTGGAACATCCTCATCAGACCGGTGGGTAGCCGATAGTTGGGTGACACGCCACAACCAGCTAACCCACTGCAAAAAAATAAAAAAAAGTAACAAATAAATATTAAAAATTAAACACATATAAACTAATACTAAATAATAATATTAAATAATAATAAACTTACAAATTCGCTGTTGGCGCGAGCATGCTATACCGGTCCAGCCTGTGGTGCATGAAGGAGATGGGGATGCGAATATCGCCTATACCAATCCATATAAGCAATATCACAAGCAGTCGGATCGTATCCAACTGGTCGGCATCTCCTCCGATCAATACCCCGAGCCGATGGAAATCTCCGCTAGGTGTCCTCAACTGTGACTAAGGAATGCATGAGCCTGTACGATAACGACTTCCATGGTCGTACTGCTTTATCAGGTCTAATACGCTTAGCTGGGATAGGCTGAGTATATCCGACCTGTCGCAGCGTTCGATCGGGCATATACGGCTCGATGATATCTCTACACCGTATCCAACCAGCGTAGGACACTCGAAGCTGATCATCATCGGCGACAGGACCATAAGGCAACCACGTCACCTGGAAAAAAGTAATACTCAATAAAAAAAATAATAATATACTATAAATAATACTTAAATAAATTCTAAAATTTTATAAAATACCTCTGTCGCCGTCATACGATCCAGCTGCCCGCGAAAGGTATCTAGTCGGGCGGTCGTCTTGCCTGGTACCCCCGACCTCCTATCTCAGTGCACGGGCATGGTCAGCTGGGATCAAGTGAGCTCCTCTATGCGGCCGGAAAACCGGAAAATACTCATATATCCATGCCTGCAGTAGGGTCAAACATCCGCATATACCTGAACAGTCTCCTCTGCTCGCTATCCCCAGCTGCCGGTACAACATGGCTAGTGTAGCAGACCCCCATGATAGTCCAGCTGCCCCGCTGACACCGCTGTAAACCTCATGAAGATGGACCGGCCTAATCCTATCTCCACTCTTGTCAATAAACAGAGTGGATCCAAGCATAAGCCACATCCATGCTGTGGCCCGAGTAGCGTCATCCCTACCCTCAGCGAGAAGCCCCTGTACAGCCCCAACAAATACACCTCCACCTGCCCATAAATGACTAGTCGGTAACAGAAGCTCAGCCTGACTCACCCCAAACATCATCATGCACATGGCATGAAGCGAGTCAGTAGGGGGAGACTCGGACACCATCGGACCGTCGATCGGGATCCGAAGAATCTGCCACACATCATGCAGCTGGATAGTCATCTCCCCGAACGGCATGTGGAAGGAGTTCGTATCAGGCTGCCACCGCTCCACGAACGCAGTCAACAGCGGAGTGTCGAGGTTCCTGAACATGGCATGTGGAAGGTGAGACAAACCAGTCCTCTCGATCATCTCCCTCAGCTGTAAAATGACACATATACAATTTATACAATTACTGAATGTTTTTTATGTTTATAGTTAAAAATACAAATTACAATAAATGTTGACACACTATATTATTCTTACCTCGGCTGACGCACCAGACAAC
Organism: Euphorbia lathyris; assembly: GCF_963576675.1. Taxonomy (NCBI): domain Eukaryota; kingdom Viridiplantae; phylum Streptophyta; class Magnoliopsida; order Malpighiales; family Euphorbiaceae; genus Euphorbia; species Euphorbia lathyris. The sequence continues at coordinate 62,276,879 of NC_088914.1, read as the reverse complement.
CACTGACACAAATCTCGGCATGTTGCTGATCTGTTGTAGCATGTCAGAAACGACCGAATCTCTCCTCCCAACATCCGTGAGGCAACATGTCCTAGAAAACTAGGAATCACGGAACCATCAACGGGACCACCATCAACTGGTGCAGTAACTACCCAGCTCTCGTCCTCACTAGCTTTGGGACGTTTGCTTGTCCCTGATAATTATAAAATTATACTAAATTATACTAAAAAATACTAAAAAATTATACTAAATTATACTAAAAAATACTAAATTATACTAAAATTATACTAAATTATACTAAAATTATACTAGATTATACTAAATTATACTAAATTATACTAAAATTATACTAGATTATACTAAATTATACTAAAAAATTATACTAAATTATACTAAAATTATACTAAAAAATACTAAATTATACTAAAATTATACTAAATTATACTAAATTATACTAGATTATACTAAATTATACTAAATTATACTAAAAAATACTAAAAAATTATACTAAAAAATACTAAATTATACTAAAAGTATACTAAAAAATACTAAATTATACTAAAATTATACTAGATTATACTAAATTATACTAAAAAATACTAAAAAATTATACTAAAAAATACTAAATTATACTAAAAAATACTAAAATACCTGTACTCGCAAAACGACCTCCTACGCGCTGGGTCGGCTGCTCATCGCTCTCCTCAACCTCGCGATCATGTGCAACAGCGGACTGTCGCACTGTCCGGGCTGCCACATCCAGGTAGTCCTGAAAAGAATCGCTATCGGGCTCTCTGTCATCAATATCGGGCTGCTGCACAATCGATCCCCTCCTCAACTGGTCAGTCGCAGCCCCTCTCAGCCTACGACTAGATACATCTATACCACGCAATCTCGTTTGGCGTGGTGTATCATCCTCGTCGTCCATATTTAGCCGACTAGCAGATGACGGGATGGATTTCCCACCCCTAGTAGGTCGCTCCGTCTACATAAAAAATTACACTAAATTAAGAAAATTTTGCTAAAATACTACTAAATTAATAAAATTGTAAATATACTATAATTATAAAATTATACTAAAGTTTTAATCAATTTATACTAAATTTATAAAATTACCCTAAATTAATAAAATTGTAAAAATCATGCTAATACTATACTAAAATTAAACTAAAATTACTAAAATTTTAAATAATATAAATTTTTATTAAAAATCCACGTGGGCGTAAGGGAATCACGCCCTAATCACTGGTAGGGCGTATGAGTATCACGCCCTACCAATGGTGCGGGCGTGATAGCACCACGCCCTCCCAGCGGTTCGGGCGTATGAGTATCACGCCCTACCGTTGGTGAGGGCATATGGCTATCACGCCCTCACCATTGTTAGGGCGTGATGCTCATACGCTCGAACCGCATGTCGGGCGTGATGCTCATACGCTCGACCTGCGATTCCGGCAAATTTTTACAAACCCACACAGATTCATTTTTAGCTCAAAATCAACGAAATAAAGCGGTGAATCTTACCACTTTATCTTTTCCTTTACGTCTTATGTCGCCATCCATGATTCGGTTCACTGTGTTGTCCGGATTTGAGCAAAAATCGTTTAGGGTTTTTAAGAGGTTTTAGATTTTTTGAAATTTAGTGCAAAGGGTAGTTCGGTCAATTCTAGAGGCTAGAGGTGAGAATTAGTGCACAAATGAAAGTGGGCTCATCTATGCTACCAAGTACCAAGACAATGAATCCACTGTGTTGAAATTCCATGTCCTATTCCCATCCCCCTTAACAACCCAAAAACGAAATCGTCTCAAAAAAATTGGTTCGAGCCAAAACTGAAAAACGTACGCCGTCACTAGCAGATCCTATTGGTCGCTCTACGCATCACGCGGATTGCGATCCGCATTACTCTTCTTTAAACTAATCTCAACCGTCGATCTTTATTCACTCTACACTCGAATTTCAGCGCTTCATAAAATTTCAAAACCTGCCAAATTTCCCTCCTCCCCGCCAAATTTCCATTATAAACAATCCCCTCCTGCTTCTTCTCTACACACCAATTCTTCTCTTCACTCTCACTTACTTGCTTTCTGTACATTCAAACAGTTTTAATTTTTATCTCCAATGGCTCGTACTAAGCAAACTGCCAGAAAATCTACCGGAGGAAAGGCACCAAGGAAGCAGCTAGCTACAAAGGCTGCCAGGAAATCTGCTCCGGCTACCGGTGGAGTAAAGAAGCCTCACAGGTTCAGGCCAGGAACTGTGGCCCTTAGAGAAATTAGGAAGTATCAGAAGAGTACTGAGCTCTTAATCAGGAAACTTCCATTCCAGAGATTGGTGAGGGAAATCGCACAAGATTTCAAGACAGATCTGAGATTCCAGAGCAGCGCTGTTTCTGCACTACAGGAGGCGTCTGAAGCCTACTTGGTTGGAGTTTTTGAGGATACAAATCTATGTGCTATTCATGCTAAGAGGGTTACTATTATGCCTAAGGATATGCAGTTGGCTAGGAGAATTAGGGGCGAGAGGGCTTAATTCTGGTGGTTTCTGTTCTTACATTTACAGTTAGTTTTCAATTGGTTGGATAGTATGTGGTTATTTAGTATTGTATGTTGTTGGATGAAAAATTGAATGGAAATTTCATGGATTTTTCAAGTTTACAGAGTGCACTCCACATGTTTGTGAAAAGTCTCAAATTAGTTTTTTTCCCCTTGTTTGATTTAATCATTATTTCTACTAATTAACAAATCCAATTTGCATATGGATTAATCCTGGATTAGCAACTGTCACAAGGATGATTGATCTAGATTCATTTGTAGCGAATGCTTTGAAGATTGAATTGACGTGCACTTCGGTTTCAACATTCCAAGTAAGAAAACATCAAACTAATATGGCTACTGGTATTATCTAGGTTCTTTTTCAGCTTTTGGTTGTTGAAAAATGTTATGCTCTCTTTCAAATGATGAAGAAGAGAATACCATTGGGTCTAAGTCTCACCTCACCTAATCCGTCTTTTATTTTGAAGACTTGTTCTGTAAAATTTCAATCCTTGTGCTTGCAAGAAAAATGGTTTCTACTGAAAATTTTACATATTTTTCTTTAGTCGATGATTGGGAATTGAACTGATTAATTATGTTTGGTATGTTTGGAGTGAACCAGTTTTAAGGTAGAGTTGAGAATAGGATTTTGTAGGTGTTGGAAAGGGAGAAATTCATTGTGAGTGGAGAAAGAAGGGTAGAAAGCAAAACTCAATCCCATTAATTGGTTGCCATTGATTATTGTTTTGGCCCACTATTGACGAGTGAAACAAGACAGAAATAAAATCAAGTGTTCGTGTTATGGTCCTTTTTTGTTATTTCAACAGATCAAAGTACTGGTGCTAATAGGGTCTCATTAAGTAGGAATATAACTTGTGAGGTAAATTATAGGTCTGATGAGTGAAGATTGCCCAAATGGCTCCCCGTGGAATTAACTCACTAAGAAAGCCCAAACGGTTCCTTGTGGAATTAATGTCTTGTTGGAAGCACCCCGAGATATAAGAGATCTGATGAGTGAAGATTGTTCAGGACCTAGCATTAGGAGTCCCAACTCTGCTGTCTTAGGATAATTCCCCAGCTATGCTGGTTTTTTTTTTTTATGTTTTTGCTGTTGTTTTTTTTTCCTGGTTTGCTGTTTTGTAATTTTCTTTGGAATAATAAAAAAAAAATATAGGTGTGATTTACGACCTGTAGAATGTATTATAACATAGGTGTATAATTTTCAATTTTATCCACAAAATTATACAAATCCCTTTTGACATAATGGACCTATGACATATGTTATTACTAAGTTAGTCTTTTATAATTTCACTTTAAAATTCTTCAATTATTAATAATTATGTTTACACCTTCAATTATTCTTTTTCTTTCTCACACATTTCTCTCTTTTGTGTTATTCTTTTTTCTTTCTTTTCAACATAAATGAACCTAGATTTCTTTAAGCTTCCAAAACTAAGATTTTTTCAAACTGAACAATGTCTCCAAACTCAATCTTAATGATTTTGAGTTACAAACACTTTTATTTTTGCATTTAAAGTTTTTTTTCTCTCAAAAGCAAGACACTAAATGGGATAATGTGCAGCTTTGTATCCCTTATATTGTTGGTGATTCGCTTCTTTTCATGTGTATCTAAAGTTATCCACCATATGTAAAGCTCTCTTAAAAGCTATGTTTTTTCCATTGTTAGTTTCAGAGAAGAAACATTTAGAGAAATGGTCGTCATCCTTCAATCACATGACTACGTCAGTGATTGTTAATGACAGAGTAACATTGGTAATGGTAAAGCAACTGTGAGCACCTCGATCTTTAACTTGGAAAAGTTCGTTTTTACATGACATTGTCACTTAACGTTTTTAAAAACAACAAGAGGTGTATCCCTTCAGGTGTATGCATTACTTATCACTTTATCATGTTTTAGGCTAATTTAAAATGTCAAAGTTGCTACTGAGGATTAATGTCCATGAACATATAAAATAGATAATATACGGGCTCACAACATATCATATCTTCAGAGTTAGGTTCGTGAATTAAAAAATTAAAGGGTTTGATTAATAAAAACGTAGACTTACTTTTGTTAGAATATCATTTATAATCTAATTCATTTTTAGTTTATAATTTCATTCATCACACGAAAAGGGTTAAATAAATACTGAATAATAAATTACATTTCAAAATGATACAAATAGCTCTATACAACCAATCTATTCCTATGAATTAAATCTAGGGTAAAGTTCAAATAAAACCCATGTGGTTTCACTAATTTTCAGATAAAGGACCGTGGTTTACTTTTTATCAAAACGAGGACTGAGGTTTTCAAATTTAGCAAAATAATGACTTTTTCGATTGATACTATTAAAATCACCCTTGACGACTTCAAAAATGACATATTTTAAAAACTACTAATATTCTAAGCAACTTTAATTCTTCAACTTTTTTATTTCGAGATTATTTAGATGATATTTGGTAAAGAGAGAGAAAGTTAATGTTTAGAGAGAGAAAGTTCCAAAAAAGATGGTTTTCTAAAATCGAAAATGTAGTTCCATAGAAAAAATGGCATTGAACAACTTTAATTCTTGAAAATTTTCATTTTCAGGTCGTTAAAGATAGTTTTAATAGTATTATTAAAAGTGTGAAACCTCAATCCTCGTTTTGACAAAAAGTAAACCATAGTCCTTTATCTGAAAATTAGTGAAATCACATGGGTTTTATTTGAACTTTACTCTTAAATCTATTAAACCTCCAAAACAGATAAACATTAGCTGCGAGACATTGGAACTGATACAGATCGGTTTCGGGACGTGTTAGTTTTAATCGTAAACTAACAAAGATGTTTCTTCTCAAGCTAAACTTGAAGGAGTTAATCCCGGTTTTATGGACTAAATCCATAGGAATAGTAAAATCCCCATTGTTGAAGGTGAAAACCTTAACAAGCTTCAATGAAAAAAAATATAATTTGATTTGATAAAAGTTAATTCAATTATAAAGAAAGAGATGTATCTATACCATCTTAAAACCCCAAAACCCCTGTGAGGCGCCGTTGGGATCGGCCGGGGACACTCCGATGCCAAAGTCAGTAATATTTCTAAGAATAAACTGTAAGCACAAAAGTAGAGAATCAGTAAGTGTACCTCAATAGCTTAGGATGCAAGCTATTTATAGTCGTAGAGTTGTAACTCCTTGGTTACTAGAAAGCCTCCATTAATGTCCATTAATGGTGGTTACGAATCTCATTGAAGAATCTCATTAATGAGCTTTTAATGAGATTTATTGGGAGTTAACCCTGCCGTTTGGAGGGCAGATCGAGATGTGATGGCGGGTCTCCATAGGTTTGACTATGGGTAGCGTATGGCGGAATCTACGGGATTCGCCACGTGGATGTCTTGCTCGATACGCCATTGCTTCTCCATTGATCGTGGTACGCTGTCATTTTGGTGAATATCTCATTTGGTCCCCCTTTCAGGGAATATTCTAGTTTTGGTCCTTCATACTTTATAGTGGTTGTTATCAGAAGCCCCCCTAAAGGTATAAAAAGCTCTTTAGGGCTATCTAAAGCATGTTTTAATGCTTTTTCATCATATTCCATGCTATTGATCTTTCAAGTGTTCAAACTTCTTCTGAATTTTCTCAAGGTTTCAAACTTGTTATGAATTTTCCGAAGGTTTCAAACTTGTTATGAATTTTCCGAAGGTTTCAAGCTTGTTATGAATTTTCCGAAGGTTTCAAACTTCTTATGTCTCGAGGTAGGTGGCCAACCATACCCCTAGAAGCTTATGATAAGCTTTATGGATTTCTTTCACTGGGATCCAATGTATGGAGACTTTTATGTTGTCTGTGAACTCTGCAAACAAAAGAATAAACACATTTGATAACAAAGGTTAGAGAATCAGTAAGTGTACCTTAATAGCTTAGGATGCAAGCTATTTATACTAGGATACTTGTAACCATCAATGTGGAAACTAGAAAGTCTCCATTAATGCCTCATTAATGGCGGTTACTGATCTTATTCAGGTATGACCGTTAGCTCATTAATGGGTTATTAGTTGCCTTTATTAGGAATCAGCTTTGTCGTTCCTTGGGCGTATCGATGTTGACGGCGGGTCTCCCAAGGCCTTTGACCCTTTGAGGCGTGTTGAGGAATCCATAAATCCGTTTGGTGGATCCTTACCCATAAGAGTATTGATGGCTGATCCTTCATTCTTTGTCAATTTATCCTTTTTCCCCATGTATGATATTTGGATGTTTATGGAGATATAGATGAACAGTCATGTCATTACTCATCTTTAATGCTATCAATTCTCCACTAATCCCAGTATTTATCCTTAAAACCCTCAGAGTTGGAGTATTCGAACAGTCAAGTCTTTATTCCCTTTCAATGGCTATTAATTGCCATTTAATTGTATTTATTCCCATTTATGGATGTTAATAAAGGCGCCTTTTGGTATTCTTAGATTCGTCAAGACGTATGTACGCTCTCCTTGAGAGCTATGGCGGGTCTCCACTACTCGCTCTCATCGGGCGTATCTCGTTATGGCGTATCTTGCAATGGTCCATGTGGCGTGGCATAATGCTAGAGACTCCTTCCTTTTCCTCATTATTTGCATATTCACCCTTGCATTAATCCGTGTAGGATTATGATTCGCCTTAGGGATCAGTAAGAATGATCAGCCATTCAGGGACTTTTTGCGCGTCTCGTGGGGGCGTTTTGGCACTCTAGTATTTACTCATTTTCCAAAGTGTTTTTACTTTGCATTTGTGAAGGCGAGACTTTGTTATTTCTATGATGAAGATGAGGCTTCATTAATTGGAGATGAAGACGAGGCTTCATTATTTGGAGATGAAGACGATGCTTCATTAATTGGAGATGAAGACGAGGCTTCATTAATTGGAGATGAAGACGAGGCTTCATTAATTGCAGATGAAGACGAGGCTTCATTATTTGGAGATGAAGATGAGGCTTCATTATTTGGATGAACCCTTTTCTTTCCAGAACTATTTTTACTAATGCATTATATCTTTTAGCAAGTAACTTTTTAGAACCTGGTTTACTTAGGACTTCTCCTGATTGTTTAGGGCAAGTGGCCAGCCGTACCCCAATGTGTGAACCTTTTTTGAAGGTTTAAAGCTTTTATTCCTGGTGAGGAAGTTAAGCTGCCCCAGGTGTTCGATTGTTTCCTATCTTTGAGGTAAACCGATCCGCCCTTAGGTCTTGGAACCCTTCTTTGGAAAGGGATATGAACCTTTGTGAAGGTTTGAAGCTTTTATTCCTTTAGAGGAAGTTAAGCTACCTGAAGCGCTTGATCTGCTTCCTATCTTTGAGGTGGATCAGTTTGCCATTAGGTATAAAAAACTTCTCTCTTGAGACAAGTTTTTTGAAGGATGTAAAGATCTCACGTCTGAGAAATGTTCTAATCCTGGCGGTGATCAGGGCTTGATCCGCCGTTGGGTCTCCTATGTTAGATATGAGAAAGTAATTATACTTTGAAGGATGTAAAGATCTCACGTCTGAGAAATGTTCTAATCCTGGCGGTGATCAGGGCTTGATCCGCCGTTGGGTCTCCTATGTTAGATAGGAGAAAGTAATTATACTTTGAAGGATGTAAAGATCTCACGTCTGAGAAATGTTTTAATCCTGGCGGTGATCAGGGCTTGATCCGCCGTTGGGTCTCCTATGTTAGATAGGAGAAAGTTTAGGGTGTAATTATCTCATGTTTGAGATAATCTTAACCCTGCTTTTGATGGTGACCAATATTTTTCCTGTCTTTGAGGAGAGAGTTGAGCTCATTTGAAAGCTCTGGAGGGTTTGTGTTTCTTATCTTTGTGGAAAGGGCATCCGCCCGTGATGGGGATCAATTGTCCCATCTTTGAGGTAATTGATCCGCCTGTGGAACTTTTCATTCGCCAGTCATTGGGCGTATATCCCCTCTTTGATTACATCCGCCTGTTCAGCTTTGCTATTTCTTTTTCTATAGAATTTGGAAAGATATAGAACAAAACTAGGCAAATGAATATATAAGAAGCATGGCAAGAAATAACAAATTATAAAATATAGGATATTATAACAGTTTAATGCACATATGAGAATACGTAAAAATACTGATTTGTAGGCCCATGGTTCCGTCTTTTCTGAACAACTAGAATCGCATCTTCAGCGATATTGAGTTTATGAGTGATCACATCTGGATTGACCCCTGTGAGGATCTCATCCTTCCATGCGAATATGTCCTTTGACTCGAGGAGAACCTTCGTAACACCATCCTTGATCTCAGGTTTTAATCCTTTGGCGATCTGCACCCGTTTTCCATCAGCAATAAGGAACATTTTTTTGTCGCCAAAAGCTGTAGTGACAAGTTCATCTTCCTCACCTTCGTCATTTTTGGATTGTGGGCGAATCGATAGTGACGCCGAGTAGGTCTCTTGAGCCACCTTTTGGTTCCCGCTAATCATTACTCTTCCTTTGTTGGGGGGAATGTACATTGCCAGACGACGGATGGAAATTAGGGCTGTAACCTCTGAGATGAATGGTGGCCCAAGAATGATGTTTATAAGCTAATTGTCCATCCATAGTAGAGAACTCCAGATCACCAATCCACTGTCCATCCATAGTAGAGAACTCCAGATCACCAATCCACGCTTGATCATCATCCGCCAGCTTGCATTCCAAAGTTACCTGGCCCTTGATCTGGATAGTGTGACCTCTGGTGATGATATTGCAAGAACTGTCCGTGTCTACCATTACTCACTTCATTTCATCTCCCATCCTTCAATCGTCATTGTTACTACCAATGCATCTGTATGTGGAGAGATTACTGGACCTGTTTTTGCAAAAGGGGAAATTGAGGGACGTTTTATCCAGAGCGGATATTTTTATTTCTGGGATCTGTCTTCTGCTTGTCGTCTTGTTATTTGTTATTCTGGACAAATCTATCTAGTTTGCTAGCTCCCAGCAAGCTTCAAAATGTGGTGGCCATTTCTTCTATGGAACTTGTAATACGTCTTGGCGTTCCTTTCAACGGTTACATGCTCCCCTCCTTTGGGTTCGGGATATTTAATGTCCCGTTTATATTGTACTCTTCTCCTTTATATTGTGGCAAGTTGGAAGCTTTAAACATTCTGTCCGCCTCATACTTCAAGGTCCGTGCTGTGAACGGCGAATTCATGTTAACTGGATGGGCGTATCTTTTTGCATCGTTCTCTCATCTATCTAGAGCGGTATGCACTCGCCTTTCAATCTCATCATCCATGTGTTCAGTGGTGGCGAAGTCAGCTCTTGATTTTGATCTTGATCATGTTAAGGTTATGCTTGGAACTACGGTTCAACGCGGATGGATGTTGTCACAACCGCTGGAGCCATTTTATCTAACTTCGAATATCTTATCTCTGCATCCTTCCACATTTTGCTAACATAATAGATGGAGAATTGTTGACCTTCTTCTTCTGGAATAATCACGGTGCACATAGCTTTATCCATGACAGATTGATACAAATGCAGGTCTCTCGTTCAGATTGGTCTGCTCATCAAGGGTGGTTCTGCTAGAAATTGTTTTATGCCTTGATATGCTTGTTGACAATCTTTCTAGTATAGTGATCCGCCCGTTCAACCTCTGGATCTTTTCTCACCCATTGTGGGGCTTTCATTTAGGCGTTCTTTTCACCTTTCTCCTCGTAGGGCTTTTACTTTATCTGGATTTTCTCTAACTCCTCTTTGGCTAATGATGTAGTCAAGGAGTTTTTCTAAAGTGACTTCGAATGTACACCTCTCTGGGTTGAGCTTTACTTTTCATGCCAGTGTTAGGCGCTGGTTGCAGTATTAGTGATTCCCTTGTACTTGTGGGTTAGTACATAAAGAACTCCAGAAGTGGGGCATATCCTGTCCATTATTAAAAGACTGTGGTAAGGCATAAAAGCTATATTCACTTACCTTGGGGATCAATGGCTTGATCCATGGAACTGGCTTCATAATGAAAGACTATTTGCATTGACTTTGTTGGCAAATATCATGTACAATGCAATGTCTCTTTATGGAATTCTTAGTTCATCTTGGAATCAATTTAGTAATTCCTTTACGTTGGTTCCTGACTCTAGAATGAACTTAGTCAAAGGATAAAACCGAGTAAATATTATATGTCAAACACATTCATGATGGAATTTTAATTGTGATTGCATTAATAATTAATAATATCACATATAACGGTTATAACCATAAAGATTACTACTGCACATAAATATCGTAATGAATTTTTGATAATGCATACCATAATGACAATGGTTAAAAACAATGCCTTTTTGTATTTCAGTGCACATTAATATCCAAGATAGCATATTTATTTCGGACATCATAAAAGTTATGACATTTAATATTGGGTAAGATATCTTACATAGTTGCTATTTACTTGCAATCAATTTTTTGCATCCATGCAGTAATGGCATTCAGATAGCATTAAAGCATAGTTTGGATGTGATGTAATTAAAGTAAGGGAAGCGATAATTTAATAATATAGTTATATATAAAATTACGCTTATATCCTTTCATTTGTATAAATAAAATAAAAGACGAAGGGTAGTTTTGGAAGAAAAATACATGTACCATGATTCTTCTCCAATTCGGGGTGTAAGGGAAATTACCCAAAATTCAATATCCTGAGGACATGAAAGTTTTGTTTACCCAATTTGGTAATTCATCATCCCGGAATGGCCTTAATAGTTAGGGACAATTACATGATAATCAGAAATAGATTCAATATGTTCAACTCTCTTACGTTGGTAAAAGAAATTCTAACAATGTCAGATAAACAGTTTTTATTATGAATAAACACATCCTTATAAAAAAGGGAATGAAATAACTGTTTGTCGAAACAATATTCAAAAATATGAATTTCTGATATTAAAAGTACTATATATGAGAAAAGCCATACATAGACGTTGAATTGTATAAGGAAAACCAAATATGATTTTTTTGTAATTTCTTCTAATAGTTATATGCATGTTCATCCAAAAGACTGAAAATCACCTTGAATGGATGGATTTTTTTCTATAAAATTCCAAGATTACGGATTTTATACATGCATCTTGTACTAATTCAATGATAATGGCATATTACACTTGTCATGCTTAAAAATATGAGGGCATAGCAAGCATGCAAGGTTTAATGAAAGATTTATGTCTATGACTTTATCTTTCACAATTTATTAGATTTATCATAATAACATGTAATGATATTCATAGTACTTTATAAGGGCGAGGGATCTCAATTTTCTTTAATTAAAAATGGAATAAGAAAGGGGAAGAAACTTATCTGATTCATCATAAAATTCCAGATCTAATGTAGAAAACTCTTTCCCACCAATCTGTACAAAACTCTATCTTTGGATAGATTTGTTTGAACGTATTGAGCCAAGGTTTGAGATTAAGATTTCTGTTCCGTTGACTCCATTATTTTGTTCTTTGTGAAACTCTATACAATTAAGATTTTGTGATCTTCTGTTTGTTAGAGATCCACGATCACCGCACCAATTGATAACTTGTGGAAAAATCCTTGATCGGAGCACTTCCCTGTGAGGCGCCGTTGGGATCGGCCGGGGACACTCCGATGCCAAAGTCAGTAATATTTCTGAGAATAAACTGTAAGCACAAAAGTAGAGAATCAGTAAGTGTACCTCAATAGCTTAGGATGCAAGCTATTTATAGTCGTAGAGTTGTAACTCCTTGGTTACTGGAAAGCCTCCATTAATGTCCATTAATGGTGGTTACGAATCTCATTGAAGAATCTCATTAATGAGCTTTTAATGAGATTTATTGGGAGTTAACCCTGCCGTTTGGAGGGCAGATCGAGATGTGATGGCGGGTCTCCATAGGTTTGACTATGGGTAGCGTATGGCGGAATCTACGGGATTCGCCACGTGGATGTCTTGCTCGATACGCCATTGCTTCTCCATTGATCGTGGTACGCTGTCATTTTGGTGAATATCTCCTTTGGTCCCCCTTTCAGGGAATATTCTAGTTTTGGTCTTTCATACTTTATAGTGGTTGTTATCAAAAGTACATAAAAGGATTAATTACTTAACTAATTAAAATGATAAAGATAAAGGTAAAATGGGTTGAATATAAAGGGGTGGCATAGATGGTAAATAGGGAGTGGCACGCGTTGTAAATAAGGAGTGACAGAATTGTAATTAAGGAGGAGGTTGGAGTAAGGAACAAGTTCTTTAAATTGAGTCCACGAGGAGCGTGCCTAATTCCAAGCTCTGTGTGGATTGGTCTCTGGACTTTTCTCCAGAGCGTGCCTAATTCCAAGCTATGTGCATTATTGTATGTAGATAAGATAAAACAAAAGAAACATTACATTACAATTTGGACACATTAAATGACATATGATTTTCAAATAATAGGGAAGAAAATAGTAATGTTATTGTATGGAAATATGTGGACATATTAAATGACATTAAATGTTAGTTAGTTTTTTATATATAACTATTAATAAGTTTTAAAAAAGTATAAATTTGAAGCTTTTTATAAAAATAGTATTGTATATTGTCTCATCCGGTTTTGATCACATGCACCTTAATGACTATGTAGTATTTGGTCATTCACCGTTAGATCTAGGCTTATTAGAATGCTAGGGTAGAGATTCAAAGCATCCTAAGATTTAGATTTAATAAGCCTAGATCTAACGGTGGATGACCAAATTCACTTGGTCATTAAGGTGCATGTGAACATTGTTGTTGTCTCATATAAATAATATCATGTTATATTTATGTATATTAAAGTCTATTTTTACTGGATACATTTTTTGTAATTATATTAAATGTAACCATTAATTTTAAGATACTAAAAATAAGTAGATCTATAACAAAATAGATAAAAAAAAGTGTTAACAAATTAGTTTAAAACTCTATAGTAATAATGTATGTGCATTATTATATGTAGATAAGGTAAAACAAAAGAAACATAACATGACAATTTGGGACACACATTAAATGACATATGGGTTTGAAAATAATAGGGAAGAAAATAGTAATAATGTATGTACATTATTGTATGTAGATAATGTAAAAAAAGAAAGAAACATAATATGATAATTTGGGACACACATTAAATGACATATGAGTTTCAAATAATAGGAAATAAATAGATAAAAAAATATTAACAAATTAGTTCAAAACTCTTACAAAATAAAGCAATTGATGGCAAATAATTTTAAAACAATTTGATACAAAGTTATATAAATTTATTATATTTATCCAACACAAAACCAATAACAAATCAAAAGTACATGTATAGAAAATAAAACTTTATAGTAATAATGTATATGGATTATTGTAAGTAATAAGGTAAAACAAAAGAGGAATAACATGACAATTTGGAATACACATTAAATAACATATGATTTTCAAATAATAGAAAAGAAAATAGTAATGGTATTGTATGGAAAAGTGGTGACATATTAAATGACATTAAATGCTAGTTTGTTTTATATATATAATTATTAATAAATTTTTTAAAAAAAAGTATAAATTTGAAGCTCTCTTGTAAAAATAGTATTATATAGTGTCTCATATAAATAATATTATGTTGTATTTATGTATATTAAGATCTATTTTTACTGGATATAGTTTTTGTAATTATATTAAATGCAACCATTAGTTTTAAGTTACTAAAAATAAGTAGATTTGTAACAAAATAGATAAAAAAAAGAGTTAACAAATTAGTTTAAAACTTTTAAAAAATAAATCAATTGATAACAAATAATTTTAAAATAGTTTGATACAAAGTTACATAAATTTAATATATTTATCCAACACAAAATCAATAAAAATCAAAAGTATATATATAAAAAAAAAACTCTATGGTAATAATGTATGTGCATTATTGTATATAGATAAGGTAAAACAAAAGAAACATAACATAACAATTTGGGACACATATTAAATGACATATGGGTTAGAAATAATAGGGAAGAAAATAGTAAAAATGTATGTACATTATTGTATGTAGATAATGTAAAAAAAAAACATAATATGATAATTTGGGACACACATTAAATGACATATGAGTTTCAAATAATAGGGAAGAAATTATATGGAATATGACAAATAACATTAAATGTCAGATTATTGAAGATGTATTTTTTTTAATCTCAAAAAGTTATTGTATGGAAAGTTGAAGAAATAACTTGTCCAATCATATTAAATAACATTTAATTTTATTTTTTTATATATATAACTTTTAATTATTAATAAATTTTAAAAAAACTATAAATTTGCATTTTTTTTGAAAAAATAGTACTATATTTTTTTTTTTGGTAGAAACAGGAAAGGAAAAACAAACGAAAAGAAACCCTAACTTGGGATCAGTCTAGGGAAACTGACCCCAATTCTATCCTCTAAAAGAAGAGAAGAGATAAAGATAGGAGGATCCGAAATGGTAGTGACGCCCAACATCCCCTCATGACCAGCTGCTGCCAATCGATCAGCAACCCTGTTCTGCTCTCTGAAGATGTGGCTGAACACAATGAGCTCAAAGGAAGAGCAAAGCCTTTTAATAGATTTGATAAGGTTGCAGCTATTAAGACAAATAGCATGATTATCAGAAATCATTTTAATGGCCTCCATGTTATCAGATTCAACAGATAACCTCTTAACACCCAGACTTTTGGCAAGCTTGATACCAGATAGGATACCCCAAAGCTCCGCAGAAAAAGAAGAGCCCAGCCCCAGATTCTGGGTGAACCCAGACATCCAGGCGCCTACCGCATCTCTAAGCACACCTCCGGCAGCAATCTTCCCGTCATTGAGATAAGAACCATCAGTGTTCAATTTCACCGCCCCCTCACGCGGCCTGCTCCAACCAAGGAGGTGGACCTCTCTCTTCTGGATAGATCTGGCAAGGGAGTCCCCTTTGAAACTCCCAGTAATAATAGAGAGTTTATCTGAGAAGAACTTAGCTAGGTTAGGAATAAAAATAGTTTTTTCACCGAAAATCTCCTCGTTCCTCCATTTCCAAATTTGGTGGCAGATGATTGCAAAGAAAATATCACCATGCTCCATGTTAGCTAGAATCTTCCCACAAACACCATCAGAAAACCAGTCACGCTCAGAGTGTGCCAGAAATGAAGGAAGAATGTGGTGTGGGAGAACTTTCTTCCACACCTCTTTACTCTTTGGGCAATCCCTAAGAGTATGGCACAAAGTTTCATCATTGCCCACGCACCTACTGCAAACTCCAGAATCCACCATATGCCGTCTGTACCTATCCGAATTAGTAAGCAACCTATCCTTAACCCCCAGCCACAGGAAACTCCTAATACGGTAGGGGATTTTAAGGGCCCAAATGAATTTCCAAATATCAGAGAGAGGACTAGACATGTTAAGGGAAAAAGCTTCAAAGGTCGACTTGCGGGAATAAGCTCCATTATTCGTCAGGGCCCAGCAATGCCTATCCTTATCTTCCTCTAGGATACTTATCTTCACTCCTCTAATTCTAAGGAGGGTATCAAGGCTAAAGAAGGATTCAAACTTAGTCCAGATCCAGTCCCCCTCAGAATCCACCACATCGGCGATCCTCCAATTACGGATATTACTAGGCGGAGGGGAACTACACACATCAAACAAAGGTTTGTCTCCAATCCAGACATCATACCAGAAGCTGATGGATTTTCCATTGCCTACCTCCAAGCCAACCCCCGAACAGAACTCACCAAACACCTCGCTAAGTCCTTTCCAGAGGAAAGAACAATTAACCACTCTTTCCTTAGGGCCCCCAAAAACTTTATCTTTTCGATACTTACCATAGAGGAGACGAACCCAGAGAGTGGAGGGGTTTTGCCACATTCTCCAGAGAAGCTTCATTAATAAGACTTTATTGTTGTCTTTAGCTTGTCTTATCCTAAGACCCCCCCCCCCCCCCATACTCTTCGGCTGGCAGACCTCCTTCTAAGGGACAAGGTGAACCTTCCTCCCATCTCCAGATTCACCCCAAAGGAACCGCCTGTTAATTTTGTCGGGCTCACTAAGCACCGGCTCAGGCAATCTGCAGGCTTGTATGACATGATTAGGGGCAGTGCAATTAACAGACTGAATTAACGTTAGACGACCTGCCAGGGAAAGAGAATTCGCTTTCCAACTAGCACACAAACCATTAGTTTTATCCAAAGTTTCTTTGAAAGAGGCTTTGGAAACTCTGTCGCTATGGAGGGGAACCCCGAGGTACTTCCCCAAAGAGTGATTAAGAGGAATACAAGATAAATCACTAAGCCTTTTACAGACGCCTTTATCCATATTCTTAGAGCAAAGCATCCGTGACTTTTGGGTGTTGATCTTTTGGCCTGAAGCATCGCAGAAGCATTTAAGGATATTCATAACCACACCAACTTGCTCCTCATTCCCTTCCACAGAAATCATCACATCATCAGCGAAGAAAAGATGGGAAATAGGAGGGCAGAACTTATTGATGGACACAGGATGGAAACTCCCAATGTTCACGGCCTCTTGGATCAGGTGCGACAACCTCTCCATAGCAATAACAAAAAGAAAAGGGCTCATGGGATCCCTTTGACGGATCCTCCTGGAGGGAGAAAACTCATCAGATATATCTCCATTGATCAAAACCTGAAAAACAGGAGAAGAAATGCAATCCTCAATCAAACTCCTCCAGCTCTCCGGGATACCAGCTCTCTTAAGACTATCCAGAAGAAAACTCCAGTTTAATCGGTCATAGGCTTTTTTCAGATCCAGCTTGAGAGCCACAATCCCTTTCGTACCCTTCTTCATCTTCATGGAATGAACCATCTCCTGGGCAATAACCATATTGTCCATCATCTTCCTACCAGGAACAAAACTACCCTGATTTTGACTGATAATCTCAGGAAGAATACGCCGAAGTCTATTTGCCACAATTTTGGTGATAGCTTCGTACAACACATTGCAAAGACTAATCGGCCTCATTTGTAAAAAGGAAGAAGGTTTATCAACTTTTGGGATCAGGACCAGGAGGGTTTTATTCACTAGCCTAATATCACTGGATCCGCCGAAGACACCTTTAACAAAACTGTAAATGCCTTCCTTCACAGTTTCCCAGTGTTTATGGTAGAAACCAGCAGGAATACCATCAATCCCCGGAGCCTTAGTAGCTCCAATACTAGAGAAGGCCAGATCAATTTCTTTCTGGTCAATAGGATGGAAAGCTTTCTTAATAGCGTCCTCCTCCAACCTAGGAAACGAAATCCCAAAAAGGGCTTTATCCAGATCCACCTCATCCTCTTTAAATAAGTCTTTATAGAAGTCAAGGGCTAGGCAACGAATATCCTCATCCTCATAGACCCAATTACCATTGGAATCTTTGATAGCATCGATACGATTCCTTTGCCTTCTAATAATAGTAGACAAGTGGAAAAACTTGGTATTCCGATCTCCGTCCATAATCCAAGCCTTTCTAGACTTCTGAAACCAAAGAAGCTCTTCCTGTCTAAGGACAGCTTCCAATTCGTTTTGGAGAGATCTAAGATGACAATTAAGACTGTGGTTAAAACGGATCTCCAAGCAGCGTTGAATGCCTTCCATTCTTCTTAAAAGCTTATTCTTTCTTCTGATAATATGGCCAAAGATGTTTTTATTCCATCCCACCACATTCCTTCTAAACCCTTCAGTGGCAAGGAGGACATTCGAATGAGGCTTCCAATTGTCCTTGACAAAATCTTTAAAATCAGGATGGGACTCCCAGGCCACCAGATACCTAAAGGGCCTATTCCCTTTAATCCAATGACCTTTAACCAGATTGACGAGGATAGGGCAATGGTATGAGTGGCGGAAAGGGAGATTCAGAACGTTAACTTCGGGGAATCTATAAATTACAGCAACATTCGCATAGACTTTGTCCAACCGAACGAGCACACTATTCCTTTTCCAGGTAAACTTGTGACCAGCTGCTCCCAAATCTGACAACCCGCAAACATCCATATTCTGTTTGTGATTGAGGCACCTGTTCACATAATGATTACCCCCCCTCCTTTCTGATCACTCATGAGGGCAATATCATTAAAGTCCCCAGCCACCATCCAAGCATCCACCATGCTAGTACTAATAGAATACAGGATCTCCCACAGCCTTTTGCGGTTAGCCAAAACAGGATCGGCATAAACAAAGGTGAAAAAGAATGGTTTATTACCAGGGTAACAAACCTTACTATGAATAAACTGTTTATCCATCCTGATAATATCAATGTTAATCCGACCTGGCTTCTAGAAAAGCCAAATCCCCCCTGCCCGACCAGTAGCCTCAGATCTGACACAATTCCAATTCTTAAACTTTTTAACCACCTCATCTGCTTTGCAACCACTAATCTTGGTCTCAAGCAAAGCAAAACAAGAAGGATTAAATTACTTAATTAAATCTTTAACATGGATGCGGAGCCGCACCTCTAACATTCCAAACAAGAAAGTCCATCAGAACGGAAGACTACTGACCACAGGCCCAAGCCCTAGACAAGGTATTTATTTGGGGCTCCTGAGAGCCTTGAGGAGGTGCCAGCAGGCCCCCTTTTATCCCAAGAGTCCAAAGAACTATTGTTCTTTTTATAATTAGCCTTAGGTTTTTTCATATTAATCTTGTTGACTCCCATAGATTTACCAATCGAGACCTCAACATAAGCTTTCGAAGTACTAACCTCATTGGTCTTCAGATTGCCAGTTGGGCCAAATTCCTGGGAACTCCCCTTGGCAACAACCTTGGAATCGAATAGAGGATTAATAGAGTCACCTAAGATAGAAGTTGGCTCAGCAGACTCAAGGCCTGGCATGCTCAACTCCAAGTGCTCATTAGAAAGATCCGCGTCCTGGCCATCCTCTATAGACAGGACCCCAAATCTTGACCCTGAGCCTGATGCTGCATCAACACCAGCACTAGTCTTGATATCGGGGGGCCTGACCTTGCTCACAGGAGCAATTTGTAGAGACATCAATTCCTTGCTGATATCAGGGAGTTGGTTGCGAACAACATTAGCCCGTGGCTTTCTTCTAACTGATCTTTTTGCCAACATCCAGGGCCCAAAATTCCTCCATTCTCATTGACTCTCCTCAGTTCTAACTTTATCAGTCACAGTCACCTCTTCAACCACCTTCCTTCTCCTAGGACATCCATCATAGGTATGGCCAAACATGCCACACTCGTAGCAGATATTGTGAATACCTTCGTATTCAATGTGATAAAACGAGCCCTGAACACAGAATTTGGACAGAAGAGGCTTAGCAAGATCAATGTCAATACAAACCCTGGCAAACATGCCTCTCACTGCCCCAACGGTAGTTTTGTCCACATGGTGCACATTCCCAACAAGGCCTCCAATTTTATTCAGAAATCTTTCGTTATAGTATTCAATGGGTAAGCCTGGGAATCTAACCCAAGTAAGGATCCTATTCACAGAACAATCATGAGGATTAAAATTTGGGACCCATGGTCTCAGAGCCAAAACATGATTGGAAATGATATAAGGTCCACCATTAACAACAACACTAAAATCCTCAGCCCTAGTAAACTTAATGACATAATAGTCATTCTCCAGGTCCGTAATTGTAACCTTCCCTTTCTTCGCCCATTGAGCTTGGATCCTCTGGGCAAAGTAATTAAAGCCAATCCTTTTCCCAAGCACATTGACAATTAAGGCTAATTTCCATTTCGATCTAAGGACATATTTGTCCTCAGAAGAGAGACGAATCACCGGACATATCGGGTCCTCTTGCTCACCATCCTCAGCATCAGAATCGGAAAAGATCTCGTCAGAATCATCCTCGATAAAAACATCCTCCATCATAGGTTCCTTATCGACCACCCCTAACACCTTATCTCTCTAGGATGAATTCCCCAGACCTTTCTCCAAGGTAAAATTAACAACTTTGTCCACAGTTTTACATGAGTCTGGATTAGCATAAGCATGATTAACATTTATCCCCGCATCCCCCTGGGCCAAAGACTCGCCCCTAGGGTCTGCCTCAACATTTCTCATTCCCCTAGGACCCGGGGACACAACCGGATCCCGCGCCTTTCCATCAAGCATAATTACCGGCACCCCCTCGGCAGGAATGCCCTTCTCTGCCCACGAATTAGGGTTCTGCCTACCAATTTGCAAGCCGCGGTGCAAATCCGCACCCGAGACAAGGCCGCCAGAACCCGTAGCCTGCCCTCCCTCATCGCTCACCGTCACTCCGTCCGCTACAAGATTCCCTCCCTCGTCCATACCTAGATCCGCAGCCATATCCCCCCGAACAATTTCTGGCTCCCATCCCCTACCCCTCGCGCCATCCCTACCAGCTACAGGATCCAGCGACTCACCCCCCACGCGTTCCGGCGGTAGAACCCGTTCCCTACTACGCTCCCGCACCCTCTCCCCGCTCACCCTTCTCGCATCCAAGACCGCCGCCGATCTCCCGACACCCCACTCCAACACCCCATCGGACGCCAGATCCGCGACCCTCTCCTTCCCAATCGCCCGATCTCCCAGACGTAGCTTCGATCGGCCGGCCGTACCACCCCTTGCCCTAGCTTTCTCTCACCCGTTCTCTCGCTCTTTCTCTCTATCTTTCGCCATCAGCCGTAACTTTTTTTTTCTAATGTCTCATACAAATAATATTATTTTGTTGTATTTATATATATTAAAATCCATTTTAACTTAAATGTATATAAATAAATCTTTATATATGTTTATTATATTTATCTAACAAAACCAATAAAAATAAAAATTATATATGTAGGAAAAAATAAACAAAACTATATTTTAATAATTTATGTGCATTAATTGTATATAAATAATGCCAATAAAAAAAACGTATAACATGACAATTTAGGACACACATGAAATGATATATGATGCCAAAAATAATTATTTTTTGGAAGTTTCAAGACATGAATACCATACTTGCTTTAGACTTTTTTTATGATATAGGATGCCAAAAACAATTATTTCTTGGAAGTTTCAAGACATGAACACCATACTTGTTTTAGATTTTTTTTATATATATTTTTAATCATAATAGTCAAATAAGTTATCAAACCATATCAACCACATTAAATGCTATGGTTTTTAAACTCAATTACTAACAATTTGAAATACTTGAAAAATGCTAAAAAAAATGCAAGAATGTATGAAAGAATTATTAAATAAAAAATATAGTACAAGTTTTATATTTATTTCAAACAATATGTATTATTTAATTAATTTTAGTAAGATCAAAAAATTAAATAATATTAAACATTACTTATTAAAAATGACTCAAGATATGGATAAACTTCTTAAAGAAGTTAAATTTAACAAAACCAATAAAAATCAAAATTATATATGTAGAAAAAAATAAACAAAACTATATTTTAATAATTTATGTGCATTAATTATATATAAATAATGCCAAACAAAAGAAACATATAACATGAAAATTTAGGACACACATGAAATGACATATGATGCCAAAAACCATTATTTCTTGGAAGTTTCAAGACATGAACACCATACTTGCTTTAAACTTTTTTTTATGACATATGATGACAAAAACAATTATTTCTTGGAAGTTTCAAGACATGAACACCATACTTGTTTTAGACTTTTTTTTATATATTTTTAATCCTAATAGTCAAATAAGTCATCAAACCATATCAACCACATTAAATGATATGGTTTTTAAATTCAAGGGTAAATTTCAAAAAAATCCCATGTGGTTTCATGTTCTTCCAAAAAAACTCATGTGGTTTGTTTTTACCAAAAAAAACTACGGTGGTTTACGCCGTTACCCGAAAAATAGAAAATGGCTTAACACCGTTAAAAAAGCTGACGTGGCATAGGGGTAAAATTGGAAAATCAAATTTTTTTTATTTTTTTCCTCTCTCTCTCTCCTCCTTCTTCTTCTTCTTTCTTCTTCTTCTTCTTCTCCTTCTTCTTCCTCTCTTCTCTCATTCTTCTTCTCCTTCTTCTTCCTCTCTTCTCTCATTCTTCTTCTTCTTTTTTTTCTTCTATTCTTTTTTTTTTTAAATTTCCGATACTCCGGAAATCTGGAAAATTTCCAGATTTTTGGAAAATTTCCAGAAATCTAGAGATTTCTGAAACTTAAAAAAAAGAAAAAAAAAGAAGGAAGAAGAAGAAGAAGGAAGAAGGAAGAAGGAAGAAGAAGAAGGAGGAGGAGAGAAGAAGAAGAAGGAAAAAGAAGGAAGAAGAAGAAAGAAGAGAGAAGAGAGAAGAAGAAGAAGAAGAAGAAGAAGGAGAAGGAGGAGGAGGAGGAGGAGGAGGAGGAGGAGGAGGAGGAGGAAGGAAGAAGGAAGAAGAAGAAGAAGGAGGAGAGAGAGGGAAAAAAATAATAAAAAAAAATCAATTTTCCAATTTTACCCCTGTGCCATGTCAGCTTTTTTAACGGTGTTAAGCTATTATCCGTTTTTTGGGTAACGGCGTAAACCACAAGGATTTTTTTTAGTAAAAACAAACCACATGGATTTTTTTGGAAGAACATGAAACCACAGAGGATTTTTTTAGAATTTACCCTAAATTCAATTACTAACAATTTGAAATACTTGAAAAATGCTAAAAAAAAATGCAAGAACGTATGAAAGAATTATCTAATAAAAAAATATAGTAAAAGTTTTATATTTTTTTTCAAACCATATGTATTATTTAATTAATTTTACTAAGATCAAAAAATTAAATAATGTTAAACATTACTCATTAAAAATGACTCAAGATATGGATAAACTTCTTAAAGAAGTTAGATTTAACAAAACCAATAAAAATCAAAATTGTATATGTAGGAAAAAAATAAACAAAACTATATTTTAATAATTTATGTGCATTAATTGTATATAAATAATGTCAAACAAAAGAAACATATAACATGACAATTTAAAACACACATGAAGTGACATATGATGCCAAAAAACAATTATTTCTTAGAAGTTTCAAGACATGAACACCATACTTGCTTTAGACTTTTTTTTATGACATATGATGCAAAAAACAATTATTTTTTGGCAGGTTCAAGACATGAACACCATATACTTGTGTTAGACTTTTTTTTATATATTTTTAATCATAATAGTCAAATAAGTTATCAAATCATATCAACCACATTAAATGCTATGGTTTTTAAATTCAATTACTAACAATTTGAAATACTTAGAAAAATGCTAAAAAAAATGCAAGAATGTATGAAAGAATTATTTAATAAAAAATAGGGTAAATTCAAAAAAAAACCCCTATGGTTTGATGTTGTTTTAAAAAAACCCTTGTGGTTTGTTATTACAAAAAAAAGGACTGTGGTTTGCCCCGTTACCCGAAAAACGGAAAATGGCTTAACGGTGTTAAAAGTGCTGATGTGGCAAGGGGTAAGGTTGGAAATTCGATTTTTTATTTATTTATTTATTTTTTTTTCTTCCTTCTTCTTCATCCTCCTCCTTCTTCTTCTTCCTCCTACTTCTTCTTCTTCTTCTCTCCTTCTTCTTCTTTTACTTCTTCTTACTTCTTCTTCTTTTCTCCTTCTCCTTCTCCTTCCTCTTCTTTTTTTTTTCTTCTATTCTTTTTTTTTATTTCAGATTTCTGGATTCCAGAAATCTGGAATATTTCCAGATTTCCGGAAATCTGAGATTTCTGGAAAATTTCCAGATTAAGTCATTCATGTGCCTATGTATGTGTGTTTAGAGATGGATAATGAAATGAAACAATTGACATTAAGATCTGGTGTGCAGGTTAATTACTAAATCTATATATAGCTTGGGAAGGCGAATTTGCAAAAAAAAAAAAAGATATCGGTGTTTGATCTTATTATTTAAGCACTATGACTTCTGTTAGTGTTGTGCCTACTTCTGGATTGAGAGATTCAAGCGGTAATGTAGTTGGTGTTGATAGGTTACCTGGTGAGATGAATGAGATGAAAATTAGGGATGACAAAGTGAGCAATCTAATCTCTCTTGTGCTTCTGTTTGTGTTGTTATTATTATCTCCATTATTTGTTCTTTATTCATTAGTTCGCGTATTCTTTGTCTGAAATAAGTTGAATTTTGATTCAAGAAATGGTAGCTACTGTTTTTGATGGTAATGAAACGGAGGCGGGACGTATTATTGTCACAACTATTGGTGGCAAAAGTAGCAAGACAAAAGAGGTAATTTTTTCGCCTAAATTGTTATCCTAGATTTCCAGATTTCTGGAAATTTTCCAGAAATCTGGAAATTTTCCAGAAATTTGGAAATTTAAATCTGGAAAATTCCAGATTTCGGAAGAAATCTGAAATTTTCCGAAACTTAAAAAAAAGAAAAAAAAAGAAGGAAGAAGAAGAAGGAGGAAGAAGAAGAAGGAAGGAGAAGAAGAGAAGAAGAAGAAGGAAGAAGGAGAAGAAGGAGTGAAGAAGGAAGAAGGAGAAGAAGAAGGAAGAAGAGGAGAGAGAGGGAAAAAAATAAAAAAATAAAAAAAATTCGATTTTCCAATTTTACCCCCATGCCACGTCAGGACTTTAACGGTGTTAAGCCATTTTCCGTTTTTCGGGTAACGGCGCAAACCACATTCCTTTTTTTTGTAATAACAAACCACAAAGGTTTTTTTGGAACAACGTCAAACCACAGAGGTTTTTTTTTGGAATTTACCCTAAAAAATATAGTAAAAGTTTTATATTTTTTCCCAAACAATATGTATTATTTAATTAATTTTACTAAGATCAACTTCTTAAATCATACTGATATAACCATAACACACGTCACCCATTATCTACCTAAATAACCGTACCCACGTTCAGTATGGTATCTTACCGATAGCTCACAAGTAACTTCCTCTCTTATTCCTATAAATAGGTTTAAGTTCGAAGGAGAAAGGGTTGGCTTTTAGAGAGAAAAAAGAATACTATATTTTACGATATCTGACTTAAGCATCGGAGCGTTTGTGGGAAGATCGCTTCCCACACTGTAACAGGCTTGATCCTCAAAGAAGACGTTCAACCTTCATCAAGAGACGTTCAACCTTCATCTAGAGACATTCAACCTTCATCCAGGGACGTTCAACCTTCATCCAGGACGTTCGATCCTCAAGGAACGTCGACGGTCATCATTTTGATTGGAAGGACCGCCTTCCTTCAGAAGTTCAACGATTGATCTCCCGTCTTACAAATTTATTGTTTAGTTCAGGCTACAACAATTGGCGCCGTCTGTGGGAAACATCGATAAAAAAATCCATTCATTCTACGTCATCTACTTTTCGTAATCAAAAGGGATGCCTCCCAAGAGATCTCAAGTTCCACCTTCTCAAACATCCCATATTTCGGACGAGCACGATGCACGCCAAGCCAATGAAGAAGAACGTGTGGAACACATTGAAGACCAACATGGTCCATCAAGAGCTAATCCGCCCACCGTTCCCTTAGCGGACTATGAGGAGTTGAAGAAAAAATTTGAGGAAAACAATAATCAACTCCAAGAGTTAATGCTTTTTGTTCAAGAAGAGATGCGGGACAAAGAATTTCGGAACAAGGAAAAGCGTCCTGAAGTCGAGTTATCACACGATGAAATCTCAGAACCACGTGAAGGAGGAAAGCGTAAGGGAAACAACTTAAAGACCCATGAGGTTGTGGAGAGTTCTTGTAAAGAAAATTCGAAAGCACATGAGAAAGCCGGAGAAGAATCCATGTTCAGCGCGAAAGAGACAGTAGATCTTAAGAGGATGATCGAGCAGGTGTTAGAACAAAAGAAGTTGGTTCCGAACAGTGACGAACAAACGGCAAGAAAAGTTCCCTTTTCAGGAGAGATCATGAATAAACCTCTCCCTTGAAAGTTCAAGATGCCACAACTCATCACTTACTCCGGAAAAGGTGATCCCTATGATCATATGCAGAATTATAAGGCAGTAATGCTATTACATGGATGGGAAGATGCTATAATGTGTCGAGCTTTCTCTCTCACTTTATCAGATCATGCTCGTACTTGGTTCAATAGCTTAAAGGAAAGCTCCATCACCAACTTTGATCAGTTGAGAAAAGAATTCATAAAAGCATTCATCATCAACACCAAAAGGAAGAAGGATGCAATGTATCTCCTTACAACAATAAAGCAAGATGAAAGAGAAAGCTTGAAAGATTATGTAGAAAGGTTTCGCGCTGCAACTCTCGAGATTCATGATCTCCAAGTTGGAATGGCAGTTGCGGGAGTACTTCAGGGAACAATATCGTGGGATCTCCAAAAATCTCTTTCCTATGATCAACCTTGAACCTTGGGCGATTTGTTCAGCAGGGCTCATAAATTCATCCTTTCCGAAGATGTGATGTCACGTCCGTGTCTAGAATTTACGGACTTTAATGATTGATTAATTATTTGAGTAGTAGAATATGATTTTTTTTAATTCAAAAGATGATTTTCATATAATTTTGATTTAATTTTTATGGATTCAGGATACAACTCGACGTGTAATTTTAATAGGAATTGAGATTTGTTATACGTGGTGAATTTTGTGATCGAGATAATAAATAATAAAGGTTCATATTGAAAACCAATTGATTTTCAAATTACTGATGAATTTACAGTTCTTCTATAGATATTAAACGATTAATCATATACTTTTGATTTATTCTTAAAATGAAAATAAAGACGGAAATGAAGGCGAATAAATTAACGAAGAATCCCTCGAATTAGAAGTTTAGAGGTTAAATTGAAATGTCAGAAGAAATTAAAGGAGAAATTATAACGTTAAGGGATCTAACTGTATATTTTAGTAATTGAGGGAGTAATTTAGAAACTTTTCCATATTCTTGTATACAGCTGTTATCACGATTATCTTTAGGGGAATTGGATAGAGGACGGTTTAGTTCTCCTTTTTCCCTTTCTTCTCGACTTTTCTCTCGGCTCCATAGATTCCAACCCCCATTTCTCTCCGATTTCACGCTCGTTTACTCTCTCCTAATCGTTTTTATGGTTTTTGCTTAGTTCTTATCGGACAAGTTCTGATAAGTGTCGGCGGTGGAGGGTGTTCTGTCTTTTGGTTTGAGATGGATGTTGCTATGTTGGTTCGATGTTGCTGTTGATGAGGTAAGGCCGATTGTTGTTGACTTTGATTTTGTATATCCCTTGCTCCCTTTATGTGTTACCCCTTTGATTTCGAGAAGTAAATCTCTATTGTCCATGTTTTGGTTCCTGTTTACCTGTCTGAGATCAGTTTAAAATATAAAGGAGGAGGAAGATGACCTCCTAGGCTGAATTTCCTTTGCTGGGATTTATTGCAGACTAAAGACTATGGTTTCTTTGTGATGAACTGATGTTTGGATTGATTTGTTGAAAAATCATTTTTAGAGAGTCATTGGGCTTCTGAAAAATCATTTTAGACGGATTTGTTCGGCATAACGGGATAGTAAATTGAGTCTCTTAAATTTCATGAAATCCAAAAATACTATAAAAAGTACAGCAAAAGATTGGTATACAAAAAGGTATTGTTTTAGACCTTGAGTTATTTCATGGTAAAATCATGTTAGACAATTGAGTCAGATTCTTTCGGTTTAGACCTTGAGTTATTCCGTGGTAAAAAATCATGTTAGCCAATTGAGTCGGATTCGTTCGGTAAAGATAATTCGTTTAGTAAAAAGAACCAATTTAATCGTGATATCATATTATCTTAATTCATGATAATCATATTATATAGGTTACATGAATATCTTGTCAAACCCGACCTTAAACGTCATCGGATAAGACGGTGAGACAAATAACGAACACCTGTGAATCTAAAGGACAATTCTAATTTCTTTGAACACGACACTTAATACGGTAAGACTATATCCTAGACATTACGATCCATAACTAATTTCTTCTTCTTTGACCCATAGTCACCAAGTTATTCTCAAAATCAAGTTGATTCAGCAATAATATTAAACCTATTTTTATCATTTAATTCCTACACTACACGAACAAACAACTCTTTTTGAAATTCAATTATTAGCTAACGTAATAGTCTAATAAACGCTAAATAAATATTTAATTTAACTATTTAATTTAATCTACCTATTTGGCTTGGACTTGATAATATGATCAAGCTTCCTACGTATCCGTTGGGAATCAAAGCCACGTAGTTCTAATCAGAACAATTATAATAATCTTGACTATTATAACATAAAAGATAATAGCATATTATTTTAAAACAATAGAGCCTGCTCCTAGTGCCATCTTGCTTGGCTGGTATGTATTATTGTAAACAACTCATACTTACACAATTGACAATTTAAGGAAAGAAGAACCAATATCTATGCCATAAAATCATCAGTTTTATTTACTCCAAATTTATATGCTATATTCCACAACCCAGTTATACAGACATAGACTTTTCACATCTAGAAAGGAACAGAGAGAACATTATCAATAAAACTGAGGCCTTGTAAATAAATGCTATTTTCACTTTACACAAGTTGCATTAGTCTGTGATAGAAATTCTTTTTCATAAAATGTTTCAATTTTTATCTGAACTGCTAAAAATTATGATTATGATAAACATCAAGCAATGTCCAACTCAAAAGAGTAAAAGTTAATAGCTTATCATGTTGTCAAAGTAATGACAACTGTTTTGCAAATGCAACCACCAACAAGAATAAACTTTCACTTCTTGGCACCACGTCATACAAACGAAGTAAATAAAAACACATTAATACTTAAAGTAACCTAACAAAATTACCATCATTCATTTTAAAATTAGACAGCATCTGGTTATTCTTAAGACAATCCAATTGGAATGACAGAAAGAATATGAGCAAAGAAAGAATATGAGCAATCTATAAATAGCTTGCAAGATAATTACCCTATTTTCAGAGAAGGAAGAGGCTATGATCCAAAATATATGCATTTAGTATCAACATGGATTGATATATTAGACCTGTTCATTATTAATTACCAAGATAATATTCTACTTAATCTACTAATTAATCCAATAGTCATTATAGAAACAAATAAAGAAATGCATCCAGATATTTTTCATTTAGTGTCATTATTAACATCAACTTTTACCAAGCTAGAAATCAAGCACTGTGAATCACATTTTCTTTAAGTTCACCGTTATTCTTTTTGGCAAGGACTCAACAGAGCCCAAATTGAAGAAAAATCTATTCCTAAGACGATATTAAGGAACTCCACAACTATTAATCCGACACAAAAGCGCTATTTAATTTGCCTATAAAAGTCGTACACCATGCCACAATAACTAGCAAAATTTGGGAAAAACTGTGCAAAGCTACAAAAACGGTTCATGTAGACACTAATCCAGGGCTTACCTGACATACACATATCATTTTGCTACTTTTCCTTTACTACAATTCCTTTTCCTGAGCTACAATGTCAAAATCCTAATTATGTTCTTATCACGAAATAAAAGAGAAACTCCTTCACAAATCTTATCCAAATTCCTAGAATAGAGAATTAAAAGAAACAATTCACAGCCAAATTATATAAGAAACACCTACCTGCTTACATGCATGTCCAAATAACGCCATTGAAGACCTGGAAAATGTCTTAGGGCTCCGATCAATAACCGATTCATGAGAGGACGGAAAGAGACCAAGCTTCTATTTCCAGAATCCTAACAGAGTCGGATTCACGACGGATGAAAAGGGCGGCGCAGCCATAAAAATCATCATTCAGAATCTCAGTAAGATTGATAGGTATGATTAGCCTCCAATAGAGAAGGAATTTTCCAGGAGCTGTATAGTTCAGCCATGGGAGAAAGAGAAAGAGATTTTGCATCTCTAGAAAAAGATGAGAACCGCTCCCCCAAAAGAGCTCAAGGTCTGGAACCTTCTTTTGCAATCAGAAATCAAGAGAAAATAAAGTTGTTCTAGATGCTTCCAGCTAGGGCTGTAATCGAGCCGAGCCGATTCGAGCCGAGCCGAGCCGAGCTTTGGGCTGTTCAAGCTCGGCTCACTATAAAATTAACGAGCTCGAGCCCGAGCCGAGCTTGCTATAAAATTAACGAGCCGAGCCCGAGCCGAGTTTTGGCTTGCTCAACGAGCTTGAGCCGAGCTTCGAGCTTGTTTCGAGCCCAAAATCCTCTTTTGAACTTGGTTCATTAAGAAAATTATCTAACCATGAATTGTTTCTGAGTAAATTGTTAATTATATTTGTGAAGTTTGCTCGCAAATAACTCTTTAATTGTGTACATAAACAAGCTCACAAGCAAAGTTCGTGAATGAATAAACAAGATGCTTACAAATAGTTCGTCTATTACTCATTTATTATGTTTGTGAACGAACTCATCTAATAGCAAATGAAATAATATTAAGTTTAGATATTTGTGAACTAACACAAAACTATATAGTTTTCTACAAAACTAAAATTTGTTCATAAATGTTCTAATCGAGCCTGCTCGCGAGCTTTCGAGCCGAGCTTTGGCCTGCTCAAGCTTGGCTCGTTTACGAACCGAGCCAGTAAATCGTGTTCACGAGCGGCTCGTTTACAAATCGAGCCGAGTCGAGCCGAGCTTTTATCGAGCCGATCACCGAGCCGCTCATGAGCAGCTCTGTTCATTTACAGCCCTACTTCCAGCGTCTTCCTTTTACGCTAAAGTTTGACTATATAATTTCTGATAATTTCAATTTATCCCCTGAATTTACTAAATTGTGCGGTTAGATCCTTCAGTGTTACTATTCCCCCTTTAATTTATTCTAACGTCTCAATTTAGCCCCAAATTGTCTAATCCGTGTAATTAAGTCTCTTTTGTCACATTTTTTTTATCCCTATTTGTTGTTTATTACTTCAATCACAAAAATTCACTGTGTATAATCAATCTCAATTTTTTGTAAAAATATAAAAAGATTAGTTTTAAAAAGTTATCCCGGGTGTAATCGAATTAAATGATGTTTTCGAAATGTTATCCAAATATAATAATAATAATTCAAATTGACACGCACATTTTCTTTGATCTTAATCATATACTTAAAATACTCTCTATTGAAATCAAGTTTCATAAAAATTTGACACGGATGTGACAATTCTCCCCACCTTAAAGAATTTTGTCCTCAAAATTCCTAAACTCCTATACTCGAACTTATCTATTTTAAATCCTAAATTATTTCAATTCTCGGTAAAATGTAGTTTTATAGTACCCTTAAATCATTCATCAATATTTTCAAAATATGATTTCACCCAAAGCATTTCTTTAAAAACATGGTATTTTTAGAGTGACGTATGTATCCATCATAAAGTACATCCCCTTTATCATATTTCTAATCATATCCATATTCGAGATGTCTCTTTAACCTTGCCTAATCCCGTATTGGTCTTACCCCACACTTCGTTGCCAATACCCGACTAGGTCTTTCAATTGTGTACACAGTCCATGTCCCTCACTGAACATGGTCTTCCAATATCAAAGTCACCCGTCTGGACTACTCCCGATGGATACTAAACATTTATTAAGATACCAACTAGATCAAAACTCACCAAATATCTAACCAAAATTTGATTTATATAAAATTTCCATCAAAATAGCAATTTAATTAAATTTTCATAAACATCAAGTTCAAACATATTTAAAACATAATGATCTTTATACAAACATTTTACTAAAATCAAAGTTCAAATCAAATTTCAATATTGTATCCATCGCCGAGTATCCCCTCATATATCCATACATAACACGTAACATATATTTGAGACATCTCTTTAACATTGCCTAATCCCGTATTGGTCTTACCCTACACTTCGCTGCCAATACCCGATTAGGTCTTTAGACTGTGTACACAGGCCATATTTCTCACTAAATATCGTCTTTAAATAACAAATCCACCTATCCGGATTACTTCTGATGGATACCAAAAATACTTTCTTTCCCATAGTCAATTCTCATAAAATTCATCCAATTCCAAAACAAATTCCAAAATTTTCACAACCAAAAAGCAATTTACCCAAGAATTCCTCATAAGTTCGTCCAAACCGAAAACTTCAAAAATATCAGTTTAGATCTTCCAACTTTTAGGATCATAAAAATTCCCAAAACTTATAATTTTATATTTTAAAAACCCTGTGAACTTTCATTCAGACCCGAATAATTTTTCAAACCGCTAAAACCTCCTTAATGCCAAATTCCTGAAAACTATTGGTCATATACATTTTTACTCAAAGATTCGTTAATAGTTGATATATATTATACAAATATATATTTCGTACATTAACACATAAATCTGTCACATTCGATTTAAAAGTATTCTCTATTACAGTCTCTATTCTCGGACTGAATGTCCAATGTATGCCTCAAAAGAAATTTCCTTCTAAAATATTCTAAACTATCATCAACAATTCATATCGATCTACCTTAGGTTAGGTTCGAAGAATTTAACCTAGGCTCTGATACCAAATTGTCAAACCCGACCTTAAACGCCATCGGATAAGATGGTGAGACAAATAACGAACACCTGTGAGTCTAAAGGACAATTCTAATTTCTTTGAACACGACACTTAATACGGTAAGACTATATCCTAGACATTGCGATCCATAACTAATTTCTTCTTCTTAGACCCATAGTCACCAAGTTATTCTCAAAATCAAGTTGATTCAGCAATAATATCAAACCTATTTTTATCATTTAATTCCTACACTACACGAACAAACAACTCTTTTTGAAATTCAATTATTAGCTAACGTAATAGTCTAATAAACGCTAAATAAATATTTAATTTAACTATTTAATTTAATCTACCTATTTGGCTTGGACTTGATAATATGATCAAGCTTCCTACGTATCCGTTGGGAATCAAAGCCACGTAGTTCTAATCAGAACAATTATAATAATCTTGACTATTATAACATAAAAGAGAATAGCATATTATTTTAAAACAATAGAGCCTGCTCCTAGTGCCATCTTGCTTGGCTGGTATGTATTATTGTAAACAATGCATACTTACACAATTGACAATTTAAGGAAAGAAGAACCAATATCTATGCCATGAAATCATCAGTTTCATTTACTCCAAATTTATATGCTATATTCCACAACCCAGTTATACAGACATAGACTTTTCACATCTAGAAAGGAACAGAGAGAACATTATCAATAAAACTGAGGCCTTGTAAATAAATGCTATTTTCACTTTACACAAGTTGCATTAGTCTGTGATAGAAATTCTTTTTCATAAAATGTTTCAATTTTTATCTGAACTGCTAAAAATTATGATTATGATAAACATCAAGCAATGTCCAACTCAAAAGAGTAAAAGTTAATAGCTTATCATGTTGTCAAAGTAATGACAACTGTTTTGCAAATGCAACCACCAACAAGAATAAACTTTCACTTCTTGGCACCACGTCATACAAACGAAGTAAATAAAAACACATTAATACTTAAAGTAACCTAACAAAATTACCATCCTTCATTTTAAAATTAGACAGCATCTGGTTATTCTTAAGACAATCCAATTGGAATGACAGAAAGAATATGAGCAAAGAAAGAATATGAGCAATCTATAAATAGCTTCCAAGATAATCACCCTATTTTCAGAGAAGGAAGAGGCTATGATCCAAAATATATGCATTTAGTATCAACATGGATTGATATATTAGACCTGTTCATTATTAATTACCAAGATAATATTCTACTTAATCTACTAATTAATCCAATAGTCATTATAGAAACAAATAAAGAAATGCATCCAGATATTTTTCATTTAGTGCATTATTAACATCAACTTTTACCA
This sequence comes from Euphorbia lathyris, assembly GCF_963576675.1. Classification (NCBI taxonomy): domain Eukaryota; kingdom Viridiplantae; phylum Streptophyta; class Magnoliopsida; order Malpighiales; family Euphorbiaceae; genus Euphorbia; species Euphorbia lathyris. Next base: position 62,242,697 of record NC_088914.1, on the reverse strand, counting down.
AGCTAGAAATCAAGCACAGTGAATCACATTTTCTTTAAGTTCACCGTTATTCTTTCTGGCAAGGACTCAACAGAGCCCAAATTGAAGAAAAATCTATTCCTAAGACGATATTAAGGAACTCCACAACTATTAATCCGACACAAAAGCGCTATTTAATTTGCCTGTAAAAGTCGTACACCATGCCACAATAACTAGCAAAATTTGGGAAAAACTGTGCAAAGCTACAAAAACGGTTCATGTAGACACTAATCCAGGGCTTACCTGACATACACATATCATTTTGCTACTTTTCCTTTACTACAATTCCTTTTCCTGAGCTACAATGTCAAAATCCTAATTATGTTCTTATCACGAAATAAAAGAGAAACTCCTTCACAAATCTTATCCAAATTCCTAGAATAGAGAATTAAAAGAAACAATTCACAGCCAAATTATATAAGAAATATCTACCTGCTTACATGCATGTCCAAATAACGTCATTGAAGACCTGGAAAATGTCTTAGGGCTCCGATCAATAACCGATTCATGAGACGACGGAAAGAGACCAAGCTTCTATTTCCAGAATCCTAACAGAGTCAGATTCACGACGGATGAAAAGGGCGGCGCAGCCATAAAAATCATCATTCAGAACCTCAGTAAGATTGATAGGTATGATTAGCCTCCAATAGAGAAGGAATTTTCCAGGAGCTGTATAGTTCAGCCATGGGAGAAGGAGAAAGAGATTTTGCATCTCTAGAAAAAGATGAGAACTGCTCCCCCAAAAGAGCTCAAGGTCTGGAACCTTCTTTTGCAATCAGAAATCAAGAGAAAATAAAGTTGTTCCAGATGCTTCCAGCGTCTTCCTTTTACGCTAAAGTTTGACTATATAATTTCTGATAATTTCAATTTATCCCCCGAATTTACTAAATTGTGCGGTTAGATCCTATAGTGTTACTATTCCCCCTTTAATTTATTCTAACGTCTCAATTTAGCCCCAAATTGTCTAATCCGTGTAATTAAGTCCCTTTTGTCACATTTTTTTTATCCCTATTTGTTGTTTATTACTTCAATCACAAAAATTCAATATGTATAATCAATCTCAATTTTTTGTAAAAATATAAAAAGATTAGTTTTAAAAAGTTATCCCGGGTCTAATCGAATTAAATGATGTTTTCGAAATGTTATCCAAATATAATAATAATTCAAATTGACATGCACATTTTCTTTGATCTTAATCATATACTTAAAATACTCTCTATTGAAATCAAGTTTCATAAAAATTTGACACGGATGTGACATATCTCATGTACCCTAATGGAACACTGCAAGTTATATAATCAAAGGATAAATATGTGAACAAAAAGGAAGGACAAATAGGGCCATTTCGAAAACGTGAGATGTTTGTACGATAAGGATTAAAGAGTATAAATTGCAAGGCATTAAGCTTGCATTGTTGAAGGAAATAGAAATGAGATAGAACTAATAGATTGTTTATTTAAAGATTGGTGGAAATATAGTGAATGGGTGGATGTTCTTACTAGAACTAGTTTTCTATCATTAAGTAAAACAGTTTATTAAGGTAATAATGAAGTTAAGTTGAATATGAGAAATATAACCATATTAGATCATTTAAAATTTTAGAGAACTACGTGGCTTTGATTCCATATTTGAAAATATCGGGATACGTAGGAAGCTTGATAATAATATATTACTAAATCCAAGCCAAATAGATACCTAATATTTAGGGTCTTTAAGGAAAATGCTTATTTTCGGTTTATTTGATCGTTAGATTAGAGTAGTAAAGACACAAGTGTTAAAATTATCGTATCTGTGCGATGTGATTAAATTTGTGATAGAAATAGAGATTTTATGACATTATAGAGAGAATTGGAGTTTAAGAATAGAATAACAACGTTATAGTTCGGTTTACCTTCAATCATGGTACTACATTAGGTATTTGTAACCTCTCTCTGTCATACCCGATGCCGTTTAGGGTCGGGTGTTACATTTTGGTATCAGAGCATATGTTAAATTCTTCGGACCTAGCTTGAGGTTTACAATGATTAAGGAATATGGATCATTGACGATAGTTTAGAAATAATTTGAGGGAAAATTTTCGAGGGAAATAAGCTGAGACATTCAGTCATAAAATAGAGGTTATAGAGAACCTTTTAAATTTAATGTACAAAAGTTATATATGAATGTATGAAATGTCAACCATTTCTGAATCCTTGAGTAAAAATATATGACCAATGGTTTCTAGAATTTGGGCATTAAGTGGTTTTAGAGGTTTAATAAATTATTTGGGTATTAATAAAAGTTTATGGGTTAATTTTATGTTTTGAAAGCATAAATTATAAGTTTTGGAAATTTTTATAATCCTGAGATTTGGAGGATCTAAATTGATATTTGTATTACGTATATTTATGAGTATTTTGATTTAATTGATTCTTAGTTGTGAAAATTTTGGTATTTTGACAAGGGGAAATATCCGAATTGATGTTGAAATTTTATGAATTTTATGAGATCAATCTATGGGAAAGAAAGTATTTTGGAAAGAAAGTATTTTTGGTATCCATCAGAAGTTGTCCGGATCGGTGGGCTTGTTATTTAAAGACCATATTTAGTGAGAAATATGGCCTGTGTACACAGTCTGAAGACCTATCGGGTATGGCGGTGAAGTGTCGGGTAAGACCATATGGGATAGGCAATGTTAAAGAGATGTCTCGAATATGTTTACGTGTTATGGATCGATATATGAGGGGATACTCGGTGATGGATACGACATTGAAATTTGATTTGAACTTTTGTTTTTGTAAGTTGTTCATATGATGATCATTATGTTTTGATTACATTGATTTGAAAAGAAAAAAGGGAATTGTGTTTAAAATTGATGGTTTTTGTGAAATTGTGGTTAAACTGTTATTTTGATGGACAAGTTTATATAAATCGAAGTTTGGTTGGCTATTTGATGAGTTTTGATCTAGTTGGAGTTTTAATAGAAAAATGTTTCGTATCCATCGGGAGTAGTCCGGACGTGTGGTTTTGATATTTGAAGACCATGTTCAGTGAGGGACATGGCATGTGTACACAGTTGAAAGACCTATCGGGCATGGCAAAGAAGTGTTGGGTAAGACCATGCGGGACTAGGCAATATTATGAGACATCTCGAGTATGGATACGATAGAAATATGATTAAGGGGATGTACTTTTTGATGGATACATACATTATTCATGTTTTAAAGAAATACTTTGGTTGGAATCATATTTTGAAAGATATTGATTGATGATTTTCGGTATGAAAAATAATTTTTCTCAAATGGTTTGAGGTAATAAATTAAAGGGATTTCAAAATAACCTTTCTAAAACGGCTTGAGGTAATAAATTGAAATAGATAATATCGAGTATGAGAATTTAGAAATTTTGAGGACAAAATTTTTTTAAGGTGGAGAGAATTGTCACGTCCGTATCCAGAATTTACGGACTTTAATGATTGATTAATTATTTGAGTAGTAGAATATGATTTTTTTTAATTCAAAAGACGATTTTCATATAATTTTGATTTAATTTTTATGGATTCGGGATATAGCTCGACGTGTAATTTTAATAGGAATTGAGATTTGTTATACGTGGTGAATTTTGTGATCGAGATAATAAATAATAAAGGTTCATATTGAAAACCAATTGATTTTCAAATTACTGATGAATTTACAGTTCTTCTATAGATATTGAACCATTAATCATATACTTTTGATTTATTCTTAAAATGAAAATAAAGACGGAAATGAAGGCGAATAAATTAACGAAGAATCACTCGAATTAGAAGTTTGGAGGTTAAATTGAAATGTCAGAAGAAATTAAAGGAGAAATTATAATGTTAAGGGATCTAACTATGTATTTTAGTAATTGAGGGAGTAATTTAGAAACTTTTCCATATTCTTGTATACAGCTGTTATCACGATTATCTTTAGGGGAATTGGATAGAGGACGGTTTAGTTCTCCTTTTTCCCTTTCTTCTCGACTTTTCTCTCGGCTCCATAGATTCCAACCCCCATTTCTCTCCGATTTCACGCTCGTTTACTCTCTCCTAAGCTCTCCTAATCGTTTTTATGGTTTTTGCTTAGTTCTTATCGGACAAGTTCTGATAAGTGTCGGCGGTGGAGGGTGTTCTGTCTTTTGGTTTGAGATGGATGTTGCTATGTTGGTTCGATGTTGCTGTTGATGAGGTAAGGCCGATTGTTGTTGGCTTTGATTTTGTATATCCCTTGCTCCCTTTATGTGTTACCCCTTTGATTTCGAGAAGTAAATCTCTATTGTCCGTGTTTTGGTTCCTGTTTACCTGTCTGAGATCGGTTTAAAATGTAAAGGAGGAGGAAGATGACCTCATAGGCTGAATTTCCTTTGCTGGGATTTATTGCAGACTAAAGACTATGGTTTCTTTGTGATGAACTGATGTTTGGATTGATTTGTTGAAAAATCATTTTTAGACTTTGAGTCATTGGGCTTCTGAAAAATCATTTTAGACGGAGTTAGATTTGTTCGGCATAACAAGATAGTAAATTGAGTCTCTTAAATTTCATGAAATCCAAAAATACTATAAAAAGTACAGCAAAAGATTGGTATACAAAAAGGTATTGTTTTAAACCTTGAGTTATTCCGTGGTAAAATCATGTTAGACAATTGAGTCGGATTCTTTCGGTTTAGACCTTGAGTTATTCCGTGGTAAAAATCATGTTAGACAATTGAGTCGGATTCGTTCGGTAAAGATAATTCGTTTAGTATAAAGAACCAATTTAATCGTGATAGCATAAACTTCACAAATGCTATAAAATAAAATAAATGGAACACTGCAAGTATTAATCATATTATCTTAATTCATGATAATCATATTATATAGGTTAAATGAATATCTCATGTACCCTAATGGAACACTGCAAGTTATATAATCAAAGGATAAATATGTGAACAAAAAGGAAGGACAAATAGGGCCATTTCGAAAACGTGAGATGTTTGTACGATAAGGATTAAAGAGTATAAATTGCAAGGCATTAAGCTTGCATTGTTGAAGGAAATAGAAATGAGATAGAACTAATAGATTGTTTATTTAAAGATTGGTGGAAATATAGTGAATGGGTGGATGTTCTTACTAGAACTAGTTTTCTATCATTAAGTAAAATAGTTTATTAAGGTAATAATGAAGTTAAGTTGAATATGAGAAATATAACCATATTAGATCATTTAAAATTTTAGAGAACTACGTGGCTTTGATTCCATATTTCAAAATATCGGGATACGTAGGAAGCTTGATAATAATATATTACTAAATCCAAGCCAAATAGATACCTAATATTTAGGGTCTTTAAGGAAAATGCTTATTTCGGTTTATTTGATCGTTAGATTAGAGTAGTAAAGACACAAGTGTTAAAATTATCGTATCTGTGCGATGTGATTAAATTTGTGATAGAAATAGAGATTTTATGACATTATAGAGAGAATTGGAGTTTAAGAATAGAATAACAACGTTATAGTTCGGTTTACCTTCAATCATGGTACTACATTAGGTATTTGTAACCTCTCTCTGTCATACCCGATGCCGTTTAGGGTCGGGTGTTACATTTTGGTATCAGAGCATATGTTAAATTCTTCGGACCTAGCTTGAGGTTTACAATGATTAAGGAATATGGATCATTGACGATAGTTTAGAAATAATTTGAGGGAAAATTTTCGAGGGAAATAAGCTGAGACATTCAGTCATAAAATAGAGGTTATAGAGAACCTTTTAAATTTAATGTACACAAGTTATATATGAATGTATGAAATGTCAACCATTTCTGAATCCTTGAGTAAAAATATATGACCAATGGTTTCTAGAATTTGGGCATTAAGTGGTTTTAGAGGTTTCATAAATTATTTGGGTATTAATAAAAGTTTATGGGTTAATTTTATGTTTTGAAAGCATAAATTATAAGTTTTGGAAATTTTTATAATCCTGAGATTTGGAGGATCTAAATTGATATTTGTATTACGTATATTTATGAGTATTTTGATTTAATTGATTCTTAGTTGTGAAAATTTTGGTATTTTGACAAGGGGAAATATCCGAATTGATGTTGAAATTTTATGAATTTTATGAGATCAATCTATGGGAAAGAAAGTATTTTGGAAAGAAAGTATTTTTGGTATCCATCAGAAGTTGTCCGGATCGGTGGGCTTGTTATTTAAAGACCATATTTAGTGAGAAATATGGCCTGTGTACACAGTCTGAAGACCTATCGGGTATGGCGGTGAAGTGTCGGGTAAGACCATATGGGATAGGCAATGTTAAAGAGATGTCTCGAATATGTTTACGTGTTATGGATCGATATATGAGGGGATACTCGGTGATGGATACGACATTGAAATTTGATTTGAACTTTTGTTTTTGTAAGTTGTTCATATGATGATCATTATGTTTTGATTACATTGATTTGAAAAGAAAAAAGGGAATTGGGTTTAAAATTGATGGTTTTTGTGAAATTGTGGTTAAACTGTTATTTTGATGGACAAGTTTATATAAATCGAAGTTTGGTTAGCTATTTGATGAGTTTTGATCTAGTTGGAGTTTTAATAGAAAAATATTTCGTATCCATCGGGAGTAGTCCGGACGGGTGGTTTCGATATTTGAAGACCATGTTCAGTGAGGGACATGGCATGTGTACACAGTTGAAAGACCTGTCGGGCATGGCAAAGAAGTGTTGGGTAAGACCATGCGGGACTAGGCAATATTATGAGACATCTCGAGTATGGATATGATAGAAATATGATTAAGGGGATGTTCTTTTTTATGGATACATACATTATTCATGTTTTAAAGAAATACTTTGGTTGGAATCATATTTTGAAAGATATTGATTGATGATTTTCGGTATGAAAAATAATTTTTCTCAAATGGTTTGAGGTAATAAATTAAAGGGATTTCAAAATAACCTTTCTAAAACGGCTTGAGGTAATAAATTGAAATAGATAATATCGAATATGAGAATTTAGAAATTTTGAGGACAAAATTTTTTTAAGGTGGACAGAATTGTCACGTCCGTATCCAGAATTTACGGACTTTAATGATTGATTAATTATTTGAGTAGTAGAATATGATTTTTTTTTTAATTCAAAAGACGATTTTCATATAATTTTGATTTAATTTTTATGGATTCGGGATACAGCTCGACGTGTAATTTTAATAGGAATTGAGATTTGTTATACGTGGTGAATTTTGTGATCGAGATAATAAATAATAAAGGTTCATATTGAAAACCAATTGATTTTCAAATTACTGATGAATTCACAGTTCTTCTATAGATATTCAACGATTAATCATATACTTTTGATTTATTCTTAAAATGAAAATAAAGACGGAAATGAAGGCGAATAAATTAACGAAGAATCACTCGAATTAGAAGTTTGGAGGTTAAATTGAAATGTCAGAAGAAATTAAAGGAGAAATTATAATGTTAAGGGATCTAACTGTATATTTTAGTAATTGAGGGAGTAATTTAGAAACTTTTCCATATTCTTGTATACAGCTGTTATCACGATTATCTTTAGGGGAATTGGATAGAGGACGGTTTAGTTCTCCTTTTTCCCTTTCTTCTCGACTTTTCTCTCGGCTCCATAGATTCCAACCCCCATTTCTCTCCGATTTCACGCTCCTTTACTCTCTCCTAAGCTCTCCTGATCGTTTTTATGGTTTTTGCTTAGTTCTTATCGGACAAGTTCTGGTAAGTGTCGGCGGTGGAGGGTGTTCTGTCTTTTGGTTTGAGATGGATGTTGCTATGTTGGTTCGATGTTGCTGTTGATGAGGTAAGGCCGATTGTTGTTGGCTTTGATTTTGTATATCCCTTGCTCCTTTTATGTGTTACCCCTTTGATTTCGAGAAGTAAATCCCTATTGTCCGTGTTTTGGTTCCTGTTTACCTGTCTGAGATCGGTTTAAAATATAAAGGAGGAGGAAGATGACCTCCTAGGCTGAATTTCCTTTGCTGGGATTTATTGCAGACTAAAGACTATGGTTTCTTTATGATGAACTGATGTTTGGATTGATTTGTTGAAAAATCATTTTTAGACTTTGAGTCATTGGGCTTCTGAAAAATCATTTTAGACGGAGTTAGATTTGTTCGGCATAACAAGATAGTAAATTGAGTCTCTTAAATTTCATGAAATCCAAAAATACTATAAAAAGTACAGCAAAAGATTGGTATACAAAAAGGTATTGTTTTAGACCTTGAGTTATTCCGTGGTAAAATCATGTTAGACAATTGAGTCAGATTCTTTCGGTTTAGACCTTGAGTTATTCCGTGGTAAAAATCATGTTAGACAATTGAGTCGGATTCGTTCGGTAAAGATAATTCGTTTAGTATAAAGAACCAATTTAATCGTGATAGCATAAACTTCACAAATGCTATAAAATAAAATAAATGGAACACTGCAAGTATTAATCATATTATCTTAATTCATGATAATCATATTATATAGGTTAAATGAATATCTCATGTACCCTAATGGAACACTGCAAGTTATATAATCAAAGGATAAATATGTGAACAAAAAGGAAGGACAAATAGGGCCATTTCGAAAACGTGAGATGTTTGTACGATAAGGATTAAAGAGTATAAATTGCAAGGCATTAAGCTTGCATTGTTGAAGGAAATAGAAATGAGATAGAACTAATAGATTGTTTATTTAAAGATTGGTGGAAATATAGTGAATGGGTGGATGTTCTTACTAGAACTAGTTTTCTATCATTAAGTAAAATAGTTTATTAAGGTAATAATGAAGTTAATTTGAATATGAGAAATATAACCATATTAGATCTGATAACCCGCGAAGCCCAAAACGGGTTATATTCATTTCGCAAGCCCAGCCCATATTAAAGCCCCATGGGCTAAGATTGGACGGGACCCGAATGAAGGAAGCGGGCGCAGCGAGTAAACCGCCCCGAATTCCTAAACGTAGCGTCAAGACTCCCACTCAGAACCACGTTCGTTGCCATGAAAGCCACGAAAGGGACATGGCCTAAAAAGGGGTAACCGCCCTCAGAACATGGCCCACTAAGGAGTAACCGCCCTCGGCGGTTACCCAAAAAACACCTATAAAAGGCCTTAAGAATAAGGGGGGAGGTACGTTCACATTTTTTCCCACAAAGCTATTGCTAAATTATAGACTCGTTTTTACAAAAACTGACTTGATCGTCGGAGAGTTTTCCCGGAGATCCTGTCTCCGGTTTTGTTTTGCAGGTAACTCCGGCAAAGAATATCAAAGCGGATCCAGCAAGTTATCATTGGTGCGGTGAAGGTGGACCTTTTTTACCAACACTTGGTTAAAGGTACACGAAGAACATGTCAGAACCATCACGAACGACCGGTGTTACGACCAGATCCACTAGCATGAACTCACGAGGTTCACGGATTGCAAATTCGCAGCCTGCAGGTACTCAGCCTGTGGTGCCTAGCTCGTCAGGCCCCTCGGGACAATTGGGTCCCTTATTGGAAGTGCAGGTGCAAAATGAAATGGAGATGTCCAATAGCGATTTCGTGCAGATGGCAGGACAGGTCTTGGCTTCGAATATGAGCCAGGCGGCTGGCGATCGAATGATTAATTTATTAACCGCCCTCGCCGAACGCGATACCGCCATGGCGCCTGCCCCTCAGGAACCTGTGGTTAACTCAACACAATCACCGACTATTCCTGTCATACCTGTCCTTCCGCAGCCATCTCAGGTGCCAAATCAAGTGGACCAGAGTAGTCGCACGAATCCACACAGTCACCCGAGCAACTACTCGCACCCAGATCTCATTACGACGACACATCCCACCTGGCAACCATCCCAACCGTTGCCAGGAATGCAAGGCACTCTTCCGCTACAACAACTGGACCCTTTTCCTCACAGACGTTCGAAATTGATGACGCCTAACACAACTATGTCTGGGCGTGAGCACACATGGAACTTTGATCCTATAACGGGACGGCGATTGGTCCACCAACAGGCACCCGTCTCAACACCGATGGGCGAGTGGATGCCATCCAGAATTCACCAGCAGCGGATGGAAGAGGTCCGGCGGGTACCCGATATTGACTTAGAAGATCAATTACGGAGCATGATGGAGCGAATGGGGTACTCACCTCGGCCGAGAGCAGAGGTCCAGAGCGATTCACCTTTTGCCCCTTCGTTGCGGGAATTCATTCCAGATCACATAATCAAAGCACCTGCCATACCAAAATACTATGGGGATCCAAATTCTGACCCTGACGCTCATGTCAGGAACTACAGAGAGTTAATGGATGTTGCAGGGGCAAGCGAAAGCATAATTTGCAGGTTATTCTCGACAACTTTGGGCGGTGCGGCATCTGATTGGTTTCGATCTTTACCGGCAGAATCTATTCACAATTGGCAACAATATAGTCGGGATTTCTGTGCGAAGTTCGTGGGCTGTAAAGCGGCAGATGTGACAGATAGGCAGCTGAAGGAGATCAAACAGAGAAACTATAATTCCCTAAGGGAATTTGTTGTCGCCTTTAACGATATCCTGGTGCGATTGCAGAACCCAGATATCGTGAGTATTCGCAACATCATGGCGGATGGAACCACAGATTGGAGCATGCGGGAAGAAATCATCCGTAACAAACCACGCACTGTAGCCGAGCTCATGAAGATAGCAAAGGAATTCATGGAAATGGATGATGTCAACAGGGAACATAGGGCCCAAACTCGGCGAGAAAGAGATGCCGCTAGAACCACTTCGGACAGTCGGCGTTAGACCCAGTCCAAAAGTAATTTTGTTCGAAGAGGCGATCGTCCCTTTCAAGGTGGAGGATATCACACACCACTAAACACGACTCGCCAAGAGGTGTTACTTTGGATCGAAAAGAGCCCCTTGAAGAAGGATGTGCGGTTCCCCGAGGTGAAAGGCCGAACCAGTTTGGGGCGCTATCCCAGTAAGTATTGCAGGTTCCACAGGTTGAATGGCCATGACACAGATGATTGCTACGAACTGAAGAAGGAAATAGAAAAACTGATCGAGAGAGGCAAGCTGAGTCAATTTGTAAGAAAAGAAACAGCTGATGAGAAAACAACGCTCCCGCATGAGGGAGAAACACGGCCAGAAAAGAAGCAGAAGAAAGGGGTGATAAACGTGATAGCAGGCGGAATCTACGAGCCTCCAACAAAAAGAACTCGCCGTGAACGGCGAAAGAGCAACACACATAGGGGGGATGCCCTCAATTACTCATTTGCGAGAATCACGGAGCCACATGCGGATGCCCTGGTGATCACGATGGCCATTGAAGGATGGGACGTCAAGCGGGTCCTTATCGACACAAGCAGTTCTTGCAACGTCATTACCCGGACAGCATTCAACAAGTTGGGAATCAACGACGAGCGGGTGGAACACACCTTCATGGATGTAACTGGTTTTGGGGGTCAATCCTCCCAAACAAGTGGGCAGGTGGTGTTGGAGGCAGAAATGGGCGATAAGAATCTAAAATGGCGAGGTGATTTAGAATTCGCAATTGTTGATCTCCCACTGGCCTACAACATAATTCTGGGACGGCCATTCCTGTCAGAGACGGAGTCGCTCATCTCAATGAAGCATTTAACGTTACATTTGCCAACACACCAAGGGCGAGTCATAGTTGAAGGTGATCAACTTGTATCTCAACAGGCCTATACATTATCACTTGAACCAAAACCGGAAGAGGAGGATAAAGTCGAAGAGAAGCTGCCGACGGAAGCATTGGGAGAAACGGAACTATTCACCATCTCGAATGACAAGAACGTGCGAATAGCGGCTGTACTCTCAGAAGAAACAAAGAAGGCCATTACCGAGGTATTGATCCAATGTGAGTCGGTATTTGCCGCCCCAAATGAAGTGTTAAAAGGAATAAGCCCAGACGTAGCAACCCATCGGTTGAATGTAGACAAAGGGGCAACCCCAGTGCGGCAAAAGCAGAGGGGACATGCTCCTGAGCGGCAAAAGGCGATTGAAAAAGCAGTGGCGGACTTGCTAAGGTCGGATGCGATTCGAGAAGTCACCTATCCGGAATGGCTAGCCAATGTGGTGCTAGTCAAAAAGCCGAATGGAACGTACAGAATGTGCGTCGACTTCAACGACTTGAACAAGGCATGTCCGAAAGATATGTATCCACTTCCGAACATTGATATATTGGTAGATGGAACTGCAGGATATGAAGCTTTATCATTCACCGACGTGAAATCCAGTTACCATCAGATACCCATGGAGAAGGCAGATGAAATCAAAACATCATTCATAACTCACCAGGCGACTTATTGCTTCAAGGTGATGCCCTTTGGATTGAAAAACGCGGGAGCAACATACCAGAGGATGATGAACAAGATATTTTCAGACAAATCCGGCGAGAACTTCTCGATCTATGTTGATGACATGATCATCAAAAGCAAGAAAATGCAAGACCACCCACGGGATATCAAAGAAATCCTAGAAGTGTTGATCAAATATGGCCTCAAATTGAACCCAGAGAAATGCACATTCGAAACAAGAGCGGGAAAGTTCCTGGGTTTCATTGTTAGCGGCAAAGGGGTTGAGGCGAATCCTGAGAAGGATAAAGCAGTAATGGAGATGAAGACGCCAAGGAACATAAGGGAAGTACAGAGACTGAACGGGCGGTTGGTGGCATTAGGGCGATTCATATCATGCTCAGCTAGGCGATGTCTACCTTTCTACAATGCCATCAAAAAATCCAAGTCCTTTGAATGGACGCCGGATTGTCAAGAAGCATTTGAGGGGATAAAGTGATTACTATGTTATCCGCCCTTAATGAGCAGGCCGGAAGACGGAGAAGATCTGTTTCTTTATGTATCCGTCACCAGCATGGCGATATGCACTGTGATGGTGCGAGAAGAAGAAGGGCAACAATATCCAGTATACTACGTGAGCAAAGTCTTGAAGGACGCAGAACTCCGGTATTCGAAGTTGGACAAAATGGCCCTCGCAGTGATAACCACGGCGACTAGATTGAAACCATATTTTCAGGCGCATACTGTCATTGTGAGAACTGGCATCCCAATGCGAAAGGTACTGCAGAAACCTGACGCATCCGGCCGGTTGATGGAATGGTCAATTCGCCTGGACGAATTCGATATCCGCTATGAAGGAAGACCAGCGCTAAAGAGCCAAGTGCTCGCCGACTTCGTGAACGAATTCACCTGGGATGATGATGAATGTCCAAAGGCACAAAAAGAAGAGTGGAGCATGTACACAGATGGGGCCTTATCTGCAGACGGAGCTGGGCTAGGAATCGTCATCAAAGGTCCGGAGGTTATCCGCCTGTACTATGCAGCAAAATTAACTTTCAAAACTACCAATAATGCCGCAGAATACGAGGCTATGATATGTGGATTGAGGTTGCTTAATGAACTCACCCCAGAAAGAGTGGTAATCTACAGCGATTCCAAACTCATGATAAACCAGATCACAAAAAATTATCTGGTGAAACAGGAGGAGCTAGTAAAATACCATCAGGTGGTCAGCCGATTGACACAAGAGTTAGCGCACAAGGGAGTCGTTTGGGAGATGGTGCATGTTCCACGAGGCCAAAATGCAAAAGCTGACGAATTGGCAAAAGCAGCGGCAAGTAGAGAACCATGGAGTCAAAAAGCATGCAGCTTGGAAATAAAATCGGCACCAGCATTCGAGGTTGATCAGATTATGATCATCGAGGAACTGGAAGACGATGAAGATTGGCGGATGCCAATCCGTCAATATCTGGAGCAGGGAGATTTGCCGGTTGATAAGAGCTTAGCCAGAAAAATAATTGGGCAGTCGGCACGATATTCAATACGGGATGGAACTTTGTATCGGAAATCGTACACATGTCCATGGTTGAAATGCGTTAGTCGCAATGAAGGAGACTATGTGCTGCGAGAACTACACGAAGGAATTTGTGGCGCGCACGAAGCTTCGGCGGCATTGGCAAGAAAGGTCAAACTGATGGGATACTACTGGCCCAAGGTGGTGGAAGATTCCCAGAAGATGGTTGCGGAATGTCACAACTGTCAAATCCATGCGAATGAAAAGCATGTTCCCGGAGCTGAACAAATCACTATAATGACGGCGTGGCCATTCGCAACATGGGGAATTGATATAGTGGGTCCATTCCTAGAAACAACAAAGAAAAGGAAGTATTTGATAGTCGCAGTGGACCACTTCAGCAAATGGGTAGAAGCGGAGGCAGTAACCGCACAAACACCTGAGCGAATGATCGAGTTCTTACGAGAGAACATTATCATGCGATTTGGGATCCCGCAGAAGCTTATAACCGACAATGGCACCCAGTTCAACTGTGCCAAGTTCAAAACATACTGCGAAAGCATGGGAATCAAGAATCATTTTTCTTCTGTAAACCATCCCCAATCAAATGGTATGACGGAGGTTACCAACAGGGCCATGGTTCAAAGCATCAAGAAGCGGCTAGGTGACAAAAAAAAAAGTTGGGCGGATGAGATACCCCATATGTTGTGGGCATACAGAACCTCTGTAAAGGCAGCAACAGGCGAAACACCTTTCTCGCTAGTTTATGGAGCCGAAGCAGTCCTACCTGTTGAAATCAAGTCGCCCACAGATCGGACAATTTATTATTGCGACACACAAAATCCTATCAACATCAGAGATGCTTTGGATTCTGTGGAGGAACGAAGAGAAAAAGCTTACATGCGAATGGCAATGTACCACAATAGAATCAAGAAATACCATGACAGAAGAGTGCGAAAAGTAATGATCAACGAAAACGACTTGGTCTTGAAAAAAGCAGATAAAATACAGTCTAGAGATGGCAAAGGCAAGCTAGGCGTCAACTGGATCGGGCCATACAAAGTATCCAGGAAGATGGGACCGCCACTTTCGAAATAGAAGAAATGAGTGGAAAGAAGCTCCCGCGCACCTGGAATCTAGAGAATCTACGCCTATATAGAAAGGCCGAGTAGTTCGAGGAAATGACGAGTACTCTTTTTCCTTTTATGAGTTTTTCCCACTGGGTTTTCTGATAAAAGGTTTTAATGAGGCTTCGATCCCGCACAATTGGTGTACATATGTAATAAACTTTTTCTCGTCATCAATAAAAGTTATTACATTCACTCAGTATGTTACAACAAAATGCGGATTCTTTACAAAAACACATAAATGTGTTGCCTCTTAAAGAAAGGCGGATGCATGATTACGCATCACTCGCAAAAAACCTTAGGGTTAAAATCAAAAACACATAAATGTGTTGCCTGTTAAAGAAAGGCGGATGCTTGATTACGCATCACTCGCAAAAAACCTTAGGGTTAAAATCAAAAACACATAAATGTGTTGCCTGTTAAAGAAAGGTGGATGCATGATTACGCATCACTCGCAAAACCTTATGATCAAAACTTATGATTATTTTCGAAAGAAGAATTATAAGTTAAGGCATAAAATTAAGCGAATAAACGAGTACTCAAAATTGCAAAAAGGGTCTGGCCACCCTAGCTATGAAGAAACACAAATATGGAGTCGGCAAAAGGACAAAGGGCACATATAAAGGGCAAAAAAGTGACAATCACACACATATGAAAAGCAACAACCGAAAGAAAATATATATATCAGAGCGGTTTGTTACATACAAAAGTCCAAATATAAGTTAAGCTATGCTACAGCTTCCTCTCCTTCGCCCCTAATGCCCTCCTGGACTGCGGCGACTCCCTCATCTCCTCCGGTAGGAGGATCTACTTCAAGCGAATCCTCAACCCTTGAATCGGTAACCGCTTCAGTAACCTCTTCGGTGAGAGGTACCTCTTGCACAGGTTGAGAAACGGCTTGGGGTGCCTCTCCTTCCGCGAGCTGAATAGGGATCTCGCAGCTAATCGGAGGATCCTGAAGACTCTTCCAATCTAAGAAGAGTACCTCATCCATATCAGCATCCTCGGCTTCCAACTTATCCCACTCCCCAGTTAAATCTTTTTCAGGGATGGGAACTTTGGGGCGGTTAAGTACTAGACCCTGATGCCCGTGCTCATAAGCCGCATGAATCCGCTCCCCATACCAGTAGATGCGGGCGCCATCTTCAGCCAAAATCTCCTCAACCCTCTTCTTTTGGGCCTCCTTGAAAGCAGCTAGGTCGTCGAGGGCTTTTTGCAGTTCATCGGACTTGGCCTGAAGGGATTTAAGGGCCTCCTCCTTCTCACCCACGGCCTTCTGACAGGTGCCCTCTAGGACCTTCACCTTCCCTTGGACATCATCATAAAGCGACTTCTGAGTCGCCAATTCTGTACCAAGACTTTCCAACTCCTTGGCTCGCTCTGCATCCCTTCGGAGAATGCCCTCAGCGAAATTGATAATCTGCATATAACACGTCTCACAAATAAAAATGGGCGAATAGAAATATGCGGTTACGATGAACACAAGATATTTGAAAGCGAAGGACAAAGCAATAATATACCTCTACAGAACGCTTCTCGATCCCTTCCACAGCAGTAGGGAGCGGTACTTGCTCGCGCACACGGGAGGCAGAGGGAAGTCGCCCGAGGACATTGCATATGGAAGATACAATATCCTTGCAAGAGAAGTTCACGGCCAGGCCGAAAGTCCTAGTCCACCATCCGCTAATATCGGGGATTGGCTGCAAAAGCATAAAGAAAAATATCAAGAGAACGGCAGATAGCTCATGAGGAAAAAGTAGCAATACGAGAGGGAGCAGATCAAGATACCTCGTGAATGGGGGTACTGCTCTTTCCTTTAGACGAGGCGGATACAGGTGCGCCGCCAACAGTAAGGGACACAGAAGTGTTCTTCTTTTTAGAACGAGAAGACTCTGTATCCGCACTTATCTTCCGCTTCCTGGTTAAAGGAAGATCCTCGGAGGCAGAAGCGGGACCTTGTGAAGCGGAAGCCCTAACCGGGGAAGCCGCCCCAATAGAAGGAATCGTCCCTCCAGAAGGATCCGCCCCTACAACGGAAGCGGTTTCCGTCATCCGCTTCTTTCTTCTCGCCAGGGCTTTAGCCTCCCGATCTGCAGCGATTTGAGATAAAGGATCACCCCTGCAAAGGGTTAAAAGAAACCATCAACTTGGAAATAAAAAGTACCTTGCATAAAAACGCGATAAGGAATATAGACAACGCGATCCCCCTCGCGGTACGCAATCGCTACTCGACTCCTTAGCATATGAAAGGCCTGATCATATGTCCATACAAAAGGAGGAGTGCTCTTCAAGAACTTGATAACGGCGGATTCTTCCTTGCTGGGATACCCGAAGTTCAAACTCTTTACGTTGGGTCGGCTCCAGCAACGAAGGAAGTTCAGGTTTTCCTCATTAAACTTGATAAAAAAGTAAGATCGATCCCACTCGCGGATCTTGTTCAGCTTCTCGTCAAAACCATAGTATCCGCTCTGGCGGATGAAAGTGAAATACCCCGCCGAGCTTTTGAAATGGTGGAGCTTGGAGAAGATTTTGGGCGAAAAGGGAACCTCCAAACAATCCGCCAAGAATTTGTCCAGAGTCAAATCGGCCCAGCCGTTAGGATGCAATTGCCCGTGCGCGATTCCGTAACCGCCTAGGACGGAAGCAATCTCATCCGCCAGCGGATAAGTGAAGCCGCAGATAATCTGGGCCACGAAAATAGTGAAGTACCCCTTTGGGTAATCGCCCGGTCCCCTATCCTCCCCAGGAATGATAGTCTCGAGACCTCGAAGCCAGGGATAATGCTCCCGCAAATCATCGATTGTCTCTTGAAAAACTAGACTTCCCGACCTGTCCTTCTTTGGTAACAAACGAGGGGTTGGGACAGGTGGCAAAATCAACTTTTTGGGGTCAAAACCTAAACCCTCGTCGGTTGTATTCGCCAGATGAAGGAAGTCGGCGGGATGAGAATTACACCCAGGAGAGCTGGTTGAAGCTTCCTCAACCATCTCTTCGACCTCGTTAGAGACCTCGCGGACATAATCGTCGTCAAACGGCGCGAAGTCGAGGTCTGACATGATCGATAAAAGGAAAACAGAAGCAAAAAGCCGAACAAGGAACAAATGTGAAAAGAAAAACTTACATGAAAAAGACAACACAGTGAAGTGACGGGATTAAGAGGTCAACGCCGGAAAAGAAGTAACGGAATTAAAAGGTCGACGCCGGAGAAAACGAAAGAGGGGAAATGCACAAATTCAAAACTTTGAAATAATCGGACAAAGACGAAGCGTCCCCTATAAAAAGACCCTAAAAGGGCTCTTGCTAGACCAAGGGGGAGGCATGTGATAACCCGCGAAGCCCAAAACGGGTTATATTCATTTCGCAAGCCCATCCCATATTAAAGCCCCATGGGCTAAGATTGGACGGGACCCGAATGAAGGAAGCGGGCGCAGCGAGTAAACCGCCCCGAATTCCTAAACAGAGCGTCAAGACTCCCATTCAGAACCACGTTCGTTGCCATGAAAGCCACGAAAGGGACATGGCCTAAAAAGGGGTAACCGCCCTCAGAACGTGGCCCACTAAGGAGTAACCGCCCTCGGCGGTTACCCAAAAAACACCTATAAAAGGCCTTAAGAATAAGGGGGGAGGTACGTTCACATTTTTTCCCACAAAGCTATTGCTAAATTATAGACTCATTTTTACAAAAACTGACTTGATCGTCGGAGAGTTTTCCCGGAGATCCTGTCTCCGGTTTTGTTTTGCAGGTAACTCCGGCAAAGAATATCAAAGCGGATCCAGCAAGTTATCAAGATCATTTAAAATTTTAGAGAACTACGTGGCTTTGATTCCCTATTTGAAAATATCGGGATACGTAGGAAGCTTGATAATAATATATTACCAAGTCCAAGCCAAATAGATACCTAATATTTATGGTCTTTAAGGAAAATGCTTATTTCGGTTTATCTGATCGTTAGATTAGAGTAGTAAAGACACAAGTGTTAAAATTATCGTATCTGTGCGATGTGATTAAATTTGTGATAGAAATTGAGATTTTATGACATTTTAGAGAGAATTGGATTTTAAGAATAGAATAACAACGTTATAGTTCGGTTTACCTTCAATCATGGTACTACACTAGGTATTTGTAACCTCTCTCTGTCATACCTGATGCCGTTTAGGGTCGGGTGTTACATGTGATGAGGAATATAGGGGCAAGAGGAAATCAAGATAAAAAAAGGAAGGATAGGGACGAGGTTGATGATGTAAAAAAGGGAAATGGAAGAAGAAATGAAGCAAGACATGCTCCAAAGTTGAGATATGAGAATTTCACACCTTTACTCCAACCACGTTCCAATATCCTGGCAGCCATTGAAAGATCCGGACTCCTTACATTCCCTCCCAAAATTGACAGAACGATGGGCAAATTTACGGATGCTTATTGTCGATTCCATAAAACTCATGGTCATTCAACTGATCGATGTAGACAATTGATGAATGAAATAGAATCATTAGTACGACAGGGTAAGCTTGAAAATTTTGTCTATGCAGAAATGTGGAGAAAGGAAAAACCACAAAACTTAAAGGAAGAAAGATACATGGAAAACAAAGAAAGGGATGGTCGAACATATGCCAAAGGAAAGGAAGACAATGTTCTGGACGTCTTACGAAATGGGCGATTGAGTTAGGAGAATACGACAACAACTTTGAGCCTAGACAATCAATCAAGGGACAAGTCTTAGCCGATTTCATTGTGGAATGCACTGGAGAGAGAATAGTGGCAAGAGAGAATGAGCACACATGGAAATTATTCGTTGATGGAGCATCAAGTTCAATAGGGAGTGGAGCCGGAATAGTATTGATATCTCCCGAGCAAGAAACAATCGAATACTCCTTGCGTTTTGCTTTTCCAAGTTCAAATAATATTGCAGAGTACGAAGCCCTTATAGGAGGAATGAAACTTGCTAAAGAATTACAAGTTAAAAAGATAACAGCTTACAGTGACTCACAGTTGGTGGTTTAACAATTCAATGGAGACTATGAGGCGAAGGAACCTATCATGATTAAATATCTACGAAAGGTCAAATCTTTATCTCGAGAGTTTGAAGATTTCCAATTGCTACAAATCAATAGGTCTTCTAATAGCCACGCAGGCACTTTATCAAAGCTTGCATCATCAATGGAAACAAAAGGAAGAATGGTGCATTTGGAGGAACTTAAAAGGCCGAGCATAGAGGAAACAATTGTAGCATGTATTGAAGAAATACAAGATTGGAGAACACCATTTGTAAAATTCTTGAAGACAGGGGAGCTTCCAGTTGAAGGTACGGAAATAAAAAAACTGAAGATAAGAGCAGCACGTTTCACTTTGATAGATGATGTCCTATATAAGAAGGGTTTCTCGATGCCACTTTTGAAATATTTGGGTCCACAAAAGGCAGATTACTGATAAGTGTCCAATTCAACGTTCAAATGTCCACTTTAATGCTAGGTTATTTAATTAATTTGGTGTTATTTTGGGTATTATTGCTTGTTTTGGTTTGATTTGCCTCCACAGGACTCAAATGATTAAAAGGAGCATAATTGGACTTAATTGAAGCAAATTTGGACTAGAAGGGAATTTGGAGCTGATTCGGAGGAGCTGAAACGAAGATAAAGTTAGTCTTGCCCAAGACTAAGGATTTCGGGAATTGCAGATTCCAGAATTGATCAGGACTCTCCGTTATTCTATCAAGAATGAACCTGGACAGTTGGGAATGACTAAACATGCACGAAATTAGGAGATATGACAGATTAGAAAAGATATTGATTGTATTTTAAAAACAAAAACTATCTTTTTGTTAGCTAATTTTTAGGAGAGGCTTTTCTCTACAAAAGGCCTGATTTACGTTCTTAAAATAGGTTATTTTTTAGGTTTTATTTTTCAGTATCATTTTGTTCTCTTTTTGAAACAGAAACATGTGTTCTTCCATGGCTATTGGTAGCTAACTTCTATATTCGGTTAAGGGTTAATTCAAAGGAGGTTTTTCTTCATTATCGTGAGACTGTTGCGCTTTAATTATTCTTATTAATGCACCGTTTATTTGTTCATTGCACTTAGGGATTTATTCTCAATTGATTATTCAATCTTCGAATGATAACTGCAGGTCGTTCTTTGAATTGGATTGTCATACGACTGAATTGGTAAAGTTAGAGTTTCACCTAAATGAACCAATCATAGTAGCAATCGATAATCTAAATTAGGTTAGTTTTGTATTTGAAAGAATAGATTCAGATTTGACAACCTGAGATTGTCTTTCATGTGACATTAATACAAAATTAATTAGGTTTATTTGAGTCGAATGAACAAGTAATTTAGTTTCTAAATCGTCGACGCTAAGTGTCGGTTGGCTAAGGTTGGGTTTTTCCAATTCATCAGGCTGTCAATAGATTAAATCTTGACCGCTAAGGCAGGATTATTTATTGATTAGGAACTGGTTATACGCGCATGCTTGACCAGTTTAATATTAAGGAAGAATACTCCAAACCGATCTGGTATGTGTATAAGAGTCTATTTTGTCTGTCTGTGATCGATACTGAGTGAATTACCTACCTGCGAACCCCTTGATCGGATTTCTCCAAACGTTGTTTACAAATCATATTTACTCTTGCTAATTTTATTTTATTTGAAATTCTCAATTGGTTAAATCTCACAAATCAAAACCCCCTGTTTATTTACTTTGTTTATTTATCAAGTCATTATTGTTTTGAGTCAGTAATATCCCCTTGGGTTCGACCTTTGCTTACCTTGTTACAAATCCATATTTCGGTCAAGTAAAGTATTAATTATTTTTGGTGGATTCGACACCCGTTAAATTTTGGCGCCGTTGCTGGGGAATATTCTAACTTGATTTAAAGCAATTTATGACCAGGTCTGAAAATTTGGAACAACTTCTTTTTGAATCAGAAATAGAAAAAACAGTAAGGAAACTCCGAAAAGAAGCAAAGCTACATAAACTTCAAGGTGTTGAAACTTCAAGTTCTAGTGAAGAAGAAGAAATTTCCAGTGAAGAAAGTGAACAATCTGAAGAGGAGACGATGGCAGCCAGAACTTTAAGACAACTTCATGCACCTCAGGCTGATCAACAACCCTTATGCATCACATACCCAGTCCTAAATGCGGCTTTTGAATTTAAATCGGGTCTGATTCACTATTTACCTAAGTTCCACGGGATGGAAAGTGAAAATCCACACAATCATCTAAAGGAATTCCATGTTGTTTGTTCAGGTATGAGCCCACAAGGAATAACTGAGGAACAAGTTAAATTGAGAGCTTTTCCTTTTTCTTTGCAGGAAGCAGCAAAAGATTGGTTCCTCAACCTACCTTCAGGATCCATCACAACATGGGTCGGAATGACCCAAGCATTTCTGGAAAAATATTTCCCAGCTTCGCGGGCAGCAATGATCCGAAGAGAAATCAGCGGTATCAGACAAAAAGATATAGAAACACTCCATGATTATTGGGAGAGATTTAAGAGGCTATGTGCAAGCTGTCCCCAATATGGGATAACTGAACATTCTCTTATTCAATATTTTTATGAGGGAATGTTAGGCATGGAAAGAAAGATGATAGATGCTGCTAGTGGGGGAAGCCTTATTGATAAAACACCAAATGTGGCTAAAGATTTGATCAAAAGTATGGCAGAAACTTCCCAACAATTTGGGAAGCAGCAAGATGGTTCAAGGAAAGCTTATGAGGTAAGTACTTCTTCCATTGAAGAAAAAATAAATGCTTTGACATCTCTTGTACAAAATTTGGTTGTAGGAAAGGTAGTTCAAGTTAAGACATGTGGGATCTGTACAGTTACTGGACATGCCACAAATGAATGTCCCACATTGCATGAAGGAACACCGGAACAGATTAATGCTGTCCTCGGATATCAGGGGCAACCTCCACATAAGTATGACCCATACTCAAATTCATATAATCCCGGATTACGTGATCATCCGAACCTCAGCTACAAGCAGCAAAATAATGTGCTTCAACCAAATATTCCCCAACAATATCAGCAAAGACCTCAACAATATAGACCTGTTCAAACAGATCCAAATTCAGGTATGCTGCCAAATCCTAATGACCAATCTATTCTATCTAACTTGTTGAAATTTCAGGAAGAACAAAGCAAGATCAATGTAAATGTTCAAGCAAATTTCCAAAATTTAGAGAAGCAAATGAGTCAGATAGCGACCATTCTGAGTGCAATACAATCCCAGGGGAAGTTACCTTCACAAACTGAGGCGAATCCGAGACAGAATGTGAGTGCAATCTCGCTTTGCAGCGGAAAAGCATTAGTCTTGCCCAAGACTAAGTCTATTTCCGAATCAGAACAGCCTGTGTCAGAGAAATCTGCAATCAAAGAGGGGGTGACAGAAAAAGAGAAAGAAGGTTCAGTTGGTAAGTCATCTGGAGAAAAATCCATAAATCAAGACACACCCTTGGTAATTAGACCACCTTTCCCTAGTCGGTTGGCCAAATCAAAGAAAGAAAAGGAGGAGAAAGACATCTTTGAGACGTTCCGCAAGGTTGAGGTAAATATTCCATTGCTTGATGTTATTAGACAAATCCCTCGATATGCTAAATTTCTTAAAGAATTGTGTGCTAACAAGATAAAAAAAATTGGGTATGAAAAGATAACAATGTGCGAGAATGTATCTGCTGTCCTACAAGGAAAAATGCCCCAAAAGTGCAAGGACAGAGGTATGTTTGCTATTTCCTGCCAAATCGGAAATACTAGTATTAAAAGAGCAATGTGTGATCTAGGAGCGTCAATTAATGTCATGCCTAAATCAATTTATTCATCTTTAAATGCTGGTCCTTTAGAGGAAACAGGAGTAGTAATCCAACTCGCTAACCGGTTTATAGTTTATCCCGAAGGTTTGTTGGAACATGTTCTTGTGCAGGTTAATGGTTTAATTTTTCCAGCTGATTTCTATGTCGTAGACATGGAAGATGAAGATCGCTCTTCGGATTCATCGGAAATCCTGTTAGGTAGACCATTCCTAACAACTGCTCGGACAAAAATCGATGTCCACAAAGGAACAATGACTATGGAGTTTGATGGTAAAATTGTTCAATTTGATGTTTATAAGGCCATAAAAATTCCTAATGAAGTGTCTTCTGTT
Organism: Euphorbia lathyris; assembly: GCF_963576675.1. NCBI lineage: Eukaryota > Viridiplantae > Streptophyta > Magnoliopsida > Malpighiales > Euphorbiaceae > Euphorbia > Euphorbia lathyris. The sequence continues at coordinate 62,218,634 of NC_088914.1, read as the reverse complement.
TGTGGCATAGATATTATTGAATCCATAACCCAACATGATTTTGAGTTTTATAGGGAAGATGAATTACAGGTGGTTGTTGAAAAGAGCATCGAAATTGAAAGTGTTAGGAAGCTACAAGCACAGGAGCTTGAAGAGTTGAAGAATGAAGCTTGCGAAAGCCCGAGAATCAATAAGTTGAAAACCAAGAAATTTCATGATGATATGATTATCCAGAAACAATTTCGAATAGGACAGAAGGTATTTTTACACCATTATCGATTGAGATTGTTTTCCAGAAAATTAAAGTCCAAGTGGATAGGACCTTTCATGGTCATGAAGATTTACCCTCAAGGTGCTGTGGAAATTAAGAGCATGGAGAATGGGAAAGTGCAAAAAATAAATGGCCACAGACTCAAGCCGTTTTACAAGAATATCCCAATTGGAGTCTCTGGAGAAGTTCAATATCTTGACCCAGGAGACTAGCCTTAGAGTTCAAGAGTGTCTAGCCAAAGACGTTAACTAGCGGCGCTATTGGGAGGCAGCCCAAGTTGGTCTTGCTCAAAGATCCAAGTTATCCTTTATGTTTTGTTTTTGTTTTTGTTTTATTTTGTTTTTTTAACTGACTTAACTACCATCATCTTCTTCAATAGGCATGTGTTTCCTTTCGATTTAATTTGCAGGTGTCAAAGAGCTTGAAAATGGTGGAATAAGCTTTAGTTTCTTGTTAAGTGGGCTTAAGGACAGGTTCCTCCAAATAGGGCAGTAAGTGAATTTTTCTTTTTCAATTTATTACTTTCCTCTTGTTTGCTGTCCTTCTCCCCTGATTGTTTGAATTCCGCATTGAGGACAATACGAGGAGAAAAGTGGGGGAAGGATCTTTGCTATAGAAGTGTTTGATTTCATGGTTAATTGGCTGAGTGTGATGGTTAATTTGTTGAAGGGCTTCTGACTGTTTTTAAAATTTACTGATGCTGAAATTTCCTTATTTTACTGCTGCAATTTTCTGGGTTTAATTTTATGAAATATGTGCTAAATTAGTGTGAGGTGTCCACCTCAAGTGAAAAAACCAGAAAATATGCTCGAGTCTAGTGTGGGGTGTCCACCCTTTGTTTTTTCCCTAGAAATAACAATGCTAGCTCTCAATTTTGCACTTGGTTGAAACTAGGTTGCCAACTTAGTATTGAAACCTCTAAGTCTTGTTTTGAGTAAAGCTGTCAATTTCAAAAGGTCAGGGTTGCACAATTGTCTTGAGCATGCATATGAACAACTTGATTAATTTCCCATTACATGACAGACGTTTTGAATGAAACAACACCAATTTACCCCAATTTTTGGAAAGTTTTTGAGCCTAAATGCAAGAACAAAAACATTACACTTTGTTCTATTCTTTTTGAGTGTTATCCAATTCTAGTTTGGAATTCTAGAACTTGCCATGTTATGCATTTCGAGACCACACTGATATATTCAAGCATTAAAAATGATCAGGGCAGTAGGTTTCTTTTCTTAGCCATTTCAAATAAAATTCGAACCGTTAGTCTTGCTCAAGACTAACAAAAATAACAGTACCAGCCCTTAGTTAGCCACATTTGAGCCTTTTCCCATTCTTGACACACCTTTGTTCGAGTCCCTTGGCCAGGAACGTTCTAGCCATCAGAGTATGTACATTCTTTCATTTATTTCTATGTTTAGTTGTTGCTTTGAGCAATGTCCATGTTCAAAAACCACAGGTTCGTTAAAGTATAAGGATTCAATTGAATAGTCCTTTAATTATATGTGGTTGTGCTTCAAAAGGTGTCTAAATGGACGATTTCTTATTCCAGTATTATCTTTAGAAAAGAAGAAAACCCAGGAAAAGAGCCTCAAAAGAAAAAAAAGAAGAAAAAAAGAAAAAAAACAAATCAGAGGCTGGAAAAGAAAGAGTGCGTTAATAGTTATCTAAGTTCATCTTGAACATTCATTCATATTGAAATTCAAGAATTGTAAGTCGTTTGTAAATAATTGAGTTTTGATTTTTTATTTTGGCCTTTTTCAGAGTAGAATGTATATTTTTACTACTCTTGGTTTCCCTTTCTTCTCCCTTTCTTTTTCAAATCTTAACCCTAGCCTATATTACACCCTGTTTTAAGTCCCTTTGATTTATTGACTTGAATTCATACTAAGTGGTGGAGATTTGATATATTGGCAAGCTTATGGTAATTTCATTCTAGGTTGTGACTTGAGTGATTCCTTGAAAACAAATCATATCCTAAACACTTGAGTGCAATGAGTGGCTTCCGTGAGGGTGTTGTTGATTTTAATTCATACCTTATGTACATGGTCAAAAGCTCAATTGCTGAGATTCTTCAAGTAGTTATGTTGTGTGTTTAAACATGAATAATATCTTGGCTTTGAGAGTTGATGGATGATAATCTTCACATTATAAGGGGGGATTGAGAAAGGTTGGTAAACACGAAATCATAAGAGTAAAGAGCTGTTGACATGATCTAATATGCTTAGGGACAAACATTGGGTAAGTGTGGGGTATTTGATAAGTGTCCAATTCAACGTTCAAATGTCCACTTTAATGCTAGGTTATTTAATTAATTTGGTGTTATTTTGGATATTATTGCTTGTTTTGGTTTGATTTGCCTCCACAGGACTCAAATGATTAAAAGGAGCATAATTGGACTTAATTGAAGCAAATTTGGACTAGAAGGGAATTTGGAGCTGATTTGGAGGAGCTGAAACGAAGATAAAGTTAGTCTTGCCCAAGACTAAGGATTTCGGGAATTGCAGATTCCAGAATTGATCAGGACTCTCCCTTATTCTATCAAGAATGAACCTGGACAGTTGGGAATGACTAAACATGCACGAAATTAGGAGATATGACAGATTAGAAAAGATATTGATTGTATTTTAAAAACAAAAACTATCTTTTTGTTAGCTAATTTTTAGGAGAGGCTTTTCTCTACAAAAGGCCTGATTTACGTTCTTAAAATAGGTTCTTTTTTAGGTTTTATTTTTCAGTATCATTTTGTTCTCTTTTTGAAACAGAAACATGTGTTCTTCCATGGCTATTCGTAGCTAAACTTCTATATTCGGTTAAGGGTTAATTCAAAGGAGGTTTTTCTTCATTATCGTGAGACTGTTGCGCTTTAATTATTCTTATTAATGCACCGTTTATTTGTTCATTGCATTTAGGGATTTATTCTCAATTGATTATTCAATCTTCGAATGATAACTGCAGGTCGTTCTTTGAATTGGATTGTCATACGGCTGAATTGGTAAAGTTAGAGTTTCACCTAAATGAACCAATCATAGTAGCAATCGATAATCTAAATTAGGTTAGTTTTGTATTTGAAAGAATAGATTCAGATTTGACAACCTGAGATTGTCTTTCATGTGACATTAATACAAAATTAATTAGGTTTATTTGAGTCGAATGAACAAGTAATTTAGTTTCTAAATCGTCGACGCTAAGTGTCGGTTGGCTAAGGTTGGGTTTTTCCAATTCATCAGGCTGTCAATAGATTAAATCTTGACCGCTAAAGCGTGATTATTTATTGATTAGGAACTGGTTATACGCGCGTGCTTGACCAGTTTAATATTAAGGAAGAATACTCCAAACCGATCCGGTATGTGTATAAGAGTCTATTTTGTCTGTCTGTGATCGATACTGAGTGAATTACCTACCTGCGAACCCCTTGATCGGATTTCTCCAAACGTTGTTTACAAATCATATTTACTCTTGCTAATTTTATTTTATTTGAAATTCTCAATTGGTTAAATCTCACAAATCAAAACCCCCTGTTTATTTACTTTGTTTATTTATCAAGTCATTATTGTTTTGAGTCAGTAATATTCCCTTGGGTTCGACCTTTGCTTACCCTTGTTACAAATCCATATTTCGGTCAAGTAAAGTATTAATTATTTTTGGTGGATTCGACACCCGTCAATTACGCTCTAGCTGAAATACATGAGGGGATATGTGGGCAACATTTGGGAGCAAGAGCTTTAGCAAGTAAAGTGTTGCGTAGTGGATTCTTCTGGCCTACCTTGAGGGATGACGCTTTAAAGAAGGTTAAAGCGTGTGATAAATGCCAAAGATTTGCAACCATTCAAAGTGCTCCAGTCTCACTTTTGAGAACCTCAATCGAACTAACTCCATTTGCAAAATGGGGATTATATTTATTATGACCTTTTCCCCAAGCAACCGGAGGAAGGAAATTCCTGATAGTAGCAACATATTATTTCACAAAATGGATAGAAGCAGAACCTTTAGCTATTATTACTGCAAAGAAGATAGAAAACGTGGTATGGAAAGATATCATATGCAAATTTGGGCTACCAAGGGAGATAATTACAGATAGAGGGAAGCAGTTTGATTGTGATTCATTCAAAGGTTTTTGTGAAAGGCTTCATATCCAACTCAGCTTTGCTTCAGTGGCATACCCACAAGCCAATGGGCAAGTAGAAAGAAGCAATCGAACAATCCTAGAAGGTTTAAAAATGCGCTTGGATAAGGCAAAAGGAGCATGGGCGGATGAACTTCCATCAATCCTCTGGGCATATAGAACAACCAAAAGAGTCCCAACTGGTGAAACTCCATTCAGTCTAGCTTATGGAATGGAAGCTTTGATCCTTATTGAGATTGGAGCAATTTCTCCAAGAATGGTTGATTTTGACGAGGAATCAAATTCTGATGCACTACAGAATAACTTGGATTTGTTAGATGAGCATAGAGATCAAGCGTGCATACGGTTAGCAGCATACCAACAAAGAGTCTCTCGTTACTACAACTCAAGGGTGAAGGAAAGAGTGTTAGTAGAAGGAGATCTTGTTCTGAGAAAGACATTCATCACCAATGCGCATTTGGAAGAAGGGAAGCTTTGTCCAAATTGGGAAGGACCATATCGAGTAAGAAGGATAGTTGGACCTGGAACCTACTTACTCGAAACGATAGAAGGAAAAAATATTCATAAGACGTGGAATGCAAATCACTTGAAGCTTTATTTTCAGAGCAATTGTATTAACACTTATTATGAATAAAGATACTCAGGCCGTAATTACGGTCCCGTGGTTTTTCCCCACATTGGGGTTTCCACGTAAATATTGTGTGTTTATCTTTATCATTTGCTTATCAGCTTATTTTATTCATGCTTTTAATTTATTATATAACGCTGAAGAAAAGCTAATAAATCTTTAAAGATTATCATTCTATGCTAATAAGCTTTAACATATTCTCCAAATGTGTTAAGAAAAATGGTAAAATAAAAGCCCATCTTGTACGAGGGAAGATACACTCTTTACCATGATGCACACAATTGTGTTCCATTAAAGCTGTTAAGACACATGGTATAGATGGCTCTTTACCATGATGCACGCAGTTGTGTTCCATTAAAGTTGTTAAGACACGTGGTATAGGAAAATCTCATGCTTTTACCATGGTGCACGCAGTTGTGTTCCATTAAAACTGTTAAGACATTTGACATGGAGAAAATACAACTTCTATGGGGGAAGACATGTTTTTTGCCATAATGCAAGCAGTATAAATAAGTTCATCAAAATCACATTTAATTCGGATTAAATTCCAAGTGATTGGGGAGCAGGAAAGATTAAATAAATATAACTCAAAAAGGTTTCCAAAACAAAAGGAAATGATAAAGTTTTCCAATAAAATGAAAATGTATCTCTAAGAAGCAGGGGTGGCAGAGGCATCATCATCATCATCAAGATCCTCATCAACTCCATGATCTTCATCCAAGTTTTGCAAAACAACTATTTTTTCATCTTCTGTAATCCCATTCTTCCCGTGAAATGTCCAAGGCCCGCTAAGATTCTCCAAATCATCATAGAGACCTTTATTAAAAGAGGCGGTGACATCCTCTTCATCGGGGTCGAAACTTTGCCATGGACGGGAGTCAGAAACTGATGCAGTTTTTGAGAACACTAACTCGGGATACACTCGACCATGTTCTTCCTCAAGAATTTGGCAAGCTAGATAGAAACATGTCTTGCTAAATGAGACCCCTACGACACATTTCCTTTGGTAACAATCAAAAGATTCTCTGTATGATTGAACGCTGGTAGGGTGCACTGATTTAAGTTCTCCTTTCAGCTTTTCAACCATCTCACGCTCAACGTTTAACTCGCTTTGGAGTAAAGTAACATCGTTAAAAAGCTTACAAGTCTTCTCTCCCAACTTCTTATTATCATCAACCATGGCTGAATATTTAGAAGCATCCTCTTTAAAATGGTCACACTCAGACTGCAACTTTTTGTTATAATCTCGAAGATCTCTAATGGTTTGCTCCATTTTCTCTTGATGTGTATGATAATTCTCTAGTTTTTGGTTCCGCTCTTGAAGATCTTTCATAGTCTGATCCATTTTCTCATTGCGAGCAAGACAATCGTCGAGTTTTTTCTTCCATGATCTTGCAAACCGAAAAGCAAGAGAAGCACGCTGAGCTCCCTGTAACAATAAGAAGAGGTAAAGAGACATGTTTTTTATATATAAAAGAAAACAATATATATATAAGCCTATCACCTCAACAATCCGGCGCTCGGCTAAATCCATGTTTTGTTGGATATCTTTAAAATATGTTTCTTCATCTCGAGGAAGAATGGAAGAATACATTAATCTTGAAGCTACCCCAGGAAGAAAAACAGAATCTGTATCAAGCAACCCAGGATACACTCTAAAATCATCGTCGTTTAAAGAACGAGACATGGTAGGTTCATCCCTATATAACTTCCAGAATGATTTAGGTCTATCTAACAAGGGAAAAGATGGACGAATGTCATTTAAGGACTCTGATCGAAATGTCCTCCTTGAAATGCGTGGGGTTTTAGGGTGTGAAAAATCTGAGCCACCCTTGTCAGCATGGAAGGTGTTTGCGTGTAAATTGGGAATATCTTTCTCAACTCAACTCTCAAAAGCAACTTGGGGATCTCCCATCTTTGATGAGTCGGCTTTAGCTTCCTTACAAGGATCTGTATCGGCAGATGCATCAATAGGTTTAACCTTTTTAGAGGTTAAGGTATCATCTCTAGAATTTACTGAATCATGAACATTTTCTCTGCTACATTTCTGGTTGCCCGGCTTCAAAGCGATGAGAGCAATTTTCCAGGCGTGGAAGTCATACCTGTAAAAAATAAGAGAAGCATTAAAGTTAACAAAGCTACTTTATTTTTAGAAATATAATTTGCTATATCAACTTAAGTCATTCACCAAGCTCAGATATGGTGTGTGTAGAAATTTTTGACATTTCAGACATTGAAGAAACGCTAAATTGTTCGACCAAGGATGTGTTGAAACACCTTTCCACATAATTTTGATTTGACAAAATTGTTTAAGTATAATTTAAAATACATATTCTAAACACACTAAGTTTAAATGCTTTGATTTATTCTACTAATGTGTTTGTTCAATGTTGAGTTAAAACTGTTATAAGACATAAGAATCAAAAGGCCCAAGCCCAATACGGAAGCCAAGGCCCAAGTCAAACAACTCAGTACAACTCGGCCCGCGTATGTCAAGACGTTGCCGTTTTGAACAAAACGCAACTCAGCAAAAGGAAGGATTTAGAAGACCTTCGGGAACAACTTCAAGATGAAGCTGCTGAGTAGTCTCGACAAAGCGTACAAGACAGCAGCTGGCAAAGCAAAACTTCCAGACAAAGTATTTCCCCTTTGGGCAAAGTTCAGACGACACAGTATGCTGTCCAGTTGACTTTACCATAAAAGGAGAGACAGTCTGCTGAGCTGACCGAGGACAGAAGATACACAATTCTGATTGGCCGAGAGCTCTGAGCAAGTCAGGATGACAACGACATATAGCCGTTTCCCTCCAACGGTTATTTCGAAATTTGAAATGACCGATGCCCAGCCGTCTCTATAAATAGTGCCATCAGAAGCTTCACTCATACAGAACTTGATCAAGCCATTACGCTGACCAAATCTCTACAAGTTCTGCAAGCAAAGAAGCAAAGCAAAATCTTACACTACAATTCTTATATCTGTGTAAAAGTCTAGAGTGATTGTTTCAATCGTCTAAAGTGTCTTAGCAAATCTTTGTATAGGACAAAACACTTATCATTTCTAGAGATAGAAAGGAGAGGCTGAGTACTCGGTTTTAGTACTTAGCGAGAGATTAGGATTGAGTAGAGGAATAGAAGAAGGTACTCTTGTCATACTCAGTTGCTGATATTGTAAAAGGTTTGAGGCTCTACCTTTAAAGAGCTCAGTAGAGGATTCGAAATCTCAGAACGTGTTCCGGGGACAGGACGTAGGCTTAGAAGAAGCCGAACCTGGATAAATCTGCTGAGTGAAGTATATCTTGCCTTTAACTCCTTATTTATATTGCTTGCTTAAAATAACCAAAAACTGACCAAGTAAAGAGGTCAAGTTGAGTTGTGCGCGTTGAACGTCTGAGCTCAGGAATAGACTCTAAGTGCTATCTCTTGACTCAAGCTAAGAAACTGACCTAGTCACCAGTTGACTAAGCCAGTATCTTGCTGTTTACTTAGCGCCGCTGTTAAAACCTTTTTCCTTAGAAAAAGAAGTCTGCCCTAATTGCGAAAAAGTTTAAATAGTTCCTAACCCCCCCCCCCCCTTGGAACTATACTTGCAACCTTACAAGGGACCAACAAGTGGTATCAGAGCTCTAAAAGATCACTTTAAAAGGTCTAACAACCTTGAGCTGATCCCTACCATGGGCGAAAACAGCACTCGGTTTCTCCCTAGAAACCAAACAACTCAAATACTGCCTGAGGGGCTGTCCATTACTAGGCCTCCCCTATTCTTCGGGTCAAACTATACCTTCTGGAAGAATAGGATGAAAAACTTCATTCAGGCTACAAACATGAGTGCCTGGCTATCTATAGTCCAAGGCCCATTTGTACCTGTCGAGGTTGTGGCTGGCCAAACAGTTGTAAAAGCTGAGGCCAAATGGACAGAGGATGATCTTAAGAAGCTTCAAAATCACGCTTCGGCTATCAATATGCTTCACTGTGCGCTCGATGCTGCAGAATATAATAAAATCTCAGGTTGTGAGTCGGCACAAGAGATCTGGAGAAAGCTGGAAGTCACCTAAGAGGGAACAAATAAAGTAAAGGAGTCCAAGGTGAATCAGCAGATGAGACTGTACGAGCTGTTTGAGATGAACAATGATGAGGGCATTTCAGACATGAATGCAAGGTTTACCAACATCATTAATGAGCTCAAGAGACTTGGGAAAATCTTCACTGAGGAAGAACAAGTCAAAAAGATACTCAGGAGTCTTCCTAAAGATTGGCAAGCAAAGAAGACAGCAGTTGAGGAAGCTCAGGATTTAACCACCTACAAATATGACGAACTCATCGGTTCATTGCTGACCCATGAGATATCCATGAAAAACTTTGAGGTGAAGGAAAAATCTGAAGACAAGAAGCAGAAATCCCTTGTCATGAAAGCTGACTCCACTGACGGGAGTTCAACTGACGATGAGGAGATGGCTATGTTCACAAGGAAGATGAAAAGGCTATTCAGGAAGAGTGATAAATACTCTAAAAAGCCTTACAGAAAGTTTGATAAGTATAAGGCTGACTCAAGTGACAGCAAATACAAAAAGGACAGCTCAAAGCCCATTACATGCTTTGAGTGCCATCAAACTGGCCATATTAAGTCAAACTGCCCCACACTGAGGAAAGACAAGAAGAGTGGGAAGAAGGCAATGGTGGCTACTTGGAGCGACAGTGATGAGTCTTCATCTACAGAAACTGAGGCCACCGAGTCAGCGAAGATATGCTTCATGGCTGACGAACTTGTTGAGCCATGCGTCTCTGAGCATGCTGACCTATCAGATGACGAGGAGCAATCAAATGAGGTAATTTCTCTTCCCCAGCTCAGAAACGATATGGTTAATGCCCTGAGTGATCTCTATACACTTGTCAAGAAGTGTAATAAGAAAGTTAGAGCATTCAGCAGGCGCTGTGATGAAGTGGAAGAGGTCAAACTGAGTGACCTCAGATACCTTCTTTAGGACAATACAACTCTGCATGATAACATGAAGATCATACATGAGTCTGTCTCTGAAGTCCAGTCAGTTTCAAAGAAACTGAGTAAGGACGTCACAACTATCCAGAACCAACTAAAGGTTCCAAATAAAAGAAACAGTCCTTTGAGAACTCAGTACCAAGGTACTAAGCAAAGATGGAATCCCCAGCGAAAAGTCCAGTGTGACTTTTGTGGGAAGTTAGGACACACCACTAAGGTGTGCTGGTACGCTCAGCACTGGGGTGCTGACACATCAGTGAAACATCCTAAACAGAAGGTCAGTTGTGACTTCTGTGGAAAGAATGGCCATACTGTCCATGTATGTCGCCATAAAATAAAATATGATGCTTTACCTGTTGCACCTAACAAGCAAGGACCCAAAAAGAATTGGGTACCTAAAAGTAACTAGTTACAATGCAGGTAAGCCTGAGATGTGCCGAGAAGTCAAAGATGTGGTATATTGACAGCGCATGCTCAAGGCATATGACGGGTGATGAAACTCAGTTCATCACGTTTGAGCGTAAACGAGGAGGGAGCGTAAGTTTTGGAGACAACAAGAAGGGTAAGATAGTAGGGTCAGGAACCATCGGAGGTAATCCTACTATTGAATCTATCTCCCTAGTCAGGAGACTCAAATATAACTTACTCAGCGTAGCTCAGCTATATGATAATGGGAGAAAAGTTATATTTGATGCTACTGGATGTAAAATATACGAGGGTAAAACAAATGAGTTAATTTTAACTGCCCCTCGGATAGATAATGTCTTTATGCTAGACTTAGAGAAAAAGTTTTCAAAAACTGTGTGCTTAGTATCAAAGGAAGAAAATTCCTGGCTATGGCACAGGAGACTTGGTCATGTAAGCATGGACCTCCTGGCCAAATTAGCAAGAAAGCAATTGGTTGAGGGACTGCCTGAACTTAAATTTCAAAAAGATCAATTATGCCACGCTTGCCAACCTGGAAAACAAACCAAACAATCTTTTCATAGCAAAAATATTGTCTCAACTAAACGTCCATTAGAGTTACTACACTTGGATCTCTTCGGTCCAGTCCAGCCGCTGAGTCTGGGTGGAAGAAGATTTTCCTTGGTCATTGTAGATGACTTCTCTCGGTATACGTGGGTCATCTTACTGACCAGCAAGGATGAAACCTTTGAGACATTTTCAAATTTGGTTAGAAAAATTGAAAATGAAAAAGACCTAAAATTAGCTCACATCCGTAGCGATAATGGTGGAGAATTCAAAAACCAAAAGTTTGTTGAATTCTGTGAAGCCAGCGGCATTGACCATAATTTTTCTGCTCCTAGAACACCTCAACAAAATGGGGTTGTAGAAAGGAAGAACAGAACTCTGGTTGAAATAGCCAGGACAATGCTGGATGAGCATAGGCTTCCAAAGTATTTTTGGGGAGAGGCTGTTAACACAGCATGCTATATTCTTAATAGGGCTCTAGTTAGACCTATACTCAAGAAAACCCCCTATGAACTTTGGAAAGGACGAAAGCCAAATATTGGATACTTTCGTGCCTTTGGTTGTAGATGTTTTATTTTAAATACCAAAGATAGCTTAGCAAAGTTTGATTCAAAAGCTGATGAGGCTATCTTTTTGGGCTACTCAACAAACAGCAAAGCATACAGAGTTTTTAATAAACGAACTCAAGTTTTAGAAGAGTCAGTCCATGTAGAGTTTGACGAAACTGACCCTGCAGGTAGATACCAGCCGCTGCCCGAAGATGATCCACACTCAGTAACCACCGTTGACCAAGAACCAGCTACTGAGTCATTCACGAAAAGGCTGACCAAGAGTAAGAGTGAACCTAAGATTACTTTTACTGACCCATCTACTTCTGCAGAGATTGTTGAAACACAGACAACACAAGACATAAATCTACCTAAAGAGATAAGGATCCCAAGAGGGCACTCAGAAAGTGCAATCCTTGATTCTGCTGGGAATACCCTGATGACGAGGAATCAACTCAGGAAGTACCTCAGCAATGTTGCCTTCGTCTCAGTACAAGAATCGAAGAATTTCACTGAAGCTGAGTACGATGAATTCTGGATGATCGCAATGCAAGAGGAGCTCGATCAATTTAGAAGAAACGATGTATGGGAGTTAGTGCCTCATCCAAAGAGTCAAAAGACCATTGGAACAAGATGGGTCTTTAGGAACAAGATGGATGAACAAGGAAACGTAGTCAGGAACAAAGCAAGGCTTGTAGCTCAGGGCTACAGTCAGCAAGAAGGTATTGACTACGGTGAGACCTTTGCCCCAGTGGCAAGGCTAGAGGCAATTAGAATTCTATGTGCATATGCATCTTACATGAACTTTAAATTATTCCAAATGGATGTCAAAAGTGCATTTCTTAATGGAGTTATAAACGAGGAGGTTTATGTAAATCAACCTCCAGGTTTTGAGGACCCTAAGTTCCCAAACCATGTTTACAAACTCAAAAAGGCTCTGTACGGCCTCAAGCAAGCACCACGTGCTTGGTATGAGAGGCTGACCAGTTTCCTGCTGACTAGAAATTACGTCAGGGGCAAAGCTGATACAACCTTATTCATTAAGAAAAAGGGTAAAGATACCCTGCTGGCCCAAATTTATGTTGATGATATAATATTTGGTGCAACTAACGAATCAATGTGCAAGGAGTTTAGCCAACAAATATAGACTGAGTTTGAAATGTCCATGATGGGAGAACTCAACTTCTTCCTCGGTCTTCAAATTAAATAAGGAAAGAATGGCATCTTCATCAGTCAAGCCAAATATGCCAAGGAGATATTAAAGAAATATGACTTGGAAAATTGCAAGCCAATATCCACTCCTATGGGCACTGACACTGTCCTCTACGCTGACGAGAATGGTAAGTCAGTAGACAGCAAATTATATCGAGGTATGATAGGCTCTCTACTTTACTTAACAGCCAGTAGACCGGACATTTAGTTTTCAGTATGCTACTGTGCTAGATATCAATCTAACCCTAAGGAATCTCATTACATTGCTGTAAAAAGAATCCTTAGATATTTGCAAAGCTCAGTGAACGCATGTCTGTGATATCCAAATACTCATGATTTTACACTCATCGGATACACTGACGCTGACTATGGACGGGATAAGCTAGAACGTAAAAGCACCTCTAGAGGATGTCACTTCTTAGGAAGCTGTCTTGTATCCTGGTTCAGCAAAAAGCAGGCGTCAGTAGCCTTGTCTACCACTGAAGCTGAGTACATTGCTGCTGGTCATTGTGTTGCTCAAGTCCTATGGATTAAGCAACAGCTTGAAGACTATGGTGTTCAAACAAAGACAATTGAAGTCAAGTGTGACAACAAAAGTGCAATTGATCTTTCAAAGAACCCAATCCAACACAGCAGAATGAAGCATGTCAGCATCAGACATCAGTTCATTAGAGACCATGTACTCAAGTGTGAGATCAAGCTGACCTTTGTCCCAACGGATGAACAGCTTGCGGATATCTTCACGAAGCCACTGGCCCATGAGCAGTTCAGCATACTGAGAGAAGCAATTGGTATGTTTAATCCTCTTCAGTAAATTCCTGTGCTAAATATGAATGCTGAGTGAATTACTATGCTGAATGATTGATTGTTTGCTGAGTAACTCATCGAAACTAACTGAACATCAAATACTGAGTAAACTTGCACACTGAATAAATTAGTTTAAACTTAAACTTACAAATCATCCCTTTATGCAATGCTGACCACTCAGAATATCAAACGCTTAGTATTCTACACGCTGAGTGTTAGATCCATTAGAATGAATGCAATAGCACGCGTATAGCCCTAGGATGACGTATTCGCCGTATGTGTCATAAATGCCAGGATCTTTGTCGGTACATAATCCCGAGGCAAAACTGACACATGGATTTGATTAAATCCACACCGCTCATTTCTTCTATAAATAATGGGTAATTCCCCATTTTTTATTCTTTACGCTTAATCAAATTCTAAGGCAAAGAAACTCTTTCTCTCTCAAAATCCCTCTAAACCTTTCCCATCCTCAAGCAATGACTAAGATTTCCTACAACGTTTCTGGTGCCGGCCACCAAAAGTCTAGCTCCGATGAACCTACTGGAAATCCTCCTACGCCGAGTAAAGGAAAAGCTGGCCAAACCTCTGGTCAGGGAAAACCCGTAAAGGTCAGGACCTACTCCAAAGTTTTCAAAAATGTACGAGAATGGAAAGTTGAGCCCTCAAGATGGGTTTCAGAAAACTTCATACAGAACGAACAACCTTTCTGCGAATGGATTTCACAAAACGGCTGGACGAAGCTGTTTTCGGTTAGGGATGAAACCTATCCTGACCTAGTGAGGGAGTTTTACCACAACCTCAAAGTTGCAAATGACAACACTGACTACCTATGCACTGAGGTGAAAAACAAAACCATCTTCATCAACCCTCTCTACATAGGAAATCTTCTCAAGCTAAAAACTGAAGGAGCAAGGCTGAGAAGATCGGGAGATCAGGATAAAACTGACTATAAACACAACTTTTGCAAACCTGAGGGTCACTCAGGAGAAGTCTCAGCTTCATCAATGGGTCAGCACCAGAAAATGGATCACTACTTGCTGACCTATTTCATATACCCCAAGATCAACTGCACTACATCAGCAACCAATTTCGAGCAATGCTTTATCTGGCATATGCTGACATACACCCCCATCAACATGCCAGTCTTTCTTGTTGCTGGTTTCCTCCGAAGCACTGGCACGATGCGGCTTGGATCACTCATCACTAGAATCCTCATTGACCATAAGGTTGATCTCGAAGGTGAGGAGAAGACTCGAGGAACTGAGATCACAGCTTCCTCGCTGAGAGCCTTAAAGTTTGGACAGCCCTTGAAGAAAGGTAAAGCTGCTGCTGCTGCTGGCCAAGCTGAGGAAACTGCTAAGCCAAAGAAAGGGCGAAGGACTAAGGCCCCAGCTTCCCGCAAGAGGAAAACTGCTGAGACTCCTTCCAAAAACGTTGAGTCTCCAGCAAAGAGGCAGAAGTCAGCTGGTAAGTCAGCTGAGAAAAGAAGCAGGCAAAGTGAGCCTGGAACTGAGGAAGCTATGGAGCAACCTCAGAAGAAGCAGAAGTCTTCAACACTGACTCCACTGAATGCCATACCTACAGACTTCGTTGTACCGGGTGACTCTCACTTCACCCAGTGTCAAAGTACAGAAGCTGAGCATGATGAACATGAGGTACAACTAGATGATCACTTCATCTCTCAAGTTGAGGAAGAACTTGACGGTGACAGTACCGAAGAAGAAGAGGAAGAAGCCAGCGGTCAGGATGACGCTGAGGACTCTGAGGAAATAGCCAGTGAGATTGAGGTTGAGCATGCCGATACTGAGTTGGCTGCTGGAGTTGAGCAAGTACTCGACCAACACACTGTTGATCCAGCTGAAGAGCAAGCTGACCAGCCTCATACTGAGCAACAAGAATCTTCCCCTTCTCACTCAGGAGAACCTGATCATACTGTCACTCCACCTCGTAGAAGGCGAAAGTTGGTCAAGGCCAGTGAGAAGCCAGTCAGTGAACCTCCTGTGCAACTACCAACTCTTCCTGACTTTGTCGTCTCAAAGACAACTAAGGACCCTTCTACCGTCAAACTCAAGTTTTTAAAACGCCAATCCACTTCCACTACATCGGCGCCATTAGAAAAGCAAGCCTCTGTTTCTTCTCAACAGGAACATGCCGACCCCAATGCTTCTACAACATCAACCAGTCAGGTTGAGCCGTCTACTGTTCATGCTATTTCCTCTAGCATGGTGCTGACTCCACACACTTCTGCCGTCAGCACAGACAGTATTCGCATTACAACTTCTCCTACTCAACTCTCTGCCGATCAATCAACTATCCCCCAAACACAAGTGCAGATTAGTTCATCACTTTCAGTCACTGACCTGGTAACTCCTTTCACTCCTCTTCCTTCCGGTCATACTGATGTCCCTGAAGGTTCACAAAGCCATCTGAATGCCACTGAGTCCGGCAAAAAGATCATTGACTCAGTGCAAGCATTAATCAGAGACCTTCAACATTCCACTTCTCCTGCTGCTGGATCTTCAATTCTTGAGACCACCCAGCTTTCCCAAGTCACTCAGCTTCTCAACGAAGTTAAGGGACTAAAGGATCTGCTGAACGTTGTCTTATCCTTCCAAGCACAGCAAGCTAAGCAGGATTCAATTGCCAAGCTGGCTGAGATCCAGCTGACAACCGTGCAACACTTGAACTCTCTCCACCAACAAGTTCAGAAATTGTCAGCTGTGAACACTGACTATGCCACTTCATCTGAAATCAAGATGCTCTTTGCTCAGCTTCATACTGAGCAACTTAAGACCAACGAGCAAATGGTGTCGTACAGTCAGAGCTCAGTAGAGCAAATTGGTGAGGCTATAAGGTTGCTTAATCTGAATAAGCAAGAGATGGATACTGACGCAATGAAGCAGAACGAGATGATGACTCTCGCACAACAAACTTTCAACCACATTCGTCATAACAACATTCAACGTCAGTATTACGACATAGCTCTCTTAAAAACCTTCCACCAAATCTTTGCTGGCCTTACTGAAGGTCTTATCTGGCAAGGCAAAGCTCAAGCATTCAGCGTCAATATGCTCAGTGCTGCTGATCTCAAAGTACCCGAAGAGGTCTCAGCTGATGGAGTTGCCATTTTTGATGGCGTAAATGAAAGCGCTGAGAAGCTTAAGGAGCTATCCCAAGAACTGACTCGTGCTGTATTAACTGATGCTTTCAGACTCCTTGAAGTTGACAAAACGGGGGAGAAAGAACATGCAGCTAGAGCTCAGCATGAGCGAAGTCAGTCATCGCAACACAAGAAAAAGAAATAGATAGGCTAGCCCAGTTTTAGACTGAGTCACTTGTAATCTAATTCTATTTGCCTTATCTATAAAAAATTTTGCTGTGTAATTACTGACTTCTATCTATATATCATATTTGCATCTCTTATTCAAATCATGAGTTATGATATATGTTATAAAGTACTGATTCATTATGTATCGTCAATTAAATCAGCTATGTTTAATACTTGTAACATTTATTGACTAAATCAAATGTTGATAACATGTTTGACATTGACCTATGTGTTTATAAAACATTCTGATAAGAACTCATTGAACAACAAATTACTCAGCGCGCTCTATATGACTAAACCTTCCGCTTAATACTGAGCAAATAGAATATGTTGATATAGCTGACCTATATCTGAAAACTGACCTTAGACTTACTCATTTAAACCTTTAAATGTTTTGAGTAAAACTAAGTCAGTGGCTCAACCCTTACGGGGGAGTTTGCTAAATTATACTAGGTCAACTATCATGGGGGAGCTCATACTGAGTTCCTCACTGAATAGTTTTGCCAACATCAAAATGGGGGAGTTTGTTGAAACACCTTTCCACATAATTTTGATTTGACAACAATTTTTAAGTATAATTTAAAATACATATTCTAAACACACTAAGTTTAAATGCTTTGATTTATTCTACTAATGTGTTTGTTCAATGTTGAGTTAAAACTGTTATAAACATAAAAATCAAAAGGCCCAAGCCCAATACGGAAGCCAAGGCCCAAGTCAAACAACTCAGTACAACTCGGCCCGCGTATGTCAAGACGTTGCCGTTTTGAACAAAACGCAACTCAGCAAAACGAAGGATCTAGAAGACCTTCGGGAACAACTTCAAGATGAAGCTGCTGAGTAGTCTCGACAAAGAGTACAAGACAGCAGCTGGCAAAGCAAAACTTCCAGACAAAGTATTTCCCCTTTGGGCAAAGTTCAGACGACACAGTATGCTGTCCAGTTGACTTTACCATAAAAAGAGAGACAGTCTGCTGAGCTGACCGAGGACAGAAGATACACAATTCTGATTGGCCGAGAGCTCTGAGCAAGTCAGGATGACAACGACATATAGCCATTTCCCTCCAACGGTTATTTCGAAATTCGAAATGACCGATGCCCAGACGTCTCTATAAATAGTGTCATCAGAAGCTTCACTCATACAGAACTTGATCAAGCCATTACGCTGACCAAATCTCTACAAGTTCTACAAGCAAAGAAGCAAAGCAAAGCAAAATCTTACACTACAATTCTTATATCTGTGTAAAAGTCTAGAGTGATTGTTTCAATCGTCTAAAATGTCTTAGCAAATCTTTGTATAGGACAAAACACTTATCATTTCTAGAGATAGAAAGGAGAGGCTGAGTACTCGGTTTTAGTACTCAGCGAGAGATTAGGATTGAGTAGAGGTATAGAGGAAGGTACTCTTGTCATACTCAGTTGTTGATATTGTAAAAGGTTTGAGGCTCTACCTTTAAAGAGCTCAGTAGAGGATTCGAAATCTCGGAACGTGTTCCGGGGACAGGACGTAGGCTTAGAAGAAGCCGAACCTGGATAAATCTGCTGAGTGAAGTATTTCTTGCCTTTAACTCCTTATTTATATTGCTTGCTTAAAATAACCAAAAACTGACCAAGTAAAGAGGTCAAGTTGAGTTGTGCGCGTTGAACGTCTGAGCTCAGGAATAGACTCTAAGTGCTATCTCCTGACTCAAGCTAAGAAACTGACCTAGTCACCAGTTGACTAAGCCAGTATCTTGCTGTTTACTCAGCGCCGCTGTTAAAACCTTTTTCCTTAGAAAAAGAAGTCTGCCCTAATTGCGAAAAAGTTTAAATAGTTCCTAACCCCCCCTTGGAACTATACTTGCAACCTTACAAGGGACCAACAGGATGGATCATCTACGGAGTCGAATGCAGATGCCATATTTATAAATTTAGGAGCCATATTTGTCTCTTTCGATGAAGAATTAAAACTCAAAGTCTTGCCATTTTTCACATGCATCAAAGAGGTAATTCCCCAACCAGTCGTGATACGGCGGAAAGCATTTAAAGCGTGGCTGAGAGGATTTTTCGCATATTGAAGAACAGGAATCTCAAAAGAATATCTCTCTAAAAGCTTGGAATGCGATGGCCGTGAGACACCTCTCCTAATCCAACACCAACTCCATGGAAGCGGAATATTCCATGCCATTTTAGGAGGAAACACAAGGATCCATCTATCTTCATATAATTCGATAGGAGGAAGATCGTCAATAAATAATCCATCATTGCACATATCAGTCCTCTGAAGATAAAATCGCCCGGATTTGTCTTTGAGAGGTCTAAGAATGTAAAAAAGGTGAAAAATGTTGACGGCTGGAACTACTCCTTTTTTATTACAAAGAGCATAAAACGCTACAAGCAATCTCCATCCTTGAGGATGAAGTTGAGACGGAGACAATTTGTTGCGTTTCAAAAACTCCATGAAAAAAGAATGTAAAGGGAAGCGAACTCCCATTTCCAGTAGAGCCTCATGTATGGCGAATGATTCTGAGGGAACAAAGGCAAAGGAGGTCTTCGGGTCTGGAGGGAGGCGGCCTCCCAACCAGACGGAAACGAGAATTTTATCTTGAAAGTATGAACATCATCTTTTGATAGGCGAGTAGGAACACACAAAGCTAAAACGTCCAAGGAATGAGGCCCCAATGCTTCGGATATGTGTTTTGATGTTTGCTTGGTACGAACCATGATAATGAAACAAGCCAACTGCGAAAGAAAAAGCTCAAAAACGATTAAAAACAAAGGCGATTAGCATCAAACAAACGGGTTTTTTCGCCATTCCGAGGGCAAAATCGAACCAATAACACAACCAAAATGCTGAAAAATTTACATCTCCGTACATCATTTAATCAAACAGAATGAAATAATTAAAAATAATCCTGAAATTGGGTTGAGTAATATATGAATAAAAGTCAAATTAAAGAAGAAATAAAAACATGTTTATGGTCCTGGTCGTATTTTCATGTTTTATGTGCTAGGATGAATCCAATTTCTATAAATACAATACATATATATATATATATGGTCCTCTTAACTGGGAATTTCTAATGACAGTTCTGAATGCTTTTGGATTTTCACAGCAATTTCGATCCTGGATCCACAATCTGCTATCAACAGCTCGTATCTCCATTTTGACCGGTTGCTCAAATAATTCCTATTTCAGCTGTTCAAGGGGTGTCCGCCATGGGGACCCACTATCTCCCATTCTTTTTTGAATTGTGTAGGAAAATAGAAAAGCCTAGGCATAATGGAATAATAAAATTTTATCTATTTTATTTATTTCCCTTTTCCAAGATCTGTTAATTGTTATTTCATATAAAGAGGGATAGATAGTAATACCTTTATTGATGAACTATCTACCGTTGCAAACGAAGTGCCCACAACTTGTTATTATCAACTCGTGAACCACGAACGTTTGATTCAACACAAAACCAAAAGATAATCAGTAATCAACCTTCAATGAATAGCAATCGCAATGATTGCCTCTAATAGAAATCGATACGAGATCAAAGAGGGAGTAAGAAATAAAGTGAATTAGCCAAGACGAAAGACGAAACGATTCCTCCTCTTCTAGTTTATGTGTGTCGAAATTTAAGGGTTAGGGGAGTCTATTTATAGACTTTTCTTAACCCTAATCCCAGTTGTGTTAGGTAATTAAATAATTGGAATCTTATTCGGAATAGGATTCCTAATTAGATAATTAAATAAACACTTTACTATTATCTAAATAATAACTAATTATATCTAGATAATTATTATTAATCAAATTAATAATTAATTAATGTTATGGATAATTAAATAGAGTTTTAATCACATAAAACTTCTAATTAATATTATCAGATAATCTTTTAATTTAATTGATAACCATAATCAAATTATAATTATTAATCAAATTAATTTATCCCTAAATTAATGTAAATTTCGGCCCATATGTGTATGTCCCACTAATTACATTTTCGTCCTCCGATTCCAAGTCCCATATGCGACCCATTAGGTTCTTTATTGCCACTAGCCGTATATATCATTTGAAATTATTCATCACGATTAATTCCAACATATATATAACAGAATACCATCGAGAGGTGTTACTAGCAGAATCTATGATATTCCCCCAGAGCAATTAAGAAGTCAGGTTGATAACTGACATTAACCTCTCTGTATTAGGTACAGTATAATACGATCCTTCATCAACTATATCCTTTCGGTCAATTCCTTATAACCATGGAATGTGTCAAGGTTACATATAACGAAGAGTCCGGTTTTACTTGTACAGGTTGAATTCACTCTGAAAGATAAGTTAAGTGAAATGTTTATTTCTACTCTTAATTGTATCACCTTGCAAGGATTTCAGTCAATTCACCATAAGCGGCCCTTTAGATATATCTCCCATTTATCGAGAGTGACGAATGCTCAATCTGACATTAATCATTCTGTAATTGCTTCGCGTGATACCCAACCCTGCTCTCACACACCCTAGGCTCTCACCTATTGGATCGTGCTCGCACAGAATCAAAGTATCAGACTCCGCAATCCAGAATTACTAATTAATGAATGTTTGAGTCTGAGGATTAGTTATACCTACTAATACCGATGAGATGAACAGTTGACACATTAGATAAATCACTCCATTCTGTTATCTCAAGTCGGGTCCCAATCCTAATGAACTCCTTCATCAGATCCATGTAACTGTCTAGATATCAGAATATCTAAAGCTTGTGAGATCAGCTTTCTGTCTCGACAGAAAACACTGTTACATGCAAGTCTCAACAGCAATATGCCAATCCCTATAACATATTACTTGACTTGGGTTCACTTTAAGTCTATCAGTCTATTATAAAGTATAGTCTCACTTCATGCTTGTATGAACACTTTATAACTACTTGAATAAACTTAGGATTACTTCCTTTGCGAAAGATTTGTGCCTTTATATATAGTTACATATTAATGCTATATATCTGATTAAACAAATGACCAAATAAACAATTTATTCATTAATATTAATATCCAAAACAATTGTATTTAGGACACTAAATTCCAACATTCTCCCACTTGGACTAAAGCCAATTGTTTCTGAAACTAATACCAGAAGAACTAAGATGTTTATCGTGAGCTCTTTATGGTAACGGCTTGGTCAACGGATCTGCAACGTTGTCCTCAGTGGGCACCTTTTCTATTCTCACATCTCCTCTGGCTATGAGCTCCCTAATGAGATGATATCGCTTGAGATAATGTTTGGATGCATTATGAGACCGTGGTTCCTTTGCTTGTGCAATGGCTCCATTGTTATCACAGTACAAAGTAATGGGATTTAGAATGTCAGGCACCACTCCTAGTTCTGTTATGAACTTTCTAATCCAAACAGCCTCCTTTGCCGCTTCTGCAGCTGCGATGTACTCTGATTCAGTCGACGAGAAAGCAACACTTCCTTGTTTGGAACTCTTCCAACTAACTGAACCTCCATTCAGGATAAACTGGTATCCTGATTGGGATCTGTAATCATTTTCATCAGTCAGATGACTAGCATCTGAATATCCTTCAATTTTCAATTCTCCTTGTCCATATATGAGGAACATGTCTTTAGTTCTCCTAAGATACTTAAGAATGTTCTTGACAGTAATCCAGTGATAAAATCCTGGATTCCCTTGATATCGGCTCGTCATACTTAATGCGAATGCCACATCAGGTCTAGTGCATAGCATAACATACATGATCGAACCAACCGCGCTGGAGTAAGGAATTACAGCCATGCAATTCTTGTCACTGTCCGTTTTAGGACACTGGCCATTTGATAACTTGACACCATGGACCATTGGTAAGTTACCTCTTTTCGATTCATGCATGTCAAAACGTTTTAGCACTTTGTCAATATATGTAGATTGGGATAGTCCGAGCAGTCTCCTTGATCTATCGCAATAGATCTTGATCCCTAAGATGTAGGCTGCTTCTCCCAAGTCTTTCATGGAGAAATTACTCGATAACCAAACTTTTACTATTTGCAACATTGCCACATCGTTTCCTATAAGTAGTATATCATCAACATATAGTACTAAGAAAACGATTGAGCTCCCACTTGTCTTCTTGTAAACACAAGCCTCTTCTGAGTTTTGTTTGTAACCAAATTGTTTTATGGTTTCATCAAAACGCTTGTTCCAGCTCCTTGATGCTTGCTTGAGTCCATAAATGGACCTTTGAAGTTTGCAAACCTTGGTTGCATCCTTCGATGTGAAACCTTCAGGTTGCATCATGTATACATCCTCAAGTAGGTTTCCATTTAGGAAAGTTGTTTTCACATCCATTTGCCAAATCTCATAATCAAAATGAGTGGCAATTGCAAGCAATATTCTGATGGATTTGAACATGGCTACTGGAGAGAAAGTCTCGTCATAGTCAATACATTGTTTTTGACGATATCCTTTCGCTACTAACCTAGCTTTGTAGGTACTAACCTTTCCATCCATGTCAGTCTTCTTCTTGAAGATCCACCTGCACCCAATGGGTTTTATCCCTTCGGGTGGATCAACCAAAGTCCACACTTGGTTAGTATACATGGAGTCAATTTCAGAATTCATGGCTTCAAGCCATGCTTTGGATTCTGGACTAGCAAGAGCTTCTTCGTAGGTTTCGGGTTCATCGTCTGACACGGGAACCAGTTCGTCATCTCCCACTAGAAAACCATATCTAACTGGGAGTTCACGAATTCTCTGAGACCTACGAGTGGGATATGACACTTGTGTTTCATCTAGTGAAACGGGTCCGGGTTCAACTTCTTCCGCGTTTTCAACATGTGATTCCTCTTAAACTTCTTCAAGTTCAATCGCGCTTCCATTTTGTGTTTCTTCCAGAAACTCTTTCTCTAGAAACACTGCATGTTTGGATATTATTACCTTTTGGTCATCTGGATGATAAAAGTAATATCCCATAGTTTCCTTTGGGTATCCAATGAAGAAACACTTTTCAGATTTGGGATCTAATTTATGTGACACAATACATTTAACGTATGCTGAACATCCCCATATTCTTATGAAAGAGAAGATGGGTTTTCTACCAACGAACAGTTCGAATGGCGTGGAACTGGCGGATTTTGTTGGAACTCGGTTTAAGGTAAATAGGGCAGTTTCTAAGGCATAGCCCCAGAATGATTTTGGAAGAGCAGTGGTGCTCATCATGGATCGTACCATATCTAGTAAGGTGCGATTTCTCCTTTTCGATACACCATTGTGTTGTGGTGTATAAGGAGGTGTCCATTGTGAGCATATTCCACATTCATTTAGATAACTCATAAATTCTTCAGAAAGATATTCTCCACCTCGATCAGATCGAAGTATTTTGATAGTCTTTCCTGTTTGATTCTCAACTTCATTCTTAAAGCATTTGAATTTCTCAAAAGCTTCTGACTTGTGTTTCATCAAATAGATATAACCATATCTAGTATGATCATCTATGAAACTAATGAAGTATCTAAATCCTCCTCTTGCTTGGACTGACATAGGACCACATACATCTGAATGTATCAATCCTAGAGTGTCTGATACACGCTGACCTTTATTGTTAAAGGGTGTCTTTTTCATTTTTCCTTTTAAACATGACTCACACATTCCCATCGATTCACAATCAATTGAGTCTATAAGCCCATCTTGATGTAGCTTAAGCATGCGTCTCTGGTTTATATGGCCTAAACGACAATGCCACAAGTAAGTTGAGTTATCTAATCTAAGTCTTTTGGTATCAATTGTGAAAGCAGAAACTTTATCATTCAAAACATAGATCCCATTTAATGATATTCCTGAAAAATAGAAAATACTATTTCTATAAAATTCACAATTATTGTTCTTAATTGAAACATGAAAGCCATCTTCTACTAGACAGCCAATAGAAATAATGTTACGAGACATATCCGGAACGTACAAACAGTTCCTTAACACTACTACAAGTCCTGATGGTAGATATAGATCATAGTTTCCAATTGCGAGAGCGGCAACTCTTGCTCTATTTCCTACTCGCAAGTTTATGTCTCCTTTATTTAACTCTCTAGTCTGCTTTAGCTCCTGCATATTCATACAAATATGAGATCCACATCCGGTATCTAATACCCAAGATTCAGACTGTGAAATTGAGTTAATTTCAATATAGAACATACCAGAAGTTGAAGCACCGTCCTTTCCCTTCTTGAGAGAAGCTAGGTACTCCTTACAATTTCTCCTCCAATGCCCATCTTCACCATAGAAGTAGCATTCCCCTTTGGGCTTCCTGACTTGCATCCCCTTCGTTTCGGTGGGCATGGCCCCCTCGCCATTATTGGGATAGTTAGGATTGGGAGGATTCCCTTTCCTCTTCTTTGATCCCTCAGTAGCAAGGGCCAGTATTTCCTTGTTTTCTTTTATATTGGGCTCGACCGTCTCGAGCATATTGTTGAAACACCTTTCCATATAATTTTGATTTGACAAAATTTTTTAAGTATAATTAAAAACATATTCTAAACACACTAAGTTTAAATGCTTTGATTTATTCTACTAATGTGTTTGTTCAATGTTGAGTTAAATTGCTTATAAGACATAAGGATTAAAAGGCCCAAGCCCAATACAAGAGTCAAAGCCAAGTCAAACGGTTCAAGACAACTCGGCCCGCGTATGTCAAAACGTTGTCGTTATGGACAAAACGCAACTCATCGGAAGAAGGATCTAGAAGACCTTCAGGGAACAACTTCGGAACGAAGCTGCTGAGTTGATTCGACAAAGCGTACAAGACAGAAGATGGCTAAGGAAAACTTCCAGACAACGTGTTTCCACTTTGGGTAAAGTTCAGACGACACAGTATGCTGTCCAGTTGACTTTACCATAAAAGGAGAGACATTCTGCCGAGCTGACCAAAATCTGACCGAGGACAGAAGATACTCAAATCTGATTGGCCGAGAGCTCTGAGCAAGTCAGGATGACAACGACAGGAAGCCGTTTCCCTCCAACGGTTATTTCGAAATTCGAAATGACCGATGCCTCAAGACGTCTCTATAAATAGTGCCATCAGAAGCTTCATTCAATACAGAACTTGATCAAGCCATTACGCTGACCAAATTTCTACGCAAGTTCTGCAAGCAAAAAGCAAAGCAATCTTACACTAAATTTCATATCTTTTGTGTAAAAGTCTAGAGTGATTATTCAATCATCTAAGGTGTTTTAGCAATCATTGTTTAGGACAAGCACTTATCATTTCTAGAGATTAGAAAGGAGAGGCTGAGTACTCGGTTATAGTACTCAGCGAGAGATTAGGATTGAGTAGAGGTATAGAGGAAGGTACTCTTGTTATACTCAGTTGCTAAGATTGTAAAAGGTTTGAGGATCTACCTTTAAAGAGCTCAGTAGAGGATTCGAAAGCTCGGAACGTGTTCCGGGGACAGGACGTAGGCTTAGAAGCCGAACCTGGATAAATCTGCTGAGTAACGCATTTCTTACCTTAAACTCCTTATATATATTGCTTGCTTAAATAACCAAAAACTGACCAAGTAAAGAGGTCAAGCTGAGTTGTGCGCATCAAACATCTGAGCTCAGGAATAGACTCTAAGTGCTATCTCCTGACTCAAGTTAAGAAACTGACCTAGTCACCAGTTGACTAAGCCAGTATCTTGTTTTTTACTCAGCGCCGCTGTTAAAACCTTTTCTCTTAAGAAAAGAACTCTGCCCTAAATTATAAAAAGTTTAAATAGTTCCTAACCCCCCCTTGGAACTATACTTGTACCATTATAAGTGACCAACAAATGGTATCAGAGCCTAAAAGCTCACTGTAAAAGGTTTAACAACCTTGAGCTGATCCCCACTATGGGCGAAAACAGTACTCGGTTTCTCGCAGGAAACCAAACAACTCAGATATTGCCTGAGGGGCTATCCATCACTCGGCCTCCCCTATTCTTCGGGTCTAACTATACCTTCTGGAAGAATAGGATGAAAAATTTCATTCAGGCTACAAATATGAGTGCCTGGCTATCTATAGTGCAAGGCCCATTTGTACCTATCAAAGTTGTGGCTGGCCAAACAGTTGTAAAAGTTGAGGCCAAATGGACAGAGGATGATCTCAAGAAGCTTCAAAATCACGCTTCGGCTATTAATATGCTTCACTGTGCGCTCGATGCTGCAGAATATAATAAAATTTCAGGTTGTGAGTCGGCGCAAGAGATCTGGAAGAAGCTGGAGGTCACCTACGAAGGAACCAATAAAGTAAAAGAGTCCAAGGTGAACCAGCAGATGAGACTGTACGAGCTGTTCGATATGAACAATGATGAGGGCATATCTGACATGAATGCAAGGTTTACCAACATCATAAATGAGCTCAAGAGACTTGGGAAGATCTTCACTGAGGAAGAACAAGTCAAAAAGATACTCAGGAGTCTTCCTAAAGACTGGCAAGCAAAGAAGACCACTGTTGAGGAAGCTCAGGACTTAACCACCTACAAATATGACGAACTCATCGGCTCGTTGCTGACCCATGAGATATCAATGAAAAACTTCGAGGTGAAAGAAAAGTCCGAAGACAAGAAGCAGAAATCTCTTGTCATGAAAGCTGACTCCACTGATGGGAGCTCAACAGATGATGAAAAGACGGCTATGTTCACAAGGAAGATGAAAAGGTTGTTCAGGAAAAATGACAAATATTCTAAGAAGCCTTACAAAAAGTTTGATAAGTATAAAGCTGAGTCCAGCGACAGCAAATACAAGAAAGACAACTCAAAGCCCATTACATGCTTTGAATGTCATCAAACTGGCCATATAAAGTCAAGCTACCCCACGCTGAGGAAAGATAAGAAGAACGGTAAAAAGGCAATGGTGGCTACATGGAGCGACAGTGATGAGTCTTCATCAACAGAAGCTGAGGCCACCGAGTCAGCGAAGATATGCTTCATGGCTGACGAACTTGCTGAGCCATGCGTCTCTGAGCATACTGACCCCTCTGTTGCATCTGACGACGAGGAGCAATCAAATGAGGTAATACCACTTTCCCAGCTCAGAAACGAAATGGGTAATGCCCTGAGTGATCTCTATAGACTTGTCAAAAAGTGTAATAAGAAAATTAGAGCACTCAGCAGGCGCTGTGACGAGGTTGAAGAGGTCAAGCTGAGTGACCTCAGATACCTTCTTCAAGACAACTCAACTTTGCATGATAACATGAAGATCATACATGAGTCTGTCTCTGAAGTCCAATCAGTCTCAAAGAAACTGAGAAAGGACGTCACAACTATCCAGAACCAATTAAAGTTTCCAAATAAAAGAAATACTCCTCTGAGAACTCAGTACCAAGGTACTCAGCAGAGATGGAATCCCCAATGGAATGTCCAGTGTGACTTCTGTGGGAAGAAAGGTCACACCACAAAGGTGTGCTGGCATGCTCAGCATTGGGGTGCTGACCAGTCAGTGAGACAACCTAAACAGAAGGTCAGCTGTGACTTCTGTGGAAAGAATGGCCATACTGTGCAAGTATGTCGCCATAAAATAAAATATGATGCTTTACCTGTTGCACCTAACAAGCAAGGACCCAAAAAGAATTGGGTCCCTAAAAGTAACTAGTTACAATGCAGGTAAGCCTGAGATGTGCTGAGAAGTCAAAGATGTGGTATATTGACAGCGCATGCTCGAGGCATATGACTGGTGATGAAACTCAGTTCATCACGTTTGAGCGGAAATGAGGAGGAAGTGTAAGTTTTGGAGACAACAAAAAGGGTAAGATAGTAGGGTCAGGAACCATCGGAGATAATCCTACTATTGAGTCAGTCTCCCTAGTCAGCGGACTCAAATATAACTTACTCAGCGTAGCTCAGCTATATGATAATGGGAGAAAAGTTATATTTGATGCTACTGGATGTAAAATATATGAGGGTAAATCAAATGAGTTAATTTTAACTGCCCCTCGCATAGATAATGTCTTTATGCTAGACTTAGACAAAAAGTTTTCAAAAACTGTATGCTTAGTATCAAAGGAAGAAAATTCCTGGCTATGGCACAGGAGAGTTGGTCATGTAAGCATGGACCTCCTGGCCAAATTAGCAAGAAAGCAATTGGTTGAGGGACTGCCTGAACTTAAATTTGAAAAAGATCAATTATGCCACGCTTGCCAAGCTGGAAAACAAACCAAACAATCTTTTCACAGCAAAAACATTGTCTCAACTAAGCGTCCGTTAGAGTTACTACACTTGGATCTCTTCGGTCCAGTCCAGCCGCTGAGTCTGGGTGGAAGAAGATTTTCCTTGGTCATTGTAGATGACTTCTCTCGGTACACTTGGGTCATCTTGCTGAGTAGCAAGGATGAGACCTTTGAGACATTTTCAAATTTGGTAAGAAAAATTGAAAATGATAAAGACCTAAAATTGGCTCACATCCGAAGTGATAATGGTGGAGAATTCAAAAACCAAAAGTTTGTTGAATTCTGTGAAGCCAGCGGCATTGACCACAATTTTTGTGCTCCTAGAACACCTCAATAAAATGGGGTTGTTGAAAGGAAGAACAGAACTCTGGTTGAAATAGCCAGGACAATGCTGGATGAGCATAGGCTTCCAAAGTATTTTTGGGGAGAGGCTGTTAACACAGCGTGCTATATTCTTAATAGGGCTCTAGTTAGACCTATATTAAATAAAAACCCCTATGAACTTTGGAAAGGACGAAAGCCCAACATTGGATACTTTCGTGCCTTTGGCTGTAAATGTTTTATTTTGAATACCAAAGATAGCTTAGCAAAGTTTGACTCAAAAGCTGATGAGGCTATCTTTTTAGGCTACTCAACAAAGAGCAAAGCATACAGAGTTTTTAATAAACGAACTCAAGTTTTAGAAGAGTCAGTACATGTTGAGTTCGACGAGACTAACCCTGCAGGTAGATACCAGCCACTGACCGAGGATGATCCACACTCAGTAACCGCTGACCAAGAACCAGCTGCTGAGTCATTCACTAAAAGGCTGACCAGGAGTAAGAGTGAACCTAAGATTGTTTTCACTGACCAGTCTACTTCTGCAGAGATTGTTGAAACACAGACAGTACAAGACATAAATCTACCTAAAGAGATAAGGATTCCAAGAGGGCACTCAGAGAGTGCAATCCTTGATTCTGCTGGGAATACCCTGATGACGAGGACTCAACTCAGGAGGTACCTTAGCAATGTAGCCTTTGTCTCAGTACATGAACCTAAGAACTTCGCTGATGCTGAGGAAGATGAATTTTTGATGAGCGCAATGCAAAAGGAACTCGACCAATTCAGAAGAAACGATGTATGGGAGCTAGTGCCACATCCAAGGAGTCAGAAGACCATTGGAACAAGATGGGTCTTCCGCAACAAACTGGATGAGCAAGGAAATGTAGTCAGGAACAAAGCAAGGCTTGTAGCTCAGGGCTATAGTCAGCAAGAAGGTATTGACTATGGTGAGACCTTTGCCCCAGTGGCAAGGCTAGAAGCTATTAGGATCTTATGTGCATATGCATCTTACATGAACTTTAAATTATTCCAAATGGATGTTAAGAGTGCATTTCTTAATGGAGTTATAAACGAGGAAGTTTATGTTAATCAACCTCCAGGGTTTGAGGATCCAAAATTCCCAAACCACGTTTATAAACTCAAAAAGGCTCTGTACGGCCTCAAGCAAGCACCACGTGCTTGGTATGAGAGGCTGACTAATTTTCTTCTGACTAGAAATTATGTCAGGGGCAAAGCTGATACAACCTTATTCATTAAGAGAAAGGGTAAAGATACCCTGCTGGCTCAAATTTATGTTGATGATATAATATTTGGTGCAACTAACGAATCAATGTGCAAGGAATTTAGCAAACAAATGCAGACTGAGTTTGAAATGTCGATGATGGGAGAACTCAACTTCTTCCTCGGACTTCAAATAAAATAAGGAAAGAATGGCATCTTCATCAGTCAAGCTAAATATGCCAAGGAGATATTAAAGAAATATGACTTGGAAAATTGCAAGCCAATATCCACTCCTATGGGCACTGACACTGTCCTCTGTGCTGACGAGAATGGTAAGTCAGTAGACAGTAAATTGTATCGAGGTATGATAGGCTCTCTACTTTACTTAACAGCCAGTAGACCGGACATTCAGTTCTCAGTATGCTACTGTGCTAGATATCAATCTAACCCTAAGGAATCTCATTACATAGCTGTAAAAAGAATCCTTAGATACTTGCAAAGCTCAGTGAATGCAGGTTTATGGTATCCCAACACACATGGCTTTACACTCGTTGGATACACTGACGCTGACTATGGTCGAGACAAGCTAGAACGAAAAAGCACCTCTGGAGGATGTCATTTCTTAGGAAGCTGTCTTGTATCTTGGTTCAGCAAGAAGCAGGCGTCAGTAGCCTTGTCTACCACTGAAGCTGAGTACATTGCTGCTGGTCATTGTGTTGCTCAAGTCCTATGGATTAAGCAACAACTTGAAGACTATGGTGTTCAAACAAAGACAATTGAGGTCAAATGCGACAACAAAAGTGCAATTGATCTATCAAAGAACCCAATTCAACACAGCAGAATGAAGCATGTTAGCATAAGCCATCACTTCATTAGAGACCATGTACTCAAAGGTGAGATAAAGCTGACCTACGTCCCAACGGATGAGCAGCTTGCGGATATCTTCACAAAGCCACTGGCTCGTGAACAGTTCAGCATACTGAGAGAAGCCATTGGTATGTTTAATCCTCTTCAGTAAATTCCTGTTCTAAAATGTAAATTTATGCTGAGTGAATTACTATGCTGAATGATTTATGCAAATGCATGCTGAGTGATTGTTATGCTGAGTACTTAACACAAAATACACATCAATACTGAGTCAATATGCACACCGAGTAGTAATCTTAAACTGAGAAATTATCCTTTCATATACTACTGACCACTCAGAATCCAAAACGCTTAGTATTCTAAACGCTGAGTGTTAGATCCGTTGCACTTAATGCTTAAGCACGCGAACAGCCACCTAGGATGACGTACACGCCGAATGTGTCATAAATGCCAGGATCTTTGTTGGTTGACAATCCCAAGGCAAAACTGACACATGGATTCGATAAGATCCACTCTTCACCGCTATAAATAATGGGTAAATCCCCATTCTTTATTTTCTTTACACCTACCGAATTCTAAGGCAAAGCTTTCTCTCTAAAAACTCTCAAAGCTTCCCAAACTTGTTCTGAAACTATGACTAAAGTTTCCGTCAACATCTCCGGTGCCGGTCACCCTAAGACCAGCTCCGATGAACCCTCCAGGCAAACTTCTGTGCCTAAAGCTACCAAGGTCACTACGCCGAGTAAAGGAAAAACTGGGCAAGCTACCTCCTCCAAAGAAAAACCGACTAAAACCAGAACCTATACCAAGGTCTTTGGTAACATTAGCGAATGGAAAGTGGACTTCTCACGATGGGTCTCTAAGTCCTTCGTGACTTCCGAGCAACCCTTCTGCGAATGGATATCGCAAAATGGATGGACCGAGCTGTTCTCTATTAGGGATCACACTTATCCTGACCTAGTAAGGGAGTTCTACCACAATCTCCGTGTTGCTGATGACAACCAGGACTATCTGGCAACTGTGGTAAGAGAAAAGACCATTTTCATAAACCCTAACTATCTGGCAAACTTGCTGAAGTTGAAAAATGAAGGAGCAAAGCTAAGAAGATCTGGAGATCATGAAGGTACTGGGTACGAAGTCACCTTCTGTAAACCTGAAGGCCACTCAGGAGAAGTCTCCAGTTCCTCTATGGGACAGCACCAAAAGATGGCTCACTATCTGCTGACCTACTTCATTTATCCTAAGATCAACTGTACCACCTCAGCAACGAATTTTGAGCAATGCTTCATATGGCATATGCTGACATATAAGCCGATCAATATGCCAGTATTCCTAATTGCTGGGTTCCTACGGAGCACCGAAACTCTAAGGCTGGGCTCGCTCATCACCAGGATCCTCATTGATCATCAAATAAACCTCACTGATGAAGTTAAAGCTAGAGGATCTGAAATCACAGCAGCTTCGCTGAGGGCTTTGAAGTTCAATCAGCCTCTGAAGAAAGGAAAAACTGCTGCTACTGGTGAACAACAAGCTGAGGAAACAGCTGTCCCGAAGAAAGGGAGAAAAACTAAAGCTCCAGCTGCCCGTAAGAGGAAAGCTGTTGAGACCCTTTCAAAGAAGGCTGAGCCTAAGGCAAAGAAGCCTAAGTCAGTTGCTGAACCAGGTCAGGAGAGACCTAAGTCAGCTTAGAAAAGGAGCAGGCAAGATGAGCCTGAAATTGAGGAAAGACAAGATGCTGATGAGCAACCTCAAAAGAAGCAGAAGTCTTCTTCACTGACTCCAATTGATGCCATCCCTACTGACGTCATTGTTCCTGGTGACTCTCACTACACACAGTGTCTAGGAACTGTAGCTGAGCATCAAGAAGATGAGGTGCATTTGGACGATCAGTTCATTGCACAAGTTGAGGAAGAGCTAGATGGTGACAGTTCAGAAGATGACAAAGAAGAAGAGGCCAGCGGTCAGGATGACGCTGAGGACAATGAGGAAACAACCAGTGCGGTTGAAGCTGAGCAAGCCAATACTGAGTTGGCTGCTGGAGAAGAACAAGAACATGACCAACACAATGTTGATCAAGTACAAGAACAAGCTGACCAGCTTAATGCTGATCAAGAAGCTGATCAAGAAGAAACTTCTCCATCTCACTCAGGAGAGTCTATCCAAGCTGACACTCCTCCTCCTCGCAGAAGAAGATTGGTTAAGGTAGGTCAGACAACAGTCAGTGACATTCCTGTTCAACAACCAACCCTTCCTGACTTTGTTATTCAGAAGCCAACCAAGGACCCCTCTGCACTTAAGCTGAAATTTTTCAGAAAGCAACCATCCTATACTCCACCGGCTTCTCTAGAAAAGCAAGCCTCTGTTTCTTCACTAAAGGAACATGCCGACTTGAATGCTTTCGCAAATTCTACGAGTCAAGTGGAATCAATTCCCGTCGATGTTGTTAATCCAAGTCTTGTGCTGACTCGGAACATTCCTACCTCAGTTAGCACCGACAGCATCCGGATTACTTCTTCTCCAATCAACACCTCTGCCGATCAATCAGTTCTACCTGAAACACAAGTGCAGATTGGAAACTCACTTCTAGTCACTGACCACGTCATTCCCTTGACTCCTCTTCCAACCGGTCATACTGATGTCACTGGA
This sequence comes from Euphorbia lathyris, assembly GCF_963576675.1. Lineage (NCBI taxonomy): Eukaryota > Viridiplantae > Streptophyta > Magnoliopsida > Malpighiales > Euphorbiaceae > Euphorbia > Euphorbia lathyris. Next base: position 62,184,578 of record NC_088914.1, on the reverse strand, counting down.
CAACTTAATGAAGGCTCTCAAAGTTACATAAATGCCACTGAGTCTGGCAAAAGAATAATCGACTCAGTGCAAGCATTGATCAAAGACCTTCAACAAACTACTCCTCCTGCTGTTGGGTCTTCCACTATTGAGACAACTCAGCTTTCCCAAGTCACTCAGCTTCTCAACGAAGTTAAGGGATTCAAGGATTTGCTGAATGTCATCATTACCTTTCAAGCACAGCAAGCTAAGCAGGATTCCATTGCAAAGCTGGCTGAGATCCAGCTGACAACAGTTCAACATCTCAACGCTCTTCAAGAACAAGTTCAAACTTTGTCAGCTGCGAACACATGCTATGCTACTTCTGATGAAGTTAAAATGCTCTTTGCTCAGCTTCACACCGAGCAAATCAAAACCAACGAGCAAATGGTCTCCTATTCTCAGTGCTCAGTGGAGCAAATTGGTGAGGCCGTTTGATTGCTGAATCTGAACAAGCAAGAAATGGATACTGACGCTATGAAACAAAATGAAATGCTGTCTATCACCAGACAAACCTTCAACCACATACGTCACAGCAATGTTCAGCATCAATACTATGACACCTACTTACTCAAAACATTCCATCAAGTCATTGCTGGTCTGACCGATGCACTTACATGGATAGGCAAATCTCAAGCCTTCACAGTCAGCATGATCAGCGCTGCTGAGCTTAATATACCCGCCGAGGTCTCAGATAATGGAGTGGCTATTTTTGATGGTGTCAATGAAAGCGTCGATAGACTTAAAGTGCTATCCATAGAACTGACCAGAGCCGTCTTAACCGACGCCTTTAGGATTCCTCCTCCCGATGCTGACAAAACGGGGGAGAAAGAACAAGCGAGAACACAGCATGAGTCTAGTCAGTCCAAACAGAAGAGAAAGAAATAGATATAGGCTAGCTCAGTATAGGCTAAGTATGTAGTCTCTATGCCTGTCTTGAACTTTTGCTTGTAAACGCTGACTACCTATATTAAATATCAATACTTGCATCTTCTGTTCAAACTCTGAGTTATGAATTACTTTTATACGATGATGTGTATTATGTCATTATGTATCTTCAATTAAATCAGCTATGTTTAAAGGCTTATAAAATTCATTGATTGAACCCAATGCTGATAACATGTTTGACATTGACTTGAATGTTTATAAAACATCGTCTTATAAAACTCATTGAACAACAAATTACTCAGCGCCCTCTGAATGTTAAAACCTTCCGCTTAACACTGAGTAAAATAGAATATGTTCCATGAGCTGACCTATATCTGAAAACTGACCTTAGACTTACTCGATTAAAACCTTTAAATGTTTAGAGTAAAACTAAGTCAGTAGCTCAACCCTTATGGGGGAGTTTGCTAAGTTATATTAGGTCAACTATCATGGGGGAGCTCAACATTGAGTTCCTCGCTGAATAGTTTTGCCAACATCAAAATGGGGGAGTTTGTTGAAACACCTTTGCACATAATTTTGATTTGACAAAATTGTTTAAGTATAATTAAAAACATATTCTAAACACACTAAGTTTAAATGCTTTGATTTATTCTACTAATGTGTTTGTTCAATGTTGAGTTAAATTGCTTATAAGACATAAGGATTAAAAGGCTCAAGCCCAATACAAGAGTCAAAGCCCAAGTCAAACGGTTCAAGACAACTCGGCCCGCGTATGTCAAAACGTTGTCGTTATGGACAAAACGCAACTCAGCAGAAGAAGGATCTAGAAGACCTTCAGGGAACAACTTCGGAACGAAGCTGCTGAGTTGATTCGACAAAGCGTACAAGACAGCATATGGCTAAGGAAAACTTCCAGACAAAGTGTTTCCACTTTAGGTAAAGTTCAGACGACACAGTATGCTGTCCAGTTGACTTTACCATAAAAGGAGAGACATTCTGCCGAGCTGACCAAAAGCTGACCGAGGACAGAAGATACTCAAATCTGATTGGCCGAGAGCTCTGAGCAAGTCAGGATGACAACGACAGGAAGCCGTTTCCCTCCAACGGTTATTTCGAAATTCGAAATGACTGATGCCTCAAGACGTCTCTATAAATAGTGCCATCAGAAGCTTCATTCAATACAGAACTTGATCAAGCCATTACGCTGACCAAATTTCTACGCAAGTTCTGCAAGCAAAAAGCAAAGCAATCTTACACTAAATTTCATATCTTTTGTGTAAAAGTCTAGAGTGATTATTCAATCATCTAAGGTGTCTTAGCAATCATTGTTTAGGACAAACACTTATCATTTCTAGAGATTAGAAAGGAGAGGCTGAGTACTCGGTTATAGTACTCAGTGAGAGATTAGGATTGAGTAGAGGTATAGAGGAAGGTACTCTTGTTATACTCAGTTGCCAAGATTGTAAAAGGTTTGAGGCTCTACCTTTAAAGAGCTCAGTAGAGGATTCGAAAGCTCGGAACGTGTTCCGAGGACAGGACGTAGGCTTAGAAGCCGAACCTGGATAAATCTGCTGAGTAACGCATTTCTTACCTTAAACTCCTTATATATATTGCTTGCTTAAATAACCAAAAACTGACCAAGTAAAGAGTTCAAGCTGAGTTGTGCGCATCAAACATCTGAGCTCAGGAATAGACTCTAAGTGCTATCTCCTGACTCAAGTTAAGAAACTGACCTAGTCACCAGTTGACTAAGCCAGTATCTTGTTGTTTACTCAGCGCCGCTGTTAAAACCTTTTCTCTTAAGAAAAGAAGTCTGCCCTAAATTATAAAAAGTTTAAATAGTTCCTAACCCCCCCTTGGAACTATACTTGTACCGTTATAAGGGACCAACACATATTTGCAAGCTCTTCAAGAGAGGTTTGCAAGCCACTCACTTGGCAGTTCATGATGAACTGTGAATAACTCTCGGGGAGGGATTGAAAAAGTAAGTCTACACTTAGTTCATGATCCATCGCATCTCCAATACTAGAAAACTTGGTAATAAGGCCAATCATCCTGACACAATGTGTCATAACAAACTTGCCCTCATGCATCTTGCATCTATATAGCTGCTTCGTTATTTCTTAGCGCTCGCACCGAATTTGATTCCCAAACAATTCTTTTAGGTGTGCGACCATGGAATAGGCATCCATCTCCTCATGTTGTCTTTTCAATTCCAGTGGCATAGATGCAAGTACAATGCTTCTTACGTGATTATCATCAGCTTTATGCTTCAAGTAAGCTTTGATCTTTTCGATAGGTGCATTAAAAGTCGGGATAGAGGGTATCGGTGTATCAAGTACATACCCTACCTTATCGAACATCAAAACGATTTTGAGGTTGCGATACCAGTCGGTGAAGTTTGAACCATTCAACTTGTTATCGGTAAGGATATTTCTTAGATCGGTTTTCGACATGATTGTTTTTAGAGTACGAAAAATTAATAACCTGAGAGTGAGAAAAAGGTGACGGATGTTATTCATTTGTTTAATTTATTTACAATTTAAATACGTTGGACTTTTATGTTTTTAAATTGCTCCCACTATTTTACCAAATTAATAACCCTCTATATTAATTCGAAGGATATTCACAATTCCTTTAGTGAGCTAGAATCCTAACTCCTGAAATTTCACCTTGAGTTTACTCAACAAGCTAGTTTCATTCATTAGGTAGATTCATGTAATCAATCACATCAAAACATGTGATTTCTAGGTTGTTGGGTTACTAACCACATTAGTAACTGATATGTGTCGTTTATCAATCCCAACCATATTGCCCATTAGGTTAGAACAACATGAGTTTACTCATCCAATTATTCTATCCTAATTTAAGCATTACCCTATATTCGTGAAATATAGATTTTGGATAATTCATGTGTTACCATAAGACCCCGAGCTTGAGTTTACTCAACAACCCAAAGGCCTCTAGTACTGCTGGCTGAATTATAATATTAGGGAGGGGCAACCGATTGTAATAACTTGCTTATTTACTTAACTTTTGATTAGTGAGGGATTTATTTAAGTCTCATAATCTAACCTAGTCTTGATTTGCTTTAGCATACATCAGACATTCATACATTCAACATTGACAATTATGGACATATCTCTAAGTTTATTCCGTTGAGCCAGAAACGGAATAAAGGGTCACCCTAGGGAAATACTAACTATTACATATTTCTCTTTGGGTCCTCCGTCTTCTCCTTGTCGCCTTGAATTACAACAATATTTAATTTCAAAGACAACTTCAATTTACTTGAAGGGATTTAGATGAGAAGAGAAATACAATAGAGAGTAAGAGAAGGCAGGACACGCATGTCCTATTTAAATACCAAAAGACTAAATAACTATTAAATAGGGTCTAGTATGTCCATAATGTCAAACATGCATAGACTCAATTAAATTAAATTTAATTGGTTGATTACACAAACTATTTATGTAATATTTAAGTTAATCAAATTAACAACTTAAATTAATTTTCATCCAATTTTAATTATGCATATCCTAATTAATTCGAATAATTCATTTAATACTTTGAATTGCTTATATCAAATATTTAGGTAAAACAAACTTTTAAATAAATTGATTTTGATAATCAAAACAAAACTTTTAATATTTTGAAACGTATACATATATATATATATATATTCAAAACTCGGGCCTGTTTTAAAACGATTTTAAAACGGTATCCGTTTGGGTCGGGCCGATTTTAATCGGCCCACCCCATTGCGACAGCTGCTGCCTCGCGGCAGTAGCAAATCACAGGGAGCCGCTGCCTTAACGGCAGCAGCGTCTCTGCTGTCGGTTGCTGCGCAAAGCAGCAACCGCCTTGCGACAGCCGCTCGGGGTTGCCGCCTCGCGGCAGCGACCCCTAACAGCTATTCGTATTTATTTTTTTTATTTTTTTTAAATAAATACATATTAATATATATATATATATATATATATATATAACTGTTTTAAAACAATTTCAAAACAATTTTCAGAATATCAGAAATCAGTTTTATCTTTTAGATTTAGTAAAAACAAAAGTTTTAATTATCTAACCATAAAACCTTCAAGTTAAGTTTAAACGATTATCAACCGAAATAATCAGGAACTATGCATAATCAGTTTTAATTAACAAGTAATCAAAACTTATTTATCGTTAGGTTAATTGAACTAATCGATTAATTAATTTAACCTAACAATAAATCTATTCAATCCGATTGAAAAACTCTTTTATTTACATATATGAAATAACATATTAACATAGGTTCTGATACCAATGTAGGAAAATAGAAAAGCCTAGGCATAGCGGAATAATAAAATTTTATCTATTTTATCTATTTCCCTTTTCCAAGATCTGTTAATTGTTATTTCATATAAAGAGGGATAGATAGTAATACCTTTATTGATGAACTATCTACCGTTGCAAACGAAGTGCCCACAACTTGTTATTATCAACTCGTGAACCACAAACGTTTGATTCAACACAAAACCAAAAGATAATCAGTAATCAACCTTCAATGAATAGCAATCGCAATGATTGCCTCTAACAGAAATCGATACGAGATCAAAGAGGTGTTGGTCCCTTGTAAGGTTGCAAATATAGTTCCAAGGGGGGGTTAGGAACTATTTTACCTTTTTAAAATAATTTGGGCAGATTTCTTTTCTTTAAGAAAAGTTTATAAAACAGCGGCACTTAACACTCAGCAAGACACTGGCTTAGTCAACTAGTGACTAGGACAGCTTCGTTGCTTAGGTCAGGAAATAGCACTTAGAGTCTATTCCTGAACCTGCTCGTTTGTAGCGCACAACTCAGCTTGACCTCTTTTACTTGGTCAGTTTTAGTTTGTTTTAAGCAAGCAATATAAATAAGGAGTTAAGGTTTAAGAAAACTTCACTCAGCAGATTTATCCAGGTTCGGCTTCTTCTAAGCCTACGTCCTGTCCCTGGAACACCTCCGAGATTTCAAATCCTCTACTAAGCTCTTTAAAGGTAGAGCCTCAAACCTTTTACAATATCAGCAATTGAGTATGACAAGAGTACCTTCCTCTATACTTCTACTCAATCCTAATCTCTCCGCTGAGTACTTAAAACCGAGTACCCAGCCTCTCCTTTCTACTTCTAGAAATGATAAAGATTTTGTCCTAAACAACAATTGCTAGAACACCTTAGATGATTGAAAAACAATCACTCTAGACTTTTACACAAATGAATAGACTTTGTAGTGTAAGAAATTTGCTTTGCTTTTGATGGAGAACTTTTGTATACGTTTGGTCAGCGTAGCGGCTCTTGCTCAAAGTTCTCTGAAGAATGTGGATTCTGAATGCTCTATTTATAGAGAGCTATGAGAGCTTCTGGTTATTTCGAATTTCGAAATAACCGTTGGAGACAAACGGCTACAGGTCGCTTTCACTGAGTCTGCCAGTAGTTCTCGTTAGCCAATCAGATTCCAGCGTCTTCTGTTCTTCGGTCAGTGAGTCAGTATGTTCCACCATTTTGGGTAATGTCAACCAGACAGCTTGTTGTGTCTTCTGACCTTTACCTAATGAGGAAATACTTTGTCTGGAAGCTGTCTTATGGTCAGTAGCTGTCCTGCACGTTTTGTCGAGACAGCTCAGCAGCTTCATACCGAAGTTGTCTACGTGGATCTTCTCGATCCTTCTTTACTCAGCATGATTTTCATCACTTCAACGGCGACGTTTTGGAGATACGCGGGCTGAGTGGTCTTTGGCTCGTTTGACTTGGGCCTTGATTTCCATATAGGGCTTGAGCCTTATGATCTTTATGTCTTATGATAAATTATAAACTCAACATTGAACAAACACATTAGTAACACTAAATCAAAGCATTTAAACTTAGTGTGTTGTAGAATATTTACTTTGACTTAATTAATTTTGTCAAATCAAAATCTTGTGGAAAGGTGTTTCAACAAGAGGGAGTAAGAAATAAAGTGAATTAGCCGAGACGAAAGACGGAACGATTCCTCCTCTTCTAGTTTATGTGTGTCGAAATTTAGGGGTTAGGGGAGTCTATTTATAGACTTTTCTTAACCCTAATCCCAATTGTGTTAGGTAATTAAATAATTGGAATCTTATTCGGAATAGGATTCCTAATTAGATAATTAAATAAACACTTTACTATTATCTAAATAATAACTAATTATATCTAGATAATTATTATTAATCAAATTAATAATTAATTAATGTTATAGATAATTAAATAGAGTTTTAATCACATAAAACTTCTAATTAATATTATCAGATAATCTTTTAATTTAATTGATAACCATAATCAAATTATAATTATTAATCAAATTAATTTATCCCTAAATTAATGTAAATTTCGGCCCATATGTGTATGTCCCACTAATTACATTTTCGTCCTCCGATTCCAAGTCCCATATGGGACCCATTAGGTTCTTTATTGCCACTAGTCGTATATATCATTTGAAATTATTCATCACGATTAATTCCAACATATATATAACGGAATACTGTCGAGAGCTGTTACTAGCAGAACCTATGATATTCCCCTAGAGCAATTAAGAAGTCAGGTTGATAACTGGCATTAACCTTTCTGTATTAGGTACAGTATAATACGATCCTTCATCAACTATATCCTTTCGGTCAATTCCTTATAACCATGGAATGTGTCAAGGTTACATATAACGAAGAGTCCGGTTTTAGTTGTACAGGTTGAATTCACTCAGAAAGATAAGTTAAGTGAAATGTTTATTTCTACTCTTAACTGTATCACCTTGCAAGGATTTTTGTCAATTCACCACAAGCGGCCCTTTGGATATATCTTCCATTTATCGAGAGTGACGAATGCTCAATCTGACATTAATCATTCTGTAATTGCTTCGCGTGATACCCAACCTTGCTCTCACATACCCTAGGCTCTCACTGTTGAAACACCTTTCCACATAATTTTGATTTGACAAAATTGTTTAAGTATAATTTAAAATACATATTCTAAACACACTAAGTTTAAATGCTTTGATTTATTCTACTAATGTGTTTGTTCAATGTTGAGTTAAAACTGTTATAAGACATAAGGATTAAATGGCCCAAGCCCAATACGGAAGCTAAGGCCCAAGTCAAACAACTCAGTACACTCGGCCCGCGTTTGTCAAAACGTTACCGTTCTAAACAGAACGCAACTCAGCAAACGGAAGGATCTAGAAGACCTTCGGAAACAACTTCAAGATGAAGCTGCTGAGTAGTCTCGACAAAGCGTACAAGACAGCAGCTGGCATAGCAAAACTTCCAGACAAAGTATTTCCCTTTTGGGCAAAGTTCAGACGACACAGTATGCTGTCCAGTTGACTTTACCATAAAAGGAGAGACAGTCTGCTGAGCTGACCGAGGACAGAAGATACACAATTCTGATTGGCCGAGAGCTCTGAGCAAGTCAGGATGACAACGACATGTAGCCGTTTCCCTCCAACGGTTATTTCGAAATTCGAAATGACCGATGCCCAGACGTCTCTATAAATAGTGACATCACAAGCTTCACAATACACAGAACTTAATCAAGCAGTTACGCTGACCAAATTTCTACAAGTTCTGCAAGCAAAGAAGCAAAGCAAATTCTTACACTACATTTCTTATATCTGTGTAAAAGTCTAGAGTGATTGTTAAATCGTCTAAAGTGTCTTAGCAAATCTTTGTATAGGACAAAACACTTATCATTTCTAGAGATAGAAATGAGAGGCTGAGTACTCGGTTTTAGTACTCAGCGAGAGATTAGGATTGAGTAGAAGTATAGAGGAAGGTACTCTTGTCATACTCAGTTGCTGATATTGTAAAAGGTTTGAGGCTCTACCTTTAAAGAGCTCAGTGGAGAATTTGAAATCTCAGAACGTGTTCTGGGGACAGGACGTAGGCTTAGAAGAAGCCGAACCTGGATAAATCTGCTGAGTGAAGTATTTCTTACCTTTAACTCCTTATTTATATTGCTTGCTTAAAATAACCAAAAACTGACCAAGTAAAGAGGTCAAGTTGAGTTGTGCGCGTTGAACGTCTGAGCTCAGGAATAGACTCTAAGTGCTATCTCCTCACTCAAGCTAAGAAACTGACCTAGTCACCTGTTGACTAAGCCAGTATCTTGCTGTTTACTCAGCGCCGCTGTTCAAACCTTTTTCTTTAGAAAAAGAAGTCTGCCCTAATTGAGAAAAAGTTTAAATAGTTCCTAACCCCCCCCCTTGGAACTATACTTGCAACCTTACAAGGGACCAACAAGTGGTATCAGAGCTTAAAAGCTCACTCTAAAAGGTCTAACAACCTTGAGCTGATCCCTACCATGGGCGAAAACAGCACTCGGTTTCTCCCTGGAAACCAAACAACTCAAATACTGCTTGAGGGGCTGTCCATTACTAGGCCTCCCCTATTCTTCGGGTCATACTATACCTTCTGGAAGAATAGGATGAAGAACTTCATTCAGGCTACAAACATGAGTGTCTGGCTATCTATAATCCAAGGCCCATTTGTACCTGTCGAGGTTGTGGCTGGCCAAACAGTTGTAAAAGCTGAGGCCAAATGGACAGAGGATGATCTTAAGAAGCTCCAAAACCATGCTTCGGCTATCAATATGCTTCACTATGCGCTCGATGCTGCAGAATATAATAAAATCTCAGGTTGTGAGTCGGCACAAGAGATCTGGAGAAAGCTGGAAGTCACCTACGAGGGAACAAATAAAGTAAAAGAATCCAAGGTGAATCAGCAGATGAGACTGTACGAGCTGTTCGAGATGAACAATGATGAGGGCATTTCAGACATGAATGCAAGGTTTACCAACATCATTAATGAGCTCAAGAGACTTGGGAAAATCTTCACTGAGGAAGAACAAGTCAAAAAGATTCTCAGGAGTCTTCCTAAAGACTGGCAAGCAAAGAAGACAGCAGTTGAGGAAGCTCAGGATTTAACCACCTACAAATATGATGAACTCATCGGTTCATTGCTGACCCATGAGATATCCATGAAAAACTTTGAGGTGAAGGAAAAATCTGAAGACAAGAAGCAGAAGTCACTTGTCATGAAAGCTGACTCCACTGACGGGAGTTCAACTGACGATGAGGAGATGGCTATGTTCACAAGGAAGATGAAAAGGCTATTCAAGAAGAGTGACAAATACTCTAAAAAGCCTTACAGAAAGTTTGATAAGTATAAGGCTGACTCAGGTGACAGCAAATACAGAAAGGACAGCTCAAAGCCCATTACATGCTTTGAGTGCCATCAAACTGGCCATATTAAGTCAAACTGCCCCACGCTGAGGAAAGACAAGAAAAGTGGGAAGAAAGCAATGGTGGCTACTTGGAGCGACAGTGATGAGTCTTCATCTACAGAAACTGAGGCCACCGAGTCAGCGAAGATATGCTTCATGGCTGACGAACTTGCTGAGCCATGCGTCTCTGAGCCTGCTGACCTATCAGAAGACGAGGAGCAATCAAATGAGGTAATTTCTCTTCCCCAGCTCAAAAATGATATGGTTAATGCCCTGAGTGATCTCTATACACTTGTCAAGAAGTGTAATAAGAAAATTAGAGCACTCAGCAGGCGCTGTGACGAAGTGGAAGAGGTCAAACTGAGTGACCTCAGATTCCTTCTTCAGGACAATTCAACTCTGCATGATAATATGAAAATCATACATGAGTCTCTGAAGTCCAGTCAGTTTCAAAGAAACTGAGGAAGGACGTCACAACCATCCAGAACCAACTAAAGGTTCCTAATAAAAATAACATTCCTCTGAGAACTCAGTACCAAGGTACTCAGTAGAGATGGAAACCCCAGCGAAAAGTCCAGTGTGACTTTTGTGGGAAGTTAGGACACACCACTAAGGTGTGCTGGCACGCTCAGCACTAGGGTGCTGACAAGTCAGTAAAAAATCCTAAACAGAAGGTCAGTTCTGACTTCTGTGGAAAGAATGGCCATACTGTCCATGTATGTCGCCATAAAATAAAATATGATGCTATACCTGTTGCGCCTAACAAGCCAGGACCCAAAAAGAATTGGGTACCTAAAAGTAACTAGTTACAATGCAGGTAAGCCTGAGATGTGCCGAGAAGTCAAAGATGTGGTATATTGACAGCGCATGCTCAAGGCATATGACGGGTGATGAAACTCAGTTCATCACGTTTGAGTGTAAACGAGGAGGAAGCGTAAGTTTTGGAGACAACAAGAAGGGTAAGATAGTAGGGTCAGGAACCATCGGAGGTAATCCTACTATTGAATCTGTCTCCCTAGTCAGCGGACTCAAATATAACTTACTCAGCGTAGCTCAGCTATGTGATAATGGGAGAAAAGTTATATTTGATGCTACTGGATGTAAAATATAGAGGGTAAAACAAATGAGTTAATTTTAACTGCCCCTCGGATAGATAATGTCTTTATGCTAGACTTAGAGAAAAAGTTTTCAAAAACTGTGTGCTTAGTATCAAAGGAAGAAAATTCCTGGCTATGGCACAGGAGACTTGGTCATGTAAGCATGGACCTCCTGGCCAAACTAGCAAAAAAGCAATTGGTTGAGGGACTGCCTGAACTTAAATTTCAAAAAGATCAATTATGCCACGCTTGCCAAGCTGGAAAACAAACCAAACAATCTTTTCATAGCAAAAATATCGTCTCAACTAAACGTCCGTTAGAGTTACTACACTTGGATCTCTTCGGTCCAGTCCAGCCGCTGAGTCTGGGTGGAAGAAGATTTTCCTTGGTCATCGTAGATGACTTCTCTCGGTATACGTGGGTTATCCTGCTGACCAGCAAGGATGAGACCTTTGAGACATTTTCAAATTTGGTTAGAAAAATTGAAAATGAAAAAGACCTAAAATTAGCTCACATCCGTAGTGATAACGGTGGAGAATTCAAAAACCAAAAGTTTGTTGAATTCTGTGAAGCCAGCAGCATTGACCATAATTTTTCTGCTCCTAGAACACCTCAGCAAAATGGGGTTGTAGAAAGGAAGAACAGAACTCTGGTTGAAATAGCCAGGACAATGCTGGATGAGCATAGGCTTCCAAAGTATTTTTGGGGAGAGACTGTTAACACAGCATGCTATATTCTTAATAGGGCTCTAGTTAGACCTATATTAAAGAAAATCCCCTATGAACTTTGGAAAGGATGAAAGCCCAATATTGGATACTTTCGTGCCTTTGGCTGTAGATGTTTTATTTTAAATACCAAAGATAGCTTAGCAAAGTTTGATTCAAAAGCTGATGAGGCTATCTTTTTGGGCTACTCAACAAACAGCAAAGCATACAGAGTTTTTAATAAGCGAACTCAAATTTTAGAAGAGTCTGTACATGTAGAGTTCGACGAAACTGACCCTGCAGGTAGATACTAGCCGCTGACCGAAGATGATCCTCACTCAGTAACCACCGCTGACCAAGAACCAGCTACTGAGTCATTCATGAAAAGGCTGACCAAGAGTAAGAGTGAACCTAAGATTACTTTTACTGACCCATCTACTTCTGCAGAGATTGTTGAAACAGAAACAGCACAAGACATAAATCTACCTAAAGAGATAAGGATCCCAAGAGGGCACTCAGAGACTGCAATCCTTGATTCTGTTGGGAATACCCTGATGATGAGGAATCAACTCAGGAAGTACCTCAGCAATGTTGCCTTCGTCTCAGTACAAGAACCGAAGAATTTCACTGAAGCTGAGTACGATGAATTCTGGATGAACGCAATGAAAGAGGAGCTCGATCAATTCAGAAGAAACGATGTATGAGAGCTAGTACCTCATCCAAAGAGTCAAAAGACCATCGGAACAAGATGGGTCTTCAGGAACAAGATGGATGAACAAGGAAACATAGTCAGGAACAAAGCAAGGCTTGTAGCTCAGGGCTACAATCAGCAAGAAGGTATTGACTATGGTGAGACCTTTGCCCCAGTGGCAAGGCTAGAGGCAATTAGAATTCTATGTGCATATGCATCTTACATGAACTTTAAATTATTCCAAATGGATGTCAAAAGTGCATTTCTTAATGGAGTTATAAACGAGGAGGTTTATGTTAGTCAACCTCCAGGTTTTGAGGACCCTAAATTCCCTAACCACGTTTATAAACTCAAAAAGGCTCTGTACGGCCTCAAGCAAGTACCACGTGCTTGGTATGAGAGGCTGACCAGTTTCCTGCTGACTAGAAATTACGTCAGGGGCAAAGCTGATACAACCTTATTCATTAAGAGAAAGGGTAAAGATACCCTGCTGGCCCAAATTTATGTTGATGATATAATATTTGGTGCAACTAACGAATCAATGTGCAAGGAGTTTAGCAAACAAATGCAGACTGAGTTTGAAATGTCCATGATGGGAGAACTCAACTTCTTCCTCGGTCTTCAAATTAAACAAGGAAAGAATGGCATCTTCATCAGTCAAGCCAAATATTCCAAGGAGATATTAAAGAAATATGACTTGGAGAATTCCAAGCCAATATCCACTCCTATGGGCACTGACACTGTCCTCTGCGCTGACGAGAATGGTAAGTCAGTGGACAGCAAATTATATCGAGGTATGATAGGCTCTCTACTTTACTTAACAGCCAGTAGACCGGACATTCAGTTCTCAGTATGCTACTATGCTAGATATCAATCTAACCCTAAGGAATCTCATTACATTGCTGTAAAAAGAATCCTTAGATACTTGCAAAGCTCAGTGAACGCAGGTCTGTGGTATCCAAATACTCATGATTTTACACTCATCGGATACACTGACGCTGACTATGGACGAGATAAGCTAGAACGTAAAAGCACCTCTGGAGGATGCCACTTCTTAGGTAGCTGTCTTGTATCCTGGTTCAGCAAAAAGCAGGCGTCAGTAGCCTTGTCTACCACTGAAGCTGAGTACATTGCTGCTGGTCATTGTGTTGCTTAAGTCCTATGGATTAAGCAACAGCTTGAAGACTATGGTGTTCAAACGAAGACAATTGAAGTCAAATGTGACAACAAAAGTGCAATTGATCTTTCCAAGAACCCAATTCAACACAGCAGAATGAAGCATGTCAGCACCAGACATCACTTCATTAGAGACAATGTACTCAAAGGGGAGATCAAGCTGACCTTTCTCCCAACGGACGAACAGCTTGCGGATATCTTCACGAAGCCACTGGCCCGTGAGCAGTTCAGCATACTGAGAGAAGCAATTGGTATGTTTAATCCTCTTCAGTAAATTCCTGTACTAAATGAATATGAATGCTGAGTGAATTACTATGCTGAATGATTGATTGTTTTGCTGAGTAACTCATCGAAACTGACTGAACATCAAATACTGAGTAACTTGCACACTGAGTAAATTAGTTTAAACTTAAACTTTAAAATCATCCGTAAATGCATTACTGACCACTCAGAATATCAAACGCTTGACATTCTAGATGCTGAGTGTTAGATCCGTTAGCATAAATGTAAAAGCACGCGTATAGCCCTAGGATGACGTATTCGCCGTATGTGTCATAAATGCCAGGATCTTTGTCGGTACACAATCCCAAGGCAAAAATGACACATGGATTTGATTAAATCCACACCGCTCATTCCGTCTATAAATTATGGGTAATTTCCCATCTTTTATTCTTTACGCTTCATCAAATTCTAAGACAAAGAAACCTTCTTTCTCAATCCTTCTGAACTTTCCCAATCCCTGAAAATGACTAAGTTATCTTTCAACGTCTCCGGTGCCGGCCACCAAAAGGCTAACTCCGATGAACCTACTCAAAATCCTCCTATGCCGAGTAAGGGAAAAACGGGCCAAAACTCTGGTCAAGGAAAAACTGTGAAGGTCCGAACCTACTCCAAAGTTTTTGAGAACGTACGAGAATGGAAGGTTGAGCCCTCCAGATGGGTTTCGGAACACTTCGTACAGAATGAACAGCCTTTTTGCGAATGGATTTCCCAGAATGGATGGATTGGGCTGTTCTCGGTTAGGGATGAAACTTATCCTGACCTAGTGAGGGAATTCTACCACAACCTCAAAGTCGCAAATGACTCCACCGACTACCTATGCACTGAGGTAAGAGGCAAAACCATCTTCATCAACCCTCTCTACATAGGAAATCTCCTCCAGCTGAAAACTGAGGGAGCAAGGCTGAGAAAATCGGGAGATCAGGACAAGACTAATTATGTACACAGCTTCTGCAAACCTGATGGCTACTCAGGAGAAGTCTCAGCATCATCAATGGGTCAGCACCAGAAGATGGCTCACTACCTGCTGAGTTATTTTATTTACCCAAAGATAAACTGCACTACATCAGCAACAAACTTTGAACAATGCTTCATATGGCAAATGCTGACATACACCCCCATCAACATGCCTGTCTTTCTCGTTGCTGGGTTTCTTCGCAGCACTGGTACAATGAGGCTTGGGTCAATAATAACAAGAATCCTCATTGACCACAAAATTGACCTCGAAGGTGAGGAGAAATTTAAAGGAACTGAGATAACAGCATCCTCGCTGAGGGCACTGAAATTTGGACAGCCTTTGAAGAAAGGCAAAGCTGCTGCTGCTGGCCAAGCTGAGGAAGCTGCTGGGCCAAAGAAAGGGCGAAGAACTAAGGCCCCAGCTTCCCGCAAGAGGAAAACTACTGAGACTCATTCACAAAACGTTGAGTCTCCAGCAAAGAGGCAGAGGTCAGCTGGTAAGACAGCTGAGAAGAGAACCAGGCAAGGTGAGCCTGGAACTGAGGAAGCTGCTGAGCAACCTCAGAAGAAGCAGAAGCCTTCAACTTTGACTCCTCTGGAAGCCATACCGACCGACTTCATTGTACCGGGTGACTCTCACTTCACCTAGTGTCAAGGTACCGTTGCTAAATCTGAGGAGCCTGAGGTCCAACTAGATGATCACTTCATCTCTCAAGTTGAGGAAGAACTTGATGGAGATAGTACTGAGGAAGAAGAAGAAGAAGAAGCCAGCGGTCAGGATGACGCTGAGGATTCTGAGGAAACTGCCAACGAACATGAAGCTGAGGATGCTAACACTGGGTTAGCTGGTGGAGATGTGCATGTCGACACTGAGTTGGCTGCGGGAGTTGAGCAAGTACTTGACCAACACACTATTGATCAAGTTGAAGAGCCAGCTGACCAGACTCACACTGAGCAATAAGTATCTTCCCCCACTCACTCAGGAGAACCTGCTCATACTGACACTCCACCTCGAAGAAGGCGAAAGTTGGTCAAGGCCAGTGAGAAGCTAGTCAGTGACCCTCCTGTGCACATACCAACTATTCCTGACTTTGTCATCTCAAAGACAACTAAGGACCCTTCTACCGTCCAACTTAAGTTTTTCAAACGCCAAACCACTTCCACTACATCGGCGCCTTTAGAAAAACAAGCCTCTGTTTCTTCTCAACAGGAACATGCCGACCCCAATGCCTCTGCAACATCAACCAGTCAGGTTGAGCCGCTTACTGTTCATGCTACTTCCTCAAGCATGGTGCTGACTCCACATACCTCTGCCGTCAGCACAGACAGTATTCGCATTGCAACTTCTCAAACTCAACTCTCTGCCGATCAATCAACTATTCCTTCAACTCAAGTGCAGATTGAGACTTCTATTCCAGTCACTGACCAGGTTACCCCCTTCACTCCACTTCCTTCCGGTCATACTGATGTCCCTGAAGGTTCGCAAAGCCATCTGAATGCCACTGAGTCCGGCAAAAAGTTCATTGACTCAGTGCAAGCATTAATCAGAGACCTTCAACATTCCACTTCTCCTGCTGCTGGCTCTTCAATTCTTGAGACCACCCAGCTCTCCCAGGTCACTCAGCTTCTTAACGAAGTTAAGGGACTCAAGGATCTGCTGAACGTCGTCCTATCTTTCCAAGCCCAGCAAGCTAAGAAGGATTCCATTGCTAAGTTGGCAGAGATCCAGCTGACAACCGTTCAACATCTGAACTCTCTCCATCAACAAGTCCAGAAGTTGTCAGCTGTGCACACTGACTATGCCACTTCCTCTGAACTCAAAATGCTCTTTGCTCAGCTTCATACTGAGCAACTTAAGACCAACGAGCAAATGGTATCATACAATTAGTGCTCAGTAGAGCAAATTGGTGAGGCAGTAAGATTGCTTAATCTAAATAAGCAAGAGATGGATACTGACGCAATGAAGCAGAACGAGATGATGACTCTTGCACAACAGACCTTCAATCACATTCGTCATAACAACATCCAACGTCAGTATTACGACACAGCTCTCTTAAAAACCTTCCACCAAATCTTTGCTGGCCTTACTGAAGCTCTTATTTGGCAAGGCAAAGCTCAAGCATTCAGCGTCAATATGCTCAGTGCTGTTGATCTCAAAGTACCCGAAGAGGTCTCAGCTGATGGAGTTGCCATTTTTGATGGCGTAAATGAAAGCGCTAAGCTGCTTAAAGAGCTATCCCAAGAACTGACTCGCGCTGTATTAACTGATGCTTTCAGGCTCCCTGAAGTTGACAAAACGGGGGAGAAAGAACATGCAGCAAGAGCTCAGCATG
Source organism: Euphorbia lathyris (assembly GCF_963576675.1). Lineage (NCBI taxonomy): Eukaryota > Viridiplantae > Streptophyta > Magnoliopsida > Malpighiales > Euphorbiaceae > Euphorbia > Euphorbia lathyris. The sequence continues at coordinate 62,167,187 of NC_088914.1, read as the reverse complement.
AGCGAAGTCAGTCATCGTAACACAAGAAAAAGAAATAGATAGGCTAGCTCAGTATAGGCTAATACAGTTGTAATCTATTTGCCTTATCTATATATATGTTGCTGTGTAAATACTGACTTCTATCTATATATCATATTTGCATCTCTTATTCAAATCCTGAGTTATGATATATGTTATTAAGTACTGAGTCATTATGTATCTTCAATTAAATCAGCTATGTTTAATACTTGTAACATTTATTAACTAAATGATATGCTGATAACATGTTTGACATTGACCTATGTGTTTATAAACATTCTGATAAGAACTCATTGAACAACAAATTACTCAGCGCACTCTATATGACTAAACCTTCCGCTAAATACTGAGTAAATAGAATATGTTGATATAGCTGACCTATATCTGAAAACTGACCTTAGACTTACTCATTTAAACCTTTAAATGTTTTGAGTAAAACTAAGTCAGTAGCTCAACCCTTACGGGGGAGTTTGCTAAATTATACTAGGTCAACTATCATGGGGGAGCTCATAATAAGTTCCTTGCTGAATAGTTTTGCCAACATCAAAATGGGGGAGTTTGTTGAAACACCTTTCCACATAATTTTGATTTGACAAAATTGTTTAAGTATAATTTAAAATACATATTCTAAACACACTAAGTTTAAATGCTTTGATTTATTCTACTAATGTGTTTGTTCAATGTTGAGTTAAAACTGTTATAAGACATAAGGATTAAATGGCCCAAGCCCATTACGGAAGCCAAGGCCCAAGTCAAACAACTCAGTACACTCGGCCCGCGTTTGTCAAAACGTTACCGTTCTAAACAGAACGCAACTCAGCAAACGGAAGGATCTAGAAGACCTTCGGGAACAACTTCAAGATGAAGCTGTTGAGTAGTCTCGACAAAGCGTACAAGACAGCAGCTGGCATAGCAAAACTTCCAGACAAAGTATTTCCCTTTTGGGAAAAGTTCAGACGACACAGTATGCTGTCCAGTTGACTTTACCATAAAAGGAGTGACAGTCTGCTGAGCTGACCGAGGACAGAAGATACACAATTCTGATTGGCCGAGAGCTCTGAGCAAGTCAGGATGACAACGACATGTAGCCGTTTCCCTCCAACGGTTATTTCGAAATTCGAAATGACCGATGCCCAGACGTCTCTATAAATAGTGCCATCACAAGCTTCACAATACACAGAACTTGATCAAGCAGTTACGCTGACCAAATTTCTACAAGTTCTGCAAGCAAAGAAGCAAAGCAAATTCTTACACTACATTTCTTATATCTGTGTAAAAGTCTAGAGTGATTGTTAAATCGTCTAAAGTGTCTTAGCAAATCTTTGTATAGGACAAAACACTTATCATTTCTAGAGATAGAAAGGAGAGGCTGAGTACTCGGTTTTAGTACTCAGTGAGAGATTAGGATTGAGTAGAAGTATAGAGGAAGGTACTCTTGTTATACTCAGTTGCTGATATTGTAAAAGGTTTGATGCTCTACCTTTAAAGAGCTCAGTAGAGGATTTGAAATCTCGGAACGTGTTCCGGGGACAGGACGTAGGCTTAGAAGAAGCCGAACCTGGATAAATCTGCTGAGTGAAGTATTTCTTACCTTTAACTCCTTATTTATATTGCTTGCTTAAAATAACCAAAAACTGACCAAGTAAAGAGGTCAAGTTGAGTTGTGCGCGTTGAATGTCTGAGCTCAGGAATAGACTCTAAGTGTTATCTCCTGACTCAAGCTAAGAAACTGACCTAGTCACCTATTGACTAAGCCAGTATCTTGCTATTTACTCAGCGCCGCTGTTCAAACCTTTTTCTTTAGAAAAAGAAGTCTGCCCTAATTGCGAAAAAGTTTAAATAGTTCCTAACCCCCCCCCCCCCTTGGAACTATACTTGCAACCTTACAAGGGACCAACACTCACCTATTGGATCGTGCTCGCACAGAATCAAAGTATCAGACTCCACAATCCAGAATTACTAATTAATGAATGTTTGAGTCTGAGGATTAGTTATACCTACTAATACCGATGAGATGAACAGTTGACACATTAGATAAATCACTTCATTCTGGTATCTCAAGTCGGGTCCCAATCCTAATGAACTCCTTCATCAGATCCATGTAACTTTCTAGATATCAAAATATCTAAAGCTTGTGAGATCAGCTTTCTGTCTCGACAGAAAACACTGTTACATGCAAGTCTCAACAGCAATATGCCAATACCTATAACATATTACTTGACTTGGGTTCACTTTAAGTCTATCAGTCTATTATAAAGTATAGTCTCACTTCATGCTTGTATGATCACTTTATAACTACTTGAATAAACTTAGGATTACTTCCTTTGCGAAAGATTTGTGCCTTTATATATAGTTACATATTAATGCTATATATCTGATTAAACAAATGACCAAATAAACAATTTATTCATTAATATTAATATCCAAAACAATTGTATTTAGGACACTAAATTCCAACAAATTGCAGAGGATTTTCTAAACCGCTGGCTTTTACATCTGGGTGATACTGGTTTGCTAAGGCCAATGGCTTATACTCGGCACACAGTGTTTCCCACGCATTTGCTATATGCTGATGACGTGCTTTGGTTTGGGGCGGCCTCGAGGTCCAACATCCGAGTTATCAAAGATGCCTTTGCTCTCTACAGCGCGCTCTTAGGACAACAGATCAATTGGCAGAAATCTAAGATATATTTTAGCTCCTCTGTCGCCTCAGGCCGTTCAGCTCGGCTTGCAGGGGATATCGGAATTGGCACTGGTAAGCTCCCTTTTAAATATCTGGGAATCCCGCTGTTTTGGGGAAGTCTAAAATCGAGACTTCTAAGGGGCACAATGGATAAAATACTTGCAAATTTCTCAAAATGGAAAGGCAACAGTCTTTCAATGGCAGGTCGGGTTGCAGTAGTAAACTCGGTAATTACAGGCTCTTTCATACACTCTTTCATTCTATATAAATGGCCAAGAGTCTTGCTTTCCCACATACAGTGGGCTATGAGAAACTTCATCTGGACCGGATCCACTGATAGTCGTAAGCTGGTAACTGTGCCGTGGTGTCTTTACTGCCGCTCGTTTAAGGAGGGCGGATTGGGGGTTAAGAACCTTGAAGTGATGAATGATGCGTTACTGGGGAAAACAGCTTGGGGAATCATTCAGGATAGATCCTTTTGCTATGATTTACTCCGCAGTCATTTCCTTATCTTTGGGAAGCCACGATGGTGTATAACGTCCTCCTCTGTTTGGGGATCTGTAAAACGGATATTTACAGCCGTAGCTAACGAGTGCTTTTGGTGGATTGGCCAACATTCAAGCCTGAACTTCTGGTTTGGCGGCTGGATTAAGCCTGCAATAATGGAAGAGCTTAATGCCCTTGGGACGCCGGTCAGTGCAGATGCTGATCTTAATAGCACCGTCGAGGACTTCTTAGATGGAAATACTTGGCGGAACCTCCCTGTTTTACCGGATCATGTTCTGCAGCGAATTCATAGGATTGATAGAGGCAGGGATTTCCATGATCAATGTGTTTGGAAACCAGCAGTTAGTGGAGTGTTTACTGTTAAGCAGTTCTATAATTGGCTATTGTCGCCTCCTATAATGCCTACTTGGTGTAATTTTGTTTGGAGCGTCGCGGTGCCACCTTCGCACTCGTTTGTTTGCTGGCGAGCCATCTTAGGCTATCTCCCTACGCATGATAACCTGCAGAAGCGCGACTTTCACATTAGTTCACGCTGCGGTAGAGATAACAGCACACCTATTCATGTATTGCCCTTTCATTAAAATCGTTTGGAGAGCGGTGAGTCTTTTCTTTGGTCGATCCATCAAACTAGACTCTACTTTACACGAGCTTGTTACCGTAGCAGCGGAGCAGAGGTTCAGTTCACAAATTAGACCTCTGTGGGCGGCGGCAATTATAAACACGTTCTGGCTTGTATGGAAGTCCAGGAATGATGCAATCTTCAACGGGATACAGCCATGCAGCTTTGCTGCTCTTCGAAAGATGTGGTTAGCCATAAAAGATGCCTCAAAGTTCAAAATTGGGAAAGTTTGGAACTCTACTATTGAATGTCGTTTGCTTGCTGATCTGGGCATTAAAAGACTGCTGCCCCGTGCGCCTAGAATTATCCCAGTCTGCTGGCAGCCTCCGCCCCCCGACTGGTGGAAAGTTAATACGGATGCTTCCGTTATTGGATGCCCTGGCAATGCTGGTTGCGGCGGTGTCTACAGGGACTCCTCAGGTATGTTTCTCGGCGCCTTTACTTTTCCGGTTCCCTTGAGTTTTCCCTACATGGCTGAGCTGAAGGCATCCATCTTCGATGTTATCACTGCTTTTAACAAGGGCTGGACGAAGCTGTGGCTTGAAAGTGATTCGTCGTATGTAGTTCAGCTGTTCCGCCAACGATCTCTTGCAGTTCCGTGGCAGGTCCGGTAAGATTGGTTTCACTGTTTGGAGTGTTTACAATTAATGACATTCACTGCTTCCCACATATATAGGGAGGGGAACCAATTTGTTGATACTCTTGCTAGCTACGGTAGAACAACCTCTCACTGTGAATGGTGGACCTCTGTGCCAGATTTCTGTTGCTCAGCTCTTTTGTGTAATTATAGGGGTCGTGTAGTTCTTCATTTTATTCTCTCTTACTTGTAATTCTTTTTTCTTTTTAATAATATAGGCACTGGGTTAGTGTTTTGTCCGGGGGTGCCGACCTAGTTGGGATGTCCGGCTCCTCACTGCCCTGATGTCAGATTTACTCAAAAAATATATATGTGGTCCATTCATGCTTCCCAGCTTATTTTCTTATTTTTGTTTTTTTGTGTTTCTTATTTCTATAAATACAATGATATTTGAGTTTAGAATCAATTCATCAATCTAAATATCCAATTTGGTCCTCCTGCTATTTCTCAACTCAATCAAATCAAAAGCTTCAATATTTCTGTGAGAAAGGAAAAGAAAAGTAGTACAATTTCTGTCAGCTGTATTAAGTTTCTTTGGTCCTTGGACTTCTTCAAAGGTTTCAGATGGTGCACAAATTAACTCAAACACCAAATCAGAGAAACACAAAATCAAATCAAAATCAAAATCATCAACTGCTCCTATTGTTGTTTCTTATTTCCCCACCAATTCCTATCTGTCAAGGCTGTAGTTACTTTTTTTTTTGGGTGTGATGTGAAAATCGCAAAAAACGTTGGAGGTCGATTATTTCGAAGTATGAGAATCACAAAAAACGTTAGAGTTCGATTTTTTCTAATAAGGAAAATCGCAAAAACAGTGTTGAAGGTCAATTTTTCGTAGAAGAAATCCATGAAAGGAAAAAGACGCACATCCAATTATCTAAGTTACATGTTGATTAAACGTTTTTTCCTATTTTCTAACCAATATAAAATAGTGTGCAGATAAACCACCCCACAAATACAAAATTTCAGAATCAAAGGTAAAGATAACCTGAAAACGGAGCTTTTCCCGAGCCAAGAAATCGAAGGCAAGAGCAGGATGAAAAAATTCCACAAATACACCAAGATTAGGCACGAAGGAGAGAAAATCGGTATGCTTGAAGAAGCTTGGAAAAATCGGTGCACGTGAGGAAGAGGGCCGACGCGGGTCGGAAGGCTTGAGAAAGCTTGTAAAAATCGATGCACTTGAGGGAGCTGACTGGTGCAGAAAAACTGTGCCGTGAAGGTCAGAAAAACTGTGCCGTGGAGGTAAAAAATAAATCATGTACCGACATCCTTAAATACCAGAGTTGCCTCATAGAATCCTAAACGAAATAGGATTCTAATATTTATTATAATTCTATTTTATCTCATAAAATCCTAAACAGAATAGGATTTCGATTCCTACTAATATTCTAGATTATCCCATGAAATCCTACATGGAAGAGGATTCTAATATTTGTTATAATTCTAATTTATCTCATAGGATAGGGTTCTGAACCTATCATTATTTTAATTAGTGGAGATAGAAATTAGAAAAATTATCCTTATCAGAATAAACAGGCCAAGCTTTATCCTGTGAAAATACGAAAACGGGGAGGAACCCAATTTTTTTTTCATTCGATGGGAAGGAACCCGATTTTTTTATTCATTGTTCTAAAAAACTTATTCCATTTTACTTCCCATGCGAAATTGATAATCCTGACAGAAGAATTCATACAACCATTTTTTAAAATCATTTTTCAGGTGGTTAAGAAAATCTCTTTCTCACTCTTATTGTTGAAAATAATCCAAAAATAACAGTGGGGAGCAATTGATATAACCATAACACACGTAACTCATTATCTACCTAAACAACCGTACCCACGTTCAGTACGGTATCTTACCGATAGCTCACAAGTAACTTCCTCTCTTATTCCTATAAATAGGTTTAAGTTCGAAGGAGAAAGGGTTGGCTTTTAGAGAGAAAAAAGAATACTATATTTTACGATATCTAACTTAAGCATCGGAGCGTTTATGGGAAGATCGCTTCCCACACTGTAACAGGCTTGATCCTCAAAGAAGACGTTCAACCTTCATCAAGAGACGTTCAATCTTCATCCAGAGACGTTCAACCTTCATCCAGGGACATTCAACCTTCATCCAGGAGGTTCGATCCTCAAGGAACGTCGACGGTCATCATCCTGATTGGAAGGATCGCCTTCCTTCAGAAGTTCAACGATTGATCTCCCGTCTTATAAATTTATTGTTTAGTTCAGGCTACAACACATACCATCCACATTAAATATTAAACTATTTTGAACTCAATTAATAAAAAAAATGAATAAAAAATATGTTTTTAAACATTTTTCTTGGTTATGAAATATTTGTTCATAGGGTTTGAAAAACATGTTATTGGGTTTTGCAAAGTTGAAAAAACTTAATTGAATTTTGTATTATGTTTAGAAAAAAAGTACTTCTTAGGTTCCTAAAAATTTATTTATTAGATTTTGTAAATTACATAAAATATGATGCAAGTTTTGTCAAATCATATCTATAAATTAAATGACAACTTTTATTATTACAATTATGAATAAATTGAAAATAAAAATATAAACCTAAAAATATAAACAAATATATTAAAAACAATTAAATGGTTTCTCATTAAAAAATATCAAAAGTGTTATGCATTCTTGGGATTATACATATATTTTTTAATTAATTGTAATAATGATAAATATTTTTAAAAAAATACTAAATGAAACAAATATATATTGCTTATAAAAAATGTGTGATGGATTTCAAAGTGTTACATACAATAAAGTTTGAGTTTTTTTTTTATTATTTTTTGTATTTTCTATACACAACAAAATTATTAAATTATATCATTTAAATTGTAACTTTATTCAAAATCTATTATTAATAAATTGTAAAATTTTAAGAAAAAACTTTAAAAATGTAATAATATATCAAAGATTTTGAAAGCTTTTATTTTTGCAGTTCTAATTTTTTAAAAAGAAATGAGGATTAATATTACTTTTATATTAATTTATTTAATAGCTAAATAAATCATCAAATTATATCAATAACATTAAATACATATTTTCTTCTTAATTCAATGATTACTAAATTTTTTTAAAAATGTATTGTGGGTTGAAAAACAAAAAAAAAATGTTCCAAATAAAATGCTTATTGAATTTGAAATTTTTATTTTATACTTTCATTTTTATTTATTTTTCTATTTTTATAAATAATTTTGTTTTCAAATTAAACAAATTAAATGATATCTTTTTTATAATTCGGTTGTTAAGAAATTTAAAAAGTAAAAAAAACTCAAAAAAAGCAAGACCATATGAAAGTAAAACTAACCAAAAATTATTTTTTGAATTATTTATTTATCAATTATATACTATTTAATTATCTGCACCATTTACAATTTCTTAACTCATATTAAATGTTAATTTTTTTTATTATTTGTATGATTTAACAAAAATGCTTGCCTTAAAAAAAAATTAAATTCAATTATTAAACATATACCTGTTTAAATACAATCCATATTAAATATCAAACTATTTTAAATTCAATTATTAAAAAATAAATAAATAATGTAATTTTAAACTTTTTCCTTGGTTATGGAATATTTGTTTATTAAGTTTCAAAAACATGTAATTATACACAACTAAATTATTATTAAATCATATCAATTAAATTTAATGTTAACTTTATTTAGAATCCATTATTAATAAGTTGTACATTAAAAAAAACTTTAAAAATACAATAATATATTAAATTTTTATAATAATAGATTTTTTTTTTTGTAGTAAATACCTTATTCATTTTGTAGTTATTTATATATATATAATTAATTATTTTCACTAATAACAAAAAAAAAATAAAAATATCACATTAAATAATAACAATTTTTTCTTTTTATTAGTAAAAATATGTGTGACTTTAATGAAAAAATATAAATAAAGTGAAATAAGGTGCAAAAATAACCTCTAACGTTTAGAGCCAACATAAGGTCTAAAATGGTGCAATTTGACCTATAACGACAGTGAAAACAATTTTACCCTTATATTAATAAATTGAGTCAATTGCAGACACTATTATAATAAACAAATGTTTTTTTCTCTATTCTGCACCATTTATATAAACATTGTTTATAAAAAAAATAAGGGATAAGATACCAAAATAGGACTATGGTTTTGGGAAAATATTAATTTAGGCTTCACGTATAAAATAACACCAGTATGGGGCTAACGTTAAAAAGGTATCAATTTAGACATCGAGAACAGAGTGGACGCGTCGTTCCTATTACTCCGTTAAGTTTTGATTTCTCCCTCCACGTACAATTGGAAGAACTTAATGGAATAAAATAAACGTCGTGAATCATTCCATTGTCGAGGTCTAAATTGGACCCTTTTATAACGTTAAGCCTATACTGGTTCTATTTTGTAAGTTAAGCCTAAATTAATACTTCACTAAAAAAACGTAGGCCTATTTTGATACCTTATCCTAAAAAAATAATAAATTTCATGATTTGATAATAGAATTGAAGAACAATATCTTTAATTTCAAAAAAAAAAAAAACATGTGATTTAATGAAACATATAACTATCCTAAATAACTCTATAACCTTATTCATCAAACAACTTGACAATCTTAAAACCTTTTAGAGTAGAAATTGCATATTCAACATTATATGACCTCCTATGAATGCTTTACTTCAAGAAAAATTATGAAATTTACCTATACAAAAATGTGTCGGCTTGCTTATCATAGCAGATGCAGCATCGGAGTTCTTTTTTTATCAGATAGTTTGCTGCTCATTCAGTAAATAATAACAATTTCAGCCAAAAGCAGTAAAAAATTTATCTTTTTTAACAGAATTTCATTATCTAGCTCACCTGGTTCTGGTTGAACTGCTACTTCCTCGACGGAGTTGCGCATTTATGTCTGCATTTCCAAGCAGGCTTGCATTGCTTTTTCTCAGCTCATACATTTCCTGTTGAAGTTTTTCATTCATCAGGTTAACATCATGTAATAAAAAGGAGAAAAGAAAAGAAAAAGGCATCAGGTTTATAAACTATAGAATAATGTGAACTATATTTAAGACTGTAAATTACAGACACTATTATAACAAACAAATGTTTTTTTTTCCTATTATGCACCGATTACATAAAACATTGTTTATAAAAAAAATAAGGGATTAGATACCAAAATAGGACTATGGTTTTGGGGAAGTATTAATTTAGGCTTCACGTACAAAAGAGCACTAGTATGGGGCTAACGTTAAAAAACGTAAAAGGCAAAGGTTTAACAAATACAAAGGGTAAGCAAGCAAGGCAAAGAATAAAATGCACTTCAATCTCTTGAATGCATTATCGAGACTTTTATGAAAAAGTTCTCAAACAAATGTAATAATTGCAAACTAATAAAAAAAATTGATTGATTGATTGTTCAAATGAGATTCAATTTGAAACAAGAAAGATAATATTGGCACAAAATAAAACTTATTTGGAACAAAGAAATGTTTTTTCTCTATTCTGCACCATTTATATAAATATTGTTTATACAAAAAATAAGGGATAAGATATCAAAATAGGACTATGGTTTTGAGAAAATATTAATTTAGGCTTCACATACAAAATAGCACCAATATGGGGCTAACGTCGAGAACAGAGTGGACGCGTCATTATTATTACTCCGTTAAGTTTTGATTTCTCCCTCCACGTACAATTGGAAGAACTTAATGGAATAATATAAACGCTGTGAATCATTCCATTATCGAGGCCTAAATTGGACCTTTTTTTAACGTTAAGCCTATATTGGTTCTATTTTGTACGTTGAGCCTAAATTGATACTTTACTAAAAAACGTAGGTCTATTTTGATACCTTATCCTAAAAAATAATAAATTTTATGATTTGATAATAGAATTGAAGAAAAATATCTTTAATTTCAAAAAAAAAAAAACATGTGATTTAATAAAAAAAACATAATTGTCCTAAATAACTCTATAACCTTATTCATCAAATAAATTGACAATCTTAAAACCTTTTAGAGTAGAAATTGCATATTCAACATTATATGACCTCCCATGAATGCTTTACTTCAGCAAAAATTATCAAATTTACCTATACAAAAATGTGTCGACTTGCTTATCATAGCAGATGCATCATCAGAGTTCATTTTTTATCAAACAGTTTGCTGCTCATTCAGTAAATAATAACAATTTCAGCCAAAAGCAGTAATTTTTTTTTATCTTTTTTAACAGAATATCATTATCTGGCCCACCTGGTTCAGGTTGAACTGCTACTTCCTTGACGGAGCTGCGTATTTGTGTCTGCATTTCCAAGCAGGCTGGCATTTCTTTTTCTCAGCTCATACATTTCCCGTTGAAGTTTCTCCATCTGCCCTCTCAAATCCGTTTCCTGAGATTGTAACCATGTGTTATCAATTACTTATCAAAACATGATTGAAAACTTCTCAAGTATTTGTGAAAAGAATTAGCCAAACTCACGATTGATGGATAGAGAAACACTTGCACCTCCTGATGAATAATGGAGGTCGTAGATCGCAGAGATGGCTGTGAAACTTGTTCAAAATCGTAACCACTAACTTATTGATACCATGAACTGTATGCAGTTTGGGGATTTTCCAATCATTCTTCTACTGCTTGTTCATCTTCATTCATATATTTTTCATCTTGTACACACTCTTCCTCATCATCATCTCCGTCTTCTTCATCGTCTTCTTGGTTATCAAAGTTATATACGTTCTAATGTTTTTGAGGAAGAATATTAAGACCTCCTTGGAGCTCTCGGAAATCGATGGTACCATTTCCATTAGCATCAACCTCATTTATCATGTTTTGTAGCTCTGCTTCAGTTGGGTTGTGACCCAATGATAGCATCACAGTCTCCAGTTCCTTAGTAGTGATACAGCCTGATGAAAGGAACTACATTATTTCATGAAACAATTCCATTAAAACGCGAATGGCAAAATATCCAACGAAACCAAGTACATCATCGACGTTAGAACAGAAATCCCAAACATTTGGTTTTCGCAATATAAACATGAAAAGGCAATAATTTCATAAAAAAGAATGGTACAGTGAATTGGGGCACATGTGCAAATCTGGTAATAATATTTTTTCATATAAAACAGGAAAACCAAAATAGAGAAGAAACGAAAATTCCAAAACTTTCAATCATTGTTTCTAACCTGATCCTAGCTTGAAATATTCTTTATTGTTTATTCTTTATTCTTATCTAGAAATAAGGGATATTATCGAGGCCTAAATTGGACCTTTTTTTAACGTTAAGCCTATATTGATGCTATTTTGAACGTGGAGCTTAAATTGATACTTCACTAAAAAAACGTATCTTTTTTAACATAATTTCATTATCTAGCTCACCTGGTTCTGGTTGTACTACTACTTCCTCAACGGAGTTGCGCATTTATGTCTGCATTTCCAAGCAGGCTTGCATTGTTTTTCTCATCTCACACATTTCCCGCTGAAGTTTTTCATTCATCAGGTTAACATCCTGTAATAAAAAGAAAAGAAAAGAAGAAGGCATTAGGTTTATAAACTATACAATAATGTAAACTATATTTAAGACTGTAAATGAAGATTTAGAGGTTACATCCATACTTCTATTTGATGTTCATAATTAAGAGAGTATATGCAGTTACCATTATAGATTTCCTAAATTGATACTTCACTAAAAAACGCATGCCTATTTTGGTACCTTATCCTAAAAAATAATGAATGTTATGATTGGATAGTAGAATTGATGAACAATATCTTTAATTTCAGAAAAAACATGTAATTTAATAAAACACATAGCTGTCCTAAATAACTCTATAACCTTATTCATCAATCAAATTGACAATCTTAAAAACTTTTAGAGTAAAAATTGCATATTCAACATTATATGACCTCCCATGAATGCTTTACTTCAGGAAAAATTATGAAATTTACCTATACAAAAATGTGTCGGCTTGCTTATCATAGCAGATGCAGCATTGGAGTTCCTTCTTTAGCAAATAGTTTGCTACTCATTCAGTAAATAATAACAATTTCAGCCAAAAGCAGTAAAAAAATGTATCTTTTTTAACAGAATTTCATTATCTAGCTCACCTGGTTCTGGTTGTACTGCTACTTCCTCAACGGAGCTGCGCATTTATGTCTGTATTTCCAAGCAGGCTTGCATTGTTTTTCTCAGCTCATACATTTCCCGCTGAAGTTTTTCATTCATCAGGTTAACATCCTGTAATAAAAACAAAAGAAAAGAAAAAGGTATCAGGTTTATAAACTATAGAATAATGTGAACTATATTTAAGATTGTAAATGAAGATTTAGAGGTTACATCCATACTTCTATTTGATGTTCATAATTAAGAGAGTATATGCAGTTACCATTATAGATTTCCTAAATTGATACTTCACTAAAAAATGTAGGCTTATTTTGGTACCTTATCCTAAAAAATAATGAATGTTATGATTCGATAGTAGAATACTGAAACAGGGGGAACAAAAAATTAACGCTACATCATTCTTCAACACGTCCATGTTTTTTATAATGGGTTCCATAGCTAATTCTTCTAAAGTAAACCAATGATGTTTCAAAAATTTCTGTCAAACCCGATCCAAAATAGAATCGGATATGACAGTGAGACATTACCACAGACGTGAACGAGTCAGAAGTAACATCTCACAATCAAATGTTAAGAATTACAAATCATGTTTGAACTTAAAAACATTTTCTACATATACTTTTACATTTGTAAAAGGTCGAAAATCATTTATAATTTTCAATTACGAATCCTTTTTTCGTGCGTTTTACCAAAACGAGTTCGAAACATAGAAAATTACTCCAATTCTAACATGTTAACTTTTAATTTGCCTAATCTCATAAATTAACACCATAATTGGACATTCAGACCAAAATATCAGCATACCACAACTTCTTTATCCTTTCAAAATTGGCAACTCGGGTGCCTAAACATTCACAAGCACAAAGCAAACCTATATCTACATGTACAAAATGGTATGCAATACCCTAGAAGACGACTTGGACAATCGTGGTCGTATCCAATCCTCGCCCTAGTATCGAACACTTCCCTCAGTACCTCGTACTTCTTCGCCTAAAAACATTAAAACATTTGAAAATATGAGAAAAAAATCTCAGTAAGCAACTATCAACTATAGAAACTAGTTTTTACGTAAAATAGCTATATGTATACATTTGTGAAAACATTTAACCAAGCCAAACCTTAAACTTATTAACTTGTAAACAACATTGAATTAAAACGGAATTTTAATCAATAATCTCAAATCAAACTTAATCAAAATGTAATGATTCTTATATAAACGTTTACTAAAAACCAAAGTTCGAATCAAATTCTACATCGTATCCATCACCGAGTATCCTCTCGTAAACCAATCCACAACACGCAAACATAATCGAGACGTCTCTGTAACCATGCCTAATCCCGTATTGGTCTTACCCAACACTTCACTGCCAATACCCGACTAGGTCTTTTGACTGTGTACACAGGCCATGTTCCTCACTGAACATGGTCTTCAAATATCAAACCACCCGTCCGGACTACTCCTGATGGATGCAAATTTACCCAAAATTCAACCAAACTTCAATTGTATACATTTTCTCATCAAATGGATCAAACTTTACTACAATCATCAATAAATCGAAATCCAACATTTACTGAACCAAAATAGCAATTGAACCCCTGAAGAAATCCAATTTAACACTAATTGACCAAAATATCATTAAAACCCTTAAACAAATCCAATTGAACACTAACTGAACCAAAATAACATTCAAACTCTTAATGAAATTCAATCAACATCAATTGAACCCAAATAGCACTTAAACCCTTAGGGGAACCAATTTCAACATCAATTGAACTAAATCATAATCAAACTCTTAAGAAAACCAATTCAACATCAACATATGAATCAAAATAGTCCAAAAATTACCATTGTGAACTCATTTTCTTCAAACTTGAACACAAACTCAAATCAACAACCAATACTCAAATCATTTCTAGGAAAACCCTTAGGAGACAAATTCAAGAAAATATATAGCTCAATATACATATATTTATACATGCAAACCAAAAACTAGTTGATAGTTACTTACCTTAGCCTAAATTTGAGAACAACACCACCAAAACCCTAAATCTGTCCCAAATCTGCCTAGCCTGTATTCTTTGTACACTACTCCAAATCAAAATCCCTCCAGTCAGAAGTGGCTTCTATGTGTCTAGAGTCTCCAGTTACAATTTGAGGTGATTTGGACGGTTAGATCTCCGGAGTCACCCGACCCTAGACGACCTCAATCCGCATCGGGCGTGAAATAGAAAGATCATAATCATTCCTACTACATTAGTCATTCAAGGACCTCAACATATATTTACCAACTCCAATATATTACAATTGAAATACCAAAGTTCTAATCATAATTCTAACAATAAGCAGCCACTTCCAAACCTCGTCTAATCGGTCGTAACCTTCTTTATATCCTGTACTTTCTCACCTAAAAACATTAAAACATTTAAAAACATGAGACAAAAATCTCAGTAAGAAACTATCAGCTATAAAAACCAATTTTACTTAACATAGCTACATATATACCTTTATAAAGGGATTTAATCAAAACCTTCTCAAATATACTCAAAACTTAACGTTTCATCAAACCATTTCATAATCAAATAAATCTTTTATCAAACCAACTTGTAATCAAATAAATGTTTTATCAAACCAACTCGTAATCAATCAAACGTAAAACCTTATATCAAAATCAATCATAACCGAAAACATAATCTAAATGAACTTAAAACATTGTATCCATCCTCGAGTTTCTCCCCTTAAGTATCAATCCATAACCACATATATAGTCGAGACGTCTCTTAACATTGCCTATCCCATATGGTCTTACCCAACACTTCGCTGCCATAAAAAGAAAGATAAGGATGATCGTAGCTCACCTCCTGCTAATTTGGAATATATATCCAAATCTAGCAAATATCCAGTTTGATCCTCCATCTTTATATAATCTTTTAAAAATTATTCTAAACTTTTAATTTACACATAAAACCATCAAATTAACTCCAAACTTTTTCTATAGCATCAAATAAAAATCACACACCTCATGATTATAATATATATTATTATCAAGGTATAAATTCTAGAAATTTAGACACGGACGTGACATCCGGCAACACCCAAAATGGTGGAGCTGCCCTGTTTTTGGTGGTGGTTGAAGGTGGAGGAGAAAGGAGAGAAAATGGAGAAAGAACAATGTAGAAGGTAGTGTTTTGACCAAAATGATCAAAAATTATGAATTTATCCTATATATAGGCCTTGATTTGAGTGGATAATTATTCACTTTGGTCCTCCAAAAATCTAATTTTTTTAAAAAAAACTTACCCTAAACTTATAATTGTTATATAAATGTGCAATTACCCTCAAAACTATACCCATAACACCCAATTAATCGACTAATCCTAAAACGAATATAATATAACTTAGGGTTCGGGGTATAATAAATAAAAAAATTAAGAACACGGACGTGACACTTTCGGTCATTGTTCATTATTTTACATACAAAACATAAAAACCAAAATACAGAAGAATTCAAAATTGAAAAGTGTTAAGATGTTTCTATCCATGGTACTCAAAAATCCAAACTTTCGATCATTGTTTCTATTCTGATCCTAGCTTGAAATATTCTTTATATATATCTTACTATCACAAATCAATTTAAAGGATCAATCTAAATACTAAAGATATCTATTTAATTCAAAAAATAGTAGGTAATAGAATGGATTAAGGAATCTTCAAAAAACATGATAGGAAGAAGCTGAGCAAACCTCCATTACTATAGGTAAAAAGATTAAAACCTCACAGGGAACATGTAAAGAAGAAAATTGTAAGGCAAGAGAGGGACCTAAAACAGGGAAAAAAATTACGGTACAACAATAAGAGAGGAAGACTTACTGTTGCAAATAAGGAAATGATCGAGGCAACGATGTCTGGTAAACCAAAGCTTTCGACTTCGAATCATAATCAGAGTTACTGCTTAAACATGAGGGTTAATCAATTCTAAATCAAATAAATTAAGAGTGAGTTAGAATACTGAAACAGGGGGAACAAAAAATTAACGCTACATTAATAGGAGGAGAGAATTTACTGCTGCAAGGAAGGAAGTCATCGGAAAATGATACCTAGTAAATCAAAACAAAGCTTTCGACATCAAATCAGAGTTACTGCTGCATCTTGTTCTTCATTTATAGATTTCGATTGAAAGCTATTGGTAAGTAAGCTGCAACAGACGAAAATGAAATCAGGAAAAAAAACCATACATGAACTGTAAATACCCGTTCTTCGAATATGAGCAACAGATGACAGTAATAAAAACCTCTAAATTTAGCAACTGCCTAAACAGAAGAAAATGAAATTAGGAAAGTAAGTTGCAACAGACGAAAATGAAATTAGGAAAAAAACCCATACATGAACCATAAATACCAGTTCTTCGAATATGAGCAACCGATGACAGTAATAAAAAAACTCTAAATTTAGCAACTGCCTAAACAGAAGGTTCATTGAAAATGAATATTGTCTAAATAAATGTTGGGTTGTGTAACGCCTAGGTAATGAAGTTAATATGTTGAAGAAAACATTTAACTAAAACCGAATAGTGTAAATACCTTGACTGTGACCTTCTGGTAGATTTTGAGTTGGTTTCATAGTTTCCAGATGAGCAGGCGACTATTATTTTTGCATTTTTATCTATCTCTGATTCCGCAGCTGCCATTACATAGTAACATCTCATCATTTATGTGTGAATAGTCATTTACAGTTTTGCAACAAATCAGAAGCATATATATCATACATACCCTTTAGAAACTCAGGGTTCTCTTCCTGGACGTAGAAACCGCCTGGAAAAAACAACAACTCTAATCGAAGAAGAAGAAAACTTACTGTTACGAAGAAGGAAGCGATCCGAAACGATGCCTGATACAAAATGATTTCACCGTTGATATTTGGAGTCGCTTTTTCATCAGTTATAAAATCTGATGGAAAACCAAAGAAGCTATATGATGAAAGCCAGTGTGGGTGGCGGATGAAAAAAATGGGAAAAGAGAGATAGAGCACCGACAGTTTAGGGTTTGTAGAGAAAAGAAGACAGAGAAGTTGTTATAAATTGATAGGGAATGAGTGGATTAGAGTAGGGGTGCAAGCGAGCCTTGGTAGTTCGCAAACTATTCGAGCTCGGCTCGGTGAAAGCTCGATCAAAGCTCGGCTCGACTCGAGTTCGGGATCGGCTCGAGCACTAACGAGCTGAGTCCGAGCTTCCTCAGGTTCGGCTCGAAAGCTCGCGAGCAGGCTCGATTATTTTTAATTACTATATATATTTCATTATATATATTTCATTAGTTATTATTAGTTTTCATCACAATTCACAAATCAAATAAGATTTAACCCATACAAAAAATGACACAAAAAAAGCTTAGACATTTGAGTCTTTAGCGAGACAATTAGGTTTTGATAAGGAATAAAATACATTACAAATTTTAATATATATGTCATTGTTTGAAATTTTTCTCCGAGCTTGTGTTTTCCGATCACAAGTACCATATACTGTTTTGGAATCTCGACAATAACATTCTTGTTTTTCTTTATAAATATTTTAAACTCATATGGAGTATGTTATAAGGCTTTTATATTTTTTACGCTGCTTATTCTATGCATGTATGATGAATTTGGTTAAAGCTCGTTAGAAGCTCGATAAAAGCTCGGCTCGGTCAAAGCTCGGTTAGATTCGGTCAAAGCTCGGTTCGGTCAAAGCTTGTCAAAGCTCGATTCGAGAGGGCTCTGCTCGAGATGTTAACGAGTCAATACTGAGCCTACCCAGGGTTCGGCTCGGTTGCACCCCTAGATTAGAGAGTATGAAACCCCACCAACTTCTGATTTACTGAAAGAGGCTTTGAAAAACGATGTCGTTTAGGTTACTAGGGAAGTATTTCTCTAGAAACTCTAGGGACAACATGGGGAAAGGTTGTTTGTTGAATTGAATTTTTTTTAAAAAGACCATAAAACCAGTTGACTGGAATGAGATTGGAATATTATGAGGACTCAATTGGAAAATAAGGAAAAAAAATGCCAAAAAAGACAATAAAACCAATTAAATAGAAAACACAGTGAAGATGATAAGGGCTCAATTGGAAAAAATTGGCTAAAAATTCCAATTTAACTAATAGATTCTAATTCAAATTCTATGATAAATAAGGCTTTCCCAATTGTAAATGAACATGGCCTCATCATATGCTACCAAGACAACCCATTAAGTTTAAATTCCAACTATTTTTTTTTATACCCGCTTAACAACTCAAAAACGAAATCGTTTCAAATTTATTTTGGACCCAAAACTGAAAAAGGGGCGCTATAACTACCTCATCCTATTGGCTGCTCTACGTTTCACACGGATTGCGATCCTTTAAACTAATCTCAGCCGTCAATTGTTATTCAATCTGCACTCGAATTCAGCGCTTCAAAATATTTCAAGACCTGCCAAATTTCACCCCTCCCCGCCAAATTTCCATTATAAAAAATCCCTTCCTGCTTCTTCTCAACACACCAAATCTTCCCTTCACTCTTTATCACTTGCTTTCTATTCAATCAAACAGTTTTAATTTTATCTTCAATGGCTCGCACAAAGCAAACTGCCAGAAAATCTACCGGAGGTAAGGCACCAAGGAAGCAACTAGCTACAAAGGCTGCCAGGAAATCTGCTCCGGCAACCGGTGGAGTAAAGAAGCCCCACAGGTTCAGGCCTGGAACTGTAGCCCTGAGAGAAATTAGGAAATATCAGAAGAGTACTGAGCTGTTGATTAGGAAACTTCCATTCCAGAGATTGGTGAGGGAAATCGCACAAGATTTCAAGACAGATCTGAGATTCCAGAGCAGCGCTGTATCTGCACTACAGGAGGCATCTGAAGCGTATTTGGTTGGAGTGTTTGAGGATACCAATCTATGCGCTATTCATGCTAAAAGGGTTACTATCATGCCTAAGGATATGCAGTTGGCTAGAAGAATTAGAGGCGAGAGGGCTTAATTCTGAATGTTTATGTTGTTACATTTACAGTTAGTTTTTAATTTGTTGGATAGTATGTGGTTAATTAGTACAGTTTGTTGATTTGTGGGGATGAAAAATCAAATGGAAATTTCAAAGGATTTTGCTTAATCAAAAACTTCGCTGCACATGTTTGTGAAAAGTATTAATTATTTGTTCCAATTAACTAATTTAATTATCATGTTGAAGATGCGCAACTTACAATGGAAGCTTGAATAAAGGTAGAACCCAGTTTGAAGATTCCAATTAAGAGGACATCCAACTAATATGATTGCTATATCTCTTGTTTTTATTTGCTATTGGTTGTTGAAAAATGATATTATTGTGTCTTCTTCTGGCAGCAATAATCTGGGCAACTCCATGTGGCACACCTTATTGTTTATTCGTCACTCACCTGGCGTAATCCATCTTTTATCTTTGTGCTTTCTGAATGATTGGAAATTGTACCAATGAATTTTAATTGGAAAAATGGTTGCTGCTGAAAATTTTAAATTGCGGTTTACTGAATGATCGGAAATTGTACCAATGAATTTTGTTTGGTATGTTTGCAGTGAAAGAGTTTTGATTATTTGTTTTTGTTGGTGGGGGAAAAGGAGAAATTGAAATAAGTATTGGTCTTGTGATTTTCTGTTTAACAACACATGGAAAGGGAAGGACATGAGCGGAGAAACCAGGCTAGAAAGTGGAAACCCAATAATCCTATTAGGTTCTGTTTTTTTATCGTTGAAAAAAACTGAACTGAACTGAATTGAATTGAACTGAACTGAATACTGAACTGAATTTAACTGAATACTACTGAATACTGAACTTAACTGAATGCTACCGAACTTAACTGAATGCTACCGAACTTAACCGAACTTAACAATAATGATGATATTAGACTTTCAAATAATTTTCATGATAATATTGGACATTAATGAACTTATAATAATAATAATGGTTCTAATAAATTTAATAATATCAATAATAAATAAATATATTATTAAAGATAAAACTAAATTGAATATCAAATAAAAGCCCGGGTTGATAAAATCTTGGCTCGATAAAAGCCTATGAAATTAAATAAAAATAAATCTAATTTAAATTAAAAATACAAATTACATACAAACACAAATTTATATATAATTTAAAGCCTATGAAATTAAATACAAATCTTCATATGAATACAAACTCTTAACTTTTTATTTTAATTAAGGGTTAAAGTGCAAAAATAACGTTTTGGGTCAGGAGTAATTTTACCTCTAACGTCTAAAATGGTGGAATTTTATCCTTAACATTGATAAATTGGATAAATTTGAGAAATAATTCATAATATGGATGCAATTCCTAATTTTTAAATATGAATGCATACTTTAGTTTTATTTTTTTTCATTAAACCATATATACTTTAATAAACTATCATTTCTTGATAAACTATAAATAATAATAATAATAATAAATAATGATAAATTATAGATAAATAATAATAATAATTATAATAAATTATATATAAATAATTATAATATAATAAATAATGATAAATTACTGAATACTGAAACTGGATGCTGAAACTGAATGCTGAAACTGAATGCTGAACTGAACTGAACTGAATTGAATTGAATTGAACTGAATTGAATTGAACTGAACTGAATTGAATTGAACTGAACTGAACTGAACTGATTGTTACTGAAATTAAGTGATAAAGAACAGGGCGTTAATTGGTTGACATTGCTTAAGCCCAAACGTAAGTTAATGAAGGTAATTTAATGTAAATTTTATAATTATCCTTGTGTGAGAGCTTTTTATTGTGAGGAAATGAAAGTTAACTACATTAATTCTATATCTTAATTTTTTAAGGGTCCGTTTGTTTTACCTACTGTTTGTTGTTGATGTTTGCTGTTTGTTGTTCCTGTTTGCTGTTGGAAAAAACTCTTTTTCCAAAAAGCAAAGATTCTCTACTTTTGTAAAATGCTGTTTTTCAGGTGTAAAAAGCAAACAGGAGATCACTAACTAGGGATGACAACGGGTAGGGTACCCGCGGGTAATGTCAATCTCAAATCCTTATCCTTTTATTTTTTAATTACCCGTACCCGTCCCATTACCCTAATGGGTATACGTTTTGCATCCCATACCCGTCTCATTTAATTCGCGGGTACCCTTACCCGTTAAGAATCAATAAATAAAATAAAAATATTACAAATTTAACAAAATATAAATTTAATAAATCATCTATCTAAAAATTGAACAAATTGAACCTCAATTAATAAGAATAAAATAGTTTAGTGGTATCACTCAATGGTTAAAAAACATAAAGATTGAAGTTCAAATCTCACGTCTTACATCTAAAAAACAATTATATTGATTAATATATAAAAAATTTATGACGGGTAACGGGTATCGGGTACCCTAGGCGGTGTTCCCATACCCGTCCCATTACCCTAACGGGTAATGGTTTTGATCCCATACCCGTCCCATACCCTTTTATACAGGGTACGGGTATTCCCATTAGGGTCGGGTAGTGCCGGGTACCCGCGGGTATACTACCCGTTGCCATCCCTATCACTAACCAAATATCTAATGCTGCTTTTCAAGTGTAAAAGGCAAACAGGAATGCCACTAACCAAACACCTAAAACTCTCCAGTTCGAACGGAAAAGACAAACAGGAGCACGAAAAGGAGCACCCAAACGCCCCCTAATTTAAACTAACTTTTTTATTTTTATTTACATTTTTATCAATTATCATATTAAACTTTAATTTTTATTTCCATCATTTTCACTCCTTTAGTTTCGTGTATTATAGGGTTAAGGTGAAAGAATACTCTTAACGTTTTGGATCAAGAGCAATTTCACCCCTAACGTCTAAAATGGTGCAATTTTACTCATAACATTAGAAGCCAAGAGCAATTTTACTCATAACGTTGATAAATTGGGTTAATTTAAAAAATAATTTATCAATCTGTCTTCTCGGTCTTGAATCTTGTCATCTACACTTTACTCGTGTGTCATTTTATCAGTAACAAGTCACAAACATATGTTGGGATTTGAAAAAAATAAAAAAATATACGGTACGAATTAGACAAAAAAAATTTAAAAAATTCACCGAATTTTTAAATATTAACCCAAATTCTATTATTAAATTATAAAAAATATAAAATCCTTTTTTAGAACGAATTGTTATGCAATTGGTGCAGAATAAGGAACAAAAATATCTGTGTTTTATAATAATTTCTGAAATTGATCTAATTTATCAACGTTAGAGACAAAATTACTAGAGGTAAAATTGCATCATTTTAGATGTTAGGGGTAAAATTGCTCCTGGCCAAAAATATTAGAAGTATTTTTGCACCTTAACCCTATTATAAAATTTCTTCGTTTTGAATAAACAAGTGGTGGTTCAAAACAAGGGCCTCATTTGTCAGAGAGAGGTTTCTCCGGTCAAATAAAAGTTTAGGTAAGGGTAGGTTTACTCACTCCCAAGGTCAGGGCAAACCACAGACCTCGATGAGGATTTACAATGGAATTCATAGATCACCTACCAATGAGGGCTAAATTTTAACGAAGTGGGGAATCGAACCTCAAACGTGTCAAGCAGAGGTTCGCGTTTATAAGTAAATAAATACTAGTTTTTGACTCGTACGATGTACGAATTCATCTTAATATATAAATATTAAAAAAAAATATAATTTAATAATTACAATTAATGATATAAAGATACTATATAAATTAAATATTATTATTTTATTTTCACATTTAATTTAAATAATCTTTTTATAAATAAATATGATAATATAATTAAAATTAATATATTATATATTATATTATATTTTTTTATCAGTAAAAAAATAATGAAGTGACACCTTAACTCTATCGTTACTGTTTTATATATTATATATATAGAATATAATTTTTTTTATGAGTTTGTAAGAGCATCATAATAGATGTTAATAGGATGTTATTTGGCAAATTAAGTTGTTGCCAACCACTATAAACCATGTTAACAAATTTAGTTTGTTAGCTTTTGCTGACATTTCTGAAATTGTGGGCCATTTTCTTCCTTTCTCTAACCCGTATTTGGTTTCCAGCATACAATTAGTTTTTTTTTTTTTTTTCAAAATCTCTTTCTCTTTTCAAATCTTTTATTTTAATATTGCTGACATTTTCTTTTTTTTTTTCAAAAGTCCAACGTAATTTTTTTATATATATTTTCAAAATTTGTATTCAATGGTAAAATTTCATATTAACACTATATATTTGCAATTTCTCATTTGTCACTATAACTTGTTTTTTTTTTTATTTTAATTTTAGTTACATTTTATTTTTAAAATGGAAAATAATCAAGATTCCAACCACTCAGTATCTCGAAATACAAAATCCTCCGAAACATAAATTTATAACTTCGAATACTTTATATTAATTGTATAATTTTATGGAATTAATAATAAGTATTGAATTAATTATTTTATTGGATAAAAATTATTAATTGTATATTAATTGAGTGAATTTATAATATTTTATGATAAGTGGGTCCTACTAAATTTGAAAGTAAGAAAATGTTATAGTGGTGTGTTATTTGTAGTTATGAATTTTGTGGAGGTGGCAAGTGTTGCGGAAACGACTAGCAAATTGAAAGCTAAAGTATAAAACAAATAGAGAAAACACCAGAATTTAACAAGGTTCGGCCAATATTGCCTACGTCCCTGGACACTACTAAATATTATTGCAAATGAGCAATTACAATAGAGAAAGGAGGAGAAAACAACAAAGCCTTAGAAATTAGAGGAAGCTTGTTGTGGGGTACCTTAAACCTAAAACCTAAGCCCAAATATATAGTGTTCCAAACTCTCCCAAAAAGTACAACTTTCGAATGTGGGACTTTGAACACTAATATACACTATCCCTCTTTTTCCCTTTAGATTAACAATAGGCTTAAAGCACTTTTTGGCTCCTGATCTATCCAAAATTTATGCATTTGGCCCATCATCTATTATTTGGTCACATTTGGCCTCTGACCTATCAAATTAGATAAAATTCAACCCATATTGAATGAAAAATTAACTTTATTAGAAAATTAACAGCAGTCACCAATATAAAAACTACACATGACACATGAATAAAATTAATTTTCAATTAGAGATGGTAATAGTAACTATTTTTACACAGTAAAAGAAATCTTAAAAACTTTTCTAGTGTTCCGATAGAGTGAAAATTAATTTTATTTATGTGTAATGTGTCATTTTTGTATTGGTTACCTCCGTTAATTTTTCAACACAGTTAATTTTTCATTCAATATGGGTTGGATTTTATCTAATTTGAAAGGTTAGGGGCCAAATATGACCAAATAATAGGCCAGGGACCAAATGCCAAATTTCGAATAGATCAGAGGTCAAAAAGTGCTTTAAACCTTAATAATATATGATTATTGAAAGAGAACAATTTTTCTACCGCAAGCGAAAGTAACAAATGCTTGTTACTTCTACTAATGATGCTCTAACTCCTCTTTACTCATTGATGGTGTAATTCGAGGACTTAAATTAAATATAACCCAACGCTTGTAATATAACCAAACAAAACTTTTACAAAAAAATTAACTCTTTTGTTTTGTTCACAACTCTCACAACTCACCGGTACTAGCACTATGCTCACTTAACTAGTTATTTATTTTGTATCACTTTTCTCACACACTTTCCTACACACATAATAAAAAAAGACTCATCTCTATTTATAGTCTTATAGGTCCGTGATTCAACAAATAATCACCAAAAATATTTCAATTGGGGAACAATATTAACCACACTTTTAGTCAATAAAATTAGCCCTCTGAGTTTTGGACTGTCTACTGATCTTGGTTACGTGTCCAAACCGTGATGTTTATCTGACATTGTCTTTAACCCTACAAAACAATATGCAGTATAACAGGGAGTCCAATAAACCCGTCCGGATACCTAAATCAGTTACTGATTTAGGACTGAATGGAAAGGTATGGACTAGTTTAGAGATAGTAGTTAACGTACCGAATACCTGTGTATTTATAACGTTTGATTAGCTTTAAGGTTATCATCTTTTTTGGAAATCCTTATGGAGTTAGGATTCCTGATTCCTTAAGGAGTCCGAGCCCTGTGAGGAAACCTTTATCTCGTAGGATTCTAGAAGATCTGTTGAGGTTAGAAGCTCGTGGGTCGTGACGGGCCACCGTTCGTTGGGCTTGGGCTGCATAAATCGTTTCAGACCTGTTGAAGTGAGGCTAGGGCCATTTTGGACGTGTTTGGACCCTTATCACGCTTTGGGCTTGGACCATAATGTTATTTACTTTTATGTTGTTGCCCAATATATCACATATATTTTCTTATTATTCGATTAATTTTTTGATGTTATTTTTTCCACTTGTAGGACCTCAACTTCAAAGAAAAGTACAGTAAAATCTTCATAAATTAATACTCGATAAACTAATAATCTCTTTAAAATAATAATTTCTTCTGGTCCTGACTTGGGACAGTTCAGTAAATTAATACTCGATAAACTAATATCTCTATAAATTAATAAAATTTTATGGTCCCAAAATTATTAATTTATAGAGATTTTACTGTATTCACTGTATCACTCTCTATTTCTTTCATTAATTTTCATTTATATTACCTGAAGTTTGTTTTGTGATTCAAATTATATTTTCATTTGAAGGAAAACACTTCAAATTCATTGGATATTGTCCCATGTTTTAGAGGGGTTTTTTGGTAGGTAATTTCTCTATCATGTTTTAGGAGTTTTTTGGTAGGTAATTTTTCTAGTGGATTAGTATATTTAGCCTACGTTTCCCACACTTAGCTATAGCAAATACTATAATACCCTTTCATCAAATTTCAAAATTCTCAAATCCTCTCAAACAATCAAAACTCTCTAAAATCTAATCCGGACTATTTTTTTTATTGAAAAACATGAATCGGGGTAGGAGCGGACGCGGGAAATGACTCATAGTACGTAATTTTCTTCAAAATTTCGTTTTATTTACGTTCTATTTAGTTAAATCGGATTTAAAAAAACGATTTTCTGTGTCGGGGCGTCTGAACATCACGCCCCGACACAGGTAGGGGCGTATGAACATTACACCCCTACACAGGTAGAGGCGTAATGTTAATACGCCCCATCTATGGTGGAGGCGTGATACTCATACGCCCCCACCATAGTAACGACATATGAACAACACGCCTCCACCACATATGGGGCGTGATGTTCATACGTCCGAACTAAGTTTTATTTTTATTTTTTAAATTATAGTTAGAATAATATTTTTTTAATTATAGTTATAAATTGTAGTTATAAATATTTAGTTAGAATAATATATTTTTTATAGTTATAATAGTTTTAATTTTTTTTTAAAAAATTATAGTTATAAATATTTA
This sequence comes from Euphorbia lathyris, assembly GCF_963576675.1. Taxonomy (NCBI): domain Eukaryota; kingdom Viridiplantae; phylum Streptophyta; class Magnoliopsida; order Malpighiales; family Euphorbiaceae; genus Euphorbia; species Euphorbia lathyris. Next base: position 62,140,227 of record NC_088914.1, on the reverse strand, counting down.
GTTAGGCGAATAATATTTGAAGTTAATTTCTAATTTTATAAAATAATATGGTTAGTACGCGTAGAGAGGAGTGTACTCGGGAAATCTATCCCACCAGCACCGAGACAAATAGATATAGGTGAGGATTCTATACCATGTCATTTGAGAGCGCGTTATGTTGATGTATCAGCTCGTAGACAGAGAGTGGCTGAGATGCAGCAGTTGCGGGCGGTTGAGATAGATTAGCCTGAGTTGGGGGGAGAGGAGACGAATGATGCGGGAGAGCGAGATCCTGGTTATGACGTGGTGGATGATTATTTTCAGGAGATAGCCGAGGCCCAAAGACGGCAGGGATATGATAATGATGATGTGGAGTCGACTCAGGGAACGAGCAAACATCACAGGGGTGGTCGATTTGTCAGTACAAGTATAATTTAGTATTATTTATAATTTAATATTATTTATAATTTAGTATTATTTATAATTTAATATTATTTCAGGGACCAGAAAATGGTCTAAACCTACTGAGGACCGTAGTTGGATTGTTTCGGACCAGTGGATGGTGGCTCCAGTGATCGTTCCGTGATTCCTAGTTTTTTAGGATACGTTGCCTCACGGATGTTGGGGGCATCATCGACAGTTTCTTACGTGCTACAACAGATCAGTAGCCTGTACCATATTACATTAATGGTATGAGAATACGACACCCGAGGTAAGAATAATTTGCTCAATAAATTATTTTACTTATTATTTTTAACCCTACCCCTTAAAAATATTCAGTATTTTTATATATGTCATGCTTACAGCTGAAGGCTATGTAGACATGACTGGGTTGTCTCACCTCCCATCCACCATGTTCAGAAATTTGGATGCGCCTCTGATATCTGCGTTTGTGGAGCGGTGGCAGCCCAATACGAACTCATTTCACATGTCGTTCGGGGAGATGACTATTTTTTTGCACGATGTATGTGATGCGCCTCCGTTAAAGAAGGCTCACTAAGGGATAAGTGTACCCCGTCGTTATCAAATAATAAAATCTGGAAAGTCCAGGTATCGAGCTACTTGGTCTCAGGTGTTATCTAGGCTGTGTGGGTTTTGAGTTTGTTTTGATTAAGTTAACCTACTCCTAGTTGAATTATTCTACTTCTAGCTAAGTTATACTAATTCGAACTAAGTTATTCTACTCCTTGTTGAAACACCTTTCCACATGATTTTGATTTGACAAAATTATTTAAGTAAAATTAAATGTATTCTAAACACACTAAGTTTAAATGCTTTGTTTTATTATACTAATGTGTTTGTTCAATGTTGAGTTAAAATTATTTATAGCACATAAAGAGTAAAAGGCCAAAGCCCAATACGGAAGTCAAAGCCCAAGTCAAACAGATCAAAGCAACTCGGCCCGCGTGTGCAAAACGCTGTCGTTATGTACAAAACGCAGCTCAACGGAAGAAGGATCGAGAAGACCTTCATTGAACAACTTCGTAACGAAGCTGCTGGGTTGAATCGACAAAGAGTACAAGACAGCAGCTGAGCAAGAACAACTTCCAGACAAAGTGTTTCCACTTTGGGTAAAGTTCAGAAGACACAGGACGCTGTCTAGTTGACCTTACCATAAATGGAGAGACATTCTGCCGAGCTGACTAAAAGCTGCTCAACACTGACCGAGGACAGAAGATACTCAAATCTGATTGGCTGAGAGCTCTGAGCAAGACTGAGTGACAACTGTTGGTCCCTTATTTAGTTGCAAGTATAGTTCCAAGGGGGGGGGGGGGTTAGGAACTATTTAAACTTTTTTGCAATTTAGGCAGACTTCTTTTACTAAAGAAAAGATTATGTAACAGCGGCACTTAGCAATCAGCAAGACACTGGCTTAGTCAACTAGTGACTAGGTCAGCTTCGTTGCTTAGGTCAGGAAATAGCACTTAGAGTCTATTCCTGAACTAGCTCGTTGGTAGCGCACAACTCAGCTTGACCTCTTTTACTTGGTCAGTTTTAGTTTGTTTTAAGCAAGCAATATATTAAGGAGTTAAGGGTTAGAAATACTTCACTCAGCGGAGTTATCCAGGTTCGGCTTCTTCTAAGCCTACGTCCTGTCCCCGGAACACGTTCCGAGATTTCCAATTCACTACTGAGCTCTTTAAAGGTAGAGACTCGAAAACCCTTTACAAGTCAGAAGCTGAGTATAACAAGAGTACCTTCCTCTATACATGTACTCACTTCTATTCTAATTCACTAAGTACTAAAACCGAGCACTTAGCTTCTCCTTTCTATTCCTAGAAATGATTAAGATTTGTCCTAAACAACAATTGCTAGAACACCTTAGATGATTGAGGATCAATCACTCTAGACTTTTACACAAATGAATAAGCTTGTAGTGTAAGAATTTGCTTTGCTTTTGATGGAGAACTTTTATACACGTTTGGTCAGCGTAACGGCTTTAGCTCAAAGTTCTCTGTTGAATGTGGATTCTGAATGCTCTATCAAAATAACCGTTGGAGGGAAACGGCTACAGGTGGTTTTCACTCAGTCTGTCAGCAGTTCTCTTGGCCAATCAGATTCCAGCATCTTTTGTTCTTCGGTCAGTGTGACAGTATGTTCCTCCATTTTAGGTAACGTCAACCAGACAGCTTGCTGCGTCTTCTGATCTTTACTAAAAGAGGAAATACTTTATCTGAAAGCTGTCTTGTGGTCAGCGGCTGTCTTGTACGTTTTGTCGAGACAGCTCAGCAGCTTCCAGCCGAAGTTGTCTACGTGGATCTTCTGGATCCTTCTTTGCTCAGCATGCGTTTTATCACTTCAACGGCAGCGTTTTGAAATACGCGGGCTGAGTGATCTTGGGCTTGTTTGACTTGGGCCTTGACTTCCATATAGGGCTTGAGCCTTATGATCTTTATGTCTTATAATAAATTATAAACTCAACATTGAACAAACACATTAGTAACAATAAATCAAGGCATTTAAACTTAGTGTGTTGTAGAATATTTAATTTCACTTAATTAATTTTGTCAAATCAAAATCCTGTGGAAAGGTGTTTCAACAAACTCCCCCATTTTGATATTGGCAAAACTAATCAGCAAGGAACTCAGCGTTGAGCTCCCCCATGATAGTTGACCTTTTTGATTAAGTGAACTCCCCCGTCAGGGCTGAGCTACTGACTTAGTTTTATTCTAAACATTCTAAGGTTTAATTGAATAAGTCTAAGATCAGTTTTCAGGTATAGGACAGCTTATGGGACATATTCTATTTTACTCAGTATTCAGCGGAAGTAATGTATAGTGACAGAGCGCTGAGTAATTTATTTGTTCAATTGTTTAGTTTAGACTCAAACATTAATTTCTACGCAGCATGCATTCAGATAATACTTAGCATTTGAAAGGAATAACAAAAGAAGTTAGGCATATTGAATTGCTTGAATAAAAATAAAAATAAAAGTTAAAAGGACATTCATAGGGAATTCCTAACTTCTAAATTCTTCCCTAACTTCTAACTTTGAGTTCCTTCTCCTCCTTCTCCTGAATTGCCACTTTTCTCCCCCATTTTGCCAGCATCAACAGTAGGCAAATTCCCGGTAGGGGCAGTAGACTTGGTGAGTTCTTGCAGCCGACGAATTTGACCCTCCAAAGAATTCATGTGATTGACCATAGTCAACATGAGTTCGGTCATTTTGGTCATTTGAGTTTGGGTTGGTTGCTGCGCCTGAACCGAAGAGAAGTGGTTGATCAGGTCATGGATTTCACGCAAAATTTGGTGAGTTACAGATGGATGAGAGGACTGATCTTGAGTGGACTGGTTATGGTTTGGTGGAGGATGAACTTGTTCTTTAAGCAGAGTGCGAGCTGAGGCAATAACACGCCGTCCTGATTCAGTAGCACCTAGGTGTGCAAATTGGGTAGGAGTGGGCTTGCACTGAGTGCCTTGAGTAGCAACAGGACTACGGGGTGTGTTGACTTCAGGTGCTGAGTTGCTCTGGTATTGAGTTGGAGGTGGAATTTGAGCTTCTTTTGGACTAGCAGGGTTTTTGGCTTGTTTCTCATTTTGAGTAACAGAGGCTTGTTTTTGTGGAGAATCCTCTTGAGTGATGTTGGGCTCAAGAATAGTTTCTTCTTCCTTATCCATATCTCCTGCTGTTCTCATTTTCTTCTGAGCTGACTCAGCTATTTCCTGATCAGCTTTCTTCTTGTTTCTTTGCATTAGCCTTACTTTTCTTGGGACAATACGAATATCCTTCGAGCAGGTTCCCTTTTTCTTCTCCTTCTCAGCTTGAGCAATCTCAGATGGCACAGTAGAAGTATACTCAGTTTTAGGTTCATTTGTTGGTTCTGTACCTTCATCAGATTGAACAGTTTCAGAAGACTGCTCCAGATCTGTTAGATTTTCCATTTCTCCAATGGCTTGCTCAATCTCAGCCATAATATCCTCCTTCTCGGTGTTTCCATTTCCGTCATATCCTTTCAAGGGTTGACTATGTGATAGTCCATTCAATAGACCTGCAGTGATAACATTTCCTGATGAACTTATTTCACCTATAGTCTCTATATTCTTGTCCTGTATTATCTTTGTGATGAGATAACCCAAACGGAGCTTCCTTCCACTTCGTTGAAAAGCTCCGACCAAAAAGACAGGAAGATTGAATGGGGTGCTGGTCAGCATATGCCAGATGAAACATTGTTCAAAGTTGGAGGCGGATGAGGGAGAGCTGAGTTTAGGAAAGATGAAGTTGGTCAGCATGAAGTGGACCATCTTCTGATTTTTGCCCATGCAGGTGCTGGGTACTTCTCCTTTGTGGTCTCTGGGTTTACAGAACCCCTTCATCTTTTCTGCGATGGCTTTTGGTATTGGCTCATTTGTTGTCCTGAACTGGATCCCTATGTTTGGTATATCTAGCAGTGTTGCTAGATAATCAGGAGTTATCGCTATCTTTTGACCTTTAACTGTGGTCTCTAAGTAGTCAGAGTCATCTGCATCAACGTGCAGGTTGGAGTAGAATTCTCTCACTATCGTGGGATAAGTTTGTCCGGAAAGGGAGAAGAGACCTTTCCATTTGTTCTTTTCGATCCATTCACAGAATGGTTTCGCAGAAGAGACGAAACCAGAAGGAAAGTATCGGCTTCTTAGTACTTCTTGATTCTTAGTCCAAGAGTGTACCTTAATCATCCTTCTTATCATGCTAGTTGAAGGACCAGCCTGATTAGTGGTTTTGAGGGTTGGAGAGAAGGTACTTTTGCTATAGGACATTTTTAAAGTTCTGAAGTTCTTAAGTGCTTAAGGAAAATTCTGAAGCTTTCTAAGGTTCAGTACGCGTAGAGAGAAGGTAGTGGGGAAATACCCACTATTTATAGATTTTTTAACTTAGGTTTCCGTTTGAATTTAGGTCGATTTTGCCCTTGGGTTGTCCAATCGGCAGAAACCCTGACATTTATGACACTTTAAGACGTATTCGGCGCATGCGCAGTACATGTGTCATTACGCGTGTGGTGGCATTAAATGCTAATAATTACTTTTACTCAGCGTGTGTTGTTATAAACGTTTCATTTTCTGAGTAGTCAGTTTTGTTCAATGGATAGTTATAGAGATTAGTTACTCGGCATGAGATAACTCACTCAGTGTGCATTTATTTCTGGGCATGTGATTTTGAATGAAAATCTTTAGGCACTCAGCATGGTATCACTCATTCAGCATGCATCATATCACATTTTCACTTAGGAATTTTAAGACAGTGGATTAAACATACCAATGGCTTCTCTCAGTATGCTGAATTGCTCTCGTGCTAGAGGCTTTGTAAAGATATCAGCAAGCTGCTCATCTGTTGGCACATAAGTCAGCTTAATTTCTTTCTTGAGTACATGATCTCTGATGAAGTGATGTCTTATGCTGACATGCTTCATCCTGCTGTGCTGAATTGGGTTCTTTGAGAGGTCAATTGCACTTTTATTGTCGCATTTGACTTCAATTGTCTTTGTTTGAACACCATAATCTTCAAGCTGTTGCTTAATCCATAGGACTTGAGCAACACAGCTTCCAGCAGCAATGTACTCAGCTTCAGTTGTGGATAGGGCTACTGACGCCTGCTTCTTGTTGGTCCCTTGTAAGGTTGCAAGTATAGTTCCAAGGGGGGGGGGTTAGGAACTATTTTACCTTTTAAAACGATTAGGGCAGATTTCTTTTCTTTTAGAAAAGATTATATGACAGCGGCGCTGATCAATCGACAAGACACTGGCTTAGTCAACTAGTGACTAGGTCAATTTCGTTGCTTAGATCAGGAAATAGCACTTAGAGTCTATTCCTGACTTAATTCGTTGGCAGCGCACAACTCAGCTTGACCTCTTTTACTTGGTCAGTTTTAGTTTGTTTTAAGCAAGCAATATAAATAAGGAGTTAAGGTTTAGAAATACTTCACTCAGCAGATTTATCCAGGTTCGGCTTCTTCTAAGCCTACGTCCTGTCCTCGGAACACCTCCGAGATTTCAAATCCTCTACTGAGCTCTTTAAAGGTAGAGCCTCAAACCTTTTACAATATCAGCAATTGAGTATGACAAGAGTACCTTCCTCTATACTTCTACTCAATCCTAATCTCTCCGCTGAGTACTTAAAACCGAGTACTCAGCCTCTCCTTTCTATTCCTAGAAATGATTAAGATTTGTCCTAAACAACAATTGCTAGAACACCTTAGATGATTGAGAATCAATCACTCTAGACTTTTACACAAATGAATAAGCTTGTAGTGTAAGAATTTGCTTTGATTTTGATGGAGAACTTTTGTACACGTTTGATCAGCGTAACGGCTTTTGCTCAAAGTTCTCTGTGGAATGTGGATTCTGAATGCTCTATTTATAGAGAGCTGTGAGAGCTTCTGGTTATTTCGAATTTCGAAATAACCGTTGGAGGGAAATGGCTACAGGTCGTTTTCACTCAGTCTGTCAGCAGTTCTCTTAGCCAATCAGATTCCAGCATCTTCCGTTCTTCGGTCAGTGTGACAGTATGTTCCTCCATTTTGGGTAACATCAACTAGACAGCTTGCTGTGTCTTCTGATCTTTACTCAAAGAGGAAATACTTTGTCTGGAAGCTGTCTTGTGGTCAGCGGCTGTCTTGTACGTTTTGTCGAGACAGCTCAGCAGCTTCATACCGAAGTTGTCTACGTGGATCTTCTCGATCCTTCTTTGCTCAGCATGCGTTTCATTACTTCAACGGCACCGTTTTGGAGATACGCGGGCTGAGTGATCTTGGGCTTGTTTGACTTGGGCCTTGACTTCCATATAGGGCTTGGGCCTTATGATCTTTATGTCTTATAACAATTATAAACTCAACATTGAACAAACACATTAGTAACAATAAATCAAAGCATTTAAACTTAATGTGTTATAGAATATTTAATTTCACTTAATTAATTTTGTCAAATCAAAATCCTGTGGAAATGTGTTTCAACAAACTCCCCCATTTTGATGTTGGCAAAACTAATCAGCAAGGAACTCAGCTTTGAGCTCCCCCATGATAGTTGACCTTTTTAATTAAGTGAACTCCCCCGTAAGGGCTGAGCTACTGACTTAGTTTTATTCTAAACATTCTAAGGTTTAATTGAATAAGTCTAAGATCAGTTTTTCAGGTATAGGTCAGCTTATGGGACATATTCTATTTTACTCAGTATTCAGCGGAAGTAATGTATAGTGACAGAGCATAGCACTGAGTAATTTATTTGTTCAATGGTTTATATTAGACAAGTCCAAACATTAATTAATTTTTTTTAAATGCAGCATGCATTCAGATAATACTTGGCATTTGAAGGACAGATAACTAATAGTTAAATAGTAATGCAAGTATTCCAAAAGTAACAGAAGTTAGGCATATTGAATTTTTAAAACAGAAGAGAATAAGGACAAGGCTTCTTCCTAACTTCTAACTCTCTAGTTTCTAACTTAGAGTTCCTTCTCCTTAGTTGCCACTTTTCTCCCCCGTTTTGCCAGCATCAGCAGTAGGCAAATTGACGGCAGGGGCAGGAGACCTGGCTTGTTCTTACAGCAGATGAATTTGACCCTCCAACGAATTCATGTGATTGACCATAGTCAACATGAGTGCGGTCATCTTGGTCATCTGAGCTTGTGTTGGTTGCTTCGTCTGAACCGAAGAGAAGTGGTTGATCAAGTCATGGATTTCACGCAGAATTTGGTGAGTTACAGGTGGATAAGAGGACTTGTCATGGTTTGGTGGAGGATGAGCTTGTTCTTGAAGCAGATTGTTAGCTGAGGCAATGACACACCGTCCTGATTCAGTAGCACCTAAGTGTGCAAATTTGGCAGGAGTGGGCTCGCACTGAGTGCCTTGAGTAGCAGCAGGACTACGGGGTGTGTTGACTTCAGGTGCTGAGTTGCTTTGAGGTGGGAGTTGAGCTTCTTTTGGACTAGCAGGGGTTTTGGCTTGTTTCTCACTTTGAGGAACAGAGGCTTGTTTTTGTGGAGAACCCTTTTGAGTAATGTTGGGCTCAAGGATAGGAGTTTGTGTTGGGTTCTGCTCAAGTGTGTGTTGTCCAGATGTTTGGTGAGCAGGGTCAGCTTCAGTGGAATGTTCAGGTTGGATAGGTTCAGAGCTGACGGGTGCTATGGTTTCTTCTTGAGTTTGCTCGGTGTGGATTGTTGGATTGACAGGGTTAAGTTGTTCGGCATGTTCCTGTGTAGAAACAGAGGCTTGTTTTTCTAAGGCCTGGGAAGGCTGAGGAGTTGGTGCAGAAGGAACTGGCTTCCTAAAGAAGGTCATCTTTACCTTGGAAGGATCATGTAATGGTGCGCTGACTGGTTGGTCTAAGATGTTGGCCTTTACCAGTCTTCTTCTTCTGGGCTTTTGTACATAAGGAAGATTAGCTTGATTCTCATCAGCTTGAGATGGAGAGCCTGGTATGTTCTGATCGGTAGGTTGCTGGTCAGTTTGTTTGTGATGTTGTTCAACTCCATCGGCTGACTCAGTAGTAGCTTGATCAGCTTGAGAATTTTCACCGGCTGTCCTTTCAGAGTCAGCTTCCTACGTTTGCTCCTATGTATTCCCTTCTTCCTCAGTATCGTCGTTCTCAAGCTTTTCCTCGAGCTGAGTGATGAAATGTTCGTCTAGGTCCATCGCATCTTCATGTTGCTCAGTTTCGTCAGCACAATGCTGAGCATAATGTGAGTCCGACGTGACCACGAAGTCAAGTGGAAGAGCATGGATGGGTGAAAGGGTAGAAGTCGTTTGCTTCTTCTGAGCAGCACCAACTGTACCCTCAGTTGCAGGCTCATCTTGCCTGCAGTGCTTTTCAGCTGACTGAGTAGTCTCTAAGTTTGACTCAGTAGCAGCTTTGGATTTCTTGGATTGAGGCTCAGTTTCCTTAGATGGGGTGCCAGTAGGCTTCCTTTTTCTGATAGCAGTAGCTTTTGTTCTTTTGCCTTTTGCTGGAACAATCACCTCAGCAGGTAGTTCTTCTTCGACTTGATCTTCAGGCAGCTCAACGAACTTTCCCTTCTTTAAGGGCTGATTGAATTTGAGAGCACGTAGTGAGGCTGCAGTGATCTCCGACCCCTTAATGCAAGTTTCTCCTTGAAGGTCAACTTTGTGATCAACTAGGATCTTAGTGATCAATGATCCGAGTCGAAGATTGTTGGTACTGCGCAGAAACCCAGCTATGAGAAACACTGGCATGTTTATTGGTTTGTAGGTCAGCATGTGCCAGATAAAGCACATCTCGAAGTGTGATGCTGAGCTGGTGCAGTTGACCTTTTGGTAGATTAGTTGAACCAGCAGGAAGTGGGCCATCTTCTGATGTTGACCCATGGACGAGCTGGATACCTCTCCAATGTACCCAGCAGGCTTACAGAAAGTTTGATCATAGTAGATGTCCTCCTGGTCACCGTTTCTTCTTAATTCGGCACCTTCAGTCTTGAGGCTGAGTAGGGATCCCAAGTACGTTGGGTTTATGAAGATAGTTTTTCCTCTGACTTCGGTGACTAAGTAGTCATGGTCTTTTTCGTCAGCTTTGAGGTTATGGTAGAATTCCATAACCAAGTCAGGGTAGGTGGGAAAACGCAAGGAGAACAACTCGGTCCAGCCGTTGTTCTTTATCCATTCACAGAACGGTTGTTCTAAATCGATGAAGGTTTGAGAAACCCAGCGAGAAGCTTCCACTTTCCATTCTCGTACGTTCTCGAATACTCAAATGTATTGTCTGGGTTCAGCTGGTTTCCCCTGAGCTTGAATGGCTTTTTCTTTGCCATGACCAGCAGCTTTGGAGGGTGAAGGCTGAGTTGGGGGATTGCTGGTTGTTTGTTCATCAGTGGTGGTCTGGGAACGACCGGCACCGAAGACGTTGAAAGAGGGTTTTGTCATCTTGGGAAGTTCTTAGGTGCTTAAGGAAATTCTGAAGCGTTCTAAAGTTCAGTGCGCGTAAAGAGAAGGTAGTGAGAAATACCTACTATTTATAGATTTTTTTTTAAATCTAGGGATCCGTTTGAATTTAAGTCGGTTTTGCCCTTGGGTTGTCCAATCGGCAGAAACCCTGACATTTATGACACTTTTAAGACGTATTCGGCGCATGCGCAGTACAGGTGTCATTACGCATGTGGTGGCATTAAATGCTAATAATTACTTTTACTCAGTGTTTGATGATATAAACGTTTCGTATTCTGAGTAGTCAGTTTTGTTCAACGGATAGTTATAGAGGTTTAGTTACTCGGCATGAGATAACTCACTCAGTGTGCATTTATTTCTGGGCATGTGATTTTGACAGATACTCTTTAAAATACTCAGTATGTTAACATTCATTCAGCATGCATCATATCACATTTTTACTTAGGAATTTAAGACAGTGGATTAAACATACCAATGGCTTCTCTCAGTATGCTAAATTGCTCTCGTGCTAGAGGCTTTGTAAAGATATCAGCCAGCTGCTCATCTGTTGGCACATAAGTCAGCTTAATTTCTTTCTTGAGTACATGATCTCTGATGAAGTGATGCCTTATGCTGACATGCTTCATCCTGCTGTGCTGGATTGGGTTCTTTGAGAGGTCAATTGCACTCTTGTTGTCGCATTTGACTTCAATTGTCTTTGTTTAAACACCATAATCTTCAAGCTGTTGCTTAATCCATAGGACTTGAGCAACACAGTTTCCAGTAGCAATGTACTCAGCTTCAGTTGTGGACAGGGCTACTGACTCCTGCTTCTTGCTGAACCAAGATACAAGACAGCTTCCTAGGAAATGGCATCCTCCAGAGGTGCTTTTTCTTTCCAGCTTGTCTCGTCCATAGTCAGCATCAGTGTATCCAATGAGTGTAAAGTCATGAGTATTTGGATACCACAAACCTGCATTTACTGAGCTTTGCAAATATCTAAGGATCCTTTTTACAGCTATGTAATGGGATTCCTTAGGGTTAGCTTGATATCTAGCACAATAACATACTGAGAACTGAATGTCTAGCCTACTTGCTGTTAAGTAAAGTAAAGAGCCAATCATACCTCGGTATAACTTGCTGTCTACTGACTTACCATTTTCATCAGCACATAGGACAGTGTCAGTGCCCATAGGAGTGGATATTGGCTTACAATGTTCTAGTTCAGATTTCTTCAATATCTCCTTGGCATATTTAGCCTGACTGATGAATATGCCATTCTTTCCTTGTTTAATTTGAAGTCCGAGGAAGAAGTTGAGTTCTCCCATCATTGACATTTCGAATTCAGTCTGCATTTGTTTGCTAAATTCCTTTCACATAGATTCATTAGTAGCACCAAATATAATGTCATCTACATATATTTGTGCCAGCAGGGTATCTTTACCCTTTCTCTTAATGAATAAGGTTGTATCAGCTTGACCCCTGACATAATCTCTAGTCAGTAAGAAATTGGTCAGCCTCTCATACCAAGCACGTGGTGCTTGCTTGAGGCCATACAGAGCCTTTTTGAGTTTGTAAATGTGGTTTGGGAACTTAGAATACTCAAACCCTGGAGGCTGATTGACATAGACCTCCTCGTTTACTACTCCATTAAGAAATGCACTTTTAACATCCATTTGAAACAGTTTAAAATTCATATACGATGCATATGCACATAAAATCCTAATTGCTTCTAGCCTTGCCACTGGGGCAAAGGTCTCACCGTAGTCAATACCTTCTTGCTGACTGTAACCCTGAGCTACAAGTCTTGCCTTGTTTCTGACTACGTTTCCTTGTTCATCCAGCTTGTTCCTGAAGACCCATCTCGTTCCAATGGTCTTTTGGCTCCTAGGATGTGGCACTAGTTCCCACACATTATTCCTCCTGAACTGATTGAGTTCCTCTTGCATGGCATTCATCCAGAATTCGTCATCCTCAGCTTCGGCAAAGTTCTTCGGCTCCTGTACTGAGACAAAAGCTACATTGCCGAGATACTTCCTTAGTTGATTTCTTGTCATCAGCGTATTTCCAGCTGAGTCAAGAATTGCTTTTTCTGAATGCCCTCTTGGGACTCTTATCTCCTTGGGTAGATTTATGTCTTGTTCTATCTGTGTTTCAACATTCTCTGCAGAAGTAGATTGGTCAGTGAAAGTAATCTTAGGTTCACTCTTACTCTTGGTCAGCCGTTTTGTGAAGGACTCAGTAGCTGGTTCTTGATCAGCAGGTGCTGAGTTTGGTTCATCTTCTATCAGCGGCTGGTATCTTCCTGCAGGGTCAGTTTCATCGAATTGCACATGTATAGATTCTTCTAATACTTGAGTTCTCTTATTAAAAACTCTATATGCTTTGCTGTTTGTTGAGTAGCCTAAAAAGATAGCCTCATCAGCTTTTGAATCAAATTTGGCTAAGCTATCTTTGGTATTTAAAATAAAGCATCTACAGCCAAAGGCACGAAAGTATCCAATGTTGGGCTTTCGTCCTTTCCAAAGTTCATAAGGGGTTTTCTTAAGTATAGGTCTAACTAGAGCCCTATTCAGAATATAGCATGCTGTGTTAACAGCTTCTCCCCAAAAATACTTTGGAAGCCTATGCTCATCCAGCATTGTCCTGGCAATCTCAACCAGAGTTCTGTTCTTCCTTTCAACAACCCCATTTTGCTGAGCCGTTCTAAGAGCAGAGAAATTATGGTCAATGCCGCTGGCTTCACAGAATTCAACAAACTTTTGGTTTTTGAATTCTCCACCGTTATCACTACGGATATGAGCTAATTTTAGGTCTTTCTCATTTTCAATTTTTCTAACCAAGTTTGAAAATGTCTCAAAGGTCTCGTCCTTACTGGTCAGCAGGATAACCCATGTGTACCGAGAGAAATCATCTACAATAACCAAGGAAAACCTTCTTCCACCCAGACTCAGCGGCTGGACTGGACCAAAGAGATCCAAGTGTAGCATTTCTAACGGACGCTTAGTTGAGACAATGTTTTTACTGTGAAAAGATTGCTTGGTTTGTTTTCCAGCTTGGCAAGCATGGCATAATTGATCTTTTTGAAATTTAAGTTCAGGCAGTCCCTCAACCAATTGCTTTCTTGCTAATTTGGCCAGGAGGTCCATGCTTACATGACCAAGTCTCCTGTGCCATAGCCAGGAATTTTCTTCCTTTGTTACTAAGCACACAGTTTTTGAAAACTTTTTCTCTAAGTCTAGCATAAAGACATTATCTATCCGAGGGGCAGTTAAAATTAACTCATTAGTTTTACCCTCGTATATTTTACATCCAGTAGTATCAAATATAACTTTTCTCCCATTGTCACATAGCTGAGCTACGCTGAGTAAGTTATATTTGAGTCCGTTGACTAGGGAGACAGATTCAATAGTAGGGTTACCTCCGATGATTCCTGAGCCTACTATCTTACCCTTCTTGTTGTCTCCAAAACTTACACTCCCTCCTCGTTTAAGTTCAAACGTGATGAACTGAGTTTCATCACCCGTCATATGCCTTGAGCATGCGCTGTCAATATACCACATCTTTGACTTCTCGGCACATCTCAGGCTTACCTGCATTGTAACTAGTTACTTTTAGGTACCCAATTCTTTTTGGGTCCTGACTTGTTAGGTGCAACAGGTATAGCATCATATTTTATTTTATGGCGACATACATTGATAGTATGGCCATTCTTTCCACAGAAGTCACAACTGACCTTCTGTTTAGGATTTTTTACTGACTTGTCAGCACCCCAGTGCTGAGCGTGCCAGCACACTTTAGTAGTGTGTCCTAACTTCCCACAAAAGTCACATTGGACTTTTCGCTGGGGATTTCGTCTCTGCTGAGTACCTTGGTACTGTGTACCTTGATACTGAGTTCTCAGCGGAAAATTGTTTTTGTTTGGAACCTTTAATTGGTTCTGAATGGTTGTGACATCCTTCCTCAGTTTCTTTGAAACTGACTGGACTTCAGAGACAGACTCATGAATGATTTTCATATTTTCATGCAAAAATGAGTTGTCTTGAAGAAGGTATCTGAGGTCACTCAGTTTGACCTCTTCTACTTCATCACAGCGCCGGCTGAGTGCTTTAATCTTCCTGTTACACTTTTTAACAAGTGTATAGAGATCACTCAGGGCGTTACCCATTTCATTTCTGAGTTGAGAGAGTGAGATTACCTCATTAGATTGCTCTTCATTATCTGACTCATCAGATTGGTCAGCATGCTCAGAAATGCATGGCTCAGCAAGTTCGTCAGCCATAAAGCATATCTTCGCTGACTCGGTGGCCTCAGTTTCTGTTGATGAAGATTCATCACTGTCACTCCAAGTAGCCACCATTGCCTTCTTCCCACTTTTCTTGTCTTTCCTCAGCGTGGGACAGTTTGACTTAATATGGCCATCTTGGTGGCACTCAAAGCATGTAATGGGCTTTGAGTTGTCCTTTCTGTATTTGCTGTCGCTTGAGTCAGCCTTATACTTATCAAACTTTTTGTAAGGCTTTTTAGAATATTTGTCGTTCTTCCTGAACAGCCTCTTCATCTTTCTTGTGAACATAGCCATCTCCTCATCATCAGTTGAACTCCCGTCAGTGGAGTCAGCCTTCATGACAAGTGACTTCTGCTTCTTGTCATCAGATTTTTCCTTCACCTCAAAGTTTTTCATGGATATCTCATGGGTCAGCAATGAACCGATGAGTTCGTCATATTTGTAGGTGGTTAAATCCTGAGCTTCCTCAACTGCTGTCTTCTTTGCTTGCCAGTCTTTTGAAAGACTCCTGAGTATCTTTTTGACTTGTTCTTACTCAGTGAAGATTTTACCAAGTCTCTTGAGCTCATTAATGATGTTGGTGAACCTTGCGTTCATGTCTGAAATGCCCTCATCATTGTTCATCTCGAACAGCTCGTACAGTCTCATCTGCTGATTCACCTTGGATTCTTTTACTTTGTTTGTTCCCTCGTAGGTGACTTCCAGCTTTTTCCAGATCTCTTGTGCCGACTCACAACCTGAGATTTTGTTATATTCTGCAGCATCGAGCACACAGTGAAGCATATTGATAGCCGAAGCATGGTTTTGAAGCTTCTTAAGATCATCCTCTGTCCATTCAACCTCAGCTTTAACAACTGACTGGCCAGCAACAACTTTCACAGGTACAAACAGGCCTTGGACTATAGATAGCCAGGCACTCATGTTTGTAGCTTGAATGAAGTTCTTCATCCTATTCTTCCAAAAGGTATAGTTTGACCCGAAGAATAGGGGAGGCCTGGTAATGGACAGCCCCTCAGGAAATATCTGAGTTGTCTGGTTTCCAGAGAGAAACCGAATGCTGTTTTCGCCCATGGTATGGATCAACTCAAGGTTGTTAGACCTTTAGTAATGAGCTTTTAAGCTCTGATACCACTTGTTGGTCCCTTGTAAGGTTGCAAGTATAGTTCCAAGGGGGGGTTAGGAACTATTTTACCTTTTAAAACGATTAGGGCAGATTTCTTTTCTTTTAGAAAAGATTATATGACAGCGGCGCTGATCAATCGACAAGACACTGGCTTAGTCAACTAGTGACTAGGTCAGTTTCGTTGCTTAGATCAGGAAATAACACTTAGAGTCTATTCCTGACTTAATTCGTTGGCAGCGCACAACTCAGCTTGACCTCTTTTACTTGGTCAGTTTTAGTTTGTTTTAAGCAAGCAATATAAATAAGGAGTTAAGGTTTAGAAATACTTCACTCAGCAGATTTATCCAGGTTCGGCTTCTTCTAAGCCTACGTCCTGTCCCCGGAACACCTCCGAGATTTCAAATCCTCTACTGAGCTCTTTAAAGGTAGAGCCTCAAACCTTTTACAATATCAGCAATTGAGTATGACAAGAGTACCTTCCTCTATACTTCTACTCAATCCTAATCTCTCCGCTGAGTACTTAAAACCGAGTACTCAGCCTCTCCTTTCTATTCCTAGAAATGATTAAGATTTGTCCTAAACAACAATTGCTAGAACACCTTAGATGATTGAGAATCAATCACTCTAGACTTTTACACAAATGAATAAGCTTGTAGTGTAAGAATTTGCTTTGCTTTTGATGGAGAACTTTTGTACACGTTTGATCAGCGTAACGGCTTTTGCTCAAAGTTCTCTGTGGAATGTGGATTCTGAATGCTCTATTTATAGAGAGCTATGAGAGCTTCTGGTTATTTCGAATTTTGAAATAACCGTTGGAGGGAAATGGCTACAGGTCGTTTTCACTCAGTCTGTCAGCAGTTCTCTTAGCCAATCAGATTCCAGCATCTTCTGTTCTTCGGTCAGTGTGACAGTATGTTCCTCCATTTTGGGTAACGTCAACCAGACAGCTTGCTGTGTCTTCTGATCTTTACTCAAAGAGGAAATACTTTGTCTGGAAGCTGTCTTGTGGTCAGCGGCTGTCTTGTACGTTTTGTCGAGACAGCTCAGCAGCTTCATACCGAAGTTGTCTACGTGGATCTTCTCGATCCTTCTTTGCTCAGCATGCGTTTCATTACTTCAACGGCATTATTTTGGAGATACGCGGGCTGAGTGATCTTGGGCTTGTTTGACTTGGGCCTTGACTTCCATATAGGGCTTGGGCCTTATGATCTTTATGTCTTATAACAATTATAAACTCAACATTGAACAAACACATTAGTAACAATAAATCAAAGCATTTAAACTTAATGTGTTATAGAATATTTAATTTCACTTAATTAATTTTGTCAAATCAAAATCCTGTGGAAAGGTGTTTCAACACTTCTTGCTGAACCAGGATACAAGACAGCTTCCTAGGAAATGACATCCTCCAGAGGTGCTTTTTCTTTCGAGCTTGTCCCGTCCATAGTCAGCGTCAGTGTATCCAATGAGTGTAAAGTCATGAGTATTTGGATACCACAAACTTGCATTTACTGAGCTTTGCAAATATCTAAGGATCCTTTTTACAGCTATGTAATGGGATTCCTTAGGGTTAGCCTGATATCTAGCACAATAACATACTGAGAACTGAATGTCCGGCCTACTTGCTGTTAAGTAAAGTAAAGAGCCAATCATACCTCGGTACAACTTGCTGTCTACTGACTTACCATTCTCATCAGCACAGAGGACAGTGTCAGTGCCCATAGGAGTGGATATTGGCTTACAATGTTCTAGTTCATATTTCTTCACTATCTCCTTGGCATATTTAGCTTGACTGATGAATATGCCATTCTTTCCTTGTTTAATTTGAAGTCCAAGGAAGAAGTTGAGTTCTCCCATCATTGACATTTCGAATTCAGTCTGCATTTGCTTGCTAAATTCCTTGCACATAGATTCATTAGTAGCACCAAATATGATGTCATCTACATATATTTGTGCCAGCAGGGTATCTTTACCCTTTCTCTTAATGAATAAGGTTGTATCAGCTTGACCTCTGACATAATTTCTAGTCAGTAAGAAGTTGGTCAGCCTCTTATACCAAGCACGTGGTGCTTGCTTGAGACCATATAGAGCCTTTTTGAGTTTGTAAACGTGGTTTGGGAACTTAGAATCCTCAAACCCTGGAGGCTGATTGACATAGACCTCCTCGTTTATTACTCCATTAAGAAATGCACTTTTAACATCCATTTGAAACAGTTTAAAATTCATATAAGATGCATATGCACATAAAATCCTAATTGCTTCTAGCCTTGCCACTGGGGCAAAGGTCTCACCGTAGTCAATACCTTCTTGCTGACTGTAGCCCTGAGCTACAAGTCTTGCCTTGTTTCTAACTACATTTCCTTGTTCATCCAGCTTGTTCCTGAAGACCCATCTCGTTCCAATGGTCTTTTGGCTCCTTGGATGTGGCACTAGCTCCCATATATTATTCCTCCTGAATTGGTTGAGTTCCTCTTGCATGGCATTCATCCAGAATTCGTCATGCTCAGCTTCGGCAAAGTTCTTCGGCTCCTGAACTGAGACGAAAGCTACATTGCCGAGATACTTCCTTAGTTGATTCCTTGTCATCAGCGTATTTCCAGCTGAGTCAAGAATTGCATTTTCTGAATGCCCTCTTGGGACTCTTATCTCCTTGGGTAGATTCGTGTCTTGTTCTATTTGTGTTTCAACATTCTCTGCAGAAGTAGATGGGTTAGTGAAAATAATCTTAGGTTCACTCTTACTCTTGGTCAGCCGTTTTGTGAAGGACTCAGTAGCTGGTTCTTGATCAGCAGGTGCTGAGTTTGGTTCATCTTCTATCAGCGGCTGGTATCTTCCTGCAGGGTCAGTTTCATCGAATTGCACATGTATAGATTCTTCTAATACTTGAGTTCTCTTATTAAAAACTCTGTATGCTTTGCTGTTTGTTGAGTAGCCTAGAAAGATAGCCTCATCAGCTTTTGAATCAAACTTTGCTAAGCTATCTTTGGTATTTAAAATAAAACATCTACAGCCAAAGGCACAAAAGTATCCAATGTTGAGCTTTCGTCCTTTCCAAAGTTCATAGGGGGTTTTCTTAAGTATAGGTCTAACTAGAGCCCTATTCAGAATATAGCATGCTGTGTTAACAGCTTCTCCCCAAAAATACTTTGGAAGCCTATGCTCATCCAGCATTGTCCTGGCAATCTCAACCAGAGTTCTGTTCTTCCTTTCAACAACCCCATTTTGCTGAGGCGTTCTAGGAGCATAGTAGTTGTGGTCAATGCAGCTGGCTTCACAGAATTCAACAAACTTTTGGTTTTTAAATTCTCCACCGTTATCACTACGGATATGAGCTAATTTTAGGTCTTTCTCATTTTCAATTTTCCTAACCAAATTTGAAAATGTCTCAAAGGTCTCATCCTTGCTGGTCAGCAGGATAACCCACGTATACCGAGAGAAATCATCTACAATGACCAAGGAAAATCTTCTTCCACCCAGACTCAGCGGCTGGACTGGACCAAAGAGATCCAAGTGTAGTAACTCTAACGGACATTTAGTTGAGACAATATTTTTACTATGAAAAGATTGTTTGGTTTGTTTTCCAGCTTGGCAAGCATGGCATAGTTGATCTTTTTGAAATTTAAGTTCAGGCAGTCCCTCAACCAATTGCTTTCTTGCTAATTTGGCCAGGAGGTCCATGCTTACATGACCAAGTCTCCTGTGCCATAGCCAGGAATTTTCTTCCTTTGTGACTAAGCATACAGTTTTTGAAAACTTCTTTTCTAGGTTCAGCATGAAGACATTGTCTATCCGAGGGGCAGTTAAGATTAACTCATTTGTTTTTCCCTCATATATTTTACATCCAGTATCATCAAATATAACTTTTCTCCCATTATCACATAGCTGAGCTACGCTGAGTAAGTTATATTTGAGTCCGCTGACTAGGGAGACAGATTCAATAGTGGGATTACCTCCAACGGTGCCTGATCCTACTATCTTACCCTTTCTGTTGTCTCCAAAACTTACGCTTCCTCCTCGTTTACGTTCAAACGTGATGAATTGAGTTTCATCACCCGTTATATGCCTTGAGCATGCGCTGTCAATATACCACATTTTTTACTTCTCGGCACATCTCAGGCTTACCTGCATTGTGATCAGTTTCCTTTAGGTACCCAAATCTTTTTGGGTCCTGACTTGTTAGGTTCAACAGGTAAAGCATCATATTTTATTTTGTGGCGACATATATTGATAGTATGGCCACTTTTTCCACAGAAGTCACAACTGACTTTCTGTTTAGGATTCTTTACTGACTTGTCAGCACCCCAGTGCTGAGCGTGCCAGCACACCTTAGTGGTGTGTCCTAACTTCCCACAAAAGTCACACTGGACTCTTCGCTGGGGATTTCGACTCTGCTGAGTACCTTGATACTGAGTTCTCAGAGGAAAATTATTTTTGTTTGGAACCTTTAATTGGTTCTGAATGGTTGTGACATCCTTCCTCAGTTTCTTGGAAACCGACTGGACTTCAGAGACAGACTCATGAATGGTCTTCATATTTTCATGTAAAACTGAGTTGTCTTGATGAAGGTATCTGAGGTCACTCAGTTTGACCTCTTCCACCTCATCACAGCGCCGGCTGAGTGACTTAATCTTCTTGTTACACTTTTTGACAAGTGTATAAAGATCACTCAGGGCATTACCCATTTCATTTCTGAGTTGAGAGAGTAAGATTACCTCATTAGATTGCTTTTCATTATCTGACTCATCAGATTGGTCAGCATGCTCAGAAATACATGGTTCAGCAAGTTCGTCAGCCATGAAACATATCTTTGCTGACTCTGTGGCCTCAGCTTCAGTTGATGAAGAATCATCACTGTCACTCCATGTTGCCACCATTGCCTTCTTCCCATTCTTTTTGTCATTCCTCAGAGTTGGGCAGCTTGACTTGATGTGTCCGGTTTGATGGCACTCAAAGCATGTAATGGGCTTTGAGCTATCCTTCTTGAATTTGCTGTCACTTGAGTCAGCCTTATACTTGTCAAATTTTCTATAAGGCTTTTTGGAGTATTTGTCATTTCTTTTGAACAGCCTCTTCATTTTCCTCGTGAACATAGCCATCTCCTCATCGTCAGTTGAGCCATCATCAGTTGAGTCAGCTTTCATGACAAGTGATTTTTGCTTCTTGTCTTCGGATTTTTCCTTCACCTCGAAATTCTTCATGGATATCTCATGGGTCAGCAGTGAGCCTATGAGTTCATCATATTTATAGGTGGTTAAATCCTGAGCTTCTTCAACGGCTGTCTTCTTGGCTTGCTAGTCCTTAGGAAGACTTCTGAGTATCTTCTTGACTTGTTCTTCCTCAGTGAAGATTTTTCCAAGTCTTTTGAGCTCATTAATGATGTTGGTGAACCTTGCGTTCATGTCTGAAATGCCCTCATCTGCTGATTCACCTTGGATTCTTTTACTTTGTTTGTTCCCTCGTAGGTGACTTCCAGCTTCTTCCAGATCTCTTGTGCCGACTCACAACCTGAGATTTTGTTATATTCTGCAGCATCGAGCGCACAGTGAAGCATATTGATAGCCGAAGCATGGTTTTGAAGCTTCTTAAGATCATCCTCTGTCCATTCAATCTCAGCTTTAACAACTGACTGGCCAGCAACAACTTTCATAGGTACAAATGGGCCTTGGACTATAGATAGCCAGACACTCATGTTTGTAGCTTGAATGAAGTTCTTCATCCTATTCTTCCAAAAGGTATAGTTTGACCCGAAGAATAGGGGAGGCCTAGTAATGGACAGCCCCTCAAGTAATATCTGAGTTGTCTGGTTTCCAGGGAGAAACCGAGTGCTGTTTTCACCCATGGTATGGATCAACTCAAGGTTGTTAGACCTTTAGTAATGAGCTTTTAAGCTCTGATACCACTTGTTGGTCCCTTATTTAGTTGCAAGTATAGTTCCAAGGGGGGGTTAGGAACTATTTAAACTTTTTCGCAATTTAGGCAGACTTCTTTTACTAAAGAAAAGATTATGTAACAGCGGCACTTAGCAATCAGCAAGACACTGGCTTAGTCAACTAGTGACTAGGTCAGCTTCGTTGCTTAGGTCAGGAAATAACACTTAGAGTCTATTCCTGAACTAGCTCGTTGGTAGCGCACAACTCAGCTTGACCTCTTTTACTTGGTCAGTTTTAGTTTGTTTTAAGCAAGCAATATATTAAGGAGTTAAGGGTTAGAAATACTTCACTCAGCGGAGTTATCCAGGTTCGGCTTCTTCTAAGCCTACGTCCTGTCCCCGGAACACGTTCCGAGATTTCCAATTCACTACTGAGCTCTTTAAAGGTAGAGACTCGAAAACCCTTTACAAGTCAGAAGCTGAGTATAAGAAGAGTACCTTCCTCTATACCTCTACTCACTTCTATTCTATTTCACTAAGTACTAAAACCGAGCACTTAGCTTCTCCTTTCTATTCCTAGAAATGATTAAGATTTGTCCTAAACAACAATTGCTAGAACACCTTAGATGATTGAGGATCAATCACTCTAGACTTTTACACAAATGAATAAGCTTGTAGTGTAAGAATTTGCTTTGCTTTTGATGGAGAACTTTTATACACGTTTGGTCAGCGTAACGGCTTTAGCTCAAAGTTCTCTGTTGAATGTGGATTCTGAATGCTCTATTTATAGAGAGCTGTGAGAGCTTTTGGTTATTTCGAATTTCGAAATAACCGTTGGAGGGAAACGGCTACAGGTCGTTTTCACTCAGTCTGTCAGCAGTTCTCTTGGCCAATCAGATTCCAGCATCTTCTGTTCTTCGGTCAGTGTGACAGTATGTTCCTCCATTTTAGGTAACGTCAACCAGACAGCTTGCTGCGTCTTCTGATCTTTACTAAAAGAGGAAATACTTTGTCTGGAAGCTGTCTTGTGGTCAGCGGCTGTCTTGTACGTTTTGTCGAGACAGCTCAGCAACTTCTAGCCGAAGTTGTCTACGTGGATCTTCTGGATCCTTCTTTGCTCAGCATGCGTTTCATCACTTCAACAGCAGCGTTTTGAAATACGCGGGCTGAGTGATCTTGGGCTTGTTTGAGTTGGGCCTTGACTTCCATATAGGGCTTGAGCCTTATGATCTTTATGTCTTATAATAAATTATAAACTCAACATTGAACAAACACATTAGTAACAATAAATCAAGGCATTTAAACTTAGTGTGTTGTAGAATATTTAATTTCACTTAATTAATTTTGTCAAATCAAAATCCTGTGGAAAGGTGTTTCAACAACAACGACAGGAAGCCGTTTCCCTCCAACGGTTATTTCGAAATTCGAAATGACCGATGTCTTAGACGTCTCTATAAATAGAGCCATTCAGTTGCTTCATTCGATACAGAACTTAATCAAGCCATTACGCTGACCAAAATTCTACTCAAAGTTCTGCAAGAAAAAGCAAAGCAAATTCTTACACCAAATTTCATATCTTTCGTGTAAAAGTCTAGAGTGATTATTCAATCATCTAAGGTGTCTTAGCAATTGTTGTTTAGGACAAATCTTTATCATTTCTAGAGATTAGAAAGGAGAGGCTGAGTACTCGGTTATAGTACTCAGCGTGAGATTAGGAGTGAGTAGAGGTATAGAGGAAGGTACTCTTGTTATACTCAACTTCTAAGTTGTAAAAGGTTTGATGCTCTACCGTTAAAGAGCTCAGTAGAGAATTCGAAAGCTCGGAACGTGTTCCGGGGACAGGACGTAGGCTCAGAGGCCAAACCTGGATAAATCTGCTGAGTAACATCTTTCTAACCTTAAACTCCTTAATATATATATTGCTTGCTTAATCAAAACATACCAAGTAAAGAGGTCAAGCTGAGTTGTGTGTATTGAGTGTCTGAGTTCAGGAATAGATTCAAAGTGCTATCTCCTGACTCAACGAAAGAAGCTGACTTAGTCACCAGTTGACTAAGCTAGTGTCTTATTTACTCAGCGCGCTGTGTAATCCTTTTTCAAAGAAAAAGAAGTCAGCCTTAACGTATTAAAATTTTAAATAGTTCCTATCCCCCCCCCTTGGAACTAACTTGTTACGTTATAAGGGACCAACAAGTGATATCAGAGCTTAAAAGCTCTCTGTGAAAGGTTTAACTACCTTGAGCTGATCCCCACTATGGCTGAAAACAGCACTCGGTTTCTCCCAGGAAACCAAACAACTCAGATCTTACCTGAGGGGTTGTCCATTACTCGGCCTCCCCTATTCTTCGGGTCTAACTATACCTTCTGGAAGAATAGGATGAAAAACTTTATTCAGGCAACAAACATGAGTGCATGGCTTTCAATAGTCCAAGTCCCGTTTGTTCCTGTTGAAGTTGTGGCTGGCCAAACAGTTGTCAAAGCTGAGGCCAAATGGACAGAGGATGATCTCAAGAAGCTACAAAATCACGCTTCGGCTATAAATATGCTTCACTGTGCGCTTGATGCTGCAGAATATAATAATATATCAGGTTGTGAGTCGGCGCAAGAGATCTGGAAGAAGCTGGAAGTCACCTACGAAGGAACCAACAAAGTGAAGGAGTCCAAGGTGAACCAGCAGATGAGACTATACGAGCTGTTCGAAATGAACGATGATGAAGGAATATCTGACATGAATGCAAGGTTTACAAACATCATCAACGAGCTCAAAAGACTTGGGAAGATCTTCACCGAGGAAGAACAAGTCAAGAAGATTCTTAGGAGTCTTCCTAAAAACTGGCAAGCAAAGAAGACAGATGTTGAGGAAGCTCAAGACTTAACCACCTATAAATATGATGAACTCATCGGCTCACTGCTGACCCATGAGATCTCGATGAAGAATTTCAAGGTGAAGGAAAAGTCTGAAGACAAGAAGCAAAAGTCTCTTGTCATGAAAGCTGACTCCACTGATGGGAGCTCAACAGATGATGAGGAGATGGCTATGTTCACCAGGAAGATGAAAAGGCTGTTCAAAAAGAATGACAAATATTCTAAGAAGCCTTACAGAAAGTTTGATAAGTATAAAGCTGAGTCCAGCGATAGCAAATACAAGAAGGACAACTCAAAGCCCATTACATGCTTTGAATGTCATCAAACTGGCCATATTAAGTCAAGCTGCCCCACACTGAGGAAAGAAAGGAAGAATGGCAAAAAGGCAATGGTGGCAACATGGAGCGACAGTGATGAGTCTTCATCATCAGAAGCTGATGCCACTGAGTCAGCAAAGATCTATTTTATGGCTGACGAACTTGTTGAGCCGTGCATCTCTGTGCATGCTGACCCCTCCATTGCATCTGACGATGAGGAGCAATCAAATGAGGTAATATCACTTCCCCAACTCAGAAATGAAATGGTTAATGCCCTGAGTGACCTCTATACACTTGTCAAAAAGTGTAATAAGAAAATTAGAGCACTCAACAGGCGATGTGACGAGGTTGAGGAGGTCAAACTGAGTGACCTTCGATATCTTCTTCAGGACAACTCGGATTTGCATAGTAACATCAGAATTATGCAAAAGTTTGTCTCTGAGGTCCAATCAGATTCTAAGAAACTGAGAAAGGACGTCACATCCATTCAGAACCAACTAAAGGTTCCAAACAAAAGAAATATTCCTCTGAATGCTCAGTACCGAAGTACTGGCCAGCAGAGATGGAATCCCCAGCGGAATGTCCAGTGTGACTTCTATGGGAAGAAAGGACACACCACAAAGGTGTGCTGGCACGCTCAGCACTGGGGTGCTGACCAGTCAGTGAAAAATCCTAAACGGAAGGTCAGCTGTGACTTCTGTGGAAAGAATGGCCATACTATCCAAGTATGCCGCCATAAAATAAAATATGATGCTTTACCTGTTGAACCTAACAAGCAAGGACCCAAAAAGAATTGGGTACCTAAAAGTAACTAGTTACATTGCAGGTAAGCCTGAGATGTGTCGAGAAGTCAAAGATGTGGTATATTGACAGCGCATGCTTAAGGCATATGACTGGTGATGAAACTCAGTTCATCACATTCGAGCGTAAACGAGGTGGAAGTGTAAGTTTTGGAGACAACAAAAAGGGTAAGATAGTAGGGTCAGGAACCATTGGAGGTAATCCTACTATTGAGTCAGTCTCCCTAGTCAGCGGACTCAAATATAACTTACTCAGTGTAGCTCAGCTATGTGACAATGGGAGAAAAGTTATATTTGATGACACTGGATGTAAAATATACGAGGGTAAAACTAATGAGATAATCTTAACTGCCCCTCGCATTGATAATATCTTCATGCTGAGCTTGGAGAAAAAGTTTTCAAAAACTGTATGCTTAGTTTCAAAGGAAGAAAATTCCTGGCTATGGCACATGAGACTTAGTCATGTAAGCATGGACCTCCTGGCCAAATTAGCAAGAAAGCAATTGGTTGAGGGACTGCCAGAACTTAAATTTGAAAAAGATCAACTATGCCACGCTTGCCAAGCTGGAAAACAAACCAAACAATCTTTTTATAGTAAAAATGTTGTCTCAACTAAGCGTCTGTTAGAGTTACTACACTTGGATCTCTTCGGTCCAGTCCAGCCGCTGAGTCTGGGTGGAAGAAGATTTTCCTTGGTCATTGTAGATGACTTTTCTCGGTACACTTGGGTCATCTTGCTGAGTAGCAAGGATGAGACCTTTGAGACATTTTCAAATTTGGTTAGAAAACTTGAAAATGATAAAGACCTAAAATTGGCTCACATCCGAAGTGATAATGGTGGAGAATTCAAAAACAAACAGTTTGTTGAATTCTGTGAAGCCAGCGGCATTGACCATAATTTTTCCGCTCCTAGGACGCCTCAACAAAATGGGGTTGTTGAAAGGAAGAACAGAACCTTGGTTGAAATAGCCAGGACAATACTGAGTGAGCATAGGCTTCCAAAGTACTTCTGGGGAGAAGCCGTTAACACAACGTGCTATATTCTTAATAGGGCTCTTGTTAGACCTATTCTAAAGAAACCCCCCTATGAGCTTTGGAAAGGACGAAAGCCCAACATTGGATACTTTCGTGCCTTCGACTGTAAATGTTTTATTTTAAACACCAAAGATAACCTAGCTAAGTTTGACTCAAAAGCTGATGAAGCTATCTTTTTAGGCTACTCAACAAACAGCAAAGCATACAGAGTTTTCAATAAACGAACTCAAGTTTTAGAAGAGTCGGTACATGTTGAGTTCGACGAAACTAACCCTGCAGGAAGATATCTGCCGCTGACCGAGGATGATCCACACTCAGTACCCGCTGATCAAGATACAGCCGCTGAGTCATTCCCTCAAGGGCTGACCAAAGGTAAAAGTGAACCAAATATTGTTTTCACTGACCAGTCTTCACCTGCAGAGATTGTTGAAACACAGACAGCACAAGACATAAATCTACCAAAGGAGATAAGAATACCAAGAGGACACTCAGAGAGTGCTATTCTTGATGCCGCTGAGAATACCCTGATGACTAGAAACCAACTCAGGAGATACCTCAGCAATGTAGCCTTCGTCTCAGTTCAGGAACCTAAGAACTTCACTGACGCCGAGGAAGATGAATTCTGGATGAGCGCAATGCAAGAGGAACTTGACCAATTCAGAAGAAACGATGTATGGGAGTTAGTGCCACATCCAAGGAGTCAGAAGACCATTGGAAGAAGATGGGTCTTCCGCAATAAGCTGGATGAGCAAGGAAACGTAGTCAGGAACAAAGCAAGGCTTGTAGCTCAGGGCTACAGTCAGCAAGAAGGTATTGACTATAGTGAGACCTTTGCCCCAGTGGCAAGGCTAGAGGCTATTAGAATTTTATGCGCTTATGCAAGCTATATGAACTTTAAACTGTTTCAAATGGATGTTAAGAGTGCATTTCTTAATGGAGTTATAAACGAGGAAGTTTATGTTAATCAACCTCCAGGGTTTGAGGATCCTAAATTCCCAACCCACGTTTATAAACTCAAAAAGGCTTTGTACGGCCTCAAGCAAGCACCACGTGCTTGGTATGAGAGGCTGACCAGTTTCCTGCTGACTAGAAACTATGTCAGGGGCAAAGCTGATACAACCTTATTCATTAAGAGAAAGGGTAAAGATACCCTGCTGGCTCAAATATATGTTGATGATATTATTTTCGGTGCTACTAATGAGTCAATGTGCAAGGAATTTAGCAAGCAAATGCAGACTGAGTTTGAAATGTCGATGATGGGAGAACTCAACTTCTTCCTTGGACTTCAAATCAAACAAGGGAAAAATGGCATCTTCATCAGTCAAGCTAAATATGCCAAGGAGATATTAAAGAAATATGATCTTGAAAATTGCAAGCCAATATCCACTCCTATGGGCACTGACACTGTCCTTTGCGCTGACGAGAATGGTAAGTCGGTAGACAGCAAATTGTATCGAGGTATGATAGGCTCTCTACTTTACTTAACAGCAAGTAGACCGGACATTCAGTTCTCAGTATGCTACTGTGCTAGATATCAATCTAACCCTAAGGAATCTCATTACATAGCTGTAAAAAGAATCCTTAGATATTTACAAAGCTCAGTGAACGCAGGTTTATGGTATCCCAACACTCATGGTTTTACACTCGTTGGATACACTGACGCTGACTATGGTCGAGACAAGCTAGAACGAAAAAGCACCTCTGGAGGATGTCATTTCTTAGGAAGCTATCTTGTATCCTGGTTCAGCAAGAAGCAGGCGTCAGTAGCCTTGTCTACCATTGAAGCTGAGTACATTGCTGCTGGACACTGTGTTGCTCAAGTCCTATGGATTAAGTAGACCTGTTCATGGGTTGGGCCGGGCTGGGCTCGGGCCGGGCCTTACCGGGTTTGACATGTAATTAGTTTGTCCAAGCCCAGCCCAACCCATATTAAATTTGCATCGGGCTCGGGCCGGGCTGGGCCAGATTAAGGGAACTGATTCCCAAGCCCAGCCCAGCCCGCCCAGCTAATTTATTTTACATTTAAAAAAATAAAAAATTAAAAAATTAAATTATAATTAGTATAAAATAACAATCAGCAATTTAATTAAATATAGATTTTTTTATATATTTCTTATAATGTTTCATGAAATATTAATAGTATGCAAGATTCTATTTTGTATTTCAAAAGAAAATGTATGTATTGTACATGGTGTATCATATACATTATATTTTATTGGGTTATACTCTCTAACAAATTTTAATATATCAAATATTAATTACTTTTTCAACAAAATAATGATAAAAACATAGTATATAATATAAGGGCGGGCCGGGCCGGGTTGGGCTTGGGAATTTTAGGCAAATCCCAAGCCCAACCCATTATATGCGCGGGCTTGAACGGGCCTGGGCCGGACCGGGCTAAACATAAAATATACATGTCCAAGCCCAATCCATAAAAGGCGGGCTTGGGCGGGCTGGGCGGGCTAGCGGGTTCTTGAAGACTATGGTGTTCAAACAAAGACAATTGAGGTCAAATGTGACAACAAAAGTGCAATTGATCTATCCAAGAACCCAATTCAACACAGCAGGATGAAGCATGTCAGCATAAGACATCACTTCATTAGAGACCATGTACTCAAGGGTGAGATAAAGCTGACCTACGTCCCAACGGATGAGCAGCTTGCAGATATCTTCACAAAGCCATTGGCTCGTGAACAGTTCAGCATACTGAGAGAAGCCATTGGTATGTTTAATCCTCTTCAGTAAATTCCAGTTATTAATATAGACTCATGCTGAGTGAATTAACATGCTGAATGATCTATTGTTTGCTGAGTGAATAAGTGTATGCTGTGTGTTTAATGCTAAATGAATGAATATCACATACAAAGCAAACATTGGCACCGAGTAGTTATCTCAAACTGAGAAATCATCCGTATGTATAAAACTGACCACTCAGAATATAAAACGCTTAGTATTCTAAACGCTGAGTATAAGATCCGTTGCATTTAATGCTAGAGCACGCGAATAGCCACCTAGGATGACGTATGCGCCGAATGTGTCATAAAAGCCAGGATCATTGTCGGTTCAGAATCCCAAGGCAAAACTGACACATGGATTCGATAAGATCCACTTTTCACCGCTATAAATAATGGGCAAATCCCCATTGTTATCTCTTTACACTTACCGAATTCTCTGGCAAAAGCATTCTCTCTCTCAATCTCTCAAAACTTCCAAGTTTCTTTTTTTTTCTGAAACTATGACTAAGGTCTCCGTTAATATCTCCGGTGCCGGTCACCCTAAGACCAGTTCCGATGAACCATCCAGGCAAACTACTCCGCCTAAAATGACTAAGGCCACTACACCGAGCAAAGGCAAAACTGGCCAAGCTACCTCCTCTAAAGGAAAACCGACCAAGGTCAGAACCTACACCAAGGTTTTCACAGATGTAAGAGAATGCAAGATAGACTTCTCTTGATGGTTCTCTGAGGCCTTCGTAACAACCGAGAAACCATTCTGTGAATGGATATCAAAGAATGGCTGGACCGAGCTGTTCTTCATTAGAGATCCCACTTACCCTGACCTAGTAAGGGAGTTTTATCACAATCTGCGGGTTGCCGACGACAACCAGGACTATCTGGTAACCGTGGTAAAGGAGAAGACAATCTTTATCAACCCTACCTACATTGCCAATTTGCTGAAATTGAAGAATGAGGGAACAAAGCTGAGAAGGAAGGGTGATCATGAAGGAACTGGGTACGTTGCCACCTTCTGCAACCTCGCTGGCCATTCTGGAGAAATCTCAAGCTCATCAATGGGCCAGCACCAAAAGATGGCACACTATCTGCTGACCAATTACATCTACCCCAAGATTAATTGCACCAGCTCGGCGACAAATTTCGAGCAATGCTTCATATAGCATATGCTGACCTACAAGCCCATCAACATGCCAGTTTTCTTAATAGCCGGCTTCCAGAGGAGCACTGGAACTTTAAGGCTGGGCTCACTCATAACCAAAATCCTCAAAGACCATCAAATTGATCTCTTCGAGGAAACTGAGGCCCAAGGCTCTGAGATCACTGCTGCTGCGCTGCGTGCCTTGAAGTATGACCAACCGATTAAGAAAGGCAAAAATGCTGATGAGGCTGATGAGGAGACAACTGTCTCAAAGAAGGGAAAAAGGACAAAGGCTCCAGCTGCCCGAAAAAGGAAAGCTGTTGAGACTCCTTCAAAGAAGGCTGAGCCTCAGGCCAAGAAGCCTAAATCAGCTGCTCAAAAAGGTCAGGAGAGCCCTAAGTCAGCTGAGAAGAGAAGCAGGCAAGATGAGCCTGATACAGAGGAAAGACTGGAAGCTGAGCAACCTCTGAAGAAGAAGAAGTCTTCAAAGCTGACCCCAATTGATGATATCCCCACTGACATCATTGTTCCTGGTGATTCTCACTACACACAGTGTCAAGGAACTGAAGCTGAGCATCAAGAAGATGATGTGGAACTGGATGATCACTTCATCACTCAGGTGGAAGAAGAATTAGATAACTCAGATCAGGATGAAGAAGAAGAAAGCGATCAGGATGACGCTGAGGAGACATCTAGTGAAGAGGAAGCTACTGACCCATCTAATACTGAGTTGGGTGCAGATAAAGAACAAGAACAAGCTGACCAGCTTAATGCTGATCAAGAAGAAACTTCTCCCTCTCACTCAGGAGAGTCTATCCAAGCTGACACTCCTCCTCGTAGAAGAAGATTAATCAAGGCAAGTCAGAAACCTGTCATTGACCTCCCTGTTCAAAAGCCGACTAAAGATCCTTCTTCTCTCAAGTTTAAGTTTTTCAGTAAGCAAACCCCTTCTTCTCAACAAGCTTCTCTTGAAAAGCAAGCCTCTGTTTCTTCATAAAAGGAACAAGCCGACTTGAATGCCTCCGCCAACTCAACAAGCCAAATCGAGCAAGTTCTCGTTAATGTTGTTGCTCCAAGCACTGTGCTGACTCAGAACATTCCTGCACCGGTCAGCACTAACAGCATTAGGATTACTACTTCACCGACCATCACTACTGCCGATCAATCCTCTCTTCCATAAAATCAAGTACAGCTTGAAAACACACTTCCAGTCACTGACCCTATCATAACTCTGACTCCTCCACAAACTGGTCATACTGAGGAAACTAGGTAACACGATGATGAATCCCTCAACTATCTGCATGCCACCGAGTCTGGTAGAAAACTCATCAACTCGGTTGTAGACACCGAGTCGGAGGACCTGTGATGAAAACCCGTGATAAACGGCCAAATCGGTTGATTCTATTAAATCAGAAAATTTAAAAATAAACGGGAAAGCTCGGAGAGCCGGCACTGGAAAGCCCCGCTAACTAATTCGGCGTCTCCTGAGTAGGGTCGGGCACATTCGGTATCACGACGATGAGCGTTAAGGCCCCGGGGGCCGAGCATCGGTCTACGAGCGACGAATGACGCTCCGAGCGGCGATCGTCGCTCCGTAAGTCACGATGCGCGGCACATCGGACGCCTGTCCGACGTGCCGGGCGCCAGACGCCGCTCGTCGGGGAGGGGAGGGGACGTCACCCATCGAGCGTCGGGCGCGGCCTAACGCACGGTCGGCGTCGCTCGACGGCCATTCGGTGACCGCCCGGTCGTGTCAAGCCTCGCCGGACCGTCGTCGGGCGGGCGCCCAACGCTCGTTGGGCAGACGCCCAACGGAGGCTGGGCGAACGCCCAACATCGTTGGGCGAACGCCCAACGTAAGTTGGGCACGCGCCCAACATCAGTTGGGCGTGCGCCCAACAATTTTGGGCGTAGGCCCAAAATTTTTTGGGATCCGTGCCTATAAAAGGCACGGATCCCCATGCATTTGGTGGGGGGGATTTTTGGGAGCTTCTCACTCTAATTTTAGAGTGAGAAAGTTATTTTTTTGGGAAAAAACATTTTTTTTTCCTAAAAAATCCGAATTTCCTAAAAGTTAAAATTTTACCAAAAACACAAAAAAACACCGGAAAATCACGGTTCGTGGAATCAACCGACTTTAACTGTCAATACCGATCTTGAGGTATTATCCGAGGACTAGACTCGTTTTATTTTATTTAAATTATTTTCTTTATTTATTTATTTTTTATGTTATAATTTTATTTACTTAGTCAATTATTTATTTATCACGTTTTATTTAATCTTCCGTATTTATTTAATTTTTGTCTCGTATTAAATAAACGTTTGGTTTTGTTTTGAAATAAAAAACCTCGTTTTAACATCCCAATATGAACCGTGATCCGATTCAAAGGTAGTTCGGGATTACGAAACGTTGTAATTATAAGTTTTGGAAAATATTTCTAAAGAACGTTTTAAAAGAAAACATCGTTTTAGGAGTCTCCGTTATAGACTATGATCCAATTTGGGTAGTTCGGAGGTCCAAAACGATAGAATAGATCTAATCTAAAGTGTTTAAACAAATCTGGAAAGTATAGGGACTGCTGTTGACATTCTGCCTTTTCTGTCACTAACAGCAGATTAGCGACGGATTTTCTGTCGGTAATCTGCTGGAATCCGAAAATCCTTCTTTTAACCCTCTTTTCTCAACTTTTTGATATTTCTACTTGTATATATATGTATATAACTATGTAATATATTTATAAAAATTATTTTTGGGCCCTATAACTATTAATTCTGTATTATATAGCTATTTATTTCATATTTGGGATTTAATTCGTTTTGACTTAGTTTTGTAAAGTATTATATTTGTATATATATATAGTTTTGGCATATTTAAGTCATATTAGCTCTTATTTAGGGTGAAAGTTATGTTCTATATATTTAATACTTAAAATTATTTAGAACTAAATGTCATTCTTTACATTTATGAACTTTCTTCATTGTTTTCACATGTTTTGAATTAGAATAAAAAGGCCTTATATTTAGTATTCTTTTCATTTTCTTTATTATATCATATAGTATTTCATACTTGTTTTTATCTATAGATATATCCTTATTTTTAGATAAAACTATGTATATATATGTATTTTTATTCTATTTTTGTATATATGTATATATTTTAAAATGTATTTGATTGGGTAAATTTGGCTTTGATTTGTTAATTATTGTAATGATGTTCAAGTAATGGCTAATTGAATGAAAAAGGAAAAATAAAAGACAAAAAGAGATTTCAAGTTGTTTGTTTAAATTAAAAGCTTTTCTAGATATACCCAAAGTGTAAATAACGTTTTTTGTCATTTTAAAACCGTTTTCAAAATATCACGTGTTGAAACCTTAATCCGTTCCAACGACGGATTGAGCGAACCTTGTAATTAAAATCGTTTTCTATTTGTAAATAATAGAGTTTTGAAATCGTTTTCTTGTCTAAGTGATTTTGTACAAAAATAAATGGACTTGTATGCTTAACCACGTTTTTTTTTGTTAAAACTTCTTATCTCACGTTTTCAAACGCTCGAGTCGTTCCAACGGCGATTCGAGTCGATATCATGTAAATTAACGGGGTTTTGAAACGTACCTAAATCGTTCCAACGACGATTAAGGTACGAATCATGTAAATAAACTCGTTTTTTTGGGAATGAGATTAGCTTAGAATTAGTGTATAGTCTAAAGCATAAAATCACACCGTGAATAAATCAATTCTTTCTTCTCCCCCTCTCTCTCCTATGTATTTTAAATTTATGCAAAATGGGTGATTCTTTACTGAAATGGCTTTTAATAACATGCTCAAAACGGTTTTCAAAGCGAGAAAGAAAAGGTTTCAAATGAATTTTAAACTTAAAGAAATATGCGATTAGTCCGTTATCGCCTAACACGCTGAGTAGGATGCCGGTGGTTCATAACCGGGCGATGACGGGGTGCCTAGTAGCCTTTCTCTAGAAAGGAGCTAGCCTTCTTGGCTCGTACCTAAGTTGCCCGAACCCTCACCAGTCTCCCGCAAGGGATCGGTGTTCATTTTTCCATTCGTGGGTGGTGACTCTTCCATACTCCGAGCTCCGATCCTGCCGAGCAGCTTGATTCCACGATTGGTTGCTTTCGGCGCCAATCACCGCTTATGTCGCCATGAGGTGTCCACCCCCCTGTCCATCCGGGCGAGGCCGTTCGGCACCTTGTCTAACAAATGGCGACTCTATTGGGGAAGCGAGAAATTTGATTCCGGAAGGCGTGTATTAAGCCCTTAACGGGGACGGATCGTATTATTTCTTTTCGTATGCATTCATAAGCATTATTGCAAACCTTTTGGGTAATTTCCGCGAAACCTCTAACGAGAGTCCATTCGTCGCTCGAAAGAGGCTAGTGTAAGTTCCCCCTTACAGTAAGGCGCCAAAGGGTCCTCATCCATTCATTAGGGGCAAATTTGTGCGGTCCTGTGAGGTCCCGTGATCAGCCGTGTCAGCATATAGTAGCCTTAGAAGTTGCCCTAGGATTACCCGTTACCATTTTTGATGTGATGAATGAATCAGTTCGTGTTTTCAAATTGCCATGATATGTATCTAATCCTAAAATATGTAAAGAAAATGAAACGATACGTTAATATATACTCTTAAACCGATATACAAACTACCCCAAATCATCGAAACGATTCGAATTAAAGACGACTTAGTCATCTCGTATGAATGAACTTGTGCGACCCGCCTGGTCCCTTTCCGTGTCCCGAAGAAGGCACATGTTCAAGAAATGTGTGGTGACATAAGCACGTATTAGTTCAAATCGGTTTGATATTAAGGATAGTTATAGCTCGATTCAAAAGACTATATTAACGATAGCCGTTATTCACATTCTTTAAATACGTTGGGATAAAGCGAAATTATGACGAAACGAAAACAAAGAACATTTCTGTTTCGAACGACCCAGTTGTAACGTAAATTGTGTTGCAAATATGGCCCGTCCCTTCTGAATAAAAGACGAGCTCTTACGTTACGCCTTGTGTTGTTCTTAAGAGAAATGGATGTATCCGCAAAAGTGACTAAAGAAAATAAAAGAAAATGAAACGACTAAAATCATTCTGTATCTACGATATATATCCATCCCGAGGGTAGTTAAAGAAAATGAACCAATGCCGTTAAATACGTGCCTCGAGCCGGTATGTACGCCGTTTAAAATCATAAAGCCGAATTAAGCTAAACTGCATAATTGCGCCATATGGACGAGACTGTGGGTTTGACTAATGGCTCGATCATTTCGACCGTTACCAAAACTACAAGAAGTATAGCCCGATCTGCGTGTTTGCTCGACTCGTGCCTAAATAAAAAAGGACGGTAATATCCCTGCTTCGAATAAGCATGCGATTCAACGAAACGTTGATTTTCTATAACCACGCTAGGGTGATATATCCCGTAGATGGGAAGAAATAAATACTTGTTGCTAGCCGAAAGATTACCATGCGCTCAAATAAGACTCGCCGTCTTTTCACGTAGCAAAAACGAGCAAACGAATTCTTAACGCTAAAAACAAACACGTTACGCGATGAGTCCGTTCCTCAAAAGTGCTTTCATCACTAAATAAACACGTGGTTATGTCTCTCGATAGATCCAAAAGATCCTATCGTAATCCAAAAATCGAGACACGAACCCATGCAAATAAAAGGGAACGAGTCATTGTCAATAACGAACGATTGAACTAGAAGAATAACTCGTACCACGTCTAAATCTGAGATACGCTCAAAAGGGAATCAAAACCCGAACTAATGCATCTCGCGAAATGACAAAAGACGAGTTATTCAAAAGAACAATCCATTTGGTCGATATCTTAGTCACTGGATGTGGATACGTCAAAACGAACTGTATTATCTGATGGATGATTTACTTTTTCTGCAATAATCGTCGGCATCACGCGTCCCCTGGACCGCAATGTGAGCCCCAAACCAAAATCCTAAGAAAGAGACTTGGACCCTCGAGTGTGTGGAGGAATAAGGGTGGAAGAGAGATGATGTGATTCGTGTAATTAGACTGACGTTTGTTCTTCTTATCTTATATATCCGTAAATAAATAAACGCACACACCACGAATCATGCATATAAAATCATGCATACATACTAATGGATACCGTTCGTGCAGACTTCATCATTAAGCGGTTGTGATTTCGCGAGAGTAACCGGCTAGTCAGGCAATTTGATCAGCTACAGATTGACAGTTCCGAATCAAGAGTAGTGGCTTCTGAATCATCTTCGTTCAAGTCAGCTTGATATTCTGTCAGTATGTCTACGCCAGATGAGAGAATATCAGGGTTAGAAAGAGTGGTAAACAACATCAACGATCAGTTAACCGCAATTTTAGTCCAGCTGGATGGGCTTGCAATTAAGAGTGACAAGAGTAGCAGTAAACCAACTGAGAACATTGTGAGCACGGGTCCCCATTTTGGAGATAATTATCAGGATTGCGTAACAAGCAGTTTGGGGAAGAGAAAGCAAAGGGAAGAGGAATGGAAGCAGCACATCACTCAGGAAGTGCATGATCTACATGGGGTGAGCTCTGGAGGTCAAGACTTTTATAATCTGAAGAACTATTCGTCGGCAACTGCTTTGCCTTTGAAGTTCCGGCTTCCTGACATGAAGAAGTTTGATGGAACTGGGGATCCTACCGCCCATGTGAACCAATATGTGGCAGCAATGAAGCACACAATTCTGACTAAGGAACAGATCTTAGGGGTGTTCAGTGCTTATCTGGAGGGGGGTGCCCTCGTGTGGTTTCATGCGTTGCCGCTGGTGACAAAGAGGGATTGGAAGGAGTTAGCGAAGTCATTCATCGCCCAATATAGCTTCAACACTATGTTTGAGGTTACTTTGAGGGAGCTAGAGAGCACCAAGCAGCAGGCTGGGGAGTCTTTGTCCGACTTTGTGAGTAGGTGGAGAGCTAAGGCGACAATTATGAAACAGAAGCCGTCGGAGTAGCATCCGATCCGGGTGGTAATCGGTAATACTTTGCCGTATGTTAGGAATGAGCTGCGGTGTATGCCTTTCACTGATTTTAATCAGATGTATGGCTACGCTTTGACAGTTGAGGGGGATGGAGAGCCGAAAA
Organism: Euphorbia lathyris; assembly: GCF_963576675.1. Taxonomy (NCBI): domain Eukaryota; kingdom Viridiplantae; phylum Streptophyta; class Magnoliopsida; order Malpighiales; family Euphorbiaceae; genus Euphorbia; species Euphorbia lathyris. The sequence goes on along the minus strand of NC_088914.1, from coordinate 62,102,615 downwards.
GAGCTTATACTAAATGGACGAAGTCGGGGTATAGTGCCGGAGGGCCAAGTACTAATATAGAACCTACCGCAGTGAAAGTGCTTGAACTTAACGCTATCGGGAAAAGGCAGTTCGCCCAATTTGATCTGACCTATGCAAAAGTTTTCGAACGATTGCAGAAAAAGGAGTTGCTGAAAGCCCTTACTCCCAAGAACAAGACAGGACCCACACCACGGATGATAACCAGGGGGTATTGCGAGTTTCATAGTAACTACGGGCACACCATTGAAAATTGTGAGAGGCTAAAGCATGAGATCCAGGATCCGATTGATAAAAAGAAAATAGTCGACCCATCGTTAGCAAGCCCTCCCCCTAAGCGCAATCCATCGCCTAGTCATAGGGTGAGCGCAATCGGATCTGGGATGGAGGAGAGCTTTGTGGTGGAATCATTCTGTGAATTTAAGGAAGAGCTTTTGAGTTCCGAAGACAAGTTAAATGTGGGAAATGGATTGCATGTATCCATCTTAGGAGAGGGAATAACAGAGGAAGTGATAAATGACGAAGGAAAATCCGAAGAGGTGTCATCTCAGAGGGCCAGGCCCGTGTTGAGTTTGTTCAGTGGGGTAGAAGATCCCGAAGCCCATTTGTTCGGGTATGTGTGTGCTATGTTTAGAGAGCCATATGAGGTGGAAAATGTCGCTCCGTGGTTCTATCTATCGCTAGTGGGTGAACCTTTGAGGTGGTTTCAGTTGCTACCTGAATCGACTAAGCATGATTGGTCGCTGATGGCAAGCTTGTTTTTGATGAAGTATAGAAAGACCAAAGCACAGGTGGTGAAACATAGCGCGATGCAAATTGGGCCTATCAAACGCCTGTTTCCAGCTGTCAGCAAGTATAGTGAAGATAAGGACCCAATGGAGCACCTACATTTTTATCTGTCCGCTATGGGTCCCCTCGGCTTCAAAGAGGAAGAAATTATGAGTTTGTTTTGCAACTCGTTGGCAGGAGGCTCACTGGTGTGGTATATGTCTCTTCCGATGAATGTTAAGGTGAATTGGGCTGAAATGACTAAGAGGTTCATCAAGAAATACACCGCATGGGGACATCCAGAGGAAGCGCCTGAGTCACCCGAGGAGGAGACACCTGAGGCGGTATTAACTATGGCTAAGTACAAGGGAAATAAGAACCCCATTAATCACATAAACCGTTTCCGTGCTCATATGTATGATGCAGGACTCTATCAAAGTGAGTTGATTCAGCATTTCCCAAAGACACTCATAGGGGAAGCTTTGATGTGGCATTGAATGCTCTCGGGGAAGACAAAAGGGGATTGGGGATCCCTCATGGAAGCCTTTGTGCGGAAATATGAGACATACATTCCGTGGATGGGGTCGTTGGAAGATTCAGAAAGGATCAAGCAGTTTCCCGAGGAAGCATTCGTGGATTACGCAAGAAGGTGGAGGTTCAAGTATGCTTCATGTCAGGTCACTCTGAGCGATCAAGAGCAACTTATGTGCATTCGAAAGGGTGCTATCCCGCTTGTGGCAAAGAGGTTGAGCAGGGTGTTCTTGAAGGATTATGACGAGCTTGTAGGCTGGGCTCGGTATGGATCATCGAACCCTTCCTATGTAAATCCGAACGTCCCTCACGTGATGGATCTGATGGTCGTAGATATTTGGGGAAGTTCCCCGGACGAGGAATGTATCAATCAAAGAGCTCCAATCAATATCTGGGAAAATTCCGATGATGAGCTGGAAATTTCTGTAATGACGAGGTCGGGCCGAGTCGCTGAGGGAAAGATTCTGCCAGGCTTCGAGATCTTCAATGATGTTACCGACTGGGGCAAAGGAGAGGCAAGCTGCTTCGTCGAGGAGATCATGATGTTAGATTTGAATGCTGAGGAGCAAGCCATTACTACTGAGGCAATCGTGGGAGCCATGGATGAACCAAGCACCTCCAAGGCCCATAAGAACCCAAAGAACCTCGATGACGACAACTAGATTACCACTTTGTTTGAATCTGATGATGTACTCACCCATACTATCAATGAAATGAATTCTGATTTTGCTTACTTGCTTGATGTTGATTCTGATCATTCCATGCATTCTCATTCATATAACATGCCTACATTTGAAATCAATACAATAGAAATGTCAGCTTTCAATCTTGGCACGGATGAAAATCCTAAACTTATACAAATTGCTCAAGAATTAACTATTGAAGAGAGGAAAGAATTTGAGAGAATAATTAAAAAATACGAAATAGTGTTTGCTTGGACATACGAAGACATGCCAGGAATCGATCAATCAATCGTAACCCACCGTATTCCAACATACCCCGATGCTAAGCTCGTGAAACAGAAACTCCGACGCATGAGGCTGGGATGGGCAGATAAGATCAGAGAGGCAGTGAAGAAACGGTTGGAAGCAGGTTTCATCGAAGTAATCGACTATCCCCCTTGGGTCGCAAATGTAGTGCCAATCACAAAAAGGACGGTAAAGTGAGAATGTGCGTCGACTATAGAGATCTCAACAAGGCTTGTCCCAAAGATGAATTCGCATTACCTCACATTGACGTATTGATCGACAATGCAGCATCAAGCGTCTTACACACGAATGTGGATGGCTTCATGGGCTACATGCAAGTTCAGATGGCCGAAAAACACAAAGCGAAAACTTCGTTCACCACTGAATGGGGAACATGCTGCTATCGAGTTATGCCGTTTGGATTGAAAAATGTTGGGGCAACTTATCAGCGAATGGCTACAGCACTGTTCCACGACATGATACACAAAGAGGTGGAGGTCTATGTGGATGACATGATGGTCAAGTCAGAGACAAGAGAAGGGCATTTCGTGGCACTTGAGAAGTTTTGGCCCGAATCGCAGAATTCAAGCTAAGGTTGAACCCGAAGAAGTGCTTCTTTGGCGTTTCCTCGGGGGAAATCCTAGGATATGTAATCAGCAACAAGGTGATTGAGGTGGATCCCGATAAAGTGAAAGCCATACAGGAAATGCCGGCACCGAAGAATGAGAAAGAAGTGAGAGGATTCCTGGGGCAGGTTCAGTATATCAGTCGATTCATAGCACGAATCTCCATAATCTGCGAACCAATCTTTAAGCTGCTATGGAAAGATCAACCCACGGTTTGGAACGATAAGTGCCAGCAAGCGTTGGAAAGTGTCCGGACCTATTTGACTAATCCACCGGTTTTGAGGCCACCTAAACTCGGAAAACCATTTCTCCTCTATGTAGCGATCGAGGAGCGATCCATTAGAGCAATGTTGGCCCAGGAAGGGGACACCGGTGTGGAGCACGCAATATATTATCTGAGTAAAAAGTTCATGGGATACGAGCTTAAGTATAATATGATCGAAAAGACGTGCGTGGCAATCGTATGGCTAACAAAGAAGTTGCGGCACTATTTTCAGTCTTACAAAGTGATCATTATTTCCCGGATGGATCCCGTGAAGTATCTGTACCGAACTCCATCCTTAACAAGGAAGCTGGCCCGATGGTTGTTGCTTTTATCCGAATTCGACATCGAATATATGACGAAGAAGGTTATCAAGGGGAGTGCCGTGACAGAATTTCTGGCCAATTATCCCCTAAGTGCGGAAGAAGAGGAGATAAACTATGATTTTCCCGACGAGCACCTGAACGCAATAGAAGTTATACCATGGAAAATATTCTTTAATGGAGCGGTTAAATCGAATGGAGCGGGTGTAGGAGTGTTGCTTATCTCACCAGAAGGGGAAAGGATCCCGATGGCAAAGAAGTTGTCGTTCCCTCTCACTAATAATATGGCCGAGTATGAAGCGTGCATCTATGGGTTAAAGTCACTAGCAGCGCTAGGAGCGTCGTATGTCGAAATCTGGGGCGACTCAAAGTTGATTATCGAGTAAGCCCATGGAAATTGGGAAGTAAGGGAAGAAAGGTTACGCCCGTACCTAGACCAGCTAAGAGGGTAGGCATAGAGGTTCAGTGAGTGCCGCTTTTATCATATTCCCCGAGCGCAGAACCAAGCGGCGGATGCATTGGCCACGCTGGTGTCGGTATGGGATAATCCACGGAATCTTACCTCAAAGCCTCTAGTACTGAGGAGGTCTCACAAACCGTGCTACAAAGATGTAATGTTGTTAGGAGTGGATGGAAAGCCTTGGTATTTCGATATCGTGAACTTCATGAAAAGTGGAACTTATCCGACAGAATCAGAACTTAGGGATCAGGCCGTGATCAGAAGGTTAGCCTAGCAGTTCGTCATCCACAATGACTTGCTCTACGAAAGGCACGCCAATGGATTACAATTGAGATGTTTAGACGAGGGAGAAGCCCGTGACGCAATGGAGTCGGTACACTCGGGAATTTGTGGAGCCCATATGGGAGGAGCAGTGTTAGCAAAGAAAATTGTAAGGCAAGGCTTCTATTGGCTCACCATGGAAAGAGATTGTAACGAATATGCAAAGAAATGCCATGATTGTCAAATCCACGGGGATTATAATCACCTACCAGCTATGGAACTCCACGTGTTGGCACCCGTTTGGCTGTTTGCAGCTTGGGGCATTGATATCATCGGTGAGGTGAGGCCCAATGCGTCAAATGGGCACAAATTCATCGCAGTTGCCATCGATTACTTCACCAAGTGGGTAGAGGCAGAATCGTTTAGCAAGTTGGGTTTTAAGCAGATGAGGAAGTTTATTGAAAAGCACTTAATCACCAGGTTTGGGGTACCTCATCATATGATCACGGATAACGGGGTCCAATTCCAAGGAGAGGCGAAGAGTCTCTTCCAAGAGTACGGTATTGAGCATCATAGACCTTCTCCTTATCGCCCACAAGCTAACGGGGCAGTAGAAGCGGCAAATAAAAACCTCAAGAGGATTCTCGTAAAGACCGTGGAGTCGCACCGGAATTGGCATGAGCAGCTTCCACTTGCTTTGTGGGCCTATCGCACAACTGTTAGAACATCTACTGGGGCAACGCCGTTCTCCTTAGTGCATGGGGCAGAAGCAGTTCTGCCAATCGAGATTGAGAAGTGATCACTGAGAATCGCTGTAGAAGCAGAGATCCCTGAAGCAGAATGGGGAAGAAGCGGTATGAGCAGTTGGCGTTAGTCGACGAGAAAAGGATGGAGGCCCTTTACCATGTGCAATTATATCAGAGCAGGATGGCCCGAGCCTTCAATAAAAAGGTTAAGGTTAGTCCCATCAAAGAAGGAGACATGGTTTTGAAATATATCCGGGTGACGCACACCGACCCTAGGGGCAAGTTTAGGCCAAATTGGGAAGGACCGTTTGTCGTGAAGAAGATGCTGAGCAAAGGCGCGGTTAAGCTAACTACTATGGACGACATTGAGTTCTCCGAACCTACCAATCTCGATAGGCTTAAGAAATACTTTTCGTAAAAAAAAAAAGACAGAAATAAAAATTCCCGATAGGTTGAAAACCCGCAAAGGGCGATCTATGCAACAATAAGGGACATTCCAATGAGTGAAAACCCCAGAAGGCGCACATTTGAAAATTCCGGGATAATAAAAGGAGAGTTGAAAAATCGCTGGGATCTGAAAACCGAAAAAAGGCGGGTCCTGGTAACAGTAGTTATGTCTTGAGCAATTACAAAAATAATGTATAATTGGCTAAGTATTTCTGTTGTTTGTAAATAAATAAAGGCATGAATATATTTGAAGAGGATGATTGGAATCATTATAATTTACTGGATGCATTGTATTATGAATCATGAGTTATACATTTCCTACCTCTTTCACATAAAAATCCTACACCGATATCCACTCCTTTCCATATACACAAGTTATACATCGGGATGATACAAGGCAAAACAATGACAGTCATATCAATGCAGAGGAAATCCGAGATCCCAAAAGTTCCCTAACGGATCAAAATCTCTGAAGTAAGTAACTCTTGGTCAAACTCAGACGATCCTGGTAAAAAGAAGCGACTGCAGTCGAAACCTCTAGGACGAGATCTCAATTCCAAACTCTCGGACGAGTGATAAAGCCCAAATATCAAAGTGACTGCGGTAAAAAACTCTCGGACGAGTGATAAAGCCCAAATATCAAAGAGACTGCGGTCAAAAACTCTCGGACGAGTGATAAAGCCCAAATATCAAAGTGATTGCGGTCAAAAACTCTCGGACGAGTGATAAAGCCCAGCTATCGTCAACAAAGAACGCCTGCGATCGATGTAGAGATTAGGGTCGAACGACTAATTTCGAGATATGCAAAACGAAGAGTACCTGCGGTCGAGTTAAAGACTAGGGTCGTTAGAAAGAGCTACATACCTGCGGTCGATGTAAAGACTAGGGTCGCTAGAAAGAGCTACATACCTGCGGTCGAGATAAAGACTAGGGTCGCTAGAAAGAGCTACATACCTACAGTCGACGTAAAGACTAGGGTCGCTAGAAAGAGCTACATACCTGCGGTCGAGATAAAGACTAGGGTCGCTAGAAAGAGCTATATACCTGCGGTCGAGATAAAGACTAGGGTCGCTAAAAAGAGCTACATACCTGCGGTCGAGATAAAGACTAGGGTCGCTAGAAAGAGCTACATACCTGCGGTCGATGTAAAGACTAGGGTCGCTAGAAAGAGCTACATACCTGCGGTCGAGATAAAGACTAGGGTCGCTAGAAAGAGCTACATACCTGCGGTCGACGTAAAGACTAGGGTCGCTAGAAAGCGCTACATACCTGCGGTCGATGTAAAGACTAGGGTCGCTAGAAAGAGCTACATACCTGCGGTCGATGTGAAGACTAGGGTCGCTAGAAAGAGCCATTCACCTGCGGTCGATTTAGACTAGGGTCGCTAGAAAGAGCTATTTACCCGCGGTCGATTTAGACTAGGGTCGCTAGAAAGAGCTACATACCTACGGTCGATGTATAGGCTAGGGTTGGATGGTCGATTTGAAGACCGGGAACGAGGAATCACGCAGGGAGATCAATGCTCGCAGCCGATGCAAGGACTGGAGACAAGTTGAAAGCCCACGACGTGGATGTCAGGTATTTCTCCTCCCACTCTATATGTGTCTTTTACTTTAATATGTTTCACATTGCATGTGTTGTATTTACGAAAATGGTTTTCGAAAAAGCACACACGTCACTGTCAAAATAGGAAAGTAGGGGCAACTGTAGACATCGAGTCGGAGGACCTATGACGAAAACACGTGATAAACGGCCAAATCGATTGATTCTATTAAATCAGAAAATTTAAAAATAAACGGGAAAGCTCGGAGAGCCGGCACTTGAAAGCCCCGCTAACTAGTTCGGCGTCTCCTGAGTAGGGTCGGGCACATTCGGTATCACGACGATGAGCGTTAAGGCCCCGGGGGCCGAGCATCGGTCTACGAGCGACGAATGACGCTCCGAGCGGCGATCGTCGCTCCGTAAGCCACGATGCGCGGCACATCGGACGCCCGTCCGACGTACCGGGCGCCAGACACCGTTCGTCGGGGAGGGGACGTCACCCGTCGAGCGTCGGGCGCGGCCTGACGCACGGTCGGCGTCGCTCGACGGCCATTCGGTGACCGCCTGGTCGTGTCAAGCCTCGCCTGACCGTCGTCGGGCGGGCGCCCAACGCTCGTTGGGCAGACGCCCAACGGAGGCTGGGCGAACGCCCAACATATGTTGGGCGTTCGTCCAACTGATTTTGGGCGTCCGCCTAACAATTTTGGGCGTAGGCCCAAAATTTTTTGGGATCCGTGCCTATAAAAGGTACGGATCCCCATGCATTTGGTGGGGGGGATTTTTGGGAGCTTCTTACTCTAAAACATTTTTTAGAGAGAGAAAGTTATTTTTTTGGGAAAAAACATTTTTTTTTCCTAAAAAATCCGAATTTCCTAAAAGTTAAAATTTTACCAAAAACACAAAAAAAACACCGGAAAATCACGGTTCGTGGAATCAACCGACTTTAACTGTCAATACCGATCTTGAGGTATTATCCGAGGACTAGACTCGTTTTATTTTATTTAAATTATTTTCTTTATTTATTTATTTTTATGTTATAATTTTATTTACTTAATCAATTATTTATTTATCACGTTTTATTTAATCTTCCGTATTTATTTAATTTTTGTCTCGTATTAAATAAACGTTTGGTTTTGTTTTGAAATAAAAAACCTCGTTTTAACATCCCAATATGAACCGTGATCCGATTCAAAGGTAGTTCGGGATTAAGAAACGTTGTAATTATAAGTTTTGGAAAATATTTCTAAAGAACGTTTTAAAAGAAAACATCGTTTTTAGGAGTCTCCGTTATAGACTATGATCCAATTTGGGTAGTTCGGAGGTCCAAAACGATAGAATAGATCTAATCTAAAGTGTTTGAACAAATCTGGAAAGTATAGGGACTGCTGTTGACATTCTGGCTTTTCTGTCAGTAACAGCAGATTAGCGACGGATTTTCTGTCGGTAATCTGCTGGAATCCGAAAATCCTTCTTTTAAACCTCTTTTCTCAACTTTTTGATATTTCTACTTGTATATATATGTATATAACTATGTAATATATTTATAAAAATTATTTTTGGGCCCTATAACTATTAATTATGTATTATATAGCTATTTATTTCATATTTGGGATTTAATTCGTTTTGACTTAGTTTTGTAAAGTATTATATTTGTATATATATATAGTTTTGGCATATTTAAGTCATATTAGCTCTTATTTAGGGTGAAAGTTATGTTCTATATATTTAATACTTAAAACTATTTAGAACTAAATGTCATTCTTTACATTTATGAACTTTCTTCATTGTTTTCACATGTTTTGAATTAGAATAAAAAGGCATTATATTTAGTATTCTTTTCATTTTCTTTATTATATCATATAGTATTTCATACTTGTTTTTATCTATAGATATATCCTTATTTTTAGATAAAACTATGTATATATATGTATTTTTATTCTATTTTTGTATATATGTATATATTTTAAAATGTATTTGATTGGGTAAATTTGGCTTTGATTTGTTAATTATTATAATGATGTTCAAGTAAGGGCTAATTGAATGAAAAAGGGAAAATAAAAGACAAAAAGAGATTTCAAGTTGTTTGTTTAAATTAAAAGCTTTTCTAGATATACCCAAAGTGTAAATAACGTTTTTTGTCATTTTAAAACCGTTTCCAAAATATCACGTGTTGAAACCTTAATCCGTTCCAACGACGGATTGAGCGAACCTTGTAATTAAAATCGTTTTCTATTTGTAAATAATAGAGTTTTGAAATCGTTTTCTTGTCTAAGTGATTTTGTACAAAAATAAATGGACTTGTATGCTTAACCACGTTTTTTTTGTTAAAACTTCTTATCTCACGTTTTCAAACGCTCGAGTCGTTCCAACGGTGATTCGAGTCGATATCATGTAAATTAACGGGGTTTTGAAACGTACCTAAATCGTTCCAACGACGATTAAGGTACGAATCATGTAAATAAACTCGTTTTTTTGGGAATGAGATTAGCTTAGAATTAGTGTATAGTCTAAAGCATAAAATCACACCGTGAATAAATCAATTCTTTCTTCTCCCCCTCTCTCTCCTATGTATTTTAAATTTATGCAAAATGGGTGATTCTTTACTGAAATGGCTTTTAATGACATGCTCAAAACGGTTTTCAAAGCGAGAAAGAAAAGGTTTCAAATGAATTTTAAACTTAAAGAAATATGCGATTAGTCCGTTATCGCCTAACACGCTGAGTAGGAGGCCGGTGGTTCATAACCGGGCGATGTCGGGATGCCTAGTAGCCTTTTTCCGGAAAGGAGCTAGCCTTCTCGGCTCGTACCTAAGTTGCCCGAACCCTCACCGGTCTCCCGCAAGGGATCGGTGTTCATTTTCCCATTCGTGGGTGGCTACTCTTCCATACTACGAGCTCCGGTCCTGTCGAGCAGCTTGATTCCACGATTGCTTGCTTTCGGTGCCAATCACTGCTTACATCGCCATGAGGTGTCCACCCCCCGGTCCGCCCGGGCGAGGCCTTTCGGCACCTTGTCGAACATCGGTGCAGTCATTAATTAAGGACATTCATCAATCTGCTGAACCTACTGCCGGGTCTAGTAACAATGCATCAACTCAGCTGTCCCAAGTCACTCAGCTCTTAAATGAGGTTAAAGGACTGAAAGATCTGCTAAGTGATATGATTTCAATTCAATCACATCAGCCCAAGCAGGACTCAATAACCAAGCTGGCTGAGCTCCAACTGACAACTGTTCAACATCTTAACACTCTTCAAGGCCAATTCCAGACCTTGTCAGCTGCGAACACTCAGTATGCAACTTCTGACGAAGTTAAGATGCTTTTTGCCCAGCTTCACACTGAGTAAATCAAGACCAACAATCAGCTGGCTTCCTACTCTCAATGCTCAGTGGAGCAAATAAGCGAAGCAATTCGTCTGCTGAACTTAAATAAACAAGAGATGGACACTGACCAGATGAAGCAGAATGAGATTCTGGTCACTACCCAAAGGACCTTCACACATGTGCGTCATAATAATATCCAGCGCCAATACTATGACTCAGCACTGCTGAAGACCTTTCATCAAGTCTTTGCTGCCCTGACAGATTCAATTACTTGGGTAGGCAAGTCTCAAGCTTACATACTGAGCCTGCTCAGCGCCGCTGAAATCGGCATACCCAAAGAGGTCTTGAATGAAGGTGTTATTGTCTTTGACGGCATTAATGAAAGTGCCGACAAACTTAAGGAGTTGTCCGCCGTGCTAACCGCCGCAGTCTTAACCGACTCTTTTCCTCCCGATGCTGACAAAATGGGGGAGAAAGAACAGGCTAGAACTCAGTAGGAGGCTCCTAGAAGCAGTCAGTCTAAGCAAAAGAAAAAGAAGTAAAAATAGGCTAGCTCAGTTTTTGTCTAACTTAATCTGTAGTCTCTATGTTCTTTTATGCTCATCTTTTGCTGTGTATGCTGACTACTTTACTTTAATACAATACTTGCATCTTTTATCCTAATCTGAGTTATTTCATATGATGCTGAGTATTATGCCATTATGTATCTTCAACCCAATGCTGATAATATGTTTGACATTGTCTTGTATGTTTATAAAACATTGTCTCATAAAACCCATTGAACAATATGATTACTCAGTGCTCTCTGAATGTTACACCTTCCGCTTAATACTGAGTAAAATAGAATATGTTCCATAAGCTGACCTATATCTGAAAACTGACCTTAGACTTACTCGATTAAATCTTAAAATGTTTGGAGTAAAACTAAGTCAGTTGCTCAACCCTGACGGGGGAGTTTGCTAAGTAATAATAGGTCAACTATCATGGGGGAGCTCAACACTGAGTTCCTCGCTGAATAGTTTTGCCAACATCAAAATGGGGGAGTTTGTTGAAACACCTTTCCACATGATTTTGATTTGACAAAATTATTTAAGTAAAATTAAATGTATTCTAAACACACTAAGTTTAAATGCTTTGTTTTATTATACTGATGTGTTTGTTCAATGTTGAGTTAAAATTATTTATAAGACATAAAGAGTAAAAGGCCAAAGCCCAATACGGAAGTCAAAGCCCAAGTCAAACAGATCAAAGCAACTCGGCCCGCGTGTGCAAAACGCTGTCGTTATGTACAAAACGCAGCTCAGCGGAAGAAGGATCGAGAAGACCTTCGTTGAACAACTTCGTAACGAAGCTGCTGGGTTGAATCGACAAAGAGTACAAGACAGCAGCTGAGCAAGAACAACTTCCAGACAAAGTGTTTCCACTTTGGGTAAAGTTCAGAAGACACAGGACGCTGTCTAGTTGACCTTACCATAAATGGAGAGACATTCTGCCGAGCTGACTAAAAGCTGCTCAACACTGACTAAAAGCTGCTCAACACTGACCGAGGACAGAAGATACTCAAATCTGATTGGCCGAGAGCTCTGAGCAAGACTGAGTGACAACGATAGGAAGCCGTTTCCCTCCAACGGTTATTTCGAAATTCGAAATGACCGATGTCTCAGACGTCTCTATAAATAGAGCCCTTCAGTTGCTTCATTCGATACAGAACTTAATCAAGCCATTATGCTAACCAAAATTCTACTCAAAGTTCTGCAAGAAAAAGCAAAGCAAATTCTTACACCAAATTTCATATCTTTCGTGTAAAAGTCTAGAGTGATTATTCAATCATCTAAGGTGTCTTAGCAATTGTTGTTTAGGACAAATCTTTATCATTTCTAGAGATTAGAAATGAGAGGCTGAGTACTCGGTTATAGTACTCAGCGTGAGATTAGGAGTGAGTAGAGGTATAGAGGAATGTACTCTTGTTATACTCAGCTTCTAAGTTGTAAAAGGTTTGATGCTCTACCGTTAAAGAGCTCAGTAGAGAATTCGAAAGCTCGGAACATGTTCCGGGGATAGGACGTAGGCTCAGAGGCCGAACCTGGATAAATCTGCTGAGTAACATCTTTCTAACCTTAAACTCCTTAATATATATATTGCTTGCTTAATCAAAACTGACCAAGTAAAGAGGTCAAGCTGAGTTGTGTGTATTGAGTGTCTGAGTTCAGGAATAGACTCAAAGTGCTATCTCCTGACTCAACGAAAGAAGCTGACTTAGTCACCAGTTGACTAAGCTAGTGTCTTACTTACTCAGCGCGCTGTGTAATCCTTTTTCAAAGAAAAAGAAGTCAGCCTTAACGTATTAAAATTTTAAATAGTTCCTATCCCCCCCTTGGAACTAACTTGTTACGTCATAAGGGACCAACACTCCTAACTAAGTTATTCTACTCCTAATTAAGTTAAACTACTCCTAAGTGATCTTTCACTAATGCAATTACCCGAAGGAACATGGTATGAACGATAATAATGAAGTTAGGTTATTAGGTCAACAGATTAAAAACCTAATCTAAGTCACTTGTATTCAAGGCGATTAACCCTACTTATCCTCCTGAAGTCTCTAGTGCGTGATTCCCTTGTAAGGCCGAAACTAGGTCTAAGGCTCAGCAATTTGGGCTTAATCAACTAAGAGGTCGTCAATCTCCTAGGCTCTGACTAGGTCAGATTCAGCTCGCAATATGTGCCTACTAGATTTTGGGGCTTTTGAATGAGTTAAACCAATTGAATAAAGCGTAAGACAAAGATTAAACAAATAATCATAGAACAAAATAAGAGCTAAAATATTATTAAAGGCGAAGAGTATTGTCACGGTGATACAATTAGCCTAGGATTCATAGACTGTATCAAAGGGTACAAACATAGTAAGATAAAAGGTGATACGAATATCCCTTTCAGGACGGACCTTGAATAATTCTCGGTGGATGGAGCTTCGGAGCTTCGGAGCTTCTTCAATGGAGGTTGAAGGAGATGGAGAAGGTGGAGAGAATTCTTCAAGGGTGAAAAGCTAAGGTAATTTACAAGAATGAAAGATATCTAATTTACAATTGAAAAGTCCTATTTATAGATGCGGTTTGGGCCCTCTTTCTGACCTAGTTCGTATCATTTTGCAGGTGGGAAGTCGTGGGGTCAATCGTGGCTTCGTGGGGCTGGGAATCAGTCCGCAGGGCAGCTCGCCCGAGCTGGCACGAGCTGGCACGAGCTGGCCTGCGAAGGCCAGCTCGACGCGAGCTGACAGAGCTAGCTCGTCGAGCTGGCCCCTTAAAGGCCTGCTCGACGGGCTGGCAGCGCCAACTCGCCGATCTAGCCCAAAAAATGCCATTTCGACGAGCGGGAATGCCCAGAATGCCTTGCGCGACTGCCGGATGTCCCGAAACGCAACTTTCACCCGAACTCGTTCTTGCTTTAGCCTGCACATGCACGAAAACTCCAAATAACATTAGTTCCGAGGCTAAATTGACCTGCCAATCGCTCGTTTTAAGTAAACACTCCGTTTTGGTGCGACTTAGGCAGATCAATTAGCTATAAAGGTAATGGAAATTTAACGTACATGCTATTTCGGCCATATTTGCCTAAAATAACCAGAGAACGAGCCTAAACAACGAAAAGTAATTAAAACATTTCCAATTCCTAACTAACTCACACAAAAGCATATAAATGCGAGAATTGCTCGCTTATTCATGAAATAACGCTAAAAACCATCCTAAAACCGTACCCAAAGATAGGGTTTTTTGACCCCTATCAATATGACAGATTCTTCGTATTCCAGTGGACGATCAGATGATCTCCTATACATGCAGTGTTGAGCGGCTGCAGGCCATGTGTATGGATCTGTTTGGAGTTACAGATGAGGAGTTGTTATCACAGTCGGAGCACTACTAGAGTGGTGGAGGAGTTTTTGCGGATTCTGTGGAGGGCCTTACCCAGCTGGGGGGCCATCGGGATGTCAAGACTCGAGCGACAACATGGATATGACTTACATTAGGATCCACCTTGTTTGTTGAAAAGAGTGGCGATAGGATCGGGTCGTCCCATCTTCGAGAGGTTCACGCTGGCGACTGTTGGACGCTCTTGGGGATCTGCTATACTTGCCACTTTATATCGACATCTAGGGATAACGAGAAGAGGGGAGTGCTCGGGCATATGTGGATGTTTGACCCTTATCTAGACGTGGATATATGAGTACTTTCTGGCATTCCAGTCCCATCGACTACCACTCCAGACACTGCTCTCCGAGCATGCAGATGGGATGTCGGGACTCCAGGTAGGAAGGCCTCCCGACTCGTGAGCTTTCGTGCACAGTTAGACTAGATGACGGCAGCCGAGGTAAAATAATTTTTTTATAACTTGCAACAATTTACTTAAACAAATGTCATTCCTTATTAATATGTTATTATATATTTTTTTACCGGTGATGTGGTTGCTTTATGGTCCAGACGCAGATGGCGATCAGCTTCGAGTGTCCTATGCGGGTGGATACGGTGTAGAGATATTGTTGAGCCATATATGTCCGACCGAGTGCTTCGTCAGGTCGGTTATGTTCAGACTATCCCGCCTGAGCATATTAGACCCGATTCTGTATTTCGGCCATGGAAGTCTGTATCGTATAGACTCGCGCATTCCGGAGTGACATTTGATGATACTTGGCGGAGATTTCCATCTACTCGTGGCGTTGATCGAAGGAGATGCCAAGCAGTTGGAGCCGATCCTGGTGCTTGTGTTGTCGGGTACATATAGTGGTACAGACGATATTCACATCCTCGTCTGCTTCGTGCCCCTTAGGATGCGCCAGTCCACCATTCTCGCTCCAACAGCGAATATGTAAGTTTTTTATTATTTATTTATTTATTATTATTTTACCTATGTTGTTTTTCTAACATTTAATTTTGTGTAGTGGGTTAGCCGTTTGACAAACAGCGAACGATCGCACTCGTGCCCGCTGAGCAGGCTCCACCAGTTATGACTGATTTGAATCAGATTATGGAGGAATGGAACTAGGCGAATTGACTTGTTGTAATTTTTTAATATTTAAAATTCTTTAGAACTTATTGTTTTAACACATTTTAATATATATATATATATAATACTTTATGTATATTTTTTTAATTATAATGTTAATAATTATAATATTTAGAATTCTTTACAATAATTATAATTCAAATTTGTAAAAAAACAGAATTTCACACTTAGGCGTGTGAACATCACGTCCGTGTTTTGTAGAGAGAAAAAAAATAATTTTTGATTTCCAAAAACAATAAGGGCAATTAGGGGTGTTCAAATTTGGGTTGGATGGATTATAGTATAATTTTAACCCAATCCATGTAAGAAACTTTTTTTTTTAAATGGGTTGGATTATAGTGGGTTATGGTGGGTTGTATGAATTTTTTAAGTGGGTTAGATGGGTTGGTTATATTGGGTTTGATGAGTTATTGTATATTTATCGTGAATTGTATATAACAATTCAACTCCATTTTTTTTATTGTGCTGATTTTTTTTTTATAATAATAATAATAAGTAAACCTCAAAATCATAGTTAAAGATAGGGGTGTTCAACGGTCGGTTCGGTCTGAACACCAAATCAAACCGAACCGAAGTAACCGAATACCATCTAAAATGAAAACTGAACCTAACCGAATAATATTACCAAACCGAATATTCGGTTTGGTTCTCGGTTTTATCATTTATTAAATAAATCGTTATTTATTAGTTTATTTTATATTATATTATTGAAGTATGTATGAAAAATTCAGGGTTATAAACTAAAAAAATCATAGTCCTAGTGCATAATTTGAATGTACAGTAATATTATATTACTGTTCATTATTAAACGTTTAAATTAATAATACTTTAAAAAAACTATAAACAATTTATACAATAAAGTAACAAACTTTTTCACAGTTTGCTTGATCACAAGCTCTCCAAAAAGAATCGATAATAGTAGAAGAAAGTGGTGGGCAGTAGAAAAGTTAGAGTTGCAGACTCATTGTTCTTGAAAGAAGATAGAATTATAGTTGTGGATTGAACATAAAGGTATTAGACTAATAACTTTTGTTTTAAGACGTAATTGAATAGTCTTTTATTAATTCGAAAATTGCAAACTATTAAATCTTATAATTAATAATAATAAATTGTTAATTCATATTTATTTCGGTTAATTCGGTTATTTTATTATAAAAACCGAACCGACCGATATTACCGATATATTTCAATATTGGAAACCGAATCTAATAGACCGAAAAACCGAAATACATCGGTTCGATCGGTTATTTCGGTTCGATTCGGTTTTTGAACACCCATAGTTAAAAGGTAATAAATCAATATATTAATATCAAAATATAGATCAATGAAAGATATAAAAAAAAAAATTAAAAGCCAAATCAATCAACTATTGACGAATCTTGTTCCACGACCATGGGTGATCTTGCCTTTTCGAACTCCGAAAAGCAATTCAAATCAAAATTAATTAATAACTGTTAGCGATATTTTGCAAATATGCTAATTTTCAATCTTGTCACGTGTGGTTAGGGTGCGGGCGTGCCAGAGAAGATTACCTCTCAATTAAAATGGTTAAGTTTATGGAATTTGCGCGCCAAAACTTGAATTCTAAACGAAACGATTGGCGAGGGACGCAAGGATTGAAAAAGTCCCTCTTGGGTCTCTCGCGCCGTTATAGAAACTTTGCGAGATAAATTGTTTTTATTTAAGCTAAGCGTATAGATTAAAGACGGGAAAAGTAAAGAAATTGAAGGTGCGAAATTAACACGAGATTTGGTGAAAAATCGGTATTTTATTGATGTAAATCAAGGTTTGAATACATATGTTTGAGGTAAGCATGAAATTGAAAATGAATTACAATTGAAGAACTTCTATACTAAACATATAGCTAATTCAATTGAACTGGAAGAACAAATCAAATACAAGGAATTGAAATGCAATTAAAATAAATTAGAATTCAACAACAAACTCGGAGCCACAATAGCTATCTCGGATTGATGTTGAATTTTGGTGTCGGTGCGAGGTCCTTGGAGAGCTGCAACCGTTCGGGCCCGTACGGTATGTGATCTTGGCAATGGCAAAACGTTGGTAGGCAAATGAGGCAGATTTAACCCTCAACTTCGGGAGGCTCGTTTGGATGTTTAAGAACACGAAATTGGACGAGTAAATAGGCTAAATTTAACTTCAGGAGGTCAGGAACAAACTTCTATAAGGGATCGAAGGCTAAAACGGATGCTAAGTAGACGAAATTGGGAGTTAAAAATAACTGGACGAATCTGGAAAATTCTGGAAACAGAATGTCTAAAAGGATTTGAGCTGGACAGATCGGCTTGTAAATAGAGTTTCTGGGCACGGAATTGGGAAAATAAATATACTAGATTGAACTTCAAGACGTCAGGAACAACTTTATCGAAGGGATTGAAAGCAAAAAATGAATTTAAATAGACGCAATCAGGCTTTGAAAGTAATTGGACGAATCTGGAAAATCGATTTGAAAACAGAGCTCTAGCTAGGAATTGAGCAAATTAAAGACTTGGAATACTAAATTGAATTAGAAAAACTTGGAAAGAGGCTATTGGAACTTTAATTGGAGCTAAAGAAGAGCTAAAAGAGGAATCGAAGCTAAGAAAAAACGAAGAACGAAAGAAAGAACTTGAAGAACTAAGAACAAATGGACTTAAGAACTAAGAACTAGAACTAAGAACTAGAGAGCATTGGAAGGGACCTTAGGAAGGGGTTTTGTTGTGTTGGATTGAGTCATTTTTTATGAAGGGGGGGGTCTATTTATAGTATTTTGGAGTGGCATTTTGGTAATTATTCAGTGGCATTTTGGTAATTATTTATCCACTAACTCACCACTACCTTGCCACATCATCAACTAACTTAACTTCCTCAACTTCTACTAACTGCTGTTGACTGCTTCCAACTGCTACCGGGAGAGATATACGCCCCGCGTATGTCTGGGCACGCCCTGCGTGTTGGAGGTCTTGAGCCTTGTGCGTTTCGTTGATGGTGTTTACGCGTGGCGTATGGAAGGGTACGTCCTGCGTAAACGAGTCTCTGAAGTGGAACGTCTTCGGATGCGCGGTATACGCCCTGCGTATGGAAATGCACGCCCCGTGTAAACGTGCTCCTGATCCTGAAACGCCTTTGGATGTGTGGAGTACGCCCCGCGTATGAAGATGTACGTCTCACGTATTTGGGATGAATTTACGAATGTATTTATTATTTTTATTTTATCATTATCATTTTCTAGATACAATGAAAACTATATCCTAAAATTGATAAATAAGCATTATATATATAAAATAAAATTTATTTATTTTTGGGCCAACAATAACAAACAAAAACAATGATGAAAAATAAAAAATAAAAAATATGAGATAAATTATTACGTATCTCGAGGCTTAAATTAATTAATAACTCTGAAGACGGTGTCAATGGAGGTGTCGATTCCGACAATGGCGTTCAACGAGCGAAGACGGTGGTCCGACCATGAGGCTTTAAGGCAGTGGAGGAATTTGAATGGAAGATGTTGGACGAGTAGGGTTTACGTAATGAAAGAAGAAGTTAATTGGATGGGTATTAGGTTTTTCACAAATGAATGCTATTTTTTTTTAAGTTGGGTTGGTGGTTTAATTAGGTGGGTTATTATAACCCAGCCCATGTAAATCAAATAAATTTTTTTATAACCCATTCAACCCAAAGAACCCACATATAACCCATCTATGCATGTTCCATGGGTTGGATGGGTGGAGAATGGATGGGTTATAATAACTCATCTATATTTGAACACCCCTAAGGGTAATTTCCTCATTTCCTATAAACTTTGCCCTTTGCAGTGGGTTTTTTTCTTCACAGATCTGCTCCTCTCCCTTTCTTTTCGGTAAGTATTTTTCTATCTTCTCCTCCTTCTACCCCGATCAACTCCTTCCTCTGTTCTTTTTCAGCTTCTTCGACAGCCACCCCTTGGATCTATCTCTTTTCAGCATAATGGGGAGGTTCAGGATGACGGGGTTGCGGCAACACGAGTTAGAAGGAACTCGGGGCTTCTTCGACTCCGGGAGGAGCATCACCGTCTCTGGCCGGATCTGGCGGATTCGTGGAAGGTAGTAGACCATGGGAAGGGAAAACGGAAATATACTCTCGCCAATGGGTCTCTCTTCAATGGTTTTCTCATCTTCATCACCTTGTTTGCTGCTTTTGTTCAGGTTTCAGTACCTCCGTGCAACCATATGTGGTTCGCACGAGATTTTCGGGCCTGTTCTTGGGATCTTGTTCAGGTTTCAGTACCTCCGTGCAACCATGTGTGGTTAGTACGAGATATTAGGGTATGTTCCTGGGATCTTGTTTTTCAGCCGTTTGATGAAGTTCATGAGGTTCAGAATGTTTCCTATCAGCTCAAGGATCGGGTCTCAAACATGATTTGTCTCCTCACAGATTTTATGCGGGATGTTCTTGATCTTAGTGTAAAATATATTGTTGGAATTTTACTTGTGGTATTTAGATCATTGTTAGCTTTGATTCGATACTTTGTATCTGGTTTATTTCCGTCAGTAAACCGGGTTGTCCTTTCTGTTATTCGGACACCGGCTCTCAGTCTGACTGTCTATTGTACGTTGATGATTTGATATTTTAATGAATTGCTTCTTTGTGTAAAAAAACGTGTGAAACAAGAACTAAGTTTAACAACACCTTTTTCTATCATGGTTTATGGGTTTTTTGGTTAGATAAATAGCTTACATTGCATTCACTATAGTAGTTATAGTTTTGTTATATTTAAACTCCACTTATAAGAAAAGCATTCACTAGTACTCTCCATTTCTTTCATTAATTTGTATTTACACTGCTCGAACTATGTTCTATAGTTCAAATTACATTTTCATTTAAAGAAAAATACTTCAAATTCATTGAATATTTTCCGATGTTTTAGGGATGTTTTCTAGTAGGTAATTTTTCTATCATGTTTTTGGGTAGGTTTTTATTGTAAATAGCTTACATTGTAGTGTTCATTGTAATGGTTATAAGTTTGTTCTATTTAAACCCCACTTCTAAAAGCATCTCCAATAGAGGGTGCCCAAAAGAATGACAGCTGATGTGGCATCAGGTTTGACAACTTTTAAAGGGTGACCACTATTGGAGTGGTTGTGGGTGCCAAGGAAAGTTGTCAATTTTTGGCAACCTGTTGGCAACCTTATTTAATTATTTTTTAATATACTCTCCTAGAAATAATAAAATCTGGAACATTTTATTTATAATAAAATAATAATTTATAGGATTGTAGTGACAACTTTTCAAGCAACCTCTATTGGAGCATTTTTAAAGTAAAAGTTGTCAAAAATGATGTGGATGAAAGAGACAATAAAATACTATATTTTAGTAAGTTTTGACACTCTTTTAGGCACCTCTATTGGAGATGCTCTAAGAAAAGTATCCATTGCCATTATCAATTTCTTTCGTTAATTTGTATTTACATTGCCTGAATCGTTTAAAAAAACAGATTTTATATTTTATGTGATTTAATAATAAAATTGGAGATTAATATTTATAAATCAATGAAATATTTTAAAAATTTTTTTGTCCAACTCGTACATAAGGTAATATATTTTTTAAATTCTTTTTAATTTTTTTCCACGTCTAATCGTATATTTATGTTCTATTACTAATGAGTGATAAAATGACTCAAATATGAAGTGTAGATGACAAGATTCATGATCGAGAAAACAATTTGATGAATTATTTCTAAAATTGATTGAACTTGACAACGTTAGAGGTAAAATTGATTTTCACTACCAACTTTAGGGTAAAATCACACAGTTTTAAATGTTAACAGTAAAATTGTTTTTTACTATAAAAATTAAAAATATTTTTACATCTTATTCCTACAAAATATATACCTATTTTCTCCCCCAAAGCAAAGCAAAAGGTATTTTCTAGGGATGACAACGGGTAGGGTACCCGCTGGTAATGGCATTCCCAAACCCTTATCCTTTTATTTTTTTAATTACCCGTACCCGTCCCATTACCCTAACGGGTATACTTCTTGCATCCCATACCCTTCCCATTTAATTCGCGGGTACCCACGGGTACCCTTACCCGTTAAGAATCAATAAATAAAAAAATATTATAAATTTAACAAACTATAAATTTAATAAATCATCAATCTAAAAATTGAATAAATTGAACCTTAATTAATAAGAATAAAGTAATTTAGTGGTATCACTCAATTGTTGAAAAATAAATGGTTGGGGTTTAAATTTCACGTCTTACATATAAAAAACAATGATATTTATTAATATAATTTTTTTTATGACGGGTAACGGGTACCGGGTACCCTAGGGGTATTCCCATACCCGTCCCATTACCCTAACGGGTAATGATTTTGATCTCATACCCGTCTCATACCCTTTTATACAGGATACGGGTAGTCCCATTAGGGTCGGGTAGTGTCGGGTACCCACGGGTACACTACCCGTTGCCATCCCTAGTATTTTCTAGTTGGAAATGCTACCAAGACAACCCAATAAGTTTAAAATTCCAACTATGTTTCATGCCCGCTTAACAACTCAAAAACGAAATTGTTTCAATTATCTTTTGTAGCCAAAACTGAAAAAGGGGCGCCGTAACCAGCAGATCCTATTGGTCGCTCGACGCTCGACGCTTCACGCAGATTGCGATCCGCATTTCTCAACCGTCGCCAGTTATTCAATCTACATTCCAATTTCAGCGCTTCTAAATATTTCAAAACCCGCCAAATTTCCCTCCTCCCTGCCAAATTTCCATTATATAATCCCCCCTCCTGCTTCTCAACACACCAAATCGTCTCTTCACTCTTAATCACCTGCTTTCTATTCAATCTAAGGGTTTTAATTTTATCTCCAATGGCTCGTACAAAGCAAACTGCCAGAAAATCTACCGGAGGAAAGGCACCGAGGAAGCAGCTTGCTACAAAGGCTGCCAGGAAATCTGCTCCGGCAACCGGTGGAGTAAAGAAGCCTCACAGATTCAGGCCAGGAACTGTGGCCCTGAGAGAAATTAGGAAGCATCAGAAGAGTACTGAGCTCTTGATCAGGAAACTTCCATTCCAGAGATTGGTGAGGGAAATCTCTCAAGATTTTAAGACAGATCTGAGATTCCAGAGTGGCGCTGTTACCGCACTACAGGAGGCATCTGAAGCCTATTTGGTTGGAGTTTTTGAGGATACCAATCTTTGCGCTATTCATGCTAAGAGGGTTACCATTATGCCGAAGGATATCCAGTTGGCTAGAAGAATTAGGGGTGAGAGGATTTAATTGTGATTGTTAATGTTCATCTATTCACAGTTAGTTTTTTATTGTTTAGGTAGTATGTGGTTAATTAGTATCGTATGTCGATTTGTTGGGATGAAAAATCAAATACAAATTTCATTGATTTTGCTGAAGTAAAAACTGCAGTGCACATGTTTGTTAAAAGTATTAGTAATTAGTTTTAATTCTTGTATGATGCAATAATTGTTTGTTCTTAATTAACTTATTTAGTTAGCATGTTGATTAAGCCTGGATTAGCGAATTTCACAAGGATAATTGATTAGTAATACTATGAAGATTCTTACAACGCAAAGCTTGATTTAACGTGGAACCCAGTTTGAAGATTCTAACTAATATCATTGCTGTATCTCTTATTTTCATTTGGTTTTGGCCTACTCCTCATTTTCTCATTGATATAATATATGTTTTTTTTTGAGCTTTTGGTTGTTGAAAAATGATATGCTTTTGTTCAAATGATGAAGAAGAGTATATCATTGTGTCTTCTTCTGGACAACAAAATCTACCGCACCCTATTGACAGGGAAAAGAGAGACGTGAGTAGAGAAACCAGGTGGAAATGGAAACCCAATTCCCCCATTAATTGGTTGCCACTTTTTATTATTTTGGGCTACTATTTATGAGCAAAACAAGACAAATAAAATCTAGTATTTCTGTTATGGTCATCTTTATGATTTCAACAAATCAAAATACTGATCATTAAGTGGAAGTAAACCTTGTATTTTGGTTTTTGGATTTGTACTAATTCTGCACAAATATTCAACTGATTAATAGAAGATGATTAGGGGTCAGCCTGTATAGCTGATCAACACATCCCTTCATATGATCGTTCAATCTCTTCTTCAATCCTGCTACTTGAGACAATGTTATGGTTGTCACATACAAAAGTAAAACTAAAACTGGAAGGTCCTATGATGGTTTTGTCTAAGAAGTTGGTATTTCTGTTATTTTATTATTGCATTGTTATTTCTGTTAATTCCTAGAAGGTTCTTAACAGCTAGGTAATTAGAATGATAACTTGTTTCTTATGATCCTTATTGATTCTGGAAGCACTCATAGTTTTATTGATCACAAATTAGTTTCTGAGGCCAAATTACACTTATTGAAGGTCAAACCAGCTGCTTTCGCTGTTGCAAATGGAAGACAACTCATTGTATGTACCAAATATGATGACTTTCAATGGTTTATGCGTAACTCTAAGTTTCAAATTCCTGTTAGAGTTTAAGAGCTAAGCGATTATGACATGATAGTAGGAGTAGACCGAATGAGAAATCACACTCCTGTTACTTTTGATTTTGATTTTGACGATAATAAGCTTATAATTACACGGGATGGTAGAGGAGGCTAAGATTAAGGCAATGAACCTTAAGTTTATCAACCATTTAGTATCTAAAGGGTGGAAATGGGTGACTTCTAGGCTTTTCTTAACGTCAGTTGCTGAGGTAAGGGAACCACCGTCCCCTGACACAAGTATTCCTAAGTTCCAAGCCCTTATCAAGACCTTACTATCAAATACCAAGCCCTATTCCAGCCACCTACTTCCTTAACACCCCCAAAGATCACATGATCATGCTATTCCTCTAAAAAAAAATGCAACAACCCCTATAAATGTAAGACCCTACTGTTACTCACACGAACAGAAGAATGAGATTGAGAATTTGATTACATAAACTTTTTACTAATGGGGTAATCCAACAAGCCACATCCCTTATTGCTTACATGTACTCTTAGTAAAAAAGAAAGAAAGAAGGTATTTGGAGATTTTGTGTGGGTTAAAATTGACTTGTAGCTCGGAACTTACAAAAACTGGAAATAACTTGAAACTGAACTATGAGTTTCAGAGAGAGAATGGGAACAACAAGAAGGCTACAAAGAGTATAATGAGAAATTAAGAGATGTGTAAGGATGTCAAGAGATGTATATTCATGCCTCGAAGGTTTGGTATTTATAGTGGCAAGTTCCCTCTTGAATTCTTCCTTTGTAACCTTTGTAACTTTCTTCTTTGATGCAATTAAAGAGAGTATTAAGTGGGATAACTCGCTCTTGAGCATTCACAAACCCTTTAATACCTTCTTAATTAGTCCTAACATTCCATTAAAGAATTTACAATGATAAAAACAGTCTAGAAACAGATTAAAGAATCATAAACTAATCATTCTCGAATTGCTGCAAGGTTGCTGACCAAAAGGAAGTCATTGATCACCTTTACAAACTGCATAGGAAGTCGTCGACTAGAGGGAGGTCACTGACCATAAGGAAATTAATCCCAAGCAACTTAAAAAAGTGCAAAATTTTCCCAAATAGTACCTAAAACCATGGAACACAAGCATAAGCTCTCAGAACACCTTTTATGAGTGATTGTTCTCAAATCCACTCCCTCCATATCATCCATCTTTTAGGTAAACACATCTTGTTCCTTCTTTAAGAGTTCATTGACCTTCTGCTCTATTATGACTTCTAGGTTTTTGAGAATCTGTAAGGTCCTACCTTCTCCTGCATCGATGGGCTCAATACAACGAGATTATTACTCCTCATTCTATAGGCTATATTTCGATGAGAGGACCGCAAAAGATTCCAAGGACTCTCAAGAATGCTTATAGACATGGTCATTCTTTCATCCACTAAAATGCACAATGATTGTTGTCTGATTAATACGAGGGCCTCCGATTCAGACAAAAAAGGTCCCCTTATGACAATGTTATAAGCAAAAGTGATGCTTGTTATAATCTTCCTCTCGTTTGTATTCTTTGTCTCCAAACTCACAAATCAGGGCGTCACAACCACTTATCGGAATACTGATCCGCTCAAACCTATCACAAGTATCTGCACATGATTGATCCTTATTAGTACTATCTACAACTGAAACACCACGTCTTTAGTGATCAAGTTAACAACACTATCAGTGTTTATCAGTACACTGGGTAATTGGGACTGAATCAGACCGCAACTTCTGGGTCGATGAATTGCTTTGTCCGACGGTTGCAGATAGAATGGAGATTCCAAATGCAGAGAGAAAGATGTGTTGAAACACCTTTCCACATGATTTTGATTTGACAAAATTATTTATGTGATTGATAAAAATATTCTAACACATTAAATTTAAATGCTTTGATTTATTCACTCTAATGTGTTTGTTCAATGTTGAGTTAATTTGATTTATAAGACATTAAGATAAAAAGCCTAAAGGCCCATAAGAGGAAGTCAAGCCCAAGTCAACAGATCAAGACCTCACGGCCCAGGAAGACAAAACGCAATCATTTTAAGCAAAGCACTAGCTCAGCATGAAGAAGGATCGAGAAGCCCTCTATCAATTGCTTCAAGATGAAGCTGCTGAGTTAAACGACAAGAAGTACAAGTCAGCGATAGAACAGAACCAACGTAGAGACAAAGTATTTCTACTTTGGGTAAAGCTCAGAAGACGCAATAAGCTGTCTGGAAGACTTTACTATTAATGTCGAAACATTCTGTTCATCCGACGAAAAGCTGCTGAGCACTGCCATAGACAGAATATACAAGAATCTCATTGGCCAACGACACTGAGCACGTCCAGAGTGAAAGCGACAGGAAGCCGTTAGCCTCCAACGGTTATTTTGAAATTCGAAATCACCGGTGCTTGAAGTGTCACTATAAATAGGCCTTTCAAATACTTCATTCAATGCAGATCTTTAATCAAGTCGAAACGCTGACCAAATTCATACTTGAAGTTCTGTGAGAAAAGCAAAGCAAATCTTACACCAATTCCAATCATTGTGTAAAAGTCTAGAGTGATTTCATTCATCTAAAGTGTCTTAGCAATTGTTGTTTAGGACAAACACTTATCATTTCTAGAAGAATAGAAAGGAGAAGCTGAGTACTCGGTTATAGTACTCAGCGGTAGTTATAGGAGTGAGTAGAGGAATAGAGGAAGGTACTCTTGTATACTCAGCTTCTGTTGTAAAAGGTTTCGTGCTCTACCTTTAAAGAGCTCAGTAGAGGATTTAAAAAGCTCGGAACGAGTTCCGGAGACTGGACGTAGGCGGAGAGGCCGGACCAGGATATGTCTGCTGAGTAACCTATTTCTAACCTTTAAACTCCTTTATATATATTGCTTGCTATAAAACTGACTAAGTAACGAACTCATGCTGAGTTGAGTGCACTAAGAAGCTGAGTTCAGGAATAGACTTAAGTGCTATCTCCTGACTCAAGGAAAGAAACAGACTTAGTCACCAGTTGACTAAGCTTGTGTCTTAAAATTACTTAGCGCCGCTGTGTAAACCTTTTCACAAAGAAAAGAAGTCAGCCTTAACGGACAAAATTTTAAATAGTTCCTATCCCCCCCATTGGAACTCACCTTGTCACGTTATACGTGACCAATAAGATGCTTACGGAAAAGGTACAAATATTTCTATTGAACTCAAACTGGCAGGAATTACCTATCCCGGAATTGGTGGCCGTGGATGTCCGAAATGTCAAGCTTTCCCCTGATATTGAGGATTTTTGTTGCTAGAAACCAGCTCTAAACAGCAGATTCTCCATCAAAAGTGCTTATGATGTTATTAGAGATAAGGGTCAGCGTCAGAATTGGGTTTCTTTTATTTGGGGCAATTTTATTCCGCCATCTCGTTCGCTTATCAGCTGGAAGGCTTTACACGGTAAATTGACGCCAGAAGATGCTCTCTCTAAGCGTGGCTTGTCGTTAGTTTCCAAATGTAGTCTTTATGGTGCGGATTCGGAATCTCTAAATCATCTTTTGGTTACTTGTCAATTTGCTAAATGTGTTAGGAAGGCTCTCGAGGACGTCTTTCTCACTTATCTTGGATCACCTCAATCTGTGTCGGAATTGTTTCAGAAAGCGGCTGATTTGCATTTTAGCCCGCAAATAAGGCATCTTTGGCAAAGTGCAGTTATTCATGCAGTTTGGGCTATTTGGAGGTCTCGGAATGATCATATTTTCAATGCTATTCCATCAAATATCTCGTTTACGCTCTGGCTAATTTGGAAGGGGATCCGCGACGTTGAATTCTTTAAAAAAGGTACAATTACTTCCTCTCGTGATAATTTGATACTAACTAAGTTTGGTATTGCAGGTAGACTCGGCCCTCGTTCGACTCATTTCTTGCTGCAATGGCGCTCCTACCACTTGGGTGGACTAAAGTTAATACCGACGGATCGGTTTCTGCAACGGCTGCTGGAATCGGTGGAGTATTCCGCAATTCTCGAGGTTTCCCGCGGGGGTGCTTCGCTGGGCGGATTCACACGGACAATCCTCTTTTTGCAGAAATCTCGGCGGTCATAAGTGCTATTCGCCAGGCTCATTCGCGCGGTTGGTTTCCGCTCTAGATCGAATTTGAGTCGCTTCAAACTGTACAGCTTTTGAGGCAACGACAGCGGGAATTCCTTGGCAGCTCATGGGTGACTGGCTTTCTTGTCTTGAGGTTCTTCGCTGTAATCAGGTTCACATCTCGCACATCTTCTGTGAAGAAAATACTGTAGCTGATTGTCTATCTCGTTCTGGAGCTTCTAGGTCCGGGGATCATTGGTGGCCAATGTTGAAACACCTTTCCCAATGATTTTGATTTGATAAAATTATTTAAGTAGAATTAAATCTCCATGATAAAAATATTCTAACCCATTAAATTTAAATGCTTTGATTTATTTGTACTAATGTGTTTGTTCAATGTTGAGTAAATTGAATTATAAGATTAAAGACATTAAAAGTGTAAGGCCCAAAAGCCCACAAGAGAAAGTCAAAACCAAGTCAACGGATGAAAGCCACATGACCCAAGCAGATCAAAACGCAGCTCAATCTGAATAAAATGCAAGCCCAATAAAGAGAAGGATCGAGAAGCCTTCGTCCAAAAGCTTCAAGACGAAGCTGCTGAGTTGTGCGACAAGGGAGTCTGGTCAGCGGCTGACCTGAACAAACTTGGAGACAAAGTATTTATACTTTGGGTAAAGTTTAGAAGACGCAGGAAACTGTCTGGAAGACTTTGCCAAAAATGTAGAGACACTCTGACCAGCCTGACGAAAAACATCTGAGCACTGCCGAAGACAGAAGATACAAAAATCTCATTGGCCGAAGACGTTGAGCACCGACTGAGTGAAAGCGACAGGAAGCCGTTTCCCTCCAACGGTTATTTCGAAATTCGAAATGACCGGTGTCTCAAGTGTCACTATAAATAGGCCTCTCAAACTCTTCATTCGATGCAGATCTTCATCAAGTCGAAACCCTGACCAAATTGTTATTCGAAGTTATGTGTTAGAAAAGCAAAGTAAATCTTACACCAATTCATATTCTTGTGTAAAAGTCTAGAGTGATTTGTTTCATCTAAAGTGTTCTTAGCTTTTGTTTAGAACAAAACACTTATCATTTCTAGAAGTATAGAAAGGAGAAGCTGAGTACTCGGTTATAGTACTCAACGGTAGAAATAGGATTGAGTAGAGGAATAGAGGAAGGTACTTTTGTATACTCAGTTGCTATTGTAAAAGGTTTGTGCTCTACCTTTAAAGAGCTCAGTAGAGGATTCCGAGGACTGGACGTAGGCAGAGAGGCCGAACCAGGATACGTCTGCTGAGTAATATCTTTCTAACCCTTAACTCCTTTATATATTGCTTGCTTAAACACTGCCTAGTAAAACACTAAAAAGAATATACGCTGAGTTGAGTGAACTGAGAAGCTGAGTTCAGGAATAGACTTAAGTGCTATCTCCTGACTGAAGAATAGAAGCAGTCTTAGTCACCCATTGACTAAGCTTGTGTCTAAAACTACTCAGTACCGCTGTGCTAAAAGACTAAGTTAAAGTCTTAAGAGAAAAGTAAGTCAGCCTTAACGACAAATTTTTTAAATAGTTCCTAACCCCCCCCCCCCCCCCTTGGAACTAATATTGTCAACTTACACGAGACCAACATCCAAGTTATCCTAGCTTCTGCGCTCCACATGTGTTCAAGGACTTTAATAGGACTTATTACAAACGGTATTTATAGCTGATTCAGGTTGGGGACATGTTGTCCAT
The DNA here is from genome assembly GCF_963576675.1 of Euphorbia lathyris. NCBI lineage: Eukaryota > Viridiplantae > Streptophyta > Magnoliopsida > Malpighiales > Euphorbiaceae > Euphorbia > Euphorbia lathyris. The sequence continues at coordinate 62,073,016 of NC_088914.1, read as the reverse complement.
CATTTGTCTTTATTCTTTCATTATTTGTTACTCTTTACTTTTTTCTTTTTAATAATTTTTTTGGGCTTGGTTGTTGAGTGGCTTGTGCCAACCTAGTTGGGATGGGTTGCTCGTCTTCCAGTTTCAAGCTCTTACTCAAAAAAATCAGTACGCTTTTCACAATGTAATCTTCTATATTTGTTGTGATAGTTAAAACGTCTATGTGCAATCCATGTGTTTGTCAAACAAAGAGGATGGGAGATCAAGAGAACTGTGTTTTTCTAGAGCAATTTCCTTATCTTTCGACATATTGACTTTCTTAGCTCAGGGAGTGGATTCCAAATCCTAAACAACAATGTGAAGAATATCACCTTTTCATTTCCCAGACATTTTGATCATGTTAGGGGCTATATATTATCCTCAAGGATACCATGTTCGTTTCTATTGAAATAAACCTGTCGAATTTTAATAGGGATGTTAGGTTCACGTTCACCCTACCAATTATAATGTAGTGCTTGGTCCATGATGTCGAGGATGTATATATTATATGTTCTTTGTCTGTTTGAATGAATGATGTCACTCCACTAAATTTGCAACATAGTGCTTGGTCGGGTCCTGACGGGAGACTTTCTCACACTGCCAGTTCTAGTGTAAAAGAGATAAAAAGGAAATTTAGCAGAGTTTTGGTAAGATTGATTACATAGTCCCTTTATGCAGTGGCGGAGCCAGAGCTTAAAGTCCGGAGGGGTCCGCTGCATGAAGATTTTTTTTCTTAATAACAACTTAAGGTTTTGATTCATAGTAGTCAAATCAAAATTTTCAAATTTTTGATAATGTAAGGGTAAATTTGAGGTTAATTGGGAACGTTAAGGTGCAAAACAACTGAGTTTTAATATAAAGTAAAGATAAGGTGCAAAAATACCCTAACGTTTACATCTAAGAACAATTTTACCTCTAACGTCTAAAATGGTGCAATTTTACCCTTAACGTTGGCAGCCAACAATAATTTTACCCTTAACGTTGACAAGTTTGGTGAATTAGAGACAGTATTGATCAAGTTGTATTCTCGGTCATGAATCTTGTCATCTACACTTCACATATGTGTGTTATTTTATCATTCATTAGCAACAGATCATAAATATATGATTAAACGTGAAAAAATTTAAAAAATATGCTGTATTTTATCACTCATTAGGGATAAAATTACTCATGTCTGTACGCATTAGAGGTATTTCTAGACTTTATCCTTATAAATTAATATTACTAATTAAGAGCTAAGATACAAATAGTCAATTTAAACTTTAAAAAAATACAATTAAAAATAATAAAGGAGAATAAGGATTAAAAATGATACTTAGGTAGTAATATTGGCATTTTGAAAAGAGAATGAGGTTTAAAGAAAATTAAAATGGGATAAAAAATGAAAAGAGAGAGATTCGAATACGAGACCCATTGGATGCGAAAGTTTCTTTAATTATCACTAAGACCAACTATACACAATTAATTTTATATCATATAATCATGTCCTATATTATAAGTACTAATTTTAACTATCTTGGAGGCTGTTCGGGGCTGAACCACTGTTCCTCGAGGGTGTTCTGGAGGGCCGGTCTCCCCTCTCCTCCCCTCCCCCTCTGGATCCTCCCCTGCCTCTATGAGAGGAGTTCTTTCCTCTTGTAGGAGAGTGGTGACTCCTAGTCTAAGTAGGAGAAAACTGACTCTGAATCTTAAAAAAGAAAAGGACTTACAAGAATGGAGAGATTCCTTGATAGGGCTACCTATGCGTGCTAAAGGATTCATGACTAGGATGAAATATGATATTCTTATTCATGAATGAAGAGGCTTACGGAAAATCGAGATCGAATATCCGATGAAAGGGGAGGAGTATCTCACATGGCTAATACAAGATTTTCAAATATTCATGTATGTCATCAGTTGTTGTTCATGAATGTTTTGAAAACTATGCACTTTGCTTATGTCTTTTCATGTGCATATTAAACTTTTCAATACATGTATGTTAATGTCTTTTTATGTTTTAATCATTTTCGATAATTTTTTTAGTTTATTTAATTCAAATGCAATTAATTTCTTGCACTTTTATTTTATTTCGAGAACATGTAAATTTATATGAGATTGTGATGTTACATTTTTTATTTGAAAAAAAGTGTATCAGACATTTCTTTTTATGTTTTATTATTTGTTTTAACGCATTGATATTGACTTGGAACCGATTTTATTCATTTCCATTGGATTTCATCGACTTTTATTATGTTTATGTATTGCTGAAATCGAATGAAACTACATAAAAAAATTCATGTTTTAGTTGTTTTTATTCATTTCATCATTTTATATATTTTACTTTTAGTTTTTTGTAAAATATTTTTAAAGGATGTTGGATGAGAATTGCGATGATGTTAGTTCTATTGTTTCCGTTTTGATCTAGATTTGTTGTTTTCAAATTATGTTCAACGTCTTTATTTGAAATCAGAACATCAGTTCTTCCATATCGTTTTCGTATTACAAAGATCAATATCTGCATAGAGAGATCAGATTTGAAAATGATTTTTTTATGCACGTTGTTTATCTAGTGTTTGTGTAGCTTGAATTCTAACATGAATTTTTTTAAGATTGTTTTTTTAAACATGCTTATTTATAGTGTTTGATATATTTTTTTTGATGAATAGTGTTTGATATTTTAGGAAATACTGGAAACGATATTTTAAGAACATTAACTTTGATTTTATGATATTTCGTAAATAATCTGTGCGTTTAATATTTTTGGAATATAAGTGTTTAAGCAAGTATATAGTTTGGGGTCTAAAATTCTATATATATATATATATATATATATATATATATATATATATATATATAATTAACTAAAAAGAATATATAATATATAATTAAATTACCAGTCATTTTTTTTACAAGAATTACTAATTATTAATATTTCATTAGTTGAGATATAATGTGACATTGAATTATTAAGGAGTAAATAAATAACTTGGTGCTAAGAGTTATAGTCTAATCTTTATTAAGGGTAATTCCTACTATAAATAAGGCATTCGCAATTGTAAATGAAAACGGGCTATTGCTTTTTTAAAAGAGAAAATGGGCTCATGCTACCAAGACAAGACAGCCCATTGAGTTGAAATTCCAACTATGTTCCTGTGCCCGCTTAACAACCCGAAAACGAAATCGTTTCAATATTTTGGAGCCAAAACTGAAAAAGCGCCTAATCCTATTGGTCGCTGCACGCTTCACGCGGATTGCTATCAACACTACTCTCCTCTAAACTAATCTCAACCGTTGATAGCTATTAAATCTACATTCGAATTTCAGCGCTTCAAAATATTTCAACACCCGCCAAAATTTCCCCCATCCCCCCCCCAAATTTCAATTATAAAAAAACCCCTCATGCTTCTTCTCAACCCATCGATTCTCCCTTCACTCTCAATCACTTGCTTTCTATTCAATCAAATAGTTTTAATTTCATCTATAATGGCTCGTACAAAGCAAACCGCCAGAAAATCTACCGGAGGAAAGGCACCAAGGAAGCAGCTAGCTACAAAGGCTGCCAGGAAATCTGCTCCGGCAACCGGTGGAGTAAAGAAGCCTCACAGGTTCAGGCCAGGAACTGTGGCCCTGAGAGAAATTAGGAAGTATCAGAAGAGTACTGAACTCTTAATCAGGAAACTTCCATTCCAGAGATTGGTGAGGGAAATCGCTCAAGATTTTAAGACGGATCTGAGATTCCAGAGCGGTGCTGTTGCTGCACTACAGGAGGCATCTGAAGCCTATTTGGTTGGAGTGTTTGAGGATACCAATCTTTGCGCTATTCATGCTAAGAGGGTTACCATTATGCCTAAGGATATTCAGTTGGCTAGAAGAATTAGGGGCGAGAGGGCTTAATTGTAATCGTTTCGGTTCTTACATTTACAGTTAGGTTTTAATTGGTTAGATAGTAATGTATGTCGATTCGCTGGGATTAAAAAATTGAATGGAAATTTCATGGGTTTTGTTAAATTAAACAGTGCACTCCACATGTTTGTGAAAAGTACTAATTGGTTTCTTGTCTGATATTATGCGTTGATTAGTGAATTTCAAAAGGATAGTTGAACATGTACAAGGCAAAGCTTGAATATACGTGGAACGCAGTTGGAACATTCAAAGTAAAGAAAACATCCAATTAAAATTATTGATGTGTTTGTTGTATTCATATGGTTTAGGGCCACTTATCACTATCTCAGGAATATAATATATGTTCCTTTTGAGCCTTTTGTTGTTGAAAATGAAATGCTTTCTTGAAATGAAGAAGACAATATCTGTTTGTCTTGGTCTGGGAACAATGACCTGGAAAACACACTCTGGCAATCCTTATTGTTTCTGTCTCTGTCTTTTATTTTTTAAAATGGAGTAGCGATTTAGACTTATTTGTCTAATTTCAATTCTTATGTTTAGAAGAAAAATGAATACTGGAAATTGGACGAATGAGGTTTGTTTGGAATGTGAGAAGTGAAATAACTTTAATTATCTGTTGAGTTGGGAATAGGATTTTTTGCTCCAGAAAATGGAGAAACTAAAACAAGTATTGGTGCTGTCAAAATAATAATTACTTGCCCTGGTTTGGTTCATTCCCTATCATATACAAAACTTCTAAGCTTATGTATGGTATCCAATTTGCTTGACAGGGTAATTGAATTCAATACCAAGGCTCATTTGCCAAAAAAGATAGTGTTTTGCAATTGGGTGTTTTCTACACTATTTTTCACCAAACAAATGGTACCCAACTCAATATTTTATTATTTCCTCTCAAGCAATGAACTGTAAATTTGTCATGTAACTAAAAGTAATAAAATATAATTTATGTTTAATTTTTTTTTTATTGAAAGCTGGAGACAGAATTTATGTTTAATTAAAAAAAATAGTTTTCACTTATGATTTATTCTCCCTATTTCAATTTGTACAAGAAAGTCTAAAATTTTAATTAATTAATTTGTAATATACGAGGTATTTGGTTAATTGATTTTAAAATTGCAAATTTCAAATTAATGAAGTTAAAATTTTATAATTTATAAAATTTTAAATATAAAATTTAAATTATTTAGTTGGTAACCGAACTGAATCCATTTTGGTTCGGTCAACTTCGGTAATTTTAGTTCTTTGGTATGGTTTGGCTTTTAAAATTATACAAACATCGATATTTCGATTTGATTAGTAACTGAACCGATACTCACTCCTGTTGCTAATGGCTTGGTAAAAACATATGTTATTTGGTCATTAGTGGAGATGTAACGTATCACAAGTGTCTTGGAATGAGACGTGCAAACATACTTTGTAAAAAATTAGAAGGATAATTTTATCAAAATGAAATAAATATAGATAGCCACACGCCCCACTTTGTGGTGGGGCGTGATGTTCATACACCCCACCACATGGTGGGGCGTAATGTTCACACGCCCGATGTGTACATTATGAATTTTTTTTCAAAAAACTGAATAGAAATCAGATAAGCTAAATCAGAAAAATACTTCGACTTGAGCGGCTTGGTCGTTCTCGTCTCTTCCCGGGGATAATGGATTGCTCGTCATTGTACGTGTAATCTCTGATTTCGGAAAAAAATGAGTTTGAGAGAGTTTAGAGATTTCAAATTTTTGCTAAGGGGCAGTTTCGTCTGTTTTCAAGGCTGAGGGTGGGAAATTGGGCTGGATATAGTAATCCACATTAACTGTAATAATACTAATATCATTTTATAATCATAATAATATTAAAAGTAAATTATTATCTAATACTTTTACAATAACAATACTAAATAATAATATTCTTTTACAATTATGATAATACTATATAATACTATTAATATAGTTTGATAATCATAATATATATAAATAATTGGCAATTAAATGTTTAAATAAGTTAAAATTTCTATTACAAATAATGAATTGGGTTCGGCTCAGTTTTACATGAAAAATAAAAACAAAATCCAACTATAAATCAATTTGTTTTCTCACCCATTAGATTAGATGATAAAATTAAGATGATAGTAATCAAATTGATGAGTAAGTGGAATAAAAGTTGATTCCATAAATTAAGCACTTGAATTATGTGGAACTTTCTTCTCCACCCTTTTGCAACCTTTTTAACTAATTTTACCTGTCATTTTATTTTAATTCAAATTATAATATATACTTTCCCAAAAGATATATAATATTTATGTACTTGAAAAAAGTATGCCTTCTCAGCTTAGCAAATTCATTAAACAATTGGTAAGATTAATTTATTTATGTGTTAATATATTTCTCTGCCATGCTAGTTTACCCATCATTTTCAATACCCTACCCTTTTTGTTTTTTTGTAAAGGAATTGCAAATTAATAGTCATAATAAGTCATTTTCCATTTACTTAATATTTCTTAATTTGGTCATATGGTGACGATCTCTCCAGAATGCATTTTCCATACATTTGTTTAAAATAAGCTATGTGGCTACTAGTTTTCATTAGATTTAACTTCTCATTTTTATCCTAATCTATTAGTCTTTACTATTTTTAAGAATAAAGTTTTATAATTTTTAGGATACTTGGTAAGAAAATCTGTTATTTTCTTTAAGTTAATTCGATTATTCACTTAGAAACACCAATTAGATGGATTCTCTAAGAGGAGTTCGGTTCCACGTGCCAGCTTTTGAATGAAGAAGGTTCGTTGACAACTTAAGGCAGTTTGTGACAACTCTAACTGCCATTCTGTAATTTCAGGCGTAGAGTTAGAGCATCTGCAACAACCTCTTAAGTTGGCTCTTAAGTTAAAATTTAAAGAGAGAGAATGGAAAATTAGCTCCAACAGCCTCTTAGTGGCTCCTCAAATCACTAAGAGCTCTTCCATCCTCTCTATTAATAGAGAGTCTCTCTCCACCTCTTAGTGCCTATTAATTTATTTTTTATTAATAATTTATTATTGAGAAGTCTCTCTCCTCACACTATTGGTAAATATAACAACAATTAATAATTTTTATGATAAAATAATAAATAAGAAGTGAATATAAGGAGTATTGTTGGAGATGATATGTCTTAGTCACTCGTAAATCACTAAGAGCCAATTATTTATATTATTTTTAGAGAGTTTATTAAGAGTCTCTTGGAGATGCTCTTAGATTTTTGAGTGGGACTTGGAACTCCTTTCTGATTGTTCAATGTGTAATGACAGTGACCTCGAAAAAGGATACTTTTATTGGTCCATGCGTACTTGGTTTATTTATCATGATATAAAATGCCCCCCAAGGCGACAAACCAAAGTGCTTTAGGGTTTCGTTCTTTCCTCCATAACTTCGTTGGTGTGAGCAACCGAAGGACATCAGTTTGTGATGAGCTTTGTTGTAAGCATGAAACAGGGCAACCTCACTACCAAGTTGTTTTGTGATTTCAACGATTACACCGACACGTGCATTTAATTTCCAAATCAAAGCAGATGGGGGAAATGATAGAGGCATGGGAAAATGACTTTCTAGCTGACATACCACATGAAATTGAGTCTGATGTCATCTCATCATTTCGACATATTCTATCTGATATTTTGGCATATGTCAATCAACATGCCCTTTCTCTCCGATCAAAGTAGTTAATGACCCGGTCCATACGTTGTTTTGACCCTAAAGGCCTCTCAAACAGCCGATAATCATTAATGACCTTCAAACATCTCGTTTCATCATTCCTCTTGGAGCCTATACAAGGAAGAGAAAAGGCTTCGAGATATTTTTTGGATTCTTCACTTCTCTCAAGATTTTTTCAATCTTTCTTCTCTAGAACTAGTAAGTAATTTTTCTTTCTTGTTGTTATTTTCTTTCAATTTTTTTTCGTTGTATGGAACCATTACATCATAAAAATTCTAAGAAATGTCTAGTCCATGAAGTGTTCGAATTTCGCCAACATTTGTAAGAAATTCATGGCTCCCAAGTGGAAGTCTAAGACAAATACTGAAAAGCAAGCTTCTCCAAAGCAGTATAATCCCGTGGTTTAGGTGAAATCGTCAACTCTAACCGTCGAGCATCCCATTGTTGGTCCCGTGTAACGTGACAATGTTAGTTCCAAGGGGGAGGGGGGGGGGGGGGGTTAGGAAGTATTTTAAAAAAATTCACGTTAAGGCTGACTTCTTTTCGTTTAAGACTTTTACTAAGTCTTTTAACACAGTGATGCTGAGTAAGATCATGTACAAGTTTAGTTAACTAGTAACTAAATCTGTTTCTGTCATGAGTCAGGAAATAGCAGTTACGTGTATTCCTAAGCTCAGTGCTCAGATCACGCAACTCAGTAGATGCGTTTTACAGTTTACTAGGCACAATACAAAGCAATTAAATAAGGAGTAAGAGTTAGAAAAATAATACTCAGCAGTCTTATCCTGGTTCGGCCTCCTTGCCCACGTCTAGTCCCCGGAGTCCTTCCGAGCTTTTTGAATCCACTACTGAGCTCTTTCAGGTAGAGCACAGACCTCTTACAATAGTTACTGAGTATACAAGAGTACCTTCCTCTATTCTTCTACTCAACATTATCTCTACCACTGAGTGCTATAACCGAGCAATTCAGTGTCTCCTTCTAAACTCTAGAGTTGATAAAGTGTTTGTTCTAACAAATTGAAGAACACTTTACATGATTTAACAATCTAGGCTTTTACACAATGAGTATAAATGAGTGTAAGATTTGCTTTGCTTTTTCGAGACAGAAACTTTAAGTTAATATTTGGTCAGCGTTTTGACTTGGTGAAGATCTGCATTGAATGAAGCATTTGAGAGGCCTATTTATAGTGACATCTGAGGCACCGGTTATTTCAAATTTCGAAATAACCGTTGGAGGGAAACGACGCACAGTCGCTTTCACTCGGTCAATGCTCAGTGCCTTCGACCAATGAGAGCGTTGCATCTTCTGCCTTCTTCAGTTGCCAGGTACGTCTAGTCGGTAGGCGTCAGATTTTCCCTCTTCTTTTGTTAAAGTCTTCCCGACAGCTTCCTGTGTCTTCTAAAACTTTCCCAAAGTGGAACGACTTTATCTGGAAGTTACTCAGTTCAACTGCTGACCTGTCTTCTATCCGTTCAACTCAGCAGCTTCAGCATGAAGCAATTGAGAAGGCTTCTCGATCCTTCTTACTACTGGGCTTGGTTTCTTCCTATTGAGCTGCGTGGCTTTAATCTGTTGACTTGGGCTTTCACATTCTCTTGTGGGCTTTTGGGCCTTGATCTTTTAATGTCTTTAGTTCTTATAAATTAAATTACTTAACATTGAACAAACACATTAGTATGAAATAAATCAAAGCATTTAAATTTAATGTGTTGGAATAATTTATCATGGGAATTTAAATCTAACTTAAATAATTTTGTCAAATCAAATGGAAATGTGTTTCAACAAACTCCCTCATTTTGATGTTGGCAAAAATATTAAAGTAGGAACTCAGTGTTGAGCTCCCCTATGATAATTGACCATTTCTTAACTTCTGAATTTCTCCCCCATAAGGGTTGAATCACTAACTTAGCTTTACTTTAAACATTTTAAGGTTTAATCAAGTAAGTCTAAGGTCAAGGTCAGCACTTAGAACATATTTACTTTACTCAGTACTGATACTTGTTGTATAAAGGGTAAGTGCAGTTATCAGAGTTAAAGAGTTACTGAGTAAGTTAGTGGTTGCTGAGTAGTGTTACTCAGTGGCCAATATTTGTAAATTTTTTATATTCATAAGTTTAGTTGTTTGTTCAATAGATTATATAGTAAAAGACATTATGAGAAAGGTCAGTATAAGTTCAACACAGCAGTTCAAAAAACATAAGCAGTTAAATATAGACAAAGTATGAAGAAGATACATTCTCATATTCATATAGCAAACAAAGGAACACAGCAGTAGAAAATATTAACACTAACACAAGAGCCTAACAAAATAAACAGTCTATCTATTTTGTGTTGATTTGGACTTGGTTAGGTTTGAATGGTGGCGGAGTTGGCTGTGAGGTTGTTCCTTGTTGCTGATTGGTTGCTTGGTCGTCAGTTTGCTTTCCCTTGAGTTTCTCTTTATTCTCCCCCTTTTTGCCAGCATCACTGGGTTGAGGAGTGGAAGCATAAAATTGACCAGCGTTAACAGAATGAGTCAGTTTGTTGGAAAACTATTGGAGAGCACTTGTACTTTCCTTAAGTCCTTTGAAAACTTGCAGACCAGCAGTCATAGTCGGTGTAGGAAGTTTGTATGTGACACTCATGCTGCTGAGTATGAACTCAAGTGCCTTTCCGAGCCAAGAGACAGTGTCAGTGAGCTTGGCAAGGGTTTGGTGCTGCACTTTCAGCATGGAAGTATCATAAATGTGACGCTCCTGAGTCAGCTGAGTCTGATTCCCGGTCCCACGATGTCTCCGCTGACCCCCGACTTTCCTACCTGCATTAGACAAACAATCATAATTTAGGTGATATGTATCTATGAATAAAACATTCCATTATGTAATTTAGTATCTTTTGCGTGTGTAAAATAACCTCCTCTACCTTGAAGAATCCCACCTCCTTCCTCTGTCTGCCATTGAAGAACTCCTCCGAGCTCCAGGGATTCGTCAAGGTTGTTCATCCTTCAGTCCTAGGAAGACGACTGTTTGATCGACAGGTTCCTTGAAAGGGATTTTATTCTCTTTTATTTCCTGTTTGCTTTAGATTTTTCCTATGAATCCTAGGTTGATTGTAAACTTGTGACAATAACTTCTTTTCATCTTTAATCTAATTTTCATTATTAGTTTCTCCATTGATTGTTATTTCCTTTCTGTTTATGCTTTACCTAATTGGTTTAAATCATTCAATAATTCAAATATCATCTAGGTTCATATTGCGAGTCGAATTTTGATTAACCCTAATCGAAAAATCTATAAGATTGACAACCTTATAGTTGGTAAGACCCAAATTGCTGAACCAAAGAGCTAGTTTCAGCCTGATAAGGGAATAGCGAACTAGGAACCCTAGAAGGATAAGTAGGTTTAATCGCCTTAGGCCTAAGCAACTCAGATTAGATTGGTAATTAAGTGTTAAATTAGGTTGAAATTAGTATTATCGTATCACTCCATTCACTTCCAGGTTAAATTACCTTGCTTAAGATCACTTAATAGTAGGTTTAACTTAGATAAAAATCAATCTAAAACTCCCCTAGCCTAGATAACATTAGAAGCCCAGTAGTTTGGTACTTGGGTTATAAATTCTGTGGATTCGATACCTGAACTTGTCCAGATTTTATTACTTGATAACGACGGGTTACACTTATCCCTTAGTGAGCTTTCGAGCGACAGCTCGGGGGCGCATCAGGATCCTTCTAGTGTTTGAGATAAGTCAGAAAAATATCAAGGAGGAGTTAGAGACCGACAACTTTACTATGCTTAAGTTAGCAACACAAAAGGAAAATGGTATTGGGGAGTATGAAAAATTAGGGTATGCAGAGAGAATATACGTTATCATACCTTATGTACTTTCTATTTATAGTGTGTCAAGGTGTGTACCCTAGAGGAGAACGGTTCCACATATCGGTCCATGAATGGAGAAGATCCTCTAACAACTTAGGACAGTTTGTACCAACTCTAATTGGTATCTTATAATTCGAGGTTCAGAATTAATGATTTGAGTGTGACTCAAACTCCTCAATTGATCCATGTAGTACTCATGGTTACCTCTGTAAAAAGAAATACTCTCACTTCGTCTATTTAGCATGATATCAATAAGTTGATATCTAAAAACTCCTAATTCACAAACTGAATCTTAATAAGGACTTCTTTTCTATTAAAAAAATTCTTAATTAGGATTATCAATATATTTTTTTATAAAAATATTTTAAAGTTTTAGAGATTGAATCCATAGCCTTGTGGCAACCACGAAATCATTACTTGGTGGTTTTGGAGTATGAATGTTAATTTGCTTAAAAAAGGACAAAATAATGTTAGGAAAAAATAGCTTAGAAAAACATTATACCCACCTCTCACTAATATTATGCGGGTGTAATTAAATAAGTCCCATCCTATTTAAAGAGCAACCCCATCCTCAACAACCTCATAATCTTTCTCACCATGACCTATCAAACCATAACAAATGGTGTAACCACTGTTGACTGTCAAAAACAGGTCCGTTCATGGAGGATTCTTCGTTCTCTCATCCACCTCCTTATCCCTACTTGCAATACCTCTAATTTCATACAAGAACAACAATATCCTAAACAAGAATATCAAAAACTCACCTCCTCCGTTCAAATCACAGGCACTATCTTTGGATTCCGCCGTGGAAGAGTCAGTTTCTGTATCCAAACAAACTCCAAATCAAACCCAATTCTTCTCCTGGAATTTGCTGTGCCAACAGCAGTTTTAGCTAGAGAAATGCAGACTGGTGTTCTACGGATAGCACTAGAATGCAGCAGCACTGAATATTATTCTAGTAATAATAATAATAATGGTCTTCTGTCGATGCCTCTGTGGAGTATGTATTGCAATGGAAAGAAATCTGGGTATGCTGTGAAAAGAAAGGCATCAAAGGTAGACATGGAAGCTTTGAAGCTACTGAATTCAGTTGAGGTAGGTGCAGGAACTATTAGTGGAAAAGAGCTAAAAAGTGATGATGAACTCATGTATTTAAGGGCTAATTTTGCTAGAGTTTCAGGATCATCACAAGCTCAATCTTTCCATTTGATTGATCCTGATGGTGGCATTGGTCAGGAGCTCAGTATCTCCTTTTTTCGCTCTAAATGATTTTCCTTTTTCGCGTAAACCACGCATATTCATTCCCATTGAGATAATTCTGTTCGGGGTTCCTCCTCCACCCAGTATGTGTTTAGTGGGAATCGAAACTGAAATCTTTTTCGTTTAAACGTTGCAATTGAAACTTTTTTTTTTCCTTGGACTGTAAATACAGAAGGTGTACACAACCCCTTTTTTGAGCTGTGTTTAACTCAAGCATGGCTTTTTTATTTTTATTTTTTTTTTGTTGGCCTCTTTGTATACCATTCTATGTCATGGGTGTTGCACTACTTGTTTGGAAGTGTTACATCTGATCATAATGGAGAATAATAAATAAATGAGCCATATTCAGTAAAATTTAATTTTGCTTGTAAACGTTGTCAGTTTTATGAGTATATGTGGTGTGTATATATACTATTGTTTATGCATTGAAGTTGAATTCTGTATATTATTCTGGATAAGAACAGTATTAACATTAAAAAAATTAGTTAAAAAAATGTAACCTAACTCATTTAGGTCTGGAATTGTAATTTTAATTAGAAATTTAGTCATTGTTCTCGAATTTTGAGGTTTTTATTACTTTGAACCAGCTTTAATTTGCAATCAGTAGAGCTTTCTGATGGGTAACAAATAAAATAAAAACTACCACAACAGATGAATCTGAAACTAGTGAGTGCTGATTTGGATGTGAGGCATATTTTTTTAAGAAAAAATGATGTCATGGATTATGATATTTAATTGTATAGTTGCATGAACTGGTTGATTCCATGTCTTTCCATCTAGAAGTGGACACGTATGTATATGTGTCTTTATTGTATTATACACCTACTGGACTAATGCAATTAGATTACTCATATCATTATTTTGAAACATCCATTAAAAAGCTAGTGATGTTTATTAATTTTATGCAACAACTCTTTTCTTTAACTATATTATACTATTTTGTTTTTATAAGAATCATCCTGAAAGTGTGCGCTAGGTATTAAAAAGTTTGTCAAATCATTGATTGAGCCAATGATAAAATAATAAGAACAGAATAAACTTTGAGACATTCATTCTAACGATGAGTGCAGATATTTTGATGAATTTAATTTCAGTTATTTTTTTTATTATTATTAAAATATTTTAATAAATGAGTAAATCTGGGGTCTTTTTCAGTCTTAATGTATCTGAATCATTGCGACAGAGATCAAAGCGATATTGGGAGTGTGCACTCCATTAGACACAGGCAGGTATCTGGGATTACCGTCCCTCATTGGGCGTTCCAAACGCAGGATTTTCTCCTTTTTGGTACATAGACTACGCAAGAAATTTGGTGTGTGGGGTCTTAAATTCCTTTCCCAGGCTGGGAAAGAGGTGCTTTTTAAGTCAGTGGCTCAAGCCTTGCCAACCTTTTGTATGAGTACGTTCCTTTTACCCTTATCTATCTGTGATGAGCTGCAAAAATTAATGAATTCCTTTTGGTGGGGTATGAAACCTGAGGGGAGGAGAAACATTCATTGGTTTGATTGGGGTAAATTGTGTAGACCTAAAGATGCAGGTGGGATGAGTTTTAAGGATCTACATATGTTTAATCTAGCAATGTTAGGTAAACAGGGATGGAAATTACTAAAATTCCCAAGTACTTTAGTAAGTCGAATGTTCAAAGCTAAATATTACCCTAGGGAGGACTTATTTCTCTCCAAATTAGGCAATAACCCTAGCATGGTTTGGAGAAGTATCTGGGAAGGCATTAGTATATTGAAAGTTGGAACTAGATGGAGAGTGGAAAATGGTAGATCAATCAGAGTTTGGGAGGATGCATGGGTTCCTAAGCTAGAGGGGTTTTGCATAAATTCCTTTTTAGTCCCTGGAATGGAGAATCTGAGGGTAGCTGACCTGTTACTTGAAAATGGGAGAGGGTGGGATATGCAGAGACTCAATGGCTGTTTTAGTGAAGTGGAAGTGCAGGCCATTAGTGATATTATATTGCCATACAATGCAGGGGAAGATATGAGGATCTGGCATTGGTCAAGGGATGGACACTATAATGTTCATTCAGGCTATTTGGCTGGTATGGAGTTTGTAGAGGCTAACAGAGCCCAGGAGGGGTGGAGGAGGTTGTGGAAGTTGATGATTCCCCCTAAGCTTAAACAGTTTATCTGGCGCTTGTGCTCAAAGTGCTTACCTACTAGAGTTCGGTTGGCCCAGAGAAGAGTTCCCATTTCAACTGAATGCCCAGTATGTGTGGAGCAAGAGGAGACGGATAACCATTTATTTGTTGATTGTTGTTTCGCAGGTGACATTTGGCGTGTGGCAAGACTACCTGAGCCAAGAATGGACAATAGACGCCTGGATGAGTGGCTTCTACAAGCCTTATGCGACTCAAACCAGGATGTAATAGTCAGAATCTATTGTGCACCGAAAGCAATTTGGGACCATAGAAACAGAGTGCTGTGGCACATGAGATGGTGGCCGGCAGACATGAGTTGGTGCATCAGTTTGGAGGTTGTCCAGGACTGGAAGGCCTATCAACAAAAGGCGCCACCCTCGGACAGCCGACGGCCGCAAGCGACGCACAGGCAGGCAGACCAGCCAACGCCCGCACAGTTACTCCAGCACAAGAGATGGTACACGCCTAGCCCGGGCTTTGTCAAATGCAATATTGACGGGGCCATCTTCAAAGAATTAAGATGCAGTGGTATGGGAGCGGTCATTAGAGACGAAAGGGGAGCATTTTTATTTTGTAGTAGCAGTCTTATTCCAAGTGTCAAGGAACTAAGGGTTATTGAAGCTCTGGCAATCCGTACAAGTTTATTATGGCTTGCTAATATGGGTTTTTCAACTATTATTTTTGAATCTGATGCTAAGGCTGTGGTTGATGCTATTCACTCTGACAAGCAGGATATTTCAGAATTTGGTATAATTTTAGAAGACTGTCGAGTCCTCCTAAGATCTATCCCTTCTTTTAAATTAGGTTTCATTTCTCGTTTAGCGAACAGTGCAGCTCATTTGGTAGCTAGGCTTGCCTGTTCCAATGCTAGCGATTTCTTTTCAAATGTGGTGCCGGAATGGCTTGTGAACACTATCTATATGGATGCGAATCCATCATCTATATAATTGTCCCTTTCAGGTTCAAAAAAAAAAAAAAAAAGTACTTGGTGCACATTATTTTAGTTTGTTTCTTCTATTTATCAAAAGCATTTTTTTTTTCTTTTCTTTTTGCACCCATTTTCTTTGAAAAATGTTATTTTTGTATTCGGGTGGGATAAATTTTAAGTATGTTTTGTTTAGCAGTTATTGTTATGGTTAACTATTTTATATTAACCAACAACCCATTACAAGGCCCACAGTCCATCAAGACAACTTGCTCAACAAGATCATAAGCCTATATATATCCCTCTTGCATAGGGATGATAACAGGTAGTATACCTACAGGTACGAGTCTAATGAGACTATTTATACTCTATATAAAAGGTATGAAACAGATATGATACTAAAACTATTATCCGTTAGGGTAATGAGACGGATATATGAATATTCTCCAGGATACCCAGTAACCGTTACCTGTCATAACTCTTATATATTAACAAATATTGTTATTTTTTAGATGTAAGATTTGAGATTTGAACCCCAACTTTTTGTTCTTCAACCATTTAGAAATACAACTAAGCTACTTTATTGTTATTGATTAAAGTTCAATTTGTTCAATTTTTAGATGGATGATTTATTAAATTATTGTTAAATATGCAATATTTTTTGTTTTATTTATTGATTCTTAAAGGGTAAGAGTACCCGCGGGTATCCGTGAATTAAATGGGATGGATATTGGATGCAAAAAGTAGATCCGTTAAGATAATGGGACAGGTACGGATAATTAAAAAATAAAGGAATAAGAGTTTGAGATTGACACTACCCACGGGTACCCTACCCGTTTCCATCCCTACTCTTGCGTAATGGTAAATAGGCTGTCTTTCTCACTTTGTGACTAGGGATGTGAATAAGCATTGGTAGTTGGCAAACTATTCGAGCTCGGTTCGGTGAAAGCTCGATCAAAAAGTTCGAGTTGAGTTGGGAATCGATTCAAGCACTAACAAGTTGAGCCTTAGGTTCAGCTCGAAAGCTCGCGAATACTCGATTATATAACTATATATATTTCATTATAAATATATTAGGTTTTGATAAGGAACAAAATACATTTAAAAACTTTAATATATATTTCATTGTTTGAAATTTTTCTTTGAGTTTGTGTTTTCTGACCACACGTACTACTCTCCCTGTTTCATAATAATTGTCATTTTGAGGAAATTTTTTTGTTTCAAATTATTCGACGTTTTACACTTTTCAATGAACATTAAATGTGTTTTTTCCAACTTTGTCCTCATAAAATAAGAGGAAGAAATTTGCAGAGAAATTTAAGAATTAATTGCAAGAGGGTAATAAGGTAATGTTTAACCACCTTTTAGGCTAATTAATAGGTTTCCTAATATTTGTGTAGAAACCTTAAAAGATAAGGGTGTTGTTTAATATAGCCTCCATTTCCCACTCCTAGTCCCGTGAAATGACGAAAATACCCTTAGAACTTTTGGGGTGGGAAATGTAGGCTTTTTTCCTCTCCCGGCACGCGGACGTGAGGTAATCATGCCTCACCGTGTGGTGAGGCGTGAGGCTATCACGTCTCACCACAACATGAGGCGTGAGGATTTCACGCCTCACCATAGGTGCGGACGTGATAGCCTCACGCCTCACCTTGTGGTGAGGCGTGATATCCTCACGCCCGCGTGGCTGAGTGGAGGAATTTTTTTTTACGGAAATAAGAAATAAGAACAATAAGAAATAAAAATTAACTCGGATTAACCTTTTAAAAATAAAAATTAACAACAAACATTAAATAAATTAATAAACATAAAATAATACATATAATCTCAAAAGTGTTAAAATGTGAGGCTATATAATAAGTTCTAGTAGCTAAAAACAAATATCATTTCGCGAAAACGACATATGCTAAGTGAATTTATGGGAAAAAACGCAGAGAAAACAATATATATTTACATTTTTCGACGAAAATAATATGATAAACTGGGAAAAACGATGAAAATAACATAGAATCACCACTATTTCTTCGATTGTCATAAGAAGAAAGAAACCAAGAAACGAGCAGGAAATGGAAGATGAAGAACCATGGCTTCGTTTTCTAGGATTAGGAAGATGAAGAATTAAGAGATGAAGAGAGGAAGAAGAGAAATACATGGTGATTTGTAGAAATGGTGCAAATTTCGTGCAATTTAAAGAAAAATATGAAGATTAAAAGTTTGGGAATCATTAATGAAGAGCTGCCAACCGTTTCGCGTAACCAATGAGAAGGGGGAAGAGGAAAGGTTAGGAATATTATGGAAAAGTCACACAAATACAGTCTAGATATGTAGTAGGTTGAGTAAATGAGTTAAATATATAAATGAGTCTCCCATTTGATCCAGTTTTGTAATTTTCCGTAATAGTTATGATTTTAACTTTTTAAGAGGTAATTGAACGGTTGGGTGTTTAAAACTTAAAAAAAAGTTTATTTTGTCAAAAAAAAAATCCAGAACCGACTGATATTACCGTTATATTTCAATATTTAAAACTGAAACTGAATCTATTAGACAAAAAAAAAACTGAACCGAAATAACCGGGATTTATCGATTCGGTTGGTTATTTTAATCCGGTTCAGTTTTTGAACATCCTACTTTACAGTAGGTATAATGCTTAACCATAACTCATTTGAGAATTTATTTCTCATAAGGGCCACACTCTGGGACAAAATCCAAATAGGAAAGACAACTCTTCTCTTTAAAATTGATAGAAATGAACCAAATTCTTTAGAATTAGTTTAGAAACATCTATACAAAACACTTCCAACTTTTTATTCATATATACAAATTTATAAAAACCAAGTACATATCCATAATATGTAAATACCTATATACACATATAGATCCGTTTGGTATGTCTTAATGGGCGCAGTAGAGAGCCATTACCATATTTGGTTTACCATATTATTTTTGTGGTAACGAAATCATAAATATATCACTCAATTTTTCTTTACATAAAAAAAACATGAATCCTATTATGACGAGTACCCCTTATTTTGTTAGTATTAATAATCATTATCCACAATTTTATTAAACGTTAAAACAACAAATAAAAAATAAAAATATTGAGAAAAATGAAAGGAAGGAAATACGAGAAAAACAGGAAACATAAGAAAGTAAAAAAGACAAGAAAGTGAGAAAACCCAAAAAACGAGAAAACAGAAAAAACATAAAAAACATGAAAAATAAAAAAACAGAAAAAACAAGAAAAGTAGGGAAACAAGAAAGTAATAGAAAACATGAAGGAAATGTGAAAAACAAGAAAGATGGAAAAAACAGGAAAAGTGTAAAAATCAGAAAAATGGAAAAAATTAGTAATTAAGGAGTGCACTACAGTGATTCGGGTAGCTTGGGGAGACTCCCGCGGTTCCTGGTTATCGTCTCTGTGCGGGGAGCGGTCCCTACGAATACTCTGATGATCAAGACAGTTAGATATTCAAAGAGGATTTATAAAGGAAATGTTCAAATAGATATGGGGTTACCCGGAAGGTTTGTTCAAGTAGTCTCCCCCCCTCTTCCCTTGTTAGGGGTATTTATAGGAGATTGGTGTGGGCTCTTGGGCCCTTGGGCCTAGTCTTGGGCCGAGAAATATATATATTCCGAATCATGTAGTCCCCCCGCGAACATGTGTGTCGAGCATTTCATGCGATTTTAGCTTTTTGACGGCATTGAGTTTGACGTGGTTGTGTCTTTTTGACATTGGTAGAAGTGGATAGTCGAATGTCTCGACTATGAGTAAGACCCCTTAACTTCCTTGCTTTTTGAGTTTATGGGTTACAGTTGTAGCATTAAATGCGGTAGTTATTGCCCCTTGCATGCTCCGCCGTATGCATTGAAAAAGGGGTTTTGCCGGCGCTGTCACTTTATGCTGTGATTATAAATAGTGGAGAAAAGGCTTCCCCTTCTTTTTTTTCTTGTGATTTTTACTTAGGGGCTTTTCTTGTTTCTAGAAAATCCTGAAGTGGAAAACCTTCCTTCATACTGCGGGGCTCGCTGGTTCGAATTTAGGAGGTGCCCGGTAGTGCCGCGTCTCTCGTATCATCCGGTCGAGCTTTCCTCTAGCCGTTTCTTATTTAGCCTTTGTCGGAGGTCAGTTAAAACTTGCTTTTCCTGCTTTTGCTTTGCTTTTCTGTTTTCTTTGGGGAGATGGATTATGTCAGAGGGTTCTTCCCGGGGATCCTTCAGACGTTTGCCGCCTGTTACTCCAGGTGACTTTATTCTTCGTGACGCATCGCGTACACGCTCGTCGAAACGAAGGAAACGGGTCGAGTCGGAGGGGGAAAGTAGTTCTCCTGCTGTAAAAGCAAAGAAGAGAAAAACGGTTGTGGTTAGGGCTGCCCCGAGTGCGGAGAGACCTGCTGGTGGCGTTCGGCCTAGTGTTTTGGAGGTTGTTGTAACGGCGCCAGATAACTTGATAACACCAACACGTCACCTGGGCACTTTGTATGAAGAAATGAGGTCTAAGATATGGACGAGGCAGGCGGGTGCATCAGGCACCGATGGTAAGCGTTTCGAGCGGGCAAATCATCCTAGAAGACCCGAGTCGTTTACTGTAGAGGACGCTCATAGCATAATCGTGTCCGCAGACTTGGCGTCGATCTCCACGGCATATCGGATAGGGCAGCCGTATGAACTGGTGGCTCTAGAGAAGGACGATCGCGCTCATCATGCTGGTGGGGCGAATGAGTTGATTGTTTATGAAGAGCAGTTTGAGTCGGGCATGCGGCTCCCCGTCCTTCCATTCTTTGTGGAAGTTCTGAAGGAATATGACCTTTGTCCTAGTCAGATTCATCCGAATGGATTGCAGATGATGGTCGCATTCTATTCGTTATGTCGGTCTGTGGGATTCAGAGCAACGGGTCTTGTATTCCGCCAGTTCTTCCGCCCGAATCAGGGGCCGAGATCGCAGCCTGTTACATTTTCCCATAAAAAATTCAAGGTCATCGGGGGGCTCAAGGACAAGGTTTGTGAGTTTAGGCATCGGTTCTTTCTTGTTCGGAAGTTGGACGGTGACTTCCCGTTTCGAGTTGAATGGAATGGAGATCCGATGGACTCTGGTCGGTGGTTAAGGTCGCGGGAGATGTTGGCCTCTGAGACTCATTTGGTGAAATATTTGAAAAACTTGCCAGTTAGAGAGGACCAGAAAAAAGACATGGACGAACCGGTCGGACACTTTCTTGCTTCCGGATACTATATCTGGAATCAGTGGCGAATGGCGCAGTTGAAGGGATGGGTAGCGTCGGACTTCGAGAAATGGAAAAAAGGGTACAACTTTTCTGCTGGCGAGCTAGCCGAATTGGAGGCTATAACTGTGAATATTGCTGTAGTAGGTGAGGAGTGAGGGGTTTGTGTAATGCTTTTTGCTTCTAGTTAAAAATTGTGTTTGAATGGTTTTATGTATTTTCAGGTGTTGGAGATCCGCGGGTAAGCATGGACTTCGACCCAGATGAGTTCGGTGTGGCTATCGATAATATTGAAGCAGCTTTTGCTGGGGCCTCGACCTCCCTGGCCTCATTCTCCTCGCTTGAGGATGCGAATCAAGTTATTCAAAGTATGGGCGGGGTGCTCTCCGTAGTTGGTGATGCAGAGGTGGCCGCAGAGGTTCCCGAAGGGCTTCTTGTGAAAGATAACGAGCTTGTTATGGTGCAGGAGCAACCCGAACTTATTCCTGATGATAGCGTGATGGATGAGGGCAGATTGAGGCTGCGTCGTCCCAGAAACGCAAGTTCAGCAAAGGGAAAGGCAAGCTTGGGAGTGAACAAGAAGGGTCGGCCATTCCCGAGGGTGTTGGTGGTGCAAGTGAGAATTCAAAACGAACACGCTCCGAGGCCGAACTACTGGACCATCTGGTTGATAGGGTGGACGATCATCCTGAGATGGTGAAAAGGATGGACGTGAAGCTGTCGAAGTACCACGAGTTCGTCATGGGGTTGTCTGTTCATTCAGATATGACGACATCGGATTTACCCCGGGCGATGGCGCGGATTGCCAGGATTCCGAGGGAGGTCTTCCGGATGGATGGTGCGTCGAAGCTTAATCTTGGTTTGGAGACCTTGTCGGCCCTTAGTGTGGTAAGCTGTTGTATAGTATATTGATGCCTTGACTTAGGGTAGCGCCTATTAATTTTGTGTTGTTTGCAGGTTATTGCTGATGCGAACATGGTGTTCGATATGTGTGTGAATGATGAGAAATTGTTCCGGGAGATGGAGCAAGGTTTGCGGAGTGCCGTGGATGACTTGGAGAAGGAGAAAGGGAAGTTGGCAAGTGCGAATGAGCTGCTTGCAGGGCGTGACGTGCAGATTGCGATTTTGTCCGACCAGCTGTCGGATGAAAAGAAGAGAAATGTTGATCTTCTACAGGGGCTGTCCCGTGATGCCGAGGAGCTGCGGCACCATAAACTGCTATTGAGGTTGGTCGTGTCCTGGGCTCGTCGGACGAAATCAGATTTGCTGGGCAAGACTCAGGAACTTGCCAAGGTGGCCGAGGAGAAAGGAAAAATTCAAGCGGACAAAAAGAGGCTTCGTTAGGAACTTGAGGTGGTGCGGAAGGAGGCGGCTGACTTTCGGGCTTTCGCCAAGCAGCGTGAGGAGAAACTTGTCAAAATTGATCGGATGATGGTGATGGCCGCTGCGCATGGTGCTGGTTATGAGGTTCCACCTGAAGTGGTTTTCTCACCGGATGTCTTCGATAAGGAGGCCCAGGCTAAGGCTGTGGCTTTTTGCGGGCGCTTCAAGAAAAAATAAATCAAAGTAGATCAAAGTATCACTATAAGTCTGTCTTTGATGGGATGCTTAATTGTCTTTGTTATTTCTGTAATGATGTATCCGTACTTTTGAGAACTTTTTGTAAGATCTTCTGAAACTCTTATCATTGTAATTCTGTCTTTGATTGGATGCTTAATTTTCTTGAACTGTCTTTCATGTCAAATCTGTTTTTGCTATAAATGGGGGGCCGATTCTGCGGTCGATTTGGGTGCTTCTCTTGTTTGTTTCTGAGTTTATAACTTGCTCAGTTAGTTGCCGCTTTAATGTCTCTGCGGGATATCGTCGATCCTACGCGTGTGCTCGAGATACAGAAAGCTATATCGGCGATGCCACACCCTTATGTTTATTGCCCGCCAAACGAGGATCATGACTTGGAAAGGAAAGCTCGATATGCTTCCCCGGTGTGGATGAGACGGGGCTCCGGCTCGTAGAAGAGGGTCATGGAGAGTGAAAGTTTTGTGCCTTATACGGGGTCGGTAACCGATTCGTGCGAAGTGGTGGTAAGTGCGTTTTCTTCGACTGAAAAGAAAACTTGGTCACAAGAAGGCATTGGTTACCTTAATCCTGACGAGACGTTTGTTCCCATACTGAATCCCCATCCCTCGTGGATTAAAATGCTCATTGCCGATGAGCTGGAGAGAGTAGTGAATTTGCCTTCTGAAGTGGAGTATCGACGAGTGGGGCGCCATGCTTCTCCCACTCGTCCGTACGGTCTGACATTTGTTGACCCTCTGAAGCCTCGAAGCGTGGTATTTCTTGAGTTTGCTTGGCAGGGTAGTCTTGGGCCTGTTCCGGCTAATGCGAATCATCGTGTTACCCATGTGGGAAAAGCATGTTTGTATCATAGACAGAATGGTCACAACACCGATGAGTGTGTTGATTGGCGAGCCGTGTATCAGGACTTGATGGATGATGAGGCCATTCCTAATCCCGACCGTGCGAACGTCTTGCCTTAATGGGAGCTTGTTCCCTGTTAGATGCTAGTGATTTTATCTGTACTATTTTTAGATGTATGAGTTGATGTGTGTCTTGTCTAATGGATTTTGTTATGTCGTTTGATCCTCAGAATGTCTGTTATTTCATATGTGACTGTAATTTAGACGTACTGAGTGCCAAGATTTTTATCGGGTAGTTCGCGTTGTTTGAGGGTAATCAGAAATAATCCGAGGTTGATTACACGATTTGTGAAAAGGCGTTCGAGATGATCGAGAAGCCTAGGAATAATGTTTAGAGTTATTCTTGGCGAGGACCTCATGAGGTATCTCGCGTTTTGTTTAATCGGTAACAACATCAGTTTGTTTACGCGATTTGTTAAGTGGCGTTCGAGATGATCGAGAAGCCTAGGAATAACGTTTAGAGTTATTCTTAGCGAGGACCTTATGAGGTAGCTCGCTCTTTGTTTAATCGGTAACAACATGGGTTTGTTTACGTGATTTGCTAAGAGGCGTTCGAGATGATCGAGAAGCCTAGGAATAACGTTTAGAGTTATTCTTGGCGAGGACCTTATGAGGTAGCTCGCGCTTTGTTTAATCGGTAACAACATGGGTTTGTTTACGCGATTTGCTAAGAGGCGTTCGATATCGTGGGATAACGTGGTAACATGTATTTTTATTCATGATTCAGGTTACAAGAGTTTATTGATAATATTTCTTCAGCGTCTGGATGTTCCAGCTATTGTCGAAGATCATCCCATCCAATGAGGCGATTTTGTAGGCCTCGTTGTGCAGGACCGTGTCAATTACATAGGGCCCTTCCCATGTCTAGCCCAGCTTTCCTTTGGTGAGTAGGGACTGAGCGGCCGCCGTATCTCAGAGCACTAGGTCCCCTACTTGGAAAGTGCGGGGTCGCACCCGCTTGTTGTGATACCGTGCTAGGTTTTGCTTATGGGCCGTGATGTGGAGCAGTGCATTAAGGCGTTCTTCCTCCAAACGCTCTTCGGCCTCAGCAAGCTCTGTGTCGTTGTTAGTTGGTTCGAAAGTTAACTGTCGAGGAGATCGAAGGATGACCTCGGATGGTGCCATTTCCTCCGTCCCATAAGTTAAGAAAAAAGGGGTTCGCCCTGTGCCGGAGTGCGAGGTTGTGCGATATGACCATAATACCGCTGGGATATGGTCGGGCCATGCTTGCCCTTTGTCAAAGAGGCGTGCTTTTATGCCGCGCAAGATCGTGCGATTGCTAACTTCAGTGAGTCTGTTGCTCTGAGGATGCGCGACTGAGGTGTAACGACCTCTTATGCCCCATTCGCTGCAGAAATCGCGAAACTGAGTGCAGTCAAATTATCGCCCGTTGTCTGTGATGAACGAATGAGGGACTTCGAATCGGTATATTACTGTCCACTTTAAGAAATTTATAACATTGTCAGTGGTTATTTTGGCGATAGCCTCCGCCTCAATCCACTTTGTGAAATGATCGACTGCGACCACTATGAAGCGTTTTTGAGCCAAGACGATTGGAAAAGGGCCAAGTAGATCAACTCCCTATACTGCGAAAGGCTAGGGTGTGATAATGCTCTTGAGGGAAGCCTCCGGTGCGTGATGAGTATTTGCATGGACTTGACATGCTTGGCAGCTGCGCACTAAACGGACTGCATCGGAGTCCATGGTCTGCCAGTAAAGTCCCTGCAATCGGGCCTTCTTTGCGATAGACCGGGTGCCCTGATGCGAGCTGCACACGCCCTGGTGTATCTCTTTTAGATAGTGATCTCCTTCCTCCTCGAATATGCAATGCAACCAAGGGTGTTTGGAGGACTTCCGATAGAGCAGGTCGTCGTTCATTGCATAGCGCCAAGAACACCGAACTACGAGGGATGCCTGCGTCCGATCCTCCGGCAGTGTTCCATTTTCTAGATACCTGATTATGGGCCTCCTCCAGCCGCCCGCTGCTGCATCTGCTATGTCGATCTGCAACGAGCATTCCACGCTAATGGCTGGGGCCGCAGCAGTTTCGATCAGGGTATGCGGGTCTCGGGACTGTTCGCCTGCTGCGAGGGCGGCAATGGCGTCTGCCTCTTCATTTTCTTCTCGCGGTACGAGCGTAAGGATAAAGGTTACTCCTTTGTTCTTGAGATCCTCGAGCAGGGATTTGGCGAGCGCTAGGTATTGACACATCGTTGGGTCATTTGCTTTATAAGTACCGCTGACGTGGTTGACGACGAGTTTGGAGTCGGAGTAGATTGTCAAGTGGCCGGTTACTATTGTTTTGGCTAGTCGAAGAGCTACGATCGCGGCCTCATATTCTACTTGATTGTTCGTGGTCGGAAAGTTGAGTCAGACGGCGTACCGTAGTCGAAGGTTGTTAGGTCCCTGAATGGCAATGCCTGCGCCTGCCCGTCCTGGGCCGCAGGACCCGTCCACAATCATGGTCCATAGGTCACTGTTGTGACCTTTTGCTAGTGTAAGGTCGCTAGTGGATGACCTGGTGAATTCGACAATGAAATCGGACAGCACTTGAGCTTTGATTGCCGTGCGAGGCTCAAAACGTATGTCAAACTGTGACAGTCGAACCGACAAGTTGGTGATCCGACCGGAGAGCTCTGGTTTCTGGACCGCCTTTTTGAGAGGATAATTGGTGTTGACCACAACTGTATGCGCTTGGAAATACGGCCGGAGACGCTCGGATGCTTGCGTTATGGCGAACAGAGCCTTTTCAACCTCGGAGTATCGGGCCTCCGCACCCTTCAAGACCCTGCTCAAAAAGTAAATCGGATAGAGCTCCGTACCCTCCTCCTGAGTTAAAACCACCGCCACAGTTTCATCGGCGATAGTAAAGTAGAGTTGGATGTCCCGTCCTTGCTTTGGTACTGACAGTAGTGGCAGCGTGGGGAGGAAAGTTTTAATGGCGTTGAATGCTGCCTGACAGTCCGTAGACCATTTGAAAGGATGTTCCTTCTTGATTGCTTTGTAAAAAGGCAAACAACGCTGTGCCGAGCAGGAAAGGAATCGACCCAAGGCGATAATTCTCCCGTTGAGCCTCTGGACTCCCTGTAAATTGTGTGGTGCTTGCATTTCTAAGATCGCCTCGATTTTTGTGGGATTACGCTCGATACCCTTTTTGGAGACCACGCAACCAAGGAACTTGCCGCTACGGATACCGAAAAAACATTTCTCTGGGTTTAGCTTGAGGTTGGAATCCCTGAAAATTTTAAAGACCTCCGCCAAGTCACACAGGTGGTTGCCTTCATCAGTGCTCAGGACGACCATGTCATCGATGTATACTTGCACCGTTTTACCGATGAGATGAGCGAACATCTTGTCTATTAGCCGCTGATAAGTGGCTCCTGCATTCTTCAAACCGAAAGGCATCACGTTGTAGCAATACGTTCCTTCATGCGTTATGAAGGAGGTCTTTTCGGCATCGGCCGGGTCCAGAGGGATTTTCTGAAAACCAGCGATGGCATCAAACTGGGACAAGATTTTGCGACCGGCTGTCTGGTCTAGAAGCTGATCTATGTTAGGCAGCGGGTAGGAATCCTTGGGGCATGCTTTATTCACATCCGTAAAATCTACACACATAGATTTGCTGAAAAACAGCGATGGCATCAAACTGGGATAAGATTTTGTGACCGGCTGTCTGGTCTAGAAGCTGATCTATGTTAGGCAGCGGGTAGGAATCCTTGGGGCATGCTTTATTCACATCCGTAAAATCTACACACATACGGTACTTTCCACTGGGTTTCTTTACAAGTACAACGTTAGAAAGCCAATCCGGATAGTGGACCTCTCGAATAAATTTTACAGCTAGTAGCTTTTTGATTTCTGCCTTGACGGTAGCTTGCTTGTCCTTTGCCTGTACTCACTTCTTCTGCTTTAGGGGCTCGACGGAAGGGTCGATGTTCAAACTGTGAGTTGCTTGTTCGAGTGAGACTCCCGTGATATCTCCGGTGCACCATGCGAATACGTCCGAATGCTCTGTCAGGATGGCCTTTATCTCGCTGGCCTGAGGAGGTGGGAGCTTGGTCCCAATCTTTAGTATCTTGTTCTCCCCGACGGGGCAATCGCTGACCGGCTCAATCGGTGTGGGGTTGTACCCCCTCATATCCATCAGACCGTCCTCAAGATAGAGTGACGTCCGAGGTTGAGTTGCCTCCCACTGCAGTTTCTTGGCCAGGATGTGATCTCTTTGGATGGTGATTTTGTAGCTTCTACGCGGTATAGTCAAGCATAGGTCGGAGATATCAATTGTGGCTTTGAGGCTGGCAAGTAGAGGTCTTCCGATAATGGCGTTATAGGCCAAGGGGATGTCTACCACCACCCATTCAGCGGTGTCCTCTACTTGTTGGTCGCTTTCGGCGAAGATCGTTGATAGAGAGATGACTCCCTTTACGGGGACTTCTATTTCCGACAAACCAACCAGGGGAAAAGTTCCAGCACGGAGGGCCGTGTGAGTATTCTTCATAGCGCGGAGCGCTCTCCAGGTAAGCAGGTTCACCGAGCTTCCTGTGTCTACCAGCACCCGATGCATTTTAAAGCCGACGATGTTGATGGTGACTACGAGGGCCTCTGAATGGCTGGTCCGGAGTGGTGGCTGTAGCATCAGGGTCTGATCAGCTGCTTTTCTTTTTCGGGAGCTCTCTGGATGCTGACAGAGTGCCGGTGCTCCCTCTCTTATGACATGGATCTCTCCGTGGAATCTTGGCCTCTTTGCTTCATCTGTTCGGCCGGTGTCGCACTGCTTCGGGCTCTGTTCCCTCTGTCTGATGGTTTTTGGAGGCGCACCTTGCTCTGTGATTCGCTCGATTTCTTTCTGCAGTTGATAGCAGTTCTCCGTGGAGTGCCCGGAGGATTTGTGATATTTGCAGTATTCCTTCTCGACACGGGTCTTCCCTTTGTCCGTCGGCGGAGTCAGGTGTGCGTATCGGGGGGGCTGGTTCTGAGCAGCATAATGTACTTCCTTTCCACGGGATCGGTCCCCCCTGCGCTCAAGGTTTGCCCGCTCGACCCGCGCTGGGAAAGGCATGGGGGCCTCCCTGCGCGCCCGTCCTTCGTCTCGTGCTTCTGCGGTCGGTCTGCTTTTTTCCTCTTTGCGCATATGTCCTCTGGCCTTGTCCTTTTCTGATTCCTCGTACCCTGCTGGCCGATCGTAGTCGTCATATCGGACGAAGGTTTGCGCCATGGTCATGAGCTCCTCAAAGGATCGCGGCATTTTTCTGAAGCACTTCTGCTTTAGGGGCTCGCAAGAGGTTCCCTTTGCTAGGGCATCATGAGCTACCTCTAGGTTGAGGCCCTTGACCTGAGAGGCCATATGGTGGAACCTGGAAAGAAAATTGCACAGTGGCTCGGTTGCCCGCTGCTTGAGTCCGTTGAGGTCCGAGCTGATCTTTCTTACCTTTGCTGCCGTGGTGAAACGAGAGAGGAAAAGGTCTTTTAGTAGATCGAACGAGTCAATTGATTCAGGAGCCAGTCCTCGATACCACTCTTGAGCACTGGATGAGAGTGTGGTGGGAAAAACTTTGCACATGATGTCCTCGTCTTTTGAATATAAATTGATAGTGCTCATGAAGGAGGCCACGTGGTCGTTTGGGTCTTCGGTTCCCGAATACTGCGATAGGTGCGGAGCCTTCCAGTCCCGTGGGCACCTTGTCTCGATGATTCTTTGTACGAGCGGCGTCTTGCTGGAGGTGATACTTCCTCCCATGATGCCTCCGAGGGATCTCTTGTCTAAAAAGCGCTGGATCTTCAGTTCCAATGTGTCTTCGCTGTTCGCGGCCGCTGTCTCTTCCCGTAGGACATCGCTTCCTCCGGCTATGGCGGCACCGGCCCCTCTCCCCGTGAGTATTTCGGGTCCTATGTGTTGGTCCTTTATAACATGACAGGTTAGTTCCAAGGGGGGGGATAGGAACTATTTAAAATTTTGTCCGTTAAGGCTGACTTCTTTTCTTAAGAAAAGGTTTACACAGCGTCACTAAGTAGATTTAAGACATAAGCTTAGTCAACTTGTGACTAAGTCTGCTTCTTTACTTGAGTCAGGAAATAGCACTTAGAGTCTATTCCTGAACTCAGCTTCTTAGTAAACTTAACTCAGCGTGAGTTCTTTACTTAGTCAGTTTTCATAGCAAGCAATATATATAAAAGGAGTTTAAGGGTTAGAAAGATATTACTCAACAGACTTATCCTGGTTCAGCCTCTCCGCCTACGTCCAGTCCCCGGAACTCGTTCCGAGCTTTTTTAATTCTCTACTGAGCTCTTTAAAGGTAGAGCACGAAACCTTTTACAAATAGAAGCTGAGTATAACAAGAGTACCTTCCTCTATACCTCTACTCACTCCTATATCTATGCTGAGTACTATAACCGAGTACTCAGCCTCTCCTTTCTATTCTTCTAGAAATGATAAAGTGTTTGTCCTAAACAACGATTGCTAAGACACTTTAGATGATTGGAAATCACTCTAGACTTTTACACAATAATATGGAAATTGGTGCAAGGTATTTGCTTTGCTTTTCTCACAGAATATTCGAGTATGAATTTGGTCAGCGTTTCGACTACTTGAAGTTCTGCATCGATTGAAGCAAATGGATGGCCTTTATATAGTGACACTTGAGGCACCTGGTTATTTCGAATTTCGAAATAACCGTTGGAGGGAAACGGCTTCCTGTCGTTGTCACTCTGGGCGTGCTCATCGTCGTTGGCCAATAGGATTCTTGCATCTTCTGTCTTCGTCAGTCTTCGGCAGAATGTTTCGCCATTTAAGGAAAAGTCCACGAGACAGCTTTCTGCGCCTTCTGAACTTTTTCCAAAGTAGAAATACTTTGTCTAGAAGTTGAGCATTTCATGCCGCTGTCCAGACTGCTTTGTCGTCCAACTCAGCAGCTTCTTCTTGAAGCTTTTGCCACGAAGGCTTCTCGATCATTCTCATGATGAGTCGTCGTTTTAGTTGATACGGCTTCGTTTTGAACTCTTGGGCCGAATGGTATTAGTGTGTTGACTTGGGCTTGACTTCCACTTTATGGGCCTTTGGGCTTTTTAATCTCAATGTCTTTATACACAATTAAACTCAACATTGAACAAACACATTAGTGTAACAAATCAAAGCATTTTAAATTTAATGTGTTAGAATATTTTTATCATTAATTAAATAATTTTGTCAAATCAAAATCATGTGGAAAGGTGTTTCAACACTATTGACTGCCCCGGGGACACACCCTCTCTTTGCGTGTCCGCTGCTGCTTTGAGGTATTGCCAGATTTTAGCGTTTTCCTCCTGCAGGCTTCTCTGTTGCTTTATGATCTTCATTTGCGCCGCCGTGTGAACAGCTTGAGTTGTTTGAAAACCTTATATCGCACTGAGGAGTTGTGTAGTATTGTAAGTTTCCTCTTCCTTCGGGCTCACCTCCTCCATCAGTGGTGCTAGGTTTCTAGGGGAAATAGGGATGACCGGTGCGGATCGTTCCACGTTTGTCATAGAGCTGTTTGTCCCAAGTTCCGGCGCTTCCGTTGGAGTGGACTCAGTTGGTGTTTGCATCTCGCTGGAGGCTCCGAGGTCACTTGTAGTCCACCTTCACCGCACCAAATAATTAGGGAGTGCACTACAGTGATTCAGGTAGCTTAGGGAGACTCCCGCGGTTCCTGGTTATCATCTCTATGCGGGGAGCGGTCCCTGCGAATACTCCGACGATCAAGACAGTTAGATATTCAAAGAGGATTTATAAAGGAAATGTTCGAATAGATATGGGGTTACCCGGAAGGTTTGTTCAAGTAGTCTCCCCCCCTCCCCCCCTCTTCCCTTGTTAGGGGTATTTATAGGAGATTGGTGTGGGCTTCTGGGCCCTTGGGCCTAGTCTTGGGCCGAGAAATATATATATTCCGAATCAATTAGAAAAGGAGAAAAATGTAAAAGACGAGAAAATAAAAACAATACGAAAAAATAAAAAAATGCTAAAAACATGAAAATTGAAAAAAATAAGAAAATATGAGGAAAAAACAGAAAAAATCAAAAAATCAGAAAAATTGTACAAACATGAAATACATGAAAAATGAGAAATGTGAAAAACATGAAAATACGTGAAAACGAGGGCAACAAGAAAAAGGGAAAACATAGAAAAAATATGTGAAAAAAACAGCAAAGAATGAAATTACATAAAAAAAAAACAAGAAAAATGAAAAAAAAATGGACCTATTTTTTCATTTTTCTCTCGGTTCATGTTTTTCTTATTTTTCCGTTTGTCACGTTTTTTCGATTCTTCTAGACTTTACACTCCCATGATTATGGTTATATGTTGGAGGGATGATAAAGGCGTTGGTTACTACTCCTGAAGTAACGGCTCCAATCACTCTATTATTTGTACTTGACAACGTCATGATGATCTATGAGGTTCTACGCTCACTGCACCAATGAAAACATAAGTGGAAACTTCTTCCTAAGGATCTTGAACGTTCAACGATTGGTTGGATCTCGACGAGAGACTTTGTGAAACTCAACTCAATTCTAATATAAGACAAAGATAAATGTAACAATAGTAATAATAAAATTGCAATATAAGTAAGAGCGCACCTTTCTGATGGAGTTAGGCCTTATATATATAGGATTGGGAAGTTTTATTTCGAATATTAATAATCTAACTCTCATCTATTTAAAAAAGAATTCTTAAACATACAGGACTCTGTGCATATAAAATATAAGTACGTCTGCCAAAAATTTCTAATTAGAGTAGAAATTAGATATTATGATTAGGAAAAATCACACTTCTAGAAAGATGAAAGAGAAAATCTGTTGTCTTCACTTTGGTGTCACTTTTCATATCACTCACAAAATAAAATCAATAATTTTATGTGTGGATTTTCCGACTTACATAATATTTTATTTTAAATAATTATTAATTTCTTATATAAGAGACAGCAAACTAGAGACATCAAAATTTCTTCCCTGATATAGATAAAAGAGATCTAGACAATTGATTAAGTTCTAATCTCAAATATTAGCTTTCATTATCCATCCTTAATTCTCACCACAAACAAGTTTGATAAGAAGTCAAGAATTTATTCCAATTTTAGGAATCACCTTCTATTAAAGTCAAGGTTAGAATTAGTCGTGATTTTCATTAAAAAAAAAAAGAAAAAGAAGAAGACGATTTTTTTTGCTAACAATTACATATAATTTAAAACACCAAAACCTATTTCATTTTTAAAATTTCTCTAAAGGATATTGAATTTGAACTTTTCACCAAATGACTAAATTACTTTTCATATAAACTCATTTTTATGTATTTATTTACAATTGATTTTGTACTTTTTTTTTATTTAAACCTAATTAAATTTATTTATTTTTTTTAAAAAAATTTGATTTTATGAAAAAGTTATCACAAAAAGATTTCCAAGAATTGATAGAAACATTTTAAAAAATTGGAAATGCATACACGTTGGAAATGGGTCATGACACGATAACACGATTCGCGTAACCCGCAAATTAAGCGGGTTAGGGTTGAGGCTAAATGAATCAAAGTGTTAAACAGGTCAACTCGCAAAACTCGGTTAATAAACGGGTCGGGTCGCGGGTTGGCTCGCAAACTCGTTATAACCCGTATAATTTTAGACGAGTTAACGTGTCGGGTCAACCTGTTTCACTAACCCGCCAAACATGACCCGTTTACGATCCATTAAGTTAAACAAGTCATGTCGTGTCAACCCGTATTTAACCGAGTCGTGTCGTGTCAACCCGTTAAATTAAACGAATCGTATTTGGGTTTCAATAAACGGGTCACTTGAGTAGGTTGACACGACCCGTTTACGACCCATTAACCCATTTTGACACCCCAAGAAAAACGAGGGAGAGATGAGATGACTAACTGTTTTTCGAACATGCGGCAGCTGCACCTAACGGTCATTTGAAGTCTGGTAGCTGCAGCGTATGGAAGCAGAGCAACACTGAAACTTCAATCAACCAAACAAGTACGCGAAAAAACAATAATGGATTACGTTGACGTTGAAGCCGACCCCTAATTAAAATTATTAATCTCCCATCATTTCCTATATCATCAACTCCATTTCACAATGCGCACTTTTAGCCTACCCCTATCCTCTGTTTTTTCTTCTTCTCTGTCTTTTTCCTTCAATCCTCAACTACCGCAGCCTTTCCCTTTACCATGGGACTTCCTAAATTCTTCTCCATTTTCCGTTTTAGCAACCAACCCAATGGTGGTAACAACACTTCTCTTCCTTATTACAGTCCCATTCACCAGAACCTTGTCAAAACTCATGACAACTCCACTTCCAATTCTGGGTTCCGCAATTCTATCTCTAATTACTTTCGCAATTTTATATCAGCAAGTGAGTCTCTTGTTTTATTGTTTAGTATTTTTTCTTTTCTACTTACTTTTTGTGTTTGGTGACATGGTTTATGTTATTTTTATGTAATGGTGTAGAAATAATTGATGGGGGGTCAAAGACGGATGCGGAGGAAAAAGTTTATTCATGGTTATATGCATTGGCGCAGTCTGATAAGGATTTGGTTTATGAGTATGTTCGGTCCACAGAAAGAGGTGAGAATATGAGTTATCATTTAAGTAATGTTGGGAAGTTTATGTGTTTGATGAAATGACTGTGAATAAGAACTGTTCATTTTGTTAATTAGGATTCATGTGTTAGATATAGCAACAAATAGTGGTATTAGAGATTTGAAGACTTATATAGTTTAAATATGGGATCAATATCAAATATAACAGTTATACACACGTATACAACTCTGTTG
The DNA here is from genome assembly GCF_963576675.1 of Euphorbia lathyris. Taxonomy (NCBI): domain Eukaryota; kingdom Viridiplantae; phylum Streptophyta; class Magnoliopsida; order Malpighiales; family Euphorbiaceae; genus Euphorbia; species Euphorbia lathyris. Next base: position 62,038,766 of record NC_088914.1, on the reverse strand, counting down.
ATATTGAAATAGTTAATTAACAAATTTTGCATCCATACACAGCTACATGATAACCTTCTGATTCTACACTTTCCTCTTCTTCCTTCTAACTCTTTCTTAAAGTATATGTACAATTGGTAAGAAAGCAATGACAACATCACAATATGTTGCTCTTAAAGAAAAGATGCATAGAAAGATGCTTAAAGCCTTGAATATATGATAGAGCAAATGGAAGTGCCAAATATGGATTTTATCATTGCATTCTCTTCATAAAAATTGTAATAAGCTTTAACTTATATTATTCTTATAACATTCAAGGATTTAAGAAAATGGCTTCCCAAGGGAATTTTACTGGTCTTATTTTGACCGGAGAAGCATCTCTATGATATGATGCTTGGCTCAACCCCAATAACTAAACTCTAGCCAGCCTTCCTTAAATCCTCACTCATTCTTGTGAAAAGTCACCTGATTCTCTAACGACTCATGCCATGTATTTATCCATCTTGTATAATACTGAAGATGCTTATATACAACAGTTGTTCTTCTATTTGAATTAAAGAAAAACGTGAACTTGTTTTAATTTTCTGATATCAAGAGTGTATTCATATGTTAAGGATTAGTTAGTTCGAGAAACAACTACATAAAGTGTCTACAGTTCTTGCTTGCTTTTCTCCATTTTCTTCACATGTTGCGATGAAAGCTTTTCCATTGACTAATTTCAAAACCATTATACTTCCACCATGTTTTCTGTGTATTTGTTGCCATTGGCTGATCTGGTTACTTGAACAATTGGGAGATTATAAAGAATGCATATATTTAGACTTGGCACCGGTCCGGCAAAACTATATTAGGCCTTTGTACATGACTATATTTGTGGACCTTGTACATGGCCAAATTTTGACTTTCGGTCCCTGAACTTTGATTTGGTAAGTGTAGCCCATGAACATCGATTTTACAATAAAATGTAGCTTTTATGAACGAAATCATCACCCCTAGTGTTTAGGGGAATATACTACCTAATGGACAAAGCAGACTTAACAGTGCATGTCGTTCAAGCGTGACAATTCTGTCCATTAAGGGGTACATTTCAACAAATCAAAGTTCAGGGGTTTAATCTCACCAAATCAAAGTCTAGGGGCTGAAAGTCAAGATTTGGCCAAGTTCAAGGGCCAGAAATATAGTTTAGTTAGACCGGAATATATACTACCAGTTTTTCCTTGATGGTGTGAGAGACTTTTTTTTAATACATCATTCTGGTAGGAACGGTTTTCTTTTTCCGAAAAAGTCCACCCACTTTGTCATGATGCCAATTTATCATCTTTATGATGTGTATGAACAGTCTAGTGCATATACTGTCCTGGCCTATGTACGCTTCAATATCATTAGTCAAGTATCTTTGGCTTTGTGCAGGTTTGAGCTTCACGGAAGCAGAGAGGAGATTAAAAGAAAATGGCCCAAATGTTCCTCTACATTACACTTTTCCAAGCTGGTGGAACCTTCTTTGGACTGCCTTTTTCCATCCCTTCAACATTATTCTAATTGTTCTCTCAACACTCTCATATATTGCCAGTGACAATCCAAATGGATGCATCTTGCTCATATTGGTTTTCATTAGTGTCAGCCTTAGATTCTACCAGGTAAGTTATGATTTCTATTTGTACAGTCAAACGAATGACATCTATGTATCTCATCAATGCCCTTCACTATTTTTCATTAACATTTCAGGAATACAATAGTTCAAAAGCTGCCATGAAGCTCTATGAGTTCGTTCGTTGTCCGGTAAAAGTACAAAGGTGTGCTGGTAAAGTTGTTCAGACAGAGTTAATAGTTCAAATTGACCAAAGAGATGTTGTTCCAGGGGATATTGTCATCTTTGAGCCGGGGGATCTTTTCCCAGGTGATGTGAGGCTATTATCTTCAAAACACCTTGTTGTAAGGTATAGGATCTCCATTCGGTGTATCTTTTTTCTTGATCATATTTTATAGATTTCTTCATGTCATGCCTTTGTTTCCTTCAAGAGCCTATTATAGAGTACATTATCACATCCTGCTCTTTGAACAGTCAGTCCTCATTAACGGGGGAGTCCTGGACAACTGAGAAAATAGCTGACACTAGAGAAAAACAGAGCACTCCTTTGCTGGAGCTCACAAATATTTGCTTCATGGTATGTATAAGTAGTCCTTGTTTTCCTCTTTTTCTTGTAAAACTCAATAGTCAGAATGTGTACTTCCACAGTAATTTTCTTCCTGATAGCATGGTGTCAGCTATTAATATGAAGTGGACCTTTAACTATTAGCTTGAGCTTTTAGTTCAAATGGTTCCATGACATGGTATCAGAGCCAGTTTGACCAAGTGGTTCGATTCCTCGCAGCCCCATTTGTTGAGTTATTTGTAGGACATGGTAATTTGGGCCTGTGTTGTGCATGTCAGAGATTAATATAAGATATATGATTGAGCCTTAACTATCAGTTCGAGCTTTTAGTTCAATCGGTTCCATGACATGGTATCAGAGCCTCTAGGACCAAACGATCAAGGGTTCGAGTCCCGACAACCTTATTAATTTGTGGAATTAAAAACACATGGCGGGATGGGCCTGTGTTGTGCACCCTGCAAGCCCAAGGGGCATTTGCGTGTGGGGGTGTGTCAGAGATTAATATAAGATATATGATTGGGCCTTAACTATCAGTTCGAGCTTTTAGTTCAATCGGTTCCATGACAGTGCACGCTTCAAGCCTAGTAGGCATTCACGTGTGGGAGTGTGTCAACTATTAATATGAAGTGGACCTTTAACTATTAGCTTGAGCTTTTAGCTAAAACGGTTCCATGACACACGGATATTCTGGGTAATATCATAACATCACTAAATTTTCTATCCAAAGTTTTGGAGAAAGTGTCATCCAAAAGTGTCAGTTATGGTTTTAGCAATATACGGATTGTTTCAACATTCTTTTATTTCCAAAGTAAGGGTGAGCCTTTGCCCATTTGTAAGGTTTTTTAGTTGTAATTTGGAGTTCATAGGTTCAAATGCGCAGAAGCACCCCCTTGAAATGCAAGAGAAAAGTTCCTAATTCTAGCCTTTTCCCCTGCACATAGTGTAGGAATTTTTTTTTTTTTTTTGCCTGGAACATGTAAACATATTAACACAAGTATCATGTTGAAAAGAGAAGTTTGTATAATGTCTATTCACTTACCAATGTGTTTTATGAAATTGACTATCTAACCCAAATCAAATCAGGTAGGCTCCCATTTTACTTGGATATGGAACTTTAGTAAAATAGAATGTGTGATGGTAAAATGCCTTTAATTCAAATATTCATAAATTGAAGTGCAGGAGGCCATTTCTTAGAAAAAAGAAAAGGGCATGATTATGACTCTCCTCAATTTATGTGTTATGCCTCAAGGATGCTTAAACTCCATAATTTAAAGTTATAACGTTTCCTGCATGTAGCGTTTCTGTGAAACCTGAATGTACTCCTGAACAATGTTGGTCAGGAGATCCTGAACAATGTTTTTCAGGAGAATCTATTCTGCAGTAAGCTTATAATATACTAATAGTTAATTTTATGCCATTTTGCTTCAGCCTTTTTCTACCAGTTGAAATGTGTAAGATGTCTTGCACTCAAAAAAGAAATGTGCAAGATGTCTTAATAAAAATAATTACATGTTTATATCAGCTCTATTGTTGAGCAGTGGGGCTGTCTTCCTAATGAACCTTTTATTGGCAGCAAAGAAAAGTGACCAACTAATAATGAATAAGAATCCAAAAAGAAAAAAGTGTAGATGCTCCTTAAGGAATATGCTCATTGTCTTCAGGTAAAATTCTGTTATGAAAAATTGTGGAGAAGCAAAACGGTGTTAAGATTGCAGAAAATTTATATATATTCTGCTTTTACAAAGGAATCTATATAGTTTTTGTGACAAGTATTTAACCTGTATGCTTGACAGAGGCTTTAATATATATTCAGGGAACAAATGTGGTATCAGGAAGTGGGAGTGGTCTGGTTGTATCTACTGGATCCAAGACTTACATGAGCACCATGTTCTCAACAATAGGAAAGCAAAAACCACCAGACGGTTTTGATACTGGCATCCAATGGATATCCTATGCTCTTATATGTGTTATGCTAATTGTAGTGACAATAATAATTCTGACTGCTTACCTAAAATCTCGTAGTTTGAGCGAGAGTGTTCTCTTCGGCCTCTCAGTTGCATGTGCACTCACTCCTAATATGCTTCCCCTCATTGTTAACACAAGCCTTGCAAAAGGAGCTCTTGCCATGGCTAGGGACAGATGTATTGTCAAAAGCTTAGCTGCTTTGCGTGATATGGGATCCATGTAAGTTCAAACTCAATTTATTCTCATGTTCACTAAATTTCTATATCTACACTTTCTTCTAACTACATTATTCCAACTTCTTGTTTTGTTAAACCTAATATGGTTCATGGGTTTGATACAGGGATGTGCTATGCATGGACAAAACTGGTACACTAACCATGAATCGAGCTATAGTGGTTAATCATCTTGACAGCTGGGGCTCATCAAAAGAAGATGTTTTACGCTTTGCATTCCTCAACTCTTACTTCAAGACTGATCAGAAGTATCCTCTAGATGATGCAATTTTGGCATTTGTATACACAAATGGATATAGATTCCAGCCATCCAAGTATAGAAAAATAGATGAGATCCCTTTTGATTTTATACGAAGAAGAGTATCTATCATTTTGGAACATGAACGGGAAGAAGGCAAATTCATGGTAACCAAGGGTGCGTTGGAAGAAATAATTAAAGTCTCCTCTTTTATTAACCATGTTGACAAGGGCACCATCACAACTTTCTCTGAAGAAGATTACTTGAGAATTCTAAGTATGACAGAAGAATTAAGCAACCAGGGGTTGAGGCTCATAGGAGTTGCAACAAAAAAGCTGGAAATGGTATGTCCAAATCTAATTACATTAGAATTAAGGTTTTCCAATTGATTTCATTTGGGTTGCGTACTTACATCTTTGATTCGTAACATGTAGCAAAGAAGTCACCCAAGCATGATCAATGAAGAGGTTAGTGAATCAGATATGGTGTTCCTTGGTGTTATCACATTCTTTGACCCTCCAAAAGACTCAGCAAAGCAGGCTCTATGGCGGCTGGCAGAAAAGGGAGTAAAAGCAAAAGTATTAACAGGTGACTCACTTTCCCTCGCAGTAAGGATTTGTGAAGAACTTGGAATCAGAAGCACTTATGTGACAACTGGCCCAGAGCTTGAGCAACTCAATCAGGATGAGTTTCTTGACGCCGTGAAAAGAGCAACAGTACTTGCTCGGCTAACCCCAACTCAGAAACTCCGAGTGGTGCAATCCTTGCAGACATTAGGTGACCATGTAGTTGGATTCCTTGGAGATGGGGTTAATGATTCGCTTGCAATAGATGCTGCAAATGTCGGTATCTCTGTCGACTCAGGGGCATCAGTTGCAAAAGATTTTGCAGACATCATTTTGCTGGAGAAAGATCTAAATGTGCTTGTTGATGGGGTTGAGCGTGGTCGTCAAACATTTGGTAACACCATGAAGTACATTAAAATGTCGGTTGTCGCGAATGTTGGGAGTGTTCTTTCAATCCTGATAGCAACTCTGCTGCTAAAATTTGAGCCATTGACACCAAGGCAGCTCCTGACTCAAACCTTAATATATAGTGTCGGCCAAATTGCCATCCCATGGGATAAATTGGAGGAAGATTATGCGAAAGTTCCACAAAAATGGTCCCAGAAAGGCATAACCAAGTTCGTATTATGGAACGGTCCTGTGTGTACCCTCTGTGACATATCGAATCTTCTATTCCTTCTCTGCTATTATGACAGTGCTTTTCCAGGATACGACATGTTTTTCCACTCTGCTTGGTTCATTGAGGGGTTGTTGATGCAGACTCTGATTTATCACTTGATCCGAACAGAGAAAATCCCTTTCATACAGGAGATTGCTTCATGGCCAGTGCTTTGCTCAACACTTTTGATATCTGCCATTGGAATTGCATTTCCGTTCACAATAGTAGGACAATACATGGGACTTGCTAGTTTACCATTTTCATATTTTGGATTTTTGGTGTTGCTTTTTCTTGGTTACTTCACAATTGGCCAAGTAGTCAAGAGAGTTTACATTTTTATTAACAACAGTTGGCTTTAGAGAAGAGGGTGAAATTAGAGAGAGAAAGTGCATGGAAAGAAATTCTTTCCTTTTGTATATTATTGATTGAGTATTTTAGAAATATCATTGACATTCTTCCTACAACACTGTTATTATTGAAAATTTGCAATATCAATGAAGAAAATAATAGCCGTGAAACAAAAACGTCGAAAAGTAAAGCCTGTTGTAAATAATAGCAGCTCTTGTGTTACCGGCTATGTTATAAGATGCAGAAAAAAGCTAGTAATCAATCCAAGCAATACTACACTTCTAAAAATTTGCTTGGCTGGTGAGTTACCTGCATAGAGAGATCCCATAATATGCAGTCAGATTTGCAGAGCGGGTCGGAGAAAAGGACAAAAATAAATGAGGGTTGAGGTGATACCAAATTGGAGATAACTGTTCTTAATGTTCCATTCAAAATCCCAGTGCTTTCTGTCATTTTTGAGAGTCCAATATGCCCATCCAAATGAAGCTGCATTATAAACCTCAAGTTGTGCTCTTCCAAAATCTTGATAATCTGTCTGAGATCCACTCAACGCATTCCATTCGTTCACCCATTCTCCTGCAACAATTAGTATCCATTCAAAACCTAATCATGGCCTCGTTGATTCTTATCGAGGATAAAAGGGTGGAGTAGCTTACCAATAAAAACAAGAGGGCCATTTGCACCGTTCAAAGCCTGTAACTGAGTTTCTCTGCTCTTGTATATAAATTGGATATTGTCCGCAGAGCTCATATTAACGAAGAAAGTGTCAAAAAGATTGTAGTAATGCAAATCGACTACAATGTTCTCAGATCCAATATTGGCCTGGTAAAGCTCCAGAGGATCAGCATTGCCGATTCTTTGGCAAACAATGACATAAGCTTTTGGCGAGTACTTTCGAACTATTTCATAGCCTTGTTTATAGTATGGAACTAAAACATCCAAAGGAACTGAGGCAGCAGAGGGTTCATTTAAAAGCTCAATTCCCAGCAATGAAGGATGTCTTGCGTACCTGTAAATGAATTCATTCGTGTTAGTTTGGGATAACCTGGGCTCTGTAAACAGTACAAGAAATAAAAAATGTACCTTGAAGCTAGAAAGTCGATGACATGCAGTGTTTGTGAGATGTAATCTTGAGAAGAAGGCCAGCCAGTTGTACCGTCTCTACTAGCACTGTGTTCCATCCCATTTTGAGAGCCAGGAGCTGCATGTAGGTCAATTATGCATTTTATGTCATAGGCTCTGCAACACAGTGATGAGGTAAATAGCGAAAGTAAATATGATGTTTGAGCATTTAAATTTGCATTTGCAATCCAAACAGAAAGAGGGAAAAACAGGACCTACTGAGCCCATGAGAATGCATTATCTAGAGCTTCCAAAGATCCTCCAATAAATGGAGCTGGAGGATTAGGATCATAAGCAATCCACCAACCAACAGGGATCCTCACAGCATTAATCCCGTGTCTATACAGAAACTTGAAATCTTCCATTGTAATAAAACTGTTTCTATGTTTCTGCAATTGTTATCAGTCATAAATATCCAATTAATAAATGACTCAACCTGATTCTGTTTGTCTCATTCTATAAACAACTGTTGTCATGACTCTACTCAAAACTTTCTTTTAGACATTGTTTTAATTAATGTAATGTAATTTAAGACAACGTTTTACCTTAAGAATCTCTTTGGCCTTACTATGTCCATACCCATTTGCAAGCTGGAAATCTCCGTGCAAGTTATTTGCAACAATCACCATCTCGAATGTGGCTGCATTGTCATCCCATCCTGGTTTCCCTGGATAGTCTGCTGTGAGCTGATTTCCGATTGAAGCCTAAAAATAGATAATATGATGTCAAAAAAAAAAAAAAAAAAAAAAAGTTCAAAACAAAACAAAAAATAGGAATACACAAAGAGGCAATTTAACATCAGAAATCTTAAACTGCCATATGGAATCTGGGTAGTTCCTTATATCCATTTTAGATTTGCTATTGGCAGCAGACAAAAGGAGCTTGTTCCATGTATATGTTATGGTTAGATATCCTATGCTGACTCCAGATAACATCTCTTCTTGTTTCCCATTACATGAGCAGAAATATAATCAGAAACCTTACCTGTAGATAGGTCCCACTAGTAAGTTTAATGTGAACTCTATTGTTGTTTCTCTCAATGGAAAATGATTTTCCCTCTGAAGATGAGTTCGCCGTAGCAGAAATAGAGCACCCTTCACCATCACATGTTAGAAACTGGCCTTGAGATGTACGGAGCTGGAATTCTATTGCAGAGACTCTCCACAACTGCAAGAAAGAAACCAAACTGGATAATTTGTCTGCATTAGCATCAGCATCAGATCAAGTTTACACTTAAAAACAGCCTAGATGCTTGACCTCCATGTTTAACATTATGTATGAACTTGGATTGGATTAACAGTAAACCACCTACATACAACAGCTATGATACCACTATCACCTAAAAACCTTTAATACCTCATATACCAATCTCTAGACAGATAACTTATTACATTGTCACAAGGAGACATCAATTCATTTTCTCTATATCGAATGGAATATAATTGTACCTGGGGAGAGAGACTGAGTCGTGTCCGTTTTTAACAACAAAAGTGAAAGAAACATTAACAATAAAAGAAACTAATTTTTGACCCTTCTTCAAGTAACTCGTGTAATCAAATAACTAAATATGAATTGTAAGGCTACAAAGATAAAAGAGTCAAATTTAGCAAGTTCAAAGCAACTAAACAAAGCTTGCTTAAATTGCCAAATTGCACCTAATGAAAGACAAATGCGGAGTACCCCATTTTTTTCCCCTCTCGTTCTTAATTGATTGAATTGGAATTATAAACATGAAAGAAGTGAGAACAATGTGATGAGGCATCTTACTGTGAAGGTTTCCCATGAAGAAGCAACATCTCTATCCACTGTAATGCCCATACCACCTCCATTTTCTGCAGAGACGTACTTCTGTAATGTCACTGACTTCAATTGAACTTGTGTACCATCCTACATTAAAACATTCCTCAAACTCAAATTTCAGAAAAGAAAAGTAGAGGGTAAACAGAAATTGAAAAAGAATCTCACAAGCATGTCTCCATTGGGAATTCCATCAAACAGTGAGGGTTTAATCCAACCTTCTATAACCAGCCATCCTCCCAAATTTACTCCTCTAACTTTAGAACCTCCTCTCAATCCCTCCACTTAAATTCAACATTACAACATTCAAAACAGTCACAAAATTGAACTAGTTGATATTCTCATCTTCAAATATAAGAGCATGTTACACCAAAAAAGAAAAGCCAAAAGAACCTCACCTGAGTGTACTCGGACGAAGATTAGCCAAGAAGAAAGTGAAAGTGCAAGTAGCCATTTGGTAAAAACAAGTTCCATGAAGAATGCAGGACCCTAGATCATCAATTAAGCCTAAATATAGAATCCATTTGCGACATCAAAGTAGAATAGCCCCCAATAAAGAAATCAAAGGTAATTCAAAACACACCCTGAAAAGGGGAAAAAAGGAAATCCAGTTGGAGAGAATAATCCCTTCCTTATCGCTGAATTAATACCAAAATCAACATTGTAAACAAGCACAACATAGGTTCGGCTTTTGGGCTTTTCTCTTCAGCAGAATACTCATCTTTTCCACATTAGTTAAGGAGAGCGAAGACAGCAGCAGGGACATCAAAAGAAGAAGAAGAAGAAGAAGAAGAAGAAGAAGAAAGGAATAAGAAAAGGGAAAGAGGAAAAAGTTGAGAAGGCAGTGTGTGCATAGAGAAGGAAAGGAGTATAATTGATTGGTTGATTTGAGAAAGGTTTGGAAGCTGAAAGAGAATAAAAAGCTTTACTTTCACGAGAGAATGAAGATCCATCCATGGTGATTTGATTGATGTGATTGATGAGTAGCAAAATACAGTATGTATCTCTATCCTTTCGATTATTTACTGTATTTTTTCTTACTGTGAGTTTTTTGGGTTTTATATTTCTGTTTTCAACTGTCCTTCCTTTTATTAAATTATTACAACTTCATTATTTTCAGTTCACTGCGTCCTTTGTATAGCATTTATGAATTAGGATGTTCTCAAATTGAGTTTCAATTTGGAAGCTCGCATCGCATTATAAACTCGATTTATAGGTGTTGATTACGAGTTAATTACAAAATTGGTTTAATTAAGAAGCTAGTTTATATTTTTAGACCCTTCACAATACATATTATCAAATTAGATACTTTTATTATCTACTTTTCAAAAATACTTTTATTTTGAAAAAACCACCAAATCATTGCATATAAGGAGAGTTGCGCAAGCAATTGCATTCAAAGGTTAATTATACCAATTGAGAAATCTGATTACATTTATAGACATATTACAACAAATGCTATCAAATTAGATACTTTCATTATCTACTTTTTTGAAATACCTTTAATATATATGTTATCGCTTAACACCACTTATGTTTCACTTCTTATGCTTTATGCAATCTAATTTCAATTTCATACATCAATCCAAGATTCAAGCTCTTCGTGTAATTATTTTGTTGATTTTACATACATAAATTCCTTTATTTAATTTAGTTCTATGTATTTTAAGTTAGTTTCCACCTTGGGAGATTGAAATTTGAAGGTTTTTATCCAACCCGATAGGTTTGCAGTTGTGATTTTGCTCTGCAGAATCATAAATTGCGAAGCAAAAAACCTCCGTAGTGCAGAGGTTTTGGGGTTATGGGACACATTTAATTTAACTCTGAAGTGGACTTGTCCATGGGCCGGGCCTAGCGAACATTTATGTAAAAAAAACTCATCCTAAGCCCAACCCAGCCTAGTATTAATTCAGACGGATTTGGACTTAAAAATCAAATTTCAAACCCAAACGCATATAAAGCCACCTTAAAAAATATAGATAATTTTTAATTATAAAAAAATAAAATTTGTACTTCAAAATAAATATATAATTATAAATATATAAATTTTCTAATTAACATTAATAAGGTGGCCGGGTTGGACCGATCCGTGCTTATTTTATCAATCTCAAGCCCGTCTAAAAAATAGACGAGCTTTAACAGACTTGGACCTAAGATCAATTTTCATTATCTAAACTCGACTCACGACACACGGGCTGGTTGGGTACCCAGACCCATGGGCAGGTCTACTGCAAAGCAAATTGTTTGCCATGTTCCACAATTGTTTGAACTGCGAACGGTATGATATTTTTTACTGTTTTTCTTTAATTTGTTTTGATAATGTGTTTGTTTCTCAACATCAGTAGTATGTCAACCGACCATGTTTTATATGTGATCACGTGGAATGACCAATAGAAAATAAAGGAAAAAGTCATGACATATGTGGGTAGTGAATCGAAGTTGCATGTGAGCATCCTTATTACACCAACAAAGAAGTTAAATTATCTTACGTTGAGCCTATATATCAAGTTGGACACCAATCGGAATTGACAAACTTTGATCCTCCAATTAAAGTTCTCTCCTTTGTAAAAGGTGGCACACCTATCGATCGATCAAAAAGTCAGAATAAAAGACCATCTCAAGGTAAAGATATAATTCCCAAAACATATAGCAGGTGCCGGAATACTAGGCATACTAAGTTGAATTGTCATCATCCGTTACCGACTACAACACATTCTTCGAGTTCAGTAGCAAGTTCTCTAAGCTCTAGAACGTGAAGATGTACTTTTTAATTATGTGTGAACTTTCATCCCACTGTCTTTTTTTGAACTCATATATTAAACAACGAATCAATCGCTATTATGCTTAATTGTATCTTTGAAGTTTAGTTAATAATTAAATTTCTAGTCATGATCAATTATAGTATATAAAATAGGTCGGTTTCACAGTTCAATAAACTACTTCGCAGTATGAGAGACTGCGAAATCTTTATATAAACAAAAAGGGAGAGAGAGAGAGTGAAAGAAAGAGAAGATGGAGAAAAAAAATGGTATAACGAGTATTTTGAGTTTTAAAAGGGGAAATGAGAGATAGAACATATAAAAATGAGAGTTAAAAGTTATAAATGATGGTCACCGGTGTAACAAAGTGTAAAATTTAATCGTCATATCACGAAGAATTGAAATTCAGTAGCACAATATTAAAATGGATAAAGTCCAGTGGTTATAGATGTAATTTACCTTGTGATTCGAGTAAACCTAAAATGAGATGATAGGTTGGAGTGGGCAAATCAAAGGATAGGTTGGAGTGGGCCGTCCAAATGAATTTAGGGTAACTTACATAATAGTTAGGGTAATTAATTTATTAGTCTCTATATTTTGACAAATACACTGTTTAGTCCTTATATTTTCAAAAACACATGGTAAGGTCCCTAACCTTTTTCTCAGTGAACTGTTTAGTCCTTCCGTCTGTTTGTTAGATTTTTACCGTTTATGACTTCAGAAATAACTAAATTACCCTTTACTATTTACCTTCAAACTTCAGAAGAGGAAACTCAATTTAGAAGAAGAAGCTATTTGTATGGAGAACCAGAAAAAGAACAGACCTAATGCTTACGAATTTGAACGATTAAGAAGAAAATCAAAAAGAAGAACACTCAAAGTTGATTTCAGATGCATTAGAGTTTAAAGGAAAGGAAAATAAAGAAAAAGAAGAACACAAATCCAAATTGACTAACAGAATCTTCATGAGAGTCTAACGGCAGAGACTAAACAGTTCACCAAGAAAAACGTTAAGGACTAAACAGTTCACCGAGAAAAACGTTAGGGACTTTACCATGTGTTTTTGAAAATACAGGGACTAAACAGTGTGTTTTGTCAAAATATAGGAACTAATAAATTAATTACCCTAATAGTTATAAGGGTCAAATACATGAATTATAATTAAGTACAAAATTACAACTAAGTCATATGACCAAACTTAATTCTTAATATGTCATTATTCTCTATATATTATGATTTTACACCATAATTTAAAAATTCTAAACTTCAATTTATAAATCATAAACCCTATAAAATATATTCTAAACTTCTAATTTATAAATTCTAATCCTTAAAATATATTAAATGTACTGATTTTATTAGTTTGACATAATCTAAAATTATGACTTGACATAGTTGTAAATAGTTTTTAAAAAATGAATTTCTTTGTAATTTTTCCTAGTTATAATTGGTGAATAATTTACAAATGGTTCATAGTGTCAAACAAATTTATTTAAATGTCATATCTGTTAGTGTTTTTTTTAAATTGTTTTCTTTTTTTTATAAATGAATAACCGAAAATTTGATAAAAAATAAAAATAAATTTATGATACATGTAATGATCAAATACATAAATATTTTTTTTATAAATATAAATAAAAGTTGAAATCTTATTATTTTTAATGTAATTTCACATTCATTTATATTCATAAAGCCCATGCCACGGTTTAGATTAAGGGAATGCCAAAGCCCTTATTTTCTGTAGGGAGTAAAAGAAAAGATTGATGAAGCGTATCTGTGGATGGCAAGAGACGTGTTTATCTTGGGGAGGAAAGGAGATTTTGCTTAAGGATGTAGCACAGGCTGTACCACAATATATAATGTGTTGTTTTTTGCTACCAATGTCATTTTGTGATGAATTGCATCAGGTTATGACTAGGTTCTGGTGGAATCATTCTTCTCAACAAAAATGTATCCATTGGGTCAGTTGGGAGAAAATGTGTTTGCCTAAGGGAAGATGGGGGATTGGGTTTTAGAAATTTGTTTGCTTTTAACCTTGACCTTCTTGCTAAGCAGGTTTAGAGGATGATTGAGTTTCCAAATTCACTGTGTTCTCAGGTTTTCAAACATAAATATTTCCTGAGGGTAGGTGTGATGGAGGCAAATGTGGGTTTCTGTGCAAGTCATGTTTGGAGGAGCTTAATAAAGGCTAGAAAAGTTATTACAGATGGAAGTTGTTGGAGAATTGGTGAAGGAAGATTAGTTAATTTGATGGAATCTCGTTGGGTTCCTGATATGCCGTGCAATAGACCACTCTATTTATTAAATCCAACTCCTTCTATAAGTGTTTCTTGTTTGATTGATTTTGACAACTTCTGTTGGAAAACAGAGTTAATCAATTTCTGTTTTTCATCTGATGTGGCATCAACCATTTTGAAAATACCATTAAGTCAAAGAATTTTTACTGATTCTTTATTTTGGTTACATTCTAAACATGGGAAATATTTGGTTAAATCCGGGTACAAAGTGGCTTGTGGTGCTTTGCTGGCAGACTCTAACTTGGCTGCCCCTTCTATGGGGGCTCATAGCTTTTGGGGTTCTCTTTGGAAGGTAAATGCTCCTACAAAATTTATTCATACAACATGGTGTGCTGCAAAAAATGTTCTGTCCAGTTTTGATAATCTTTTAAGGAAGAAAATCAAGTTGCAAGGTCATTGTTGTTTTTGTGGTTTCCATTCTGAGACCTTAATTCATCTATTCAAAAATTGCCCGAGTACAAGATCTTATTGGAGACAAGCGAATTTGTTATATCCTGTGTTTAAGGTTGCTGGCGAAGATTGTTTGGAATGGTTTGCAGCTGTTTTGAAGGTTCTACCAAAGGAGGAGTTTGCTTTTTTTTTGTGGTATGATAAGCTTTATCTGGTTTGAAAGGAACCAAATTGTTCATGGCAAAAACCGGATTGGAGAAGTTAAATCGGTAAATGCAGTTTGGGAGTCAGTCTGTGGCTTTGTAAGGGGGTCAATGTCTACGTTTTCAACATCAGTAGAAAATTCTGGGTTATTTAATGTAGATATTTTAGCAGGGCGAGAAAATGTTGTATCTGTTAACAGGAATGCTAATTTGGTGTTAGGACAAGCTAATAATGTTATGGAGAGTGGAATGCAGGGATTATTTAATATTCCTATGGAGAGGAATGATGTTGATCATATTAGTATGGATTATTTTTCTATGCAAATGGGTGGTATGGCAAGGTTTAATGTGAATTTGGTTCAGGAAAATGGAAAGGTGATTAATGGGTTTGAAGGAGCTGCTGGAGAATTTAATTTTAGTGGACAATTGTGTACAGTTGGTATTATGGAGTTTGCTGGTAGAAGTGGTTTGGGTCGCGTTGCCAATTTTGTACCAAATGCTGAAATTCACAATCAAGAGGATCGAATGGATGCTGCTGCTGTTTATTTTAATGACAATTCAATTGTTTTGCAGGGTATTGCTGGAGTAAACAATGGGGCTGGATCTATAATTTCAAATGTTAATTATATATGGTTGCCTCTTGTTCCTCATACGTATAAAGTTAATTGTGATGCGCCTTTTTCAATAAGATCATTTGATGCTGCTTTTGGAGTGAGTGGTGGTCAGAGATTGCAATGGGTTAGTTTCCATGTCAGGTGGTGGCCCACTTGGTACGACTATGTCGGCTTTACATGCCGAATTATTAGTTATTCTTCATTCGGTTCGAGTGGTTCGTGATAGGGGTGCACACAAAAATCCGCAAAACCGAAAAACCGAAAAACCAAACCGAAACCGAACTGAAAATGAGGCTAACCGAAACCAATGGACTAGTGTACGGTTTTTAATTTTAAAAATAGTGGTTAATGGTTACGGTTACGGTTTTTGTATTTAAAAAACCGCGGTTAACCGAAACCGACCGAATATTAATTAAATATAAAAAATATAAAAATTTATTTATTTATATTCATATATATAATATTATCCCACTTAGAATAAATACATGGTCAATAACAAACATTTAATAAAAAAACACTAATTATTTTCGGTGACTAAGACTCAACTCACAGTACCAATTTATCGAAAATTAGATAATTACTGAAATTAATATACCTGAAAAGGGCTTCGTTGGTAAAGCACGGAGAATAATAATTTTAGTTTAAAAAACAAACACAGTAATTTAATGTTGTAAATTATTTTCGATTACTAAGAATCAACTCATAATACCAATTTGTCAAAAATTAATATACTTGAACAGCTATTTTGTACTGAAAAATCAGATAAAAAACAAAGAGAATTTATATATAATAATTATATTAATTGATTTACTACTGTAAGATTTCAACTTTCTATTGTACAATAAAGTACATATAATGTAATGAAATTCTTTTATTGTTTGAATACATAGTATGAATTCCAATAATTGTTGACTTTGCCCAATGATTATTTATGTATGAGTTCCAATAATTGTTTATTTATTAATGGTTAAAAACCGAAATAAAAGGTTAACCGATTAGTGGTTAACCGAATTTAATGGACTAGTGTATGGTTAGTATATTTCAAAAACCGAAAAAATGGTTAACCGACCGAATTAACCTTAATGGACTGGTTAACCGACCACGTGCACCCCTAGTTCGTGATTGTGGCTATCGGACAATTCTAGTTGCATCTGATTCAGCCTCAGCTATTCGCTTGTTAAAAGGTGATCTGCGTTTGTCAAATTGGCTTGGTGTTATTTTAGGTGATATCTTGGAGATAGTCAATGATTTTGTTACAATTGAATTTGTACATGAGAGTCGTCAAGCAAATACGGCTGCTCATTTTTTAGCTGCTTGGGCACGCTCTCTTTCAAATTTGGAAATTCTTATTGAAAATTTCCCTAATTGTATTTCATCTTGTATTCAGAACGATTTTAATTCGTTTGCTTTTTAATATATGATTCTGTTTATATATAAAAAAAAAGTTAATTTTTTATTTATTTTATATTCCACATGATTTCCAATATGAGATACAAACATTTCAACATACTTAAAGATACTTTTATCTTTAAATTTATTCTAAAATTATCAAAAAAAAAATGCAAAAAAAAAAGATTTCTTTTTATTAATTAATATGAAATTGAAAAAAAATAATCTATATTTACCAATTAAGGTTGAGTTTAATGGTTAAGAGCTTCAAGTCGATTAATGTTGGCTTGAGTAGTTAAGGACCTTAGGTCGTTTAAACTAGATCTCGAGTTCGAATCTTAGCGTATACAAAGAACTTTAATTGGGAAAGGATTCATCTAAAGAATGTCTGACGAGCCTTCAAACCGGAAAAATATATATAAAAAAAAAAAAAAATCTATATTTTACATGATTGCAAGAAGTACCTGTTTTGTTAGAAAGTATCACATGCTACGATTCCTTTCTGTAACGGCAACTGCAACTGCAAGTCTTTGTTGAATTCTGTAAATAATAAATAAATCTTCCCAGGTTTGCCACGTATATTTCTGTCTGTATATTAGTAAATGATTATGGAATAGTACATTTGATTGAGAATCGCATATTCAAAATTAATTGATCCATATTTTACCCATCTACATGGAATAGCTGTACAATTTGCCAAACTAATCCTTACTTATTTATCATTATTTGTTCCCCAACTTCATACGTAAATGACGATTTTTTTGTATGGAACAAAGACTTTTAAGCTTTTAAATATATATTTCTCTCTCTCTCTCTAGAGTATTGAATTCTATATATGTCTGATTGTTAATTAGCTTCTGCAAGCAAAAGAAGATTTAGAGGATGAGGTTAGAAAGTGAACTATTTGATTATAGTTTCAATAACCTTGATGAAGAAATTTACAATGAAACAGCATACGTGTCTGCTTTAATTTCATCTTCTTCAATGGGACTCCCTCACACAACAACTGCTCCGGCTGAATCTCCGGCAACTGTGACAAGCGCAGGCCGGCGAAAGAGACAACGTGTTAAGAACAAAGAAGAAGTTGAACATGAAAGAATGACACACATTGCTGTTGAACGCAATCGAAGAAAGCAAATGAATCATTATCTTTCCATTCTTCGATCAATCATGCCTCCATCTTACGTCCTTAGGGTAATTTTAATTTTACAGATCCTAATTAGCTAGTTTTTATCTTAATTTAATTAACAAATTGGACAGGGAGACCAAGCATCCATTGTTGGGGGAGCGATTAACTTTGTAAAAGAACTAGAACAACTTCTTGAATCCCTTGAAGCTCATAAGACAATCAACAAACAAACATCAGATTTAGATTTTTCTAATAATGTTGAAGTAACAATGGTAGAAAGCCACGTCAACCTTAAGATTCTGCTGAGAAGGCAACCGAAACTTCTGTTGAAGATGATGACTGGATTGTGCTCTCTTTCACTAACTATTCTTCATATCAATGTCACAACTTTTCATCATATGCTGCTCTTTTCTTTTTCTGTTAAGGTTTGTACCTAATATTATATACCTTTCTTTTTTTTCCCCAAATATTATGATTTGATTTTGGATTTTGTTTTGAATTTTGAATTGGGACAGATGGAAGATGAATGCAAAATGTCTTCAGTGAATGAGATTTCAGCTGCTGTGTATGAAATGGTCGCTAGGTTTCAAGAGGAGACTGTTTCTAATTAATTTTTCCTTTTGATTATTTGTATAGAATTTTAAGTTTTTTTTTTTAAAAATACGAATTTGGTTTCAGTTTGAATGAATTATGATGACTGAACTTGGAGAAAAACGTTAGTTGGTGTGTCCATATCATAATACAAAAATGAATTGGCTTTTTGTAAGAAAGAAATAGACAATATTGTTAGAAGAAATTTGGTTTTGTATAGGGGGGATGTTTTGATCACTGATGATAAGAAGAGGTCTAATCTTCTTTAATTTGTGGTAGATTATTGATTATGAATAATTTTGAGAGTGTCAAGGTGTTGGGTCCATTGGGATTTGGTTGGAGGTGTAGTGAAAAAGGTCGGCATATTTTCATTAATTTTGGGGTCCAGAATTAGCTAACAAGATGTCATTAAAGCTGATTGTTTGTTGCCACTGCTATAGTACATATTTGA
The DNA here is from genome assembly GCF_963576675.1 of Euphorbia lathyris. Classification (NCBI taxonomy): domain Eukaryota; kingdom Viridiplantae; phylum Streptophyta; class Magnoliopsida; order Malpighiales; family Euphorbiaceae; genus Euphorbia; species Euphorbia lathyris. Next base: position 62,019,884 of record NC_088914.1, on the reverse strand, counting down.
GATGTATGGGGTTGTACCAACCTTCCATTAATGAATTTCTATATTCCATACAGATTCGATGGATAGTGTTTTTTTAGAAATTATATACAAAACCATTGAAATTTCTTTTTTTTTTTGTTTGCAAGAAATATATGGCTGGTTGAAAAGGAGTAAATTACCATTAAACTGGCATAACTAGGAATTAAGATATGGGGGTAAAAATAAAGAGTTTATTTAAACTGGCATACCAGGCCGTGCATTCAGGAGTTTTTATACTGTGCTAACAGAATTACAACTAGGATAACTAGTTGGTACTTGTAACCAGTATAAACGATCCATTTGGATCAAATAATACACATAAAGAGGATACATATTAAATTAAAAAATAAAAGCATTGTCGTTTTTCCTCTTTTGTTGGTCTTCCTCAACAAAACCAATTGGGATAGAATTCAGAATATTTGCTCGTGTGAATTACCGGTGTCGATTGCGTCGAACTCCACCTGCTCATTCTCTCATCTTACATCTTCACCTCTGCTATTCTCTTCCTTCGTGTGTCTTCCTGTTCGATAAATTATGCGGTGTAACGAAGGTACGAACCTAATCCCTAAATCCTTATATAATTTCTATTTGTACGAATCTAATCCCTAAATCCCGTTCGATAAACTATGCGGTATATCGAAGTTTGACAATTCTCAATTTGTTGGATCCCAATTTTTATTATTTTGTTCTTTGTATTCAGATTGCAATGGGTCTTGTGGATAATTTGAATTTAGTTCTTAAACTAAAGTATTCAATCGTTTCATGATTTAATTCAGAATATTCATCATACTTTTAATGAAACCAGTGGAGTTAAATTATTAATTGATGGTACAATTAACTGGTTCCTTTTTGTTATTCCTTGAAATACATAGAATTCCTCATTTCAAATAGATGTTCTGCAAACAACTGGTGTGAACAATGTTGGGCTGTTATGGTTCCTCTAGGTTAATGTAGTTGATTTAATTATAGCAGATGCAATTTAATTGTATGCTAATTCTTTTCTTTCCAAGCTCCATGAATTCAGGGTTATTTCTTATATAAAGCTTTTACAACCTCACTGATTAGTCTTACACTTTTTACTTCATAATGAATAATGAATGAAATGAATACCTGAAAAGGGCTCCCCTCCCTTTTACTAAACCATAGAGAGCTCGAGTAGTTAACAAGCAAATTTAGTTGTCATGACAATATCTTTCTTAGTGGCAGATTGGAAAATACCGATCTGCATCACGAGACTAATCGAATATGCTGCCCTCAACAATTGCCTCTCCTTCACTTAGGTATCTGTTGAGTCTGTCCTGTGCCGAACTGACACCGGCTGTTGTTACTTCTGTTGTAAAGAACATTGAATATATCCAAACGAGTGCTTGGTCTAGAGCCAAAAATTAAGATTAGTACGACAAGCCTTAATTTTTTGACCGACTCAATAAAGGTCTGATTCATTAACTAGGCCTGGATACCCTTGGTAGATAGTTCTAGACCTGTACCAGTTCAATTAGAAAACCAGAACTAATTATCTAGCTAGACTATACCATAGGTTCGTAGCCTCTTACTCTAACTCTGTAACGTCTTATACTCGTCAATACAGTACTATAGGGCTTAGACCAGAATTATACCATAACTCCCACACCGAAGCTACTATAGCTCTAGCTGCTCCGCTAAAGCTGAACTGATCATTCATTGTCCGTTCTTATGGAGGATGAGATAGCTAGATTCACACAGAGATCTTGTAGGATTTATTTATGGTATGATAAAAAAAATTCAATTAGTTATCATTGTGTTTAACTTCACTATCTTCTTTTCCTCCACCAAGTAATGCATCACATGGTCCACTTTCTACTTACACCAACATCTGCTCTCTTTTTTCATAAGTAATTCCAGGTTAAGGCTAAGCTTACATTTCCATATTGACCACTCACATTAATTCAAATTAAACCTCTATGTAAGTACAATTCCATACATCAATTCATGCACAAATTAATAGTCACAATTGAACTCTTATATGGAACTCTCATCCAAGCATCAATTAATATTTATGGAAATTTTAGATGGCGCGTCGGATGCTGAATTAAATATCTATACGAGTAAGATATGAGTTAGCCGAAACTAAATTTGCTTTTGATGTTATGCTTTCTTGAACTAGTGGGTAAATCTTTTCCTGTAATAACTAATTAATTTCCAAACATAGCTTCGTAGATGAGAAATGTTTCCCATCATCATCTGGTTGCAGAGTCAATAATTAATTAATTCACAAACTTATCTTTGTGGATAATCTTCTTCTTATTCAGTTATATGGGTATTGCAATATGTTAATCTTTTAATGATTAACACTGGGTTTAATATTTTGGTTAGCCAGACTCGTAAGGTAAGATTAAACTGCTATTATACTGTGTAAAAGTAGTTAAATGTATTGCCATTTTGCATTTGTTTACCTTTCTGATTGTAATTTTTTTTTCTATATAGGTTCGATTGATCGGTTCGAAAATGCTTAGACATCCTTCAAGCGGTCTCTTTTAAAGTTTTTTTTTTGTGCACATTGTATCTTATAATTGAAGGTAAACATCAACGAGTGGCAAAATGGAGTAGGACACTTATAAAGAGTTCAATAGACCGTGTCAATAAATAAGCTACCTTGTATATGTTCAGATAGTGATTGTTTTTCATATTCATAAATTTCAAACCTTTCAATACTTGTAAAGAATAAGCATACATATTACCTGAATATGTATGTCTTTACCTTTTCTTTTATAAGACTTATTATATATTGTAATTGCATTTCTAATTTTGTACTATTGTTCTTTTATAAATTCAAAGTTTAATATTGGATGGTTATCTTCTTATCCTTCACTATTATTATTATTATCACATGTAGCATATCATTATAATTATATAGATACAAGATTTGCATATTAACCATTCAATGCTTTTGTACATGTATTTTTTTAACAAAGATAAAAAAAAGCCAATAACCATTACAAATAATCTAATACACGTGAATGCACATGAATTTTCATGTTTGTAGTGTGTATCATTGGAAGTGAATTAAACAATGAGCTGAGGAAATTCCATAAAGCAAACGATTAGAAATTAATGGAGAAATAACATTATGCATAAACAAAATCCAATTTTCATTAACAATGAAAAAGGTCTAACAAGTTGTATAAATATCTAATACATGAAACAAAGCAAAAATTACTACTTGAACTAGTATTTATGGAAAGCAAATAAACTAAATCAATAGTCTTTGACACTTAAGAGCCACGAAATCAACTACTTGGATCTCTGTCTCGTTCCTGTAACAAAAATTAATAGTTAGTTTAACGAATATGTATATTTGTAAAATTATCACAGAAGTTTAAATACTTACTTGATTCAAATTAGTCCTATGATTAATGTGTTGCATCATGGACGTGAAAGACATATTTGATTCAATACCATTGTAGTTATATTGCATGTTCTACAGAAAGCATCACAAAAGTATTAGCACATGATATATATTTAAACAAATAAAAATTCGAAAGCATTACATGTACCTGTGACATTGTTTGCATTGAAAATGGCAATGTTGTAGCTACAGAAATATTCTGAGGCGACATGACAGGACCAAAAAAACTCTATAAAAACAATAAAACTAATAATTAGTACTATTTCATAAAAAAAAACAGTTAAAGTCAAACTTTTAAAAATAATTCATTTATGCTTCTAGTCAATACTACCTGTGACGGTACAACCAATCTTTGAGATATTTCTACTGGTTGAATCAGAACATCCTCTGTGTTTGTAACTTTTTGTTTAACTAAAATTTTAGAGCAAAATTAATTGGCACGCATAACAAAATATTAAACAGTAGAAATTGTGGTTAGTATAAGAAAACATACCTAATTTGCGTGATTCTTTTTTTGCTCTTATTTTTCTTTTCTCAAAATGTCCCTTCAATCTTGCATTCCCAACTCCTTTTGGCTTAACCCGTGGAGGATTTAGAATTGCAACATTGTTATCACAATAAGGGTCAGTATTCATTCTATCATCAATCTGGTCAGCTTCTAAGTTTAATTTTTCTAATTCGCGCTCAACTTCCATCTCAATTCTAGTCAATGCATCTTTACAAATTTTTCTTGTTGTCTCAAATCGTTGACTTCTACAAAACAGATTATATGCACGAGACATTAAGTGATTCCAGAATATAGTTTCAGTCTCTTGAATAACATGTTTGCTTGATTCTTCTAACTCTATAGACTTAATCACATTTGCTTTTGCACTTCGAGTCCATCTCTTCAAAATGTACTTTTCAGGTATCATCTTCACATTTTTCACACTGAGAATTCGTAATGCGTCGGAACAAAGTATACACATAGACTCAAATTTCTTACAACTGCAACTAATGTCTATTGTATATGCATTAAAAACCACTATTCGAGTTTTAGAACCTCTGCCCTCTTCACCAATTAACTCAAAAGTGTATATATTTTCATGTGATGAAACTTCTCTCCAAGTTTTTGCAATACCATTTAGAAACTCATCCTCAAACACCTTATACATCCTGATCGTATAAATTCCTGCTGCACTCCTTAATATACTGCTATTTTTAATTTTGATTAAAGGAATACCTTGTTTGCAACGAAAGTCTTCTGATGCTTCACCTTCACGCCAACCTGCAATCAATTTCTCAAATGCAAGTACAAAATTGGTTAATGAAGTGGTTTTATTTGCCAAACCATTCAAAACACTATTGGTGCTTTCACTTCGTTGTGAGGATTTAATTTCTGCCGAGAAACAATCCTTATTTAAACCTGTGCACCATTTCTTTCGTTTCTCATACAACCTACGCAGCCAACTATTATCTTTCAAATCTTCAAACTGAGTCATCAATTTCGTCCAAGTATTTTCAAATTCAAGTTCCGAGTCACAATGCATCAAACATTCATAAAATAACTTCCGAAATTCCTTGTTAGAATTGAAACTTCCCAAATGAGATGATGCATTCTTTGATATGTGCCATAAGCATAACCGATGGCTTGTATGTGGAAAAACTTCCTTAATTGCATTAGCCATAGCTTGATCTTCATCTGTAAAAATTGTTTTGGGTGCTTTCCCCCCCATTGACTCCAAAAATGATGTAAATAACCATATGAAAGATTCAGTTGTCTCATCAAGCAAAAATGCACAACCAAACATTATATTTTGCCAATGATGATTAACCCCAACAAAAGGAGCACAAATCAAATTATACCTATTTGTACGATATGTGGTATCAAAAATAACAACATCTCCAAATGAATCATAATCATGCATGCTACCTCCATCTCTCCAAAAAAAGTTTGTCATTCTGTTTTCTTGATCAACTTGAATCGTGTAAAAAAACATTGCATCCTCAGTTTGTCTAAGTTTAAAATGATTAACTAAACTTTGAGAATCACCAGCTTCAATCAATACCATCTTTTGCTTGTTCACATAATTATAACAATCTCTTTTTGTGAAACCAATAAACTTACTACCCCCAACCTCATTTGACATGTATGAATAAACATTTTTTGTGCTTATTCCTGAATTAACCATTGTATCAATAACTTTTCCTTTGTCAATAGTTACATCCCTATTAGATCTTAAGAGATGAACTTCTGAAGGCAGTGCAAGCTCATGATTATGATTTTCAATAAATTTGGTCACTTCCAATAAACCATTTTTAACTGAAAATCGTATCATTGCTTCACATCCAGTTCGAGTTTCCATTCTGCTACGGTATCTTGTACTATTAGGATCTGCTGTACTATAACCTTGTTTAGAACAACAAAATATACGCATCAAAATCTCTCTTGTCCCTGCACGAAATCTATGTGTATGTCTTCTAATACTGAACCCTTTCCGAATAGCATATTCATTATACAAACTATACGCCTCATCCTCATTTTCTACCGTCATTCCCATCAAATTGTCATTAAAGTGATCATTGCGAATAATATGCAAATTATTCTCTTCATCAATTAAGATATTGTCTCCATTTTCATTAATATCTATAAGTAAAAAATAATAATCATTATAATAATAACATAAAGAAAAAGGTATGTAAATAAAAACGGTACCTTTTATATTTTCCATTGTACTTTTGAATGTGATTGAGGACTGCAATTTTTTTTGTGAAGAACGAACAAGAATAATAAACGTTCGTTTGTTGACAACGATCGATTGATTCATAGACCATAATTCGACCCAAATCAAGTAAAAAAACAAATATAACAATAGTCAGAACATTGCTGAAATAAAATAAAATTATTACCAAATAGGAGAAACAACTTCAAATTTAAGAAAATGAATAAAGTTCATGTTATTCTGATTATATATTTGACTAATGGAATAGATGGCTAATATTGCAATGGAGGAGTTAACAATATTCAATTACCAAATATATATTTTACCAAGAAGAAAAACAATGAACAAAATGAGAAATTTGCTAGATTACTAATCTTGTAAAGAGCTAGTATTTTTATAAAGTTAAGATTGAAGGTTAATTAAATAAAGTTAATAGTTTATAGATAATTTTCATCTAATAATTCCTAGTTTCTGGATCGTATATATGGATGAGTGATTGATTGTAATTCTTTTCCATTATCATGTTCACATCTTTCCATAACTTTATTTCTTTATTCTTTTTTCCTCTTCAGTTACAGCACTAGAATTTATTGGGAATCCATTTATTTACAACTAAACAAATTCAATTATCATCTAATCGGAGTTTATGTCTATCTTCTCTTTTTTTATCCTTTTAAACAATGAAAAACATTAAAAATAAAAATAAAAATAATTCCACTCACCTTTGAGAATTCTGGAACCAGCCAACACTGAGGAATTGAAAATAAATCCAAGACAATAGTTGATGGCGAGAAAGAAACACATGTGCGCAAGAAAATTGGCAGCTGTAGAAAATTTAGTTTTAGGTTTTTTTTAATTTTCTAATCTTGCACAACAAAGAGATGGGAAAGAGGAAGAACTCTACGAGTAGCGCCAAACAAAAATTTAAGTTTTTAATTAGTGTGGACCCTCCTCATATACACTTGGATAAGTTTTATTGGCTGATAGTTCCAACTAGCTATCCTAGTTGTAACTCTATTAGCACGATATAAAATCTCTGCATTCAGACCTCTCTCCGGAGAATTTGGAAGGCAATCAAGGAGGCTTCAAAGTTTGGTTTTGGTCGTGTTTGGAATTCAAACATCGAGTGTCAGGTTTTGAAAGATCTTGGAATCACTCGTCGGCTGGCTCGCGCACCTCGCATCATACCAGTCTGCTGGCAGCCTCTGCCCTTGAACTGGTGGAAAGTTAACACTAATGCATCCGTTATTGGCTCTCTCGGTGCTGCTGGGTGCGACGGGATCTTCCGAAACTCTAGCGGTAATTTTGTTAGTGCCTTCTCCTTCCCGGTTACCTCATCTTACTCTTTTCTGGCTGAACTGAGAGCCACAGTATTTGCGATTAAAACTGCTTTTGATAAAGGTTGGAGAAACCTTTGGCTCGAAAGCGATTCCACATACGTGGTGCAGCTGCTACGCCTCCGCTCGCTCTCGGTCCCGTGGATTGTTCGTCAAGAATGGCTTCAATGTCTTCAATGCCTCGACTCTATGACCTTTGTCGTCTCCCATATCTATAGGGAAGGAAACCAAGTAGCAGACACTCTAACTAATTATGGTAGAATAGCTTCCAGTTTGGAATGGTGGGGTTTCATACCCGCCTTTTGTCTTCCCGCTTTTTTGTGTAACTTTTGGGGTCGTATTGTATACCGATTCACTTGAGTTTGGATACTTTGTCTTTATTTGTGTTTTTTTCTTTTTCCTTTTAATAATATTGGTACTGAGCTTGTGTTTGCTAGAGGGTGCCGACCTAGTCGGGATGTTTGATGCTTCACTTGCCAGCCTTACTGAAAAAAAACATTGAAATAATACTACATAGAGTCAATATAATTCTTCCCAAAATATTATCAGACACCATTACTAAATTTTTTTTTTCTCAATTCTCTGCCGGCCTACCGGGACTTGAGCCTACCCCAACTCCCCTTGTTCCACCCCCGACTTCATCCATTTTCACAACATTACTACTTAACTTCAAAATATAACATAAAAGTTACTAAACTTTTATATTTTCATAGTACGACCACTATGACCATTCATCTAGCTTTAGAACTCCCAATTCAACATGTTAACTTCTCTCTCCCTAGTTACCTATCCCTTACTTCTAATTTCAATATATAAACTTCATCTCTTCTTTCTCTCTCTTCGTATACAAGCATCAATATGCAACTTTCTTAAATTACTGCAAGAATGAGCTTTGGATCTCGGAAATGGAAGTTTTAGTGTTGAGAATTAAAAGACTCTTTAAAACTTTATCACAGTTTCTCGAGCTTCTATAAACAATGAGGGTCTTCAATGCTTTAGATGAAAAAGCAATCAAATGGATGAAAATATGAGCGTTATGAAGGTCTTTAGGGCAGAGACGTAGAGGTTTATTGTATGAGGAGAGGCATTAGATACAAGTGTATTATGTGCATCAAGATTTCGGAGACGCTTAAAAGTAAGATGAAGGATGCCGGAACTAACGTGATCAGGCGCAACTATTAATTAAGGGTGGCTGGAAAAAGTGGCTTTCGACCAAGGAGAGAAAGAGAAGAAACAACTCTCAACCTAGGGGAGTTTTTGTTGGATATTTATTTTGTTAATATCTAAATGTAATTTAAGAAATAAAATAAAAATGCTTTTGCATCATAACTTTAAAGTATTTTATTTTATAAAAAAACATATCACATTCATAAATAGTGTAAACCATGAGCATTTTGTGCGCTCTAATTCACCCGAAAAAACGCCTAGATAATTCTATAAATAATTACAGCTCTAGGTTTTAAACTATTTTACTTGTAACAAAATCCACATTCATTCTTGATCAAGAATCTTATTATCCATACGTATATGCAGCAGGCTCTTGATCCTTTATTGCATTTTCATTTCACTTAACTTACCTCGCGGATCGAGCTCACAATGGAAGAACGATCGAGCTCGAGTCAAGGCTTCTGCTATCTCTGGATAATTTTTCAGTGGGAATAGGCCCTATCGATGAACTTCTCATCAGTTTGCGAAAACTTAAACTCCCATTTCTCGACCTCCTGCTTACATTCTTCGATTTCGAATGCTTGATTCGCAACGTTTCATTTTCAGATTGAGCATCGAAAGCCTTATGAATTTCCATAGCTGACGACGAATCAAGGGACACAGATCTCCTTAGAGTCTGCGCTTCTGCATCTTCTGTCCGTCTATTTTCATTCCTTGCTTCACTAGTTTCCTCTTCTCCATTGCTAACATTAGAATTCTCCATCTGAAATTCACTCAAATCTGCCGATAATACACCAATCTCAGCATCAAAATTATCGGATACAATCGGAGCCCGACAAAGAGGGCAATTCTTGTGTGACCTTAGCCAAGTATCAATACAAGGGATGTGAAAAGCATGACTACATTTAGGCAAGAGTTTAAGAGTATCATCTTCTTGAAATTCATTGAGACACACAGAGCACTCAGTTCCTTCTGTCATCAATTCATCTTTCTTATACTTAAAAACAGCAATCAAATCAATAGCAGATTGTTGAAGACCTACACTGTTTATGAACCATATGTGATGCTCCATTCCTGTCCCTGTCCCTGTCCCTGTCCCTTGATCTTCATCAACAAAATCCACTTGAGTACCAAAGAAAACCGGTGAGATTCTTTCCCTTCTCCTCTGTCTAAGATAGTGAAATCTCAGGAAACAGCAGAAACTGCAAACAAAAATTGCAGCAGCAACTAAAGAAGCAATGATAATCATACTTGTTGCAATCATATTGCTTTGCTTCATGTTTCCGATTTCAGTAACCGGATGAACAGGCAGAACTAACGGAACCGGAGGAATTGCAGGAAGACAATCTTGAGTCTTACAAAGATTAGGGAAGATTTTGAAACAAGCACCATTGCATTTCAAATCATGATTCAAAGCTGGCTTACAATCTTTAACACACAAATCATACAACTTGTGTTGTGCTATTTCCACTTTTAAAGGACCATGGCCCATTTTAAAAGTATAGAGAATGAAGAATCAAGTCCTGGAAAATAGAGACCGATTGTGTAGAATTTGATAGGAGAAGATGAAAAGGATGTCAATTTTTTTCTTTCTTTCCAGGAATTGAATAAAATGGAGACGTTTGGGTACGTTTTTTCCATAAAAATTGAAGTCATATCGGAAATTTCACAATCAATAGTAGACTTGGAAGGATGGAGCATTTACTGGGGTTTTGTGTGATTGAATTTGGAGTCTAATAAAGTAGCAAGTCAATGGAGCGTTTAAGGGTCATTTACGCGTAAACTTTAATGTGGGTGGTTCCACCATGATTTGGAAGTGTTCCAGTTTTGATGTAGGATGTTTATCACTTTTTTTTATTCTATTCCGTTTAAAAAATTTCAATTTATGGTAGTTTTGTATTAGTGTGACGGTTGTAAATGATTCGAGCCGTTCATAGTTCGATAAAAATTTAATCGTTTTGGTTCAATTTAAAAATGAGTTTGAGCATTGTGAATCTCGCGCGAAGACTCGGTTATACGTTACCCCTACTATGGATGGTTTTGGCCATCTTTTTCTGACAAATTAAAGCTCAGCGTGGTTAATTAACTATTGAGTTTGTATTTAATTACAAAATTCAATTTAATTAATATATGATACGCGATAAATTTCACTAAGTTTGTTTAAAATGACTCAATCTTGGCCCTGTTAGCGTTTTGGGATAAAAAGAGCGGGTTTGACCAACTTTAGAGGTTTGACCACTGAAACCGCTAATTGAAGTGTTTGGTGGAGAGAGGTTTGGGAGAGAGTTTTGGGATGAAAACGCTAATTTAGAAAAAGCTTTTAAAAGGAGCTTTTTCAATTAGCGTTTTGCAATATATGATACGCGATAAATTTCACTAAGTTTGTTTAAAATGACTCAATCTTGGCCCTGTTAGCGTTTTGGGATAAAAAGAGCGGGTTTGACCAACTTTAGAGGTTTGACCACTGAAACCGCTAATTGGAGTGTTTGGTGGAGAGAGGTTTGGGAGAGAGTTTTGGGATGAAAACGCTAATTTAGAAAAAGCTTTTAAAATGAGCTTTTTCAATTAGCGTTTTGCAATATTAAAATTAATGGACTTCTTTAACCCTAATAGATAGACTCCCTCTTCTCCTGCGCCAAAATTAATCCCCTTATTCGTCTTTTTGCACAAACCGCTATTATCAATCAGCTAAGTTTTACCAAACAGGTCTACACAAACAGCTAATCAAATCAGTTAGTCAAATCAGCTAATGTAATCAGCTAACAGCTAATTCCCAAACAGGGCCCTTACTTTTGTAGTCCAAATCTAGCTTAATTTTGAGAATTTTTACCGTGTTACGTAAAAATTGTTCCACTTAGATGGAACATGTATATACACGCAAAAAAAAAAAACAAGTTTGATTTAGAAATTTTTTTATGCACGTACATGTAACATTGCCCCCTCCCCAACCGACCAATCTTATATACGTCACTGAGCTTGCGCACCGCGAAATTCGGCTTGAAATCTCGCGAGTAGGTTCGGTTATACTACTACAAGAAAACAACTAGTTAGCTACCATAATTTTGATAGCTAATTCGGTAGCTATAGAATTTACCGACTGAATTTAGCAGTTTACCGACCAAATGCATTCAGTCAGTAAATACCTAGTCGTTGGAGAAACACTGACTATTTTTTTACGATAGTCGTAGATTATAGCGACTGTTTGATTTAATCGTTGAGTAATCGCTGAGTAGTCGCAACTTTTACCACCACATTTTGCTACTATAATATTCATGAACATACTCGTAACTTTATAAGCAAGTTTAGTTTGATTATTTTTATAATAATAATAATAATTTGATAGTTTCATGTGAAATTTTAGTTTATAGATGAGATACATAAGGTCAATAGAGAATGGGAACTTGGAAGAGGATAACATGTAAACAATATTTGAATGGAAAGATCAGAGTGTTGAGATGTATTTGATCAGATAGTGGTGGATGATATGAATCCAAATTGGGGAGCGAGGGTTGAAAGCATAAGACCCACTCAGTAAACGAGTTGACTGTCATTCTTGTTCATATTGCAAGGCCATTTACTTGCCAACATGCCAAGCACCCTTTCTTTTGTGTTTGATTTCGACCTAAAATCAAACATAATCACACTCTATTAAGGTTTGATCCAATAATCAATTGTTCATTCGAGTTAAAAATGTCTTCTTTTTTACCTCTTGGATCTGAAAATAAAGTCTCTCCTTGGTGGCTCTTCTTTACTTCTATTTCCTACTTTCTTGTAAATCAAAACTCATACACTATAGGCCAGTTTGGCATTGCTTTCCCATAACTTAAAAGCATTTTTTTTTTTCAACTTTTCCAGTTACAAGCAACATTTAAATGCAAAACTGATTTTGTTAGAAAATATGAAAAAACTACTTTCAGGAGAAATTAGTTTTCACAACTTACCATAATAATTGATATTAAATTCTTTTGAATAAAGATAGCTATAACTTTTTATATAATACAATACATATAACTTTTATATTTTATTTCTCGAATTTTAAAACTTTTATTATTTATTATCAAACTCTTATCAATTTTTTCGACAACACTTTTCCCCCACAACAGATTCTGTTAGCCACAACAATACCAAACTAGTCTTACATTAGTTGATGTTAAGTTTATTTATGGACTATTTACATGAAAATCATATTTAGCTATAAAATTACAACTAAATCATACTACTAAAATTAATTTTTCAATTTGTCACCGTTTTTTATATATCACAAATAAAATATGACTTTATACTTAATTTAAGAATTTTAGACCTCAATTCATAAATCGTAAACCCTAAAAAATAAATCATAAACCTCCAATTTATGAACGCTAATCTTTAAAATATATTAAAAATAACAATTTACTTAATTATATAATTTTATAAAAATGAAGTTCTATATAAATTTTCCTTTATTTGTATAGGTAGAAGAAAAACCCGAATACACTCATAAGAGAAGTAATCAACCCATCAAGGGAAAATTACACAGAAATTCATGTTTTAAAAATAATTTACAACTATATCAAGTTATAATTTTAGTCTAAATTTTTTAAATTATGGTGTAAAATCATAATATATAGAGAATAATGACATAATAAAAATTAAGTTTGGTAATATGACTTAGTTGTAATTTTGTATTTAATTATGATATTCATGTATTTGACCCCATCAATCAATATGCAAGAAGGCCCATTATTTTGAAAGATGCAAGAAGGCCCATTAGGCCCATAGAGTTGTCTCTCTCTTTTCTCCTTGTCTCGCTGCCAGTCCATCAATCTGCCGTCGCTTGAAAAATGGGATTTGGAGCTCTAAGAAGCACAGTTCGTCCACTGTCAAGAACCCTACTATCGCGTACCACTACTTTCTCAACGACATCGTTTTCTCACTCTTCTCCGTCTCCAATAATCGACTTCCGACTCCTACATGGCAGCTCCTTCATCACCCGGAGTTCGCGCCATTTCAGCATTTTCTCCGAGTCGAACCATTTCGACAGCTTGACTGATTCCCGCTTCCCAAAGCGTAGACCCCTTGATAAGTCTCGTCGAAAAAGATCGAGCTTGAAGCCTCCAGGTACTACTTATTACTGTAATTTAAATTCTCAATTTGAATTGCTCTTCGATTCAATTTTTTTTGTTAAACGAGAATAGGGCTATGGAAGTGATTTAGAGTTTTTGTGGATGTAAATATCTAATTGAATGTAGGACCGTATGCTTGGCTTAAGCATGAGCCTGGTCAACCTATTCAACCCAATAATCCGAATAAAGGGAGTGTGAAGAGAAGGAATGAAAAAAAGCGCATTAAGCTGCACCTTGCTTTTGTGAAGGTTTGTCTTTCTGATATATCAAGAAATGGTCTCATTATTAGAAACAATGAAAGTGATCGCCTTTTGATTAAAAACTGGTGTTCTTGTTATAGTTATAGTTGTTGACTAAGTCATTATATTTGTTTGACTGAGCATATCTTCAGTTCTGTTTAAGAGAGAGCTGATATGAGGATATATGAGATTTGATTACTGAGAATGAATGATAGATTGTAGTTTTAGTGGACTAAGCAATCAAAGTTTTTTTTTGCATTTCTGATATCACTGTAGTTTGTGAGCTTTTGAATCCGTGGATGAATATAGGAGCTAGATGTTACTTGAATGAACAAAAAGAATTTAAACTTGATTTAGAATTGTGCCTTAATAACGTCAAGAAATAATGCTTTAGAGAACTTTGTACCTGGTAATTTGATGAAAATTACAAGAGACACAAATTCCCTTTTGCTATTTCTAATAATTGCTGTTAAATTGGCTGTTGACAATATGCTGTTAACTCTAATGGCCAATGATATAAATCCTGAAAGGCATTAACTATTTAGGTTGATTTCACATACACATGCAAACATGAGCTGCTGATTATGTTCTACAAATTGCACAATACTATTAGGCTATCATCTTCAAGCTGCTATTTGTTTATTAGGGAATTAGCCCTACGTTTATTGGGGGGAGAGGATTTAGACGGAACATACAAAATGGTGCCATTTGAAGCTTAACGTTTCACTGACGGAATAAATTCAAGTCTCATTAACAGAAGATACCACATTAGCAAGACTCCCGTTACGAATCATCCACGTAAGCGCCATGTCACGCATCCCTGGTCCATGTAGCATCCCAACGTAATACATCAACCATGTCACATGAGATGCACACTTGACAAGCCCTTTCCTCCTCTCTCTATCATCTCTTCTCATTTTCTCTACAATCTCTACATCGAACCCTAACCTTATCTCCCTTTATTTTCATTTGTTCGATGTTTTTCTTTCAATTACATAAAGTATCTAATTTTTCTTCAATGTTTTTCTTGCGATTGCATAATGTGCTAGGTTGTAGATTGCATAATGTGCTCAGTGACTAATATTCTCAATTGGTTAGTCTCCTACCACGAGGATGATACCGTTGTGAGTTACTTCTTGTTAAATCCATATCACTGCCTGACACCATTAGAATGGCTAAGCTAATCAAAGAGAAAATAGATGTTTCAAGAAATCCATTTTACCAGATTCTCGAACACCAAAAACCCTCCTCTTCACATAAACTTTCAATTCCTTTTACTTAACCAACCTCTGCTAACAATACCATTCTAACGCTTGACACTGGCAGAAATTTCAGTGTGAAGACAGAAAGGTCTATGCTTCAATTGTGGCGAGAAATTTGTCCTTGCCTGCAAATGTGAGCTGCTGCAATTTGTATTTAATAGCCACTAAAAAAGAAATGTTTTGACATCATTAACTCTAAGTCAAAGCTAATTTAGGTAGGTGATTGCATAAGACAATAGACCTTCATCTTGAGGTTAGGGCTTTATGCAATTGCAAGAGATGAATATAAAGGGAGATAAGACTAGGGTTCCATGTCCGAGATGAGAGATTGCAGAGAAAAAGGGAAGAGATGATAGAAGAGAGGAGAGAGGAAGATGAGATGATCCAAGAGAGAGAGGACGGAGCAGATCCATGAAGAAGAGAGGAGGAAGTCGTTGTCACGTGTGTGTCTCATGTGATATGGATGATGTTTTAAGTTGGGATGCCACGTGGACGAACCAAGGAGGTATGATATGGCGCTTACGTGGATGACTCGACATCTTCTCTTAATGAGACTTGAAATTGCTCTGTTAGTGAACATAGGCTTCAAATTGCAACATTTTGTAAGTTAGGTCTAAATCTGCTCTGGGCTAATTATGTACCTTATCCCTATTTATTACTTAAATGAGTGCATAGATGGACATGTATGTGAATACAAACAAATGCTTATAGCCATAAGATTAAAGTCTGAAAAGAAATGCATATTCGTCATACAATCTTGCTTTTCTGTTTCTCTGTGTATACCTACCATCCTCTGTTTCTTTCTATGAAAGCATAGGTGAAAACTTAAGAGTAGTTTTTTTTTTTTTACTATTGTCTTTATATGCATGGTTTATACTTCCACCCAAACCCAGGCAAGACATAACAATTTCTTTTTATAATCTTAAATTCTTCATAGAATGTCATGTATCTATACCTAAAAAAGCCATAGACATTATTGAGTAAAATTTTCAAAGCTGCTGAACAGGATGGAGGGACAATGTATTAATTATCAGAGTATAAAAACAGCATATCATGAATTCTTATGTGGCTTGTTAATTTAGATATGCTGATGCATGCTAACTAGGGTGTTCAAGTGAATGATGCGAGTTTGACCTTTGTTCTTCATTCGAATAGCCCTCAATTATGAAATTGGCTTAAAAGGATGGCTGTGCATTCTTGAGAGAATTACTGTCCTCGTTCTGAAAATTTGTTAATATTAAGGTAAAGTTCGGGAATTGATCTTCATGATATGTACTCATGTAACATGACATTTAAAGTAGATATTCTTGAGACAATGAATGAGAAACTGATGTATCGGTCTTGAATATCTACAGTCGGAAGCAAAGAAGCGGAAGGCTCAGTTACAAGAAGCTAACAGGAAGAAAATGACCAAGAGAGTAGAGCGTAAGATGGCTGCGGTGGCTAGAGAAAGAGAATGGGCTCAGAGATTAGTAGAGCTACAGAAGATTGACGAAGAGAAGAAAAAATCTGTGGCCTAATTAGTTCATACTGCGGTTTGCATATTCGGTTTATTGGTCTGGTTTGAGGTTCAAACCAGAATTTGGAAGTTTCTTGGCTTATTATCTTTGAAGAAGTTGATGGTGTTCCTTTATATGCAAGAAAATTTTGAAATGTAGACGAACTTTAAGATTAGGAAAAATAAACATACTGCAGCTGCACAATGCAAAGTGATTACTCCTTGTTTATGTTACTATTAAACATGGTTTATGTCATTATGCATCAGAAAAAAATAAAAATATTATCGACTCCGTGAACCAACAATGAATAATTAAGCTATTAAACTTGGAGTTCCTGATGATTTATTTTCAGATTAAATTCTTTAACTCCACAGATTGTTAGTGAAACCCTTCATCTTTTCGGATTAAATTCTTGAACTTTAATTTTCATAAATACTGAGTTTCATGTAAATTTTTAAATCATGTGTACTGTTTTAATAAATTGGTCAAACCAAATTGGTTTATTTTTGTATTTTTCTTAACTTTAGATCTATTTTTCTTCTTGATTTTTGCTGTCAAATATATTTAGTTTCACCAATGAAATACGTTTATTTTTAATTGTGATCGTGTAACAGTGAATTTTTCATTTTATTTATTTATTTATTATGTTTATCGTCTTAAATTTAATTTTTTCTATGTATTATTGAATGTATGTTTTTAATTTTATAAATATATTTAAAGTTAAATATTTGATAAAATATCATACTCTATCTACTAATAAGAAAGACCAATCTTCCTCCGGATAAGATAGTATGCTATTGTGGACTGATTCTTTGAAGCAATAGTTCCATAACAAAGTCCATGGGACTCTTTTACTTTTTAGCTCTCAATGCTCTAACGCCGACACTGGATATGGAACCTAGCTCACGTACTGCTTTAATGGGCGAACAGCCCAACCCCTGGAACATTCTACAGCCCCCAGGTGCCCCATTGCTTTCTTTATTTCTTTGTTGGAAGAAGAGTGAAACTGATCCACTTTCGTTGACCAAGCTGTAAGGTTAGCAGAATAACTTTGAAAACCAACTGAATCCACTCTGGGGAAGCAAGGAAAGCCATACCCCACAATCTTACTTTCCTGCAATTGAAAACTTAAAAAGAACATAAAGGGCTCCCCCATCAGATCAGGGAAAAAAAACGGCTCGTGTAACATTTTGTCCAGAAGAGTTCAACCTGTTTTCGACTAATTGACCCTATATAATAGAGACTTTAGATGAATATTTTGAGAGTAAGGCTCTGTTCTTTATCGTTGAAAAAAACTGAACTGAATTGAACTGAACTGAATGCTACTGAATACTGAACTGAATTTAACTGAATGCTACTGAATTTAACTGAATTATACCGAACTTAATCGAACTTAACAATAATGATGATATTAGACTTTAAAATAATTTTAATGATAATATTGGACATTAATAAACTTATAATAATAATAATAATAATAATAATAATAATGGTTCTAATAAATTTAATAATACTAATAATAAATAAATATATTATTAAAGATAAAACTAAATTGAATATCAAATAAAAGTTCGGGTTGATAAAATCTTAACTCGATAAAGCCTATGAAATTAAATAAAAATGAGTCTAATTTAAATTAAAAATACAAATTACATACAAACACAAATTTACATATAATTTAAAGCCTATGAAATTAAATACAAATTTTCATATGAATATAAACTCTTAACTTTTTATTCTAATTAAGGGTTAAAGTGCAAACATAACGTTTTGGGCCAGGAGTATTTTTACCCCTAACGTCTAAAATAGTGCAATTTTATTCCTAACATTGATAAATTCGGTAAATTTTAGAAATAATTCATAATATGGATGCAATTCCTAATTTTTAAATATGGATGCATACTTTAGTTTTATTTTATTTTTTTTGTTAAACGATATATACTTTAATAAACTATCATTTCTTGACTTTTATCTAATTTATAGATAATGATAAAGTATATATAATAATAATAATAATATATAATAATAATAAATAATGATAAATTATAGATAAATAATAATAATAATAATATAATAAATAATGATAAATTACTGAATGATGAAACTGAATGCTGAATGCTGAAACTGAATACTGAACTGAACTGAATTGAACTGAACTGAATTGAATTGAACTGAACTGATTGTTACTGAAATTAAGTAATAAAGAACATGGCCTAATTAATTTCTGTTAAGCTCTTTACAATTTTTTCCCTTTTAACTTTAATTATTTTTGAAAAATAAATTTTTTTATTTAGGAAAGGTGGGAACAGGGGCGGCTACAGGGGAGAGCCAATCTAGGCATCCGTCTAGGATCTCCGAGGGTTTCGGCTCTCCCTAAAGCCCTCCATTTACGAGGCCTCTGATCCAAAAATTTTTTTAATAAAATTTAAAAGTTATTTCAATTACAATATAATAATTATTGAAATATTTAATTGTTAAAATTATATAAAAAAATAATGATAATTTTGTATCTGAATTTAGTAATAATCGTATATAGAAAATAAGCATATAGCCTCCTAAAATGAAATGGAAAGTCGACAACAGTAACACACATTGTCCTTTTTTTCAATAATCGCCTCTTAAAAGAATAGCACCAATAAGGGGCTTTCATAATTTATGTCGATTTTTATCTTTTAATAATAATAGAGATAAGTTACAAAATTAGTCATATGGTTATTAGAGGAGAAAAATTTAGCCTATGTATACAAAACAATACATTTTTAAACCTAACATTTACTAGACTGTTCAATTTAAAATGTCATTAACGAAAGATAGCCCATTAACGGAAGATAACCTTATTAACGGAAGATGAGTTTTTCTCACTAATTAGAAGACGTGCAATTTCAAGCCTTATTGAATGGAACGAACCCTAGAAATTAGAGGATAGGCTAAACATGATATTGCACATGAAAAAACCCGATCTTTCATTGATGGGGTTTGGATTTGCAATGTCCGACAATTAAGTTAAGATTACACTATTTTGTACATGATGGCTAAATATGTTCTTCTCCAATGCCATTGGGCTAAATTTGTATCTTATTCCATAAAAATATAAATATACGCTGCACCTGCACCTCTACCATAGAGCATAAGAATGTCTAGGGCCTCTAAAATACTGGAACCGCATCTAGACCGGGAAGTCAATCTGTTAAGATATTTATTGAATGTGAGCTCACCTACACCCACTTGCACTTAATTCCCATGTATTTAGGCTTTCAGTTGTAATTTGTTATTTTAGTCTTCAACTGTGTATAAATAGCATTGATTACTATCTAATAAAGCAAGGCAATATTTTACAACTTCTTTCTGCACGGTATCAGAGCACAAGGCTCAATAAAAGTTTTCGAATCCTCCTCTCTTCCCTATACTTGCTTTACTCTTTCATGACTTAAATCACTATCTCTCTTCTCTGAATTTTTTTCTTCTCTCTCCTGCACTTCTCAACAATGGCGGATCTTGCTGGTTTTGATCGAGTTAGCTTTGAGGATGAAGAGGTTTCATCAGATTCTTCACCTCCTTCACCTGTTAGATCGGTTGCTGGAAAATCACCGGTGGAAGGACCGATTTCGGCTCAAGTTTTACCGATTCCATTGAATCGGCCTCCAACTCAATCACAGAAGAAGAAGCATAACAGTCAGGTTCCTCCTATTGATGTTTCTTCTCTTCGTACTGATAACAAGATATATTTCTAGTATCAGCTTACTACGGCTGATAATCCTAGAGTAAGCCTAGTTACTGTTCCGTTGGACGAAAAAAAACTACGTTTCTTGGAGCAGAGGCATAATTTTAGCCTTATCAACTAAGGAGAAGTTGAACTACATATTATGTGATGATTTTCAGCCTACTCAAGGCTCACTCATGTATTCACACTGGAAACGAGTTGACTCTATGGTGATTTCGTGGATTCTAAACTCCATTGCACGCGATCTGGTTGAGGCATTCATCTTCACAACTTCAGCCAGAGAACTTTGGAAAGAGTTGGAGCAGAGATTCGGTGCATCAAACAGACCACTTCTATATCAACTCAAAAGAGAGATAAGTGATTTCAAACAAGGTAACTTGTCTGTGGCCATTTATTTTACAAAATTGAAACGACTATGGGATGAGCTTGCATATTTGCGTCCTGCTGCTATATGCACTTGTGAGGCTTCACGTTCATGTCTTGTGGCAAAGAAAAAATATAATTCTCATAATGCTGATCAATTAGTTCAGTTTCTGATGGGGTTAAAGGATGAATATGCTCATGTTAAGCACTAGATGCTTTTGATGGATCTTTTACCAAATATTCAGAAGGCTCATTCCATGGTTCAGAATGTGGAAAAACAACGGGAAGTTCATAATGAAACCTCTAGTCTTGAAATTGCAGCACATATTTCTACTCCTAAGCCAAATAATAATGATAGAGGGAAGAAACGTGACTCTGCAAACAAATTTGATCGTTTCTGCTTTCATTGTAATAAATCAGGACACGAGAAGGAATCCTGTTTTAAATTACACGGTTATCCTGAGTGGTTTCAGGAGTTTAAGAAGAAATCTAAACATAACAAAGCTAAGGCAAATGTTGTTTCTGCTCAATTTGAAACTCCAATGGATAATTTTGATGAAGGAACTCATACTAATCTCCCTCTTGGATTTGCTGAGTATGTTAAGAAAGAGATTCAGAAAGTTATGAAGGGAAAGGGATCAACAGAGTATGCTGATGAAGGAAATCAATCTCATTCTTTCTCTAGATTTTCCGGTTATGCAGGTATTAACTCTCTTCTTTCCTCTCACTTAATAAATAATTGTTTTAATACAAATACTAAATATGCTATATGTTCCAATATTTGGATAATAGACACAGGTGCAACATCACATATGTGTGGTGATCTTAATTTGTTTCAATTTTATAAATCAGTGTCACCTAATCATAAAGTTCACTTACCTGATGGGAGTAATAAATTGGTTAAACATATAGGTTCTGTTCTATTAGGACCTGATTTGCTTATACATAATGTCCTTCATGTTCCCAGTTTTCAACATAATCTACTATCTGTTGGAAAATTGATCCATGATTCTCAATTTGTTGTTAGGTTTCTTCCTAATATCTGTTTACTGCAGGCCCATCCCTCTAATAAACCTGTTGCTGTGGGATTTTATCATGAAGGACTTTATGAACTAAACTCGTCTTCCTTTATACCACATATCTTTGCTCAATGTAGTAGGGATACTGATATTTCTGCACATTTTACTACCTCGTTACATTCCAGTAATTTTGTAAACGATCCTGTAGTTGATCCTATATGGAACCTCCGCCTTGGACATGCTTATGCTTCTGCAATGCAGCATATACCTGTTGTAAATGGAAGATTTAATCAAATTACTTGTGATGTTTCTCCTATGGCCAAACAACACAGACTCCCTTTTACTTCTAAAAGTATAACTACTACACATAAATTTCAATTAATACATGTCGATGTTTGGGGACCGTATAAACTTACTTCCCTTAGTGGTGCTAAATACTTCCTTACCATTGTAGACGATTACACACGTACTACATGGACAATTTTGTTACTAAATAAAACTCAAGTACTATATGCCTTAAAAAAATTCATAAATATGGTTGAAACTCAGTTTTCAACCAAAGTCCAAAACATACGTTCTGATCACGGTATTGAGTTTATAAATAACAATTGTAAGGATTTTTTCCAATCTAAAGGAATTCTCCATCAAAAATCTTGTGTTTATACCCCTCAATAAAATGGGATTGTTGAGAGGAAACACAAACATTTATTAGAGATTACAAGAGCACTCTTATTTCAAGCAAAATTACCAAAAACCTTTTGGGGAGAAGCCTTATTAACAGCTACCTTTTTAATTAACATTCTACCCACTAAAATCTTAAATTGGAAAACTCCTTACCAATTATTATATTCTAAGATACCCGATTATAAATTGTTGAAGGTTTTTGGATGTTAATGTTATTTTCTAACTTACATCCTACTCGTGATAAGTTAGATCCCCATGCTCTTAATGGTATTTTTGTGGGATATGCCATTGATCACAAAGCCTACAAAGTGTATGATACACAAAGTGGTCAAGTTTGTATAACACGTGACGTTATATTTTGTGAGGATATTTTTCCGTTTGACCATATATCATCTTCTCATACTCAATTTCCTCATAATCCAAACATTTTAACTACTTCCTCACAACCCATACCTATTCCTATCAACCCACAAAATGAAAATGATAACAATATTTCCTTCCATTCACCCTCTCCTTCCACATCACATGACTCTACCTCATCCCCAAGCTTCCCACTTGCATCTACAGGTGTAACTAGGGGTGCACATGGTCGGTTAACCAGTCCATTAACAAAAACCATTAACCAGTCCATTTAATTCGGTTAACCATATTTCGGTTAATATAAACTTCGGTCGGTTAACCTATATTTCGGTCGGTTAACCATTAGTTACTTTTCGTAGCAAATATCACTTTACATCTATAATTATTCACTTTAAAATAAATATATAAATATATAATTATTTAAATATTAAATAAAAATATGTAATTTCAAATTTAATTAACAAAATTGCCAAAAAAAAAATAAGTTTTAAGTTATTTTGATATTTTTAACTTAAAATTAAATACAAATATGTATATTTATAGATTGATAATTAAATTTCTACATATATTTATACTAGTTTTATGTGTATTAATACATAATCGGTTTATTTTTCGGTTTCGGTTAACCATCGGTTTTTAAAATAAAAACCGTAAACTAGTCCATCGGTTATGGTTAACCTATTTTTCGGTTTGGTTTCGGTTTCGGAAATCGGTTTTTCGGTTTTCCGGTTAGTTTTGTGCAGCCCTAGGTGTAACACCCCGATCCAATGCCATGTAGATATTGTCCGCTCTGGCCCAATTCCAACACATTGGGCCTCACGGCTTTAAAACGCGTCTGCATGTATTGGATTCACATCTTACTAATAAGCCCCAATCACTCCCAATGTGTTGGAATTGGGCCAGAGCGGACAATATCTACATGGTATTGGATCGGAGTGTTACAATTGGTATCAGAGCTAGGTTCTCCACGTACGATGTGTGGTTCGGGGACGAACCAGGCGGAAGCTGGTGGGCCTGTAACGACCCGGTCCGGAGTGGGTGGCGCCGGGGTAGAAGGCCTGAGCAAGGAGCGGCCCTAAGGGATGGCGATGGGGACAGGAATGAACCGAATCCCACATCGAAAATGGAGAGGGATTGATTGGGGCTTATTAGTAAGATGTGAATCCAATACATGCAGACGCGTTTTAAAGCCGTGAGGTCCAATGTGTTGGAATTGGGCCAGAGCGGACAATATCTACATGGCATTGGATCGGGGTGTTACAATCAAACTAATCAAAATGATCAACCACATATTAGTTCTACACTTCCTGTAGCATCTCCTTCCACTACTTTATGTCCCAATATAACGAATCCAACTTCTCCTACTATACCACTTTCTCCTACATTATCTCTACTTAGCAAATCTTCTTCCCCAGATGTTTCATCATATGCACCCTCACCTATTATACCATTGGTTCCACCTATTGTCACTTCACAGGCTCCGACTATATGTCAAACTAGGAGTGGTAGAAATGTTAAACCACCACAATGGCTACATGATTTTGTAGCACATAGTTCTTTTAATCCTTCTTTGTATTTCCCTTCTCCCATTTCTCTTCCATAATTACCCAGTTTTAACAAATTGCATAATGCATTTCTCACCACACTTGACATAACCAAGGAACCCGAGATAATTTTACAAGCTAGTCAAACTAGCCATGGACACTGAGGTACAAGCCCTTGAGGCGAATGATACATGGGAAATTGTTTCCCTTCCAAAAGGAAAAAAAACCTATTTCTACCAAATGGGTTTTCCGTATCAAACGTAATCCCGATGGGTCAGTTGACAGGTACAAGGCTCGGCTTGTAGCTCGGGGTTATAATCAAATTCACGGAATTGATTATGTTGAGAGTTTCTCTCCTGTAGCTAAAGTGGTTATAGTTCGTTTATTGTTCACTATTGCCGCCGCTAAGTCTTGGCCCATTCATCAAATAGATATTAACAATGCTTACCTTCACGGGTTTGTTGATGAGGACATTTACTTAACTCCACCACAAGGGTACACTAAGGCTATTCCTGGTCAAGTATGCAAACTCAAAAAATCCTTATACGGCCTTAAGCAAGCCGTTCGACAATGGAACAAGGAATTTACATCTCAAATACTTGCTTTTGGTTTCATTCAAGCAGCTTCAGATCATTGTCTTTTCACATATACCACCACGGATATATTTCTTGTTCTTATTGTCTACGTTGATGATGTCCTTATCACGGGAAATTCTGAAATTGCTATTAATGATGTTAAACAACATCTACATACTCTTTTTACCATTAAAGATTTAGGTTCAGCTAAATATTTTCTTGGTATCGAAATATCAAGAACTATAGATGGTATTTTTTTGTCACAACGTAAATATATTTCTGATTTGATTCTAGACGCTGGTCTTGAACAATCTTCGACTACCCTTTGTCCCATGCGATCTGATATTATTTTAGATCCTTCGGTTGGATCTATTTATCCAAAACCCGATGAATATCGCCATCTTATCGGTCGTCTTCTTTATCTTAATTTTACCCGTCCAGATATTGGATTTGCAGTCCAACAACTAAGTCAGTTTATGCACACTCCATGCTCTCACCATATGGATGCAACCCTCCATCTTATAAAGTATCTTAAAAATACTCTAACTTATGGTTTATTTTACAGCTCTAAAAACAATTTACAACTAACAGGGTACTACGATGCTGATTGGGGCCGATGTCGTGAGACTAGACGCTCTGTTAGCGGATATTGCATCTTTTTAGGGAATTCGCTTATTTACTGGAAAGCCAAAAAGCAACCTACTATCAGTCGATCTTCTTCTGAAGCCGAATATCGAAGTATGGCTGGTACTTGTTGTGAAATCAAATGGATTTCTTACTTATTACAGATTTTCCAAATTCCACTTGCGCTTCCTATCACTCTTTATTGCGATAGTGAAGCCGCCATTCACATTGCCTCTAACCCTGTTTTTCACAAACGAACAAAAGATTTGGACATTGATTGTCACATTGTTCGTGATCATATCACCATGGGTTTTTTATCCACTCCGCATATTTCCACCAAACTTCAACTAGCCGATATTTTCACCAAACCGTCGTCAGCTCCTCATCTTAATATTTTTTTGTCCAAGATTAGACTCGTTTCATCACGACCTCCATCTTGAGAGGGGGGTGTTAAGGTATTTATTGGATGTGAGCTCACCTACACCCACTTGTACTTGATTCCCGTGTATTTAGGCTTTCAGTTGTAATTTGTTATTTTAGTCTTCGACTGTGTATACATAGCATTGATTACTATCTAATAAAGCAATGCAATATTTTACCAACTTCTTTCTGCACAATCTTCTAAGAAATAATTGATCCAATTCAGGTGAATAATTACCAATGTTATCAGAGTCGGACCGGACCTGTTGGTTTGACTAGTTGAACCGGGAATCGGCTAGACCTCCGGTATAGTCTTACTTATTTTCTTAATTCTCAACAGATCAGATTGAATCAGGGCAAATCAGAACCTGACAGTCCAATCAAGAATTGGTATGACCCCGATTTAAAAAACGAAATAGAAAACTAACTAAAATAAAAAAGTAAAATACTTAAAACTAAACTCTAAATCTAAAATTAAACCTTAGATCTCCTCTTCACCTTTCTCTTCAATGACTCTCTTCTTCTATGATGGTGAGCCCTGAGCAGCTATGTTGTATTTTATACTTTTTTAGAAACCATAAAAGGTTAATTTCACCACTCAATTTAATTTGATTTAACTTCAATTTTGGGTATTAATTTAGTGAAAAACAAACCTGTAGATCCAAATTTGTTGCAATTAGCTTTTCTAAATAAAAAAAAAACGGATTGCTTATTACCTGATCACTTATCATGTAATGTTTTTTTAAAGGGATAAGATAACGTACCAAAATAGGATTAAGGTTTTGGGGAAAATACTAATTTAGGTTTCACGTTCAAAATAACACTAATATAGGCTTAACGTTTACAATAAAACATCAATTTAGGCTTAACGTTTGTAACATAGCATCAATTTAGGAATTACTAACAGAACGTGACACGTCTTCCGTTAAGTCTGCCAACTCAGCGCCACGTCACATAAGGTATCAAAATAGGACTAAGGTTTGTAGAAAGTATCAATTTAGGTCTCACGTACAAAATAGCACCAATATAGGCTTAACGTTTACAAAATAATATGAATTAAAGCTTAACGTTTACAAAATATATCCAATTTAAACTGTGTCAAAAAGATATTTTTATTTTTCTAATGGTACAAATTAAGGAACTGACATTAGGCACTTTGGATTTTGTGTGGCTATATGGTAATATTTTTTTCATATATCATAATCATTTTAACTAGTGTTCGATATTCAATATTTTAGTTTGTATATATTACATGAGCCCATGGAATTTATGAGTCATGGAATCATTGATGAAAAATAAATATAAGGTCTTAATGACCAAGAATAATAATTAATTGTATTATAATAAATAAGAAAATAGAACTAAATAAAAAAGATAATATATAAAGTTAATAAAGAAAGAATATAATATGATTAATTGTGACGTTAAGCTTAAATTTGTATTATTTTGTAAACGTTAAGCTTAAATTCATGTTATTTTGTAAACGGCAAGCCTATATTGGTGTTATTTTATACGTGAGGCCTAAATTGATACTTTCTACAAACCTTAAGCCTATTTTGGTAACTTATGTGACGTGGCGCTGAATTGTCAGACTGAACGGATGATGTGTCACGTTCTGTTAGTAATTTCTAAATTGATTCTATGTTGTAAACGTTAAACTTAAATTGATATTTTGTTGTAAATGTTAGACTAATATTTGTGCTATTTTGAACGTGGAGTCTAAATTGGTACTTCACCAAAAATCTTAGATCTATTTTAATACATCATTTTTTAAATAAATGCTAAGTCATCTTAAATTTGATATATATAGTTTATAAAAATAATTTTAAATTAATTATATATATTTAATATATAAATATTATTTATTTATTACGTCATTCTTTGATCAATCAAAGTTATTTGGTTGAACCAAATATTCTATGATCCGACTATAGATCCGATTTAATGTCGAATCGATCTTCACAAAATTGGTAATTACAAGTGTTCCTTTGAGGAATTAATCAACTTGGCTGCTACTTGTAAGCATCTACTTTACCAGAAATCAAGCAACACAAGAATTTTTGCTTACAAAAATTAAAAAACCATAATTATATTCTTTTTCCAATATTTAATTAGAGTACATTAATGTGTTTCTGAATGTACACACACGCAATACATGTGATATGACTGCTAACTAAATAAATCATAATCTATTATCTGTAATATTATTCAAATAAACCAGTCATATGTACTAATTTATTTTAATTAATCCCATAGGATAATCCTACTTGCTTACTAACTAGGTTAGATATTTTAATTGGAAGACATCCCTTTAAAAAGTGTTCGACGAGTTTCAAACCGAAAAATCAACTAGACTAGATACTTTTAGTATTTAAATTGTTATTTCCTTTTTATTTTCTTTTCAAACTTTTTCTAATGAAATTTAACTTTTTCTAATGAAATTGACGGAAGTGTTGAAATTTGCCAAACTTCCTTTAAATTATCTCTCCTGATTCATCTTAGATGGATGTAATAATTAAATATTTCTATTATTTAACTCTGTTTCCTCAAAAAAATTGGAAAGTTTTACTCAGGTGAATTTTTATTTTTTTATGTAAATAATTTTAATTTCATTTAGTATAATTATTTCTAATTTAATTTTTTTTTCACGATATTATAATTTGAGAAATTTACAGATAGGAGTACATTTCCAAAAAAAAAAAAAAAATCCAGACATTCGCTTAGTTTTCTAATTTATTGTAATTTTTTGTTTCTATTTTCTTTTAACTTTCTATTTCATTTTGATCTTTGACAATTAAACATAACCATTAAGATGGTCTATTAGTTGGGGAGTAGGAGAAGGGTGTACAAGGAGCTCTCCCGCACAGGGCCCTAAATTTAAGAGGGCACAATTTTTTTATTATACAAATTTAAATAAATTATTGTTATTAATTATTATGTGAAAAATTGAATGAATATTAACTTATCCAGAAAAATAACGCTCTAAGAGCGTTAAGGGGCCCATTTTTGTTATTATTATTATTATAAAATATCTAATTTACTTATTTTTATTATATTTATTATGTTAAAAATCAAGTTAAAAGTATTTTGGTGTTTCATTTTGTAAAAACATTATATGAAATTATTAATTTTTTAATGAATAGAGCCCAATTTTTTTTCATTTAGCACAGGGCCCCAAAAACATTTAAGACGGCCCTGTTAGTAGAGAGTTTCAAAATAATCATAAATATAGGCTCTATTTTACATGAATATTTATTTTTAAATATAAAATAAAGGAAAATTTTTATCGTGTTGATACGTGTTGATATATGAAATATATGGGGTTTCACATGCTTAGTCGTCTTCTTCCTCCATTAACTTTGCTTCTATTTTGGCAAAATCCTCATTCGTGCAATCCAAAAAGGTTTTATGAAACCCTGTTGCTGGAACAAGAATATGAGAAAGAAAACGAGACTTTCCACAATCTCCATGACGTTTCATGTACTGGAGGGATAAAGAAGTTACCCTTGCCTTAAGCTCCTCATCGACTGAAGATCCTTCTGCTTTAGGGCAAGAATTATCCCGAGGGGCTTTGCATGCGGATTCAATCTTCTGCAACCCCTGTGTGATGAGGGATAAAAAGTCTAAGAGTTTTTGAGTGTCCTTCGCTTCAATGGCTTCTTCAATCAATTTAACTGTCATCATCGCTTACTTTCGCTACCTTTTCTTCAAATAGAGGGGGCGGGGGAACAAAACCAAGGAGATAAACAAACCCCGCCCCATACCCGCTTTCGCGGTATTCCTTACATTCCTAAGTTTCCCCAGTGGAACTGCTCCCAGCTCTCCCTTCCTCCGCTTTCCCAGTAACTGATGTATTCATCGTCTGGGTCTTCCTCTTTTAAGCGCTCTAACCAGTCTCATTCATCGGTTTCATTGGTGTGGAAATAGCGGAGAAGGTCATCGTAAGTCTGTTCTATGCTCATTTTTCTCTCCCTCTTTTGGTTGCGTTTCGGGAGTATTAGCTGAATAATTTCAATAAGTCAATCCCTATTTTACGATTACTTGTTAATTATTTCCTAGACACCGAATCCGCCCTCTGTTATAAGGAGATCCTAAACACACGCGTTAAGAATAAAGAACGCGAAATGACAACTGAATTTTACAGAACCCCAACAGGATATAGAGAAATGGCAATTACAACCCTAGAAAGCCCAACAGGATTTTGTTTGAAAGCCCACAATGAAGAAGAGAATTTGATGGTCAATATGAAGTTTAAAAACAATGACTCCTTGTCCATTCAGGCGATGAGACACATTAGCTTGGAAGCGAAGGAAGCTATTATGTCGCTGCAAGAACGGGTGGAAGAAATCGCTAGCTTTAGCTCGGCTGCTTTGGAGCGTAATTGAGGGGCTAATAGGAGAAATCGCTAGTTCTTAGCTTTTAGGCTTCTGTGAAGAATTGATCTGTGAAGATCAAATGGAGTGGAGCGAAGGAGGATAAATAGCAGCTTTGGAGAGCCTTAAAGACGGATGGAAAACAAGAGTTTCTTTCTCTCCCGCGTTTACTAGAATAGCTTGTTCTAGAATGTAAGGAAGAAAAAGACCCGTACTCTCAAGTACGTACTTTCTCATCCCTGAGACGAGTGTTTTCGAAAGCCAATTTCGAGATCAACCTTCCTAAATCGATTTAGAGACCTCAACCTCACAGCTGGTGGAAGGCTCACTTAATAAGGTTACTGCCCCGCCAACGGAGATCTGCTTGTCTTGTGACTGTGACCCTAACTGGAATGGAACAGAAAAGTCAGTTAAAAGAAAGGATGCCGGTTGATAGTTTAGCCTATACAGAGATGGGTAAAAAGGACCTTAAAGGAAGGAAGCGTCCACTTGTAATTCTTCAGACAAGACAATCGATCCCTACTAACAAATCTGGAATGGAACTATACCATCTCGAAGACCAAGACCATCGAATGCCCCTTTAGCCCGGGATTAGAGTAATAGCCCTTGGTTCAATCCTTTCATTCGTTGTAGTCCCTTTATCAGTTCTCGTCCTCCTCCTCTGTAACTGAAGCAGCGAGCTAAGGAGCCTTGACCAGGATATGGTGATATTCAAAGTTGGGAAATCGTGGAAAGTCTTCCTCCCTGACAGTGGATCCAGTGGATTTTACATCTGTCCCTGGCCCTGTAGTTGCCAACCTTCTAGTTTAAATGCCAGTTTCCAGTGATCTACTGAAAGTAGTAGTTCCGAGTCATACAATTCCATTACCAGTTTTAGGGATCTATTTGTAGGTTTTACCCCTTAGGAAGGCGGCTAGATTTGAATCCCCTGGAGTTGCAGAGCCAGTTGGAGAGCTAAAGTATTCCCCTAAGACTCTTAAGTTGCTTCCTTCAACCTTTGATTTCCGCCTTCCCCTTTCTTTTTCATTCGACTGCTGCCTTCGAGCTTCTTCGAGCTCTTTCTCTTACAATGATTGGTCGTTCCCTGCCAGCGTTTACTGCTTTAATGGGCATAAAAAAGGAGAAAATAGAAAGGGTTACACATTTCGACTGCGCCTTAAGTTAAGATAGAAGGAGCCAGTGGTCTCCCTGCTTCTTATTTGTCGGCCTAATCCGCTATCTTATTCTTTCTTAGGCATATAGGAAAGTCCGATTCTGTCCAAGCTTTAGATCCACACCTCCCTTACAGTTGGGATTCCAGTCTTATGGCTAACAGCTACTGCTGCTAACACCGGTTATTCCGAAACAACCTCTGCTTGTACATTAACTATTGCCTTCCTCCCCCCGGACAACAGAGAGAGGATTCCTCATGCTAATCCCACGCTTGTGCCCAAGACCTGTTGGTCACTTCGCTCTATTCCCTCTCGGAACTCAAAGATAAAAAAGACAACAAGAAATTTCATAGATAGAAGACCATTGAACCCTCGGCCTTGAATTCGTATCTGGAACTGAACGCCATACCCTGTGTCCTACCCGGATTACCCAGGCTTGAGGACAAGAAGGCAATGGTTGGTTCTCGGCATTCGATTGAAGACAAGATGTCTGGGGTAAGTTAACCTACCTCTTTGTCGAGAATCGGTACTTTAAGAATGATGGCGGGACCTGAGATTCCCCGTAAATAGACTATTCATGCTATACTGAAGCGACGATGGCTCCATACCCTGTATGAGTTTAGTAAATTAGGCTTTTAACGGCTCTCTTTTCTATTCTCATACCAAGCAAGGGGAGGTGAATCAGAGCGAGGGAAGCCCTCGTAGTTCAGTTGTTGAATACTTTGCTCAGAGAGGAAAGGTAAAAATAGTAATAACTTCCCAACTCCTAGCCGCTTAGACAAACCAGAGGAAGTGCGAAAGTAGAGTAGGGGAGAGAAAGTGATTTGAATCTGTTATAAGACAAGACGTCAGAAAGTTCAGTAGAGTAAGGCTAAGGGGTGGAGCGCGGGACTGGCTTTCTGGTTGTGTAAGCAACATTGCCATAGCCTCTTTCTTGCTTTGTGCCTCCTCGACTTATAGGGCGTGACTCTTTTTTCCGGGTGTCTTCCCATAGGCCTAGCCTTTATTGTATTTTTGACCAATCCGCTTCCGCTGGTGGAGGAAGCGAACCAAGATGGAATTACACCTTTTTGAGCTAGTCCAGATGTATTTGATAAAGATTTACCATTTTTGTGTACGAATATCCCTCTTGAAAGAAACTTTTCGACTCTACGTAAACGGATGAACAATATGGGATCAAAAACATCATATAGTTAGTTTTGTTTGGGATACTGAAACCCAACCTTTCAGGTGCACAAAGACGCTCTGAAAAAAGTAGTTCCATGAGTGCTTTTTCCCCACCCCGACCGCTCCTTCCTGGGGAATTTTCCGCTTGAAAGCATCTCACTAATGATCACATGGGGTACTTCTAGCATTACAAAGTTTTCAAAGTATGATATGTGGAACCAACATCTCGATGATAAGTTTCATAGCTGGGATTTTCTTTGATTTGAATGAGAAGTCTCGCATCTTGGCATTCCGTCCTATCCTATGGCTACTAATTCAACTGAGAAAGTTCCCTTGATGATACCGGGAACGGGCGTTGGCCAGCAGATGGCTACACTTTTTTTAGTGTTATTTCGATTTCGTATGCAATGAAGGCAGGCTCGATAGGGGAAATCCCAAACAAAGGAATAGGCCTTTTTTACCTGCCGGCTTAACTTCGCGTATTAGCAAGAACGGAATTTATGAAAGTCTTACCGTGTACTAAAGCTTTCGCGTGGCGAATGCGCTTATCTAACAGGAAAAGGACTGACCGAACAAAGATTTATAAGTCTTATTTATTAACCGTTCGTGCCCCATTAGTCCTCTTCTCGCTTAGGCTCGGCGGATATTGTCCTTTGGGTTCGGACCGGGCTAAGAAGAAGGCAGGAGTTAGCGCTTTCCCCTGGTTTGGTTCAGGTTCGAGCAGTTTAGTTACCGCTCCTTGGAAACATATGTTATAATATTCTATAAAATAAAGACTTATAATTTTTTATAAATTTGAGTACTTTGAGTAAAAGGGAAAAGGGGAATCTGGTAGGGCATTCTACTCATGTACGACGCTTTCACCCCTTTGATAAGGACTGGAAGAAGAAGGGCAAGGGCTTTGGTTCTATCTGTAGAAGAAGAGGCATATGCCAGAACAAGAGGAAGGCTGTTTGTTTGATGCCAAAGAAAGGAAAATGATCGTAAGTTGGAGGTTTAGTAGAAAGGAGTAGTAAAAGAAGGTTAGGTTTTCATTTGGTATTCGATCACAAATGTGGGCCAGAGGTTTCGAGATTCTAGTCTACTCAATCATAGACACCGATGTTTGAAATCGTCCTCATTCGACATCTAATGCCATAGGCATACCACTTCGTTAGCTCATTCTTCTTTCATGCCCACCCTCTTCTTTGCGTGGATTAACTGTAACAAAAAAGAGCGAAAACACTAGCATTTGATGTTTCAATGAATGTGCTTGCGGCCTCTTCTCTGCTCGATGTCTATTCTGTTCCTTCTGTGGCATTTGTCACCTATTCTGCGTTCCTTGCCTTAGGATCTCTTGACTTATGGCATTTCTGCCAAACCTCTCCAACTCAATCGAGCCTCCCCTGGTCGCCTTGATTCCCTACTTCCGTGCTAAGCTAATACGTGGAACTCCCAACTCATCTCTCGCTCGTACGGTCGGTTCCATCGGGTGACTAAGCTTGCACGACGATTTATCATAAAAGGGATCTATAGCTTTCCTTGGTGATAAGGGCTTTGACTCCAACTGCTTGACTGTTTCCACGGTTCCTCAATCTACTCATTCTATAGGATAGTAGGGTGTTTGGCCGAAGCTTCTGCTTGACTTCAAGGTCTGCTTGGTATACCTGCTTTTCGGACTTCCTGGTCTGCGTAGTTATAGGGGGAATCCCCATGTACTTCCTCCCTACTGGTGGGCTAGGTATGGGACGATCGATCCGAATGACTTGGTCCAGCCCCCTTTACCCCTTTACCCTATTCTATTAACTATTTCCCTCTTTCCCTCACTTTTCTTTCTGAAACCTGGAACGAAGCGCCTTAACCGCTCACCAGAGGAGTTAGGCAATCAACCAACTACTAAGAAAAGACTACTGGAAACCAAGAAAGGTTTCTCAATCCAATCCTATCTATCGGGAACGACTGCCAAAGAACGGAACAGAAGGACTTTGAGTATGATCCACTAGCTACTGGCTTCCGACCGGCCCAAGAAGGATTTGAGTTCTACCTACTTTCCTCTCGAGACCGAAAACAGGATATTTTTGGTTCCCAAGATCGCCTTAAAGACCAGAAAAGAAGGTTTTTTCTTTCTACGACCTGCTTTCCCTGGTTGGAAATGATAAGATG
Source organism: Euphorbia lathyris (assembly GCF_963576675.1). Classification (NCBI taxonomy): domain Eukaryota; kingdom Viridiplantae; phylum Streptophyta; class Magnoliopsida; order Malpighiales; family Euphorbiaceae; genus Euphorbia; species Euphorbia lathyris. The sequence goes on along the minus strand of NC_088914.1, from coordinate 61,985,027 downwards.
CCCGTCTTAGTCTTTGTCGAATAGCTCTTCTTTCTTATTACTTGGATCCGATCCGGCTTATTGCTACCTCGTTCCTCTCTTCTTCATAGTTAGTGGATTTAGCCGAGGAATGGGAAAGAATGGTTAAGAATCTGAGTTGAATCAGGTTTTAGTCTTCTATATTTTATAAGGTAAACCTACTTCATATAGGTGGGTGAGAAGCAAAATAGAAAGCTTCAATCAAGAAGAGTTTCACAACAAACCTGGACTAGGCTGGTCAAACTTACCTTGGGTACGAAGGTAAGCCATAAAGCTAAGCGGGTATTCACTCCTCCCTTGCCGTTTGAAGTGAAACTGGATCGTCGATCGGACCCTTCACTGTCTTGCGTAAGGTAAGGAGTGGAAAGAGTCTCTCCTAAGCAGGAAGTTGGGAAAGGTCAGTATGAATGGGATATATAGAAAGAATTTGCTAAGTCAGTAAGAATGACTGGGGCCCCAGAGAAGGCACAATACGTTTTTAGATTTGACATTACCAGTCAAAGCATTGATTCTAAACCTTTCCTCGATCTGCGCTTTCGCTTTAAAGAAAGAATCGCTGAAGACAGATTCTTTTTATCGGTTGAGTTTAGAAAGACTAGAGAAGGTCATAATTGTGGAGTTCAAACGACAAAAGTAGCCGCAAAATTGTCACTTTCTGAGATCAAATCAGCCACAATCAAGGGGGTTAATAGAGATAGACTTGTTGGGGAAGGTGCTCTCTTTCAGCCAACCCTGCCCGTAGACCTTCCTCAACCACCCCTGGTCGGGGCCATCTTACTCGGAGCAAAATCACTCTGCCGGCGACTTCGACTTCTGTTCAGGGTTTGCCAAAGAGCTAGGAAAGCCTGAACAGAAGGTTTGTGTAAAGCAAGCAATAAAGATAGGTGCTTGTCTAAAGCCGGGTAAGAGGCCCAGAATCTTGGGGCTAAAGCCGGGCTAGAGGCACTGAGTAAAGACAGAAGAAAGCCGGGCTAGAGGCACTGAATAGACAGAAGGCAAAGAAAGCAGAAAGCCTGTGGAAGCTTGATCTGGGCTCCTAAGCGGGCTAGGCTCATATACAAGTAATTACCCGAGTAGGGTGTCGAATCATAAAAGAGAGAGCAGGGAAAGAGGTGGGGTCGGGAGGTAAAGCGGAGCTTACGAGATAACTTCTTTGCTAGGCTAAAGGGAGAAGTGAGAAGCGGAGTGATCACTATCACTCTAAGTTTACCTACTTATCTAAGTTTCCCTACGGTAATAATAGATTGAAGAGAAAGAAAGAGCTCTTCTTTCATTATAAGTAGTGAAGAAGTATAGATTTTTTTTGTTGTTTACCAACGTAAAGCATGGGAGAAAGTTCTAAAGGTAAGACTCCGTCTCTTCTAGAAACCAGAGCCAGTAGAGTGACTTTTGAGAACAGAAGAAATGAAATGACAAGCATAGGCTCCACTTGACGGCAAACAAAATACTTGCTCTGTCTCGGATAATGAAGAAGGGTGTTGTAAGATTACAGGATTGGATTTGAAATCGGTTCTAAATTCAATTGAGGCGTGTATCCGACCGTTGTACGAATGATTACTGCTTCACTTCGTGGTCAGCAGAATATGGATGAAACACAGCCTTGCCTATGGGTGAAGTCGTTTAAAGCCCATCTTACGAGCATTTAAAGCCCTTATTTTATAACTATTTCCGAGGTAAGAAGCCATGAAGGTTCAGGCCTAAAGCGTGGAAAAAAGGGTCATACTGAAAGTCAAACTTGGTGATCAAACTCTAACTAAGAGTTTTCTACTTCCTAGTTTTATTCGTAAACTAAGACTTTTCTACTTCCTAAATTTAATGTGTAAAGCATAACCTTTAAGTAAGTTCAACTTACAGAAGAAGATACAGAATTAACTGATTCGGGTAGTGGCTAAAGAACTGATTCAGCGGATGTAAAGCCAGAAGAAAGCAGGGCTAAGAAAGCCTAGACTCATAGGCTGGCTAGGAAGTCTGATAAGGTTACCGGTTCAAAGGCCCAGATAGGTAAGACTTTTCCGAACTAGCCTGATAAGACTAAGCCTAAAGCCGGGCGTACCTAAGAGGTAGTAAGGTCAGCAATTAAAGGGGTCACCAATGAGTATTAAATACTATATTGATGGGGTATGCCCCAGAACTAGGGATGAAGGCCAATAATGGCTCTTTTCTTTACCCTAAAGTAATAGGTAAGAACGGGAAGAAAGCCTGCCCTAAGGTACAGGCAAAGAATGTGGGCTCCGGTCCCGGGTAAGAATGTTAGGTCTAAAGCCGGTTAGCCTTACCTTAGGTAGGACTAGCTTGGGAAAGAATCTAAGTCAAGAAGAGAATCTTTACGCTACACTTCTTCCCATCTTCAACAATCTTTTCTGTTCATTAGACCGTGAACTATTAATTGCATAAGAGAACTGATAGTCTGTTTACGTCGAAGTAAGGAATAAAGTAAGGAATAAAGTAAGAAAGCAAGTTACGAAGTAACGAATTGCTTTAAGCAAGCAAGGTGAGTCTTTGTTCAGTAAGCTACTGAAGTAAGCTTTTACTTAGTGTTCAGTCCACTTGATTGACACAGAAACAATATTTCTTATTGACTACTATCAGTAAGAAAAATAGCACTGGCTAGGTTCCGTAGCGTTACCAATAGGTTCCGGAGCTAGACTATAGGCACCAGAGGGTTCTTCTTCTGGTGTAAGACGTTAGTTCTGGTTTAGGCAGGTTCCGTAGAGAAGTTAGTACCTAATAGGTAACCGAATAGGAGCCGAATAGGAGCCGAATAGGAGACTGTTGTGAGATTTGAAGTAAGCTTTAGCTTTCATGCTTATTCTCTTATTACTATACGTAATTGATTCGATTCAGAGCTATGGGTTCTGTAGAGAAGTTAGTTACGAAAGACGAGATGGTTCGCTTCTTTCGTTTTCTTGTCCTTCCTACAACTCTTTCATCGCTAGCTGGATTGCTAACTAATTCATCGCTAGCTGAACCTGGACAGCATTTTCTAGCTTAAATAGCTATCTGCAAACCCCTTTGCTCCAACCCTTCTGTCTTTGCGCTTATCTTTCTATTCTATTCGTTTAGGTTACCCACACCTCTTTTCCTTAGCTTTTAGCCTAGACTTCTGGGACCTCGTAACCGCCCTTTTACCCTGCCTCAGACCCTCTTTTCCTTGTCTTTTAGCCTTTCCTTCTCTACTTGGCGCGATCATGAAAATATGAAAAAGTTATGTTTTACCGGTAAAATTGTCTTAAAGAAGATAGAAGGGAATTCAAATCTTACTTTTTCATGCCTTCTCTATATGTGAAAAGTCTCAAGTCAATTTCCCTTCGGAGAAGAGAATTTCAATCTCACTTTTTGACGAAACCCCGTGTTTTTGGCTTCAATCCGATTTCCCTTCGGAGAAGGTCATGCAAAGATGAAAAGTTTCATCTCATATAGCTGTCAAATGAAGCAAGTCAATTTCCCTTCGGAGAAGGTCATGCAAAGATGAAAAGTTTCATCTCATATAGGGGCTAAAGCAATAAAAAAGAGTACTGGTTTTAGCGTTATCAATAGGTATGGGTTCCGTAGCCTGGTCTAAGACGTTCTTCCGTACCTCCATTGGGCCCTAAGACTAGACTTTCCTTCCCTTTCTTCACAGGCAGTGCTCTCTCTTAGAAATTACATTCCATGTAATTGATTGACATATTAAAGGAAGGCAAGGTTTGTAGATGCTCGATAGGGTTAGTAAGTGTCAGGTTCGTTAGAGCCATGTAAGAAAGCGAACCAAACTACGGATAGGAGTCTCGCACTTCGGAATTGAGGGCAAAAGGAGATAGGCTTTGACGCAAGGGCCTGCCAGTGAAGTCACAACTCATAAGACAAGATAACGGCAGTTTGGTAAGCCGAAAGTTGAGGAGAAGCGTACTGCTGACAGAACGGATGAAGGACAACGGTAAAGCAAATAAGGTGTAGTGACTATTCTTCTCCCTTCACTACTTCGCGGGAAGCATTCTATGAAGAAGGTAAGCCTGGCGGCTCTAGTTAGTCTGATACCTGGAGTTGCTAGGTGATAACAAGAACAAGAATAAGTAATGAATCGTGAGGTTATGGATGCCGGAATTTAGACTAAACTATCAGCTTCGGCTGCGCCTCGGCTCGGGAGGAGTACTTAGGTTCAGATCTATAGCTATTTCATCTGTCTCAAATATAAGGTAGGAGCTGCTCGGTAGTAGCCTAGTTCAGGTTCTTTAGTAGCATCCGTTCCTTATCCCCGTTGTGGCTAGTTAGGCGGTGGGAACAGCCGAGCTCACTATTGCCATTAGACTCGCAGAGCAGAAAGGGCAGGTATTTTCGGGAAAGAGGTCATTGCTTGTCGGTTGGTTCTTTGCTTATCTAAGGTTGGTTCTTTTTATGGCACTCTAAACTCTCTTTGCGAGAGAGAAAGTGTAACTACCGAAGCTCTTTCAACTTGTCTTTGGATAAGTAAGTTAAGAAGATGAGAGTCGGTAAATTGAAATAATCACTGTCAATTGAAGAAAGTTCATGCTTCATCTTATGTAGATGGAGTCCATTACTATACTATATATACTTTCTATTCCCAAAACCGGGAGTACCCATCTTATGTGATATGTAACTAGATCGTCAAACTCCGCTATACCCAGCCGATTCTCAAGGACAAAAGAAAAGGTATAGCATCACATTTTAACAGACAAATGAAAGCTAGGTCCCTTCTTCATGAGGAAGAAGAATCAAGGCCTTGTTATCATCTAGATCGACGTAAGTAAAGTAAGGTGTAGAGTCTAACTAAGACTTCCATGAAAAGTCTCATTCATATTGATTGAGGACTTTCTTACTGATTGAGGACTTTCTTACTGATTGAGGACTTTCTTACTGATTAAGGAGTTTTGACCGCTAACCCTTCTCTACTTTTGAAGATAGACTGGAAAGCAAGCTCTTAGAATAGCTAAGTGGAAGTCAGAGACTCCCTTTTTTAGGAACTTAGGCTACCTATGTGCTGGTAAACTCCACCTAGACTGAGATTCATCAGTTCGATCATTTACTTTCTGTCCTAAGTCGTCTATCCGGAGAAATTCCTTCTCTAACTTCTACATCAATTCCTTCTACTTGGCCTCGGAAAGATAATGAGTTGATCCTTTACCCGAAAGATAATGAGTTGATCCCTTCAACTGGATCAAAGCGAAAGACTGCTTTCATTAGTCCAATGCTTCCTTCTTGAATAAGATCCATCAATGGAATGCCATAATGCACATAACGCCGTGCAACATAAACAACGAATCTAAGATTGGCAAGAACTAAGCGTTTTGCTGCTTCCACGTCGCCATGTTCACGAAAACGTATAGCTAAGGCTGTTTCTTCTTCTTCGCTCAACATGGGAATTTGGGCGATATCTTTCAAGTATGCACGTTACTTTCTTCAAAATCGATCGTGTCAATGAAGTACATATTAAGTATTCTACTCACGTACACCCGTTCGATTCTATATTAAAAAAACATATTCAAGCAAGCCTCTCTCTTAATTTGTTTAACTTATCGCGAAGGGCAATAGCCATCTCAAACTGTAGATTTTGTACGCATATTGCCCATTTTTTTCCTCCAACAGTAACCGCGCATTCGATTCCTTGTATTCTATTCTCTAAAAGCTCCTTCTACCCCTTCTCTGACGAAAGACCTAGGTGCCCACCTTTCACCAATTACCATCATCCATGTTCGAAGATTATTAATAGTAAGTCGTTTAGGTTCGCTTAGCATCCTTCCCTCTTTTCATCGGTATTCATTCTTAACTCAATAGATTCAACATCCGCAGCAGCGCTAATACGTAATCTCCCATCATCCCTACCCTATTACATGAGATTTCGCCACATCAGAAAAAGAGATTTAGTGGAATTTAGAGTTTTTAGTGCTTAGTAGCGCCCTGGGAAGCATCTTTGGGTGTGTGCTTTTGAAATGGCATACCATGAGAAGAAGGCTACCGTCCGTGCGAGGAGTGTGATTCATAGTTTCGAAGACCTTTTAGCATTGACTAAAAAGAAAGGTCGAACTCTTTTCGTAAAATAAGAAGAAAAAATAGATATAGATGTGGACTGGTAGGTTTGGATCGAAATGGAATCCCGGGTAAAGGCAAACGATGAAGTAAAGCATTCCCCTCTCTTTTTTCATACCGGGTGATGGCCCTCCTGCTAAGTTAGCTAACAGAGTAGAGGGGGAAGAGTTGCTTTTAGGGTGAGGTCATGAAGTCATTCAACAGGAGCAAAAGAAAAGGGTAAGTTACGCTGAAGATCTGATAGGTACCATACTTCCTAAAGCTGCACTAGCTGTTTCGATTATAACATCACTTCCCCTGGCCACACTAAGGTAGACTCGATCGTCTAGTCTTTCCTTCCTCTTTCGATGTTATGTATGCTTTCATTTCAGTTCTGATAGGATGGTAGAACTGATGGTATGCCATCGCTCAACTCTATTGACTTGAGACTAGGTTGAGGGAGTCGATCATTTGTAGATTGAAAGGGGCACTCATTCCCTTGCGGGAAAATGACAAGTGACAAGATTGGAATGGATTTCTAGAGCGGTTGAATCAAGCAAGAAAACTGCATGCAAGCCTAGTTACCCCCAGTGTAAGGAACGAAGTACTCGACTAGACTGTAAAGTCGAGGTTTGAAGAACTGTCTTCGATATCCGCCCTGTTTACCTTAGCTACCTTGGAATTTTATCTTTAGCTTAGCGCGGGTTCGAATCCTTCTCAATATACATTCTATAGAAGAGTCCTCTATTCTACGTCTGAGACATGATCTCAAAATGTAAGGACAAGAGGGGCTAGCGGATGAGGATCTCATAGTTCGATTTGCGGTTTAGCTTTCGCCGATCCGATCACCGAAATTGAGAGAGTACGTACCATTTCCTACTGGCAAACTCACAATGTCCTAAGCATGCTCTTGGCTTTCTCTGCCTAAGATAGCCAACGACTGGTCTTCTCTCCCCGCAGACAAAGGATCAAGTTGAGGATTAGTGTTGATCTTCTTCCACAGTCAAAGATTGCAAACAAACCAAACCGACGGGTATGGTAAGATGTAATTAATGAGAGCAAGACTCCTTTTACAGACCAAGAATCTGCAGATTACGATATACCAGATCCTGAAGACTCAGACGGTACGCTTCTCCATTCCGTGACTTACATAGCTCGATATAGACTTAACTTTCTTTTCAAAAGAACTTTTTACTATCTGCTTCGATCCCGACGACGCATTACCGGAAAACGGGGCGCTGGAGGAGTCGACAGGCTGGCAGGTCAATAACAGCTTCTTATGTGGCATTTGGCATTTGTCCATCAATCCCATTCTATGTCTATGCCATCTTATTTACTATGGATTCAACCTCTCGGTCCTCTCCTTGTCCCTCCGGGATTAGCCAAACGAGGTCCAGCTTAGTAGCTGCTGCTCTCATTTCTGCTATCATTCCTGCTTTAGACTAAGGCATTCCTGCGTTCATTCGCCAGGCCAATCAATCTTATGAAAGAGCCCTGCCTCTGGTTTGCCCACTGCATATATTCATTCTTGCGCATTGTCTTCTCTCGGCGGAAAAGGGGCATCTATAGAGGTCAGAGTCCCCACAGCGGCTTACCAAAATCTTAATAAGCAAATCGGCTCTTCATGTTCACAAATGGAGGAATCTAAACCTTTCCTTTTCTATTTCTAATGTCAAACCTGAAAGCTGCAGGGGCAAGCCTAAACCTTCTAATAGGGAAAGTGCTAAGGTTAATGCCCCATGACGCGAGATAAAAGGACTAAGAGCCTTTATCCCATGGTCAACAATCGGCTTCACTCGCTCCAGTTTTTCATATTCATAAATGGAGCGCATCAGTTCTATTGAGCACCAATTCCTCGAGTAAAGGCAGGCTTCTACAGCTGGTTGACCAAAATGAGAATCCCAAATTGCATTAGCAAGAAGTTTTTTTATAGAAAAACTATAAGGCACAGCGGACCCAGCCAGGTTTGGAACCCAAGTAAGAGATAGAATCTTACTAGAGGGGGAAGCTCCCCATTCCATTGCATGTAAGCAGAGGAGTTTAGGGCTTTCCCTTTTATTGCTCGTTAGCACTTTACTAATAAAATGGTTAGGGCTTTTCCCTATCTTACTAATAATAATAAAGAAAGGGGCTTCTTTTTTTACATAAGGTGAAACCCCGCTTGTGGTCAAATTTCATCCCTCACACGATCTCCTTTAAAAAGAAATGAGCCACGCGTGAGGCATTTGTATCGACTACTTCAACCCCTTCTTTCACACTACTTCAACCTTCTTTCACGTTGAACATTGTATTTAGCACGAAGCAATAGCAGCAGATGAAACCTCACTATCAGCAAGTGGAGCCGATCCCCATTCTGCTATTGTAGACTCAGCTGTGTCAGAATCAGCTCTTGAAAGATCTGTTCCGGAATAAGCTGTACCAGCAGTTCCCGAATAAACAGCTCAATATGATACATAGCATTTCCTGAAAGCGGCGAACTTCTCTCCAGTCCCTCGCATCCACTTCTTGAAACTTATTCGTTCACAGCTGCTGTATCATCTTTAGATGCCGATTCTACATCCTCTTTTGAAGAAATAGCAGGAGATTAATTTCCCTCTTGAGCAGAAGAGGGCATACTTGCCCACGTATCCTCTATAGCAGATGAAAGGGAAAGCCCAATAGTGCTAACACTTCCAGCCCTTACTCTTGAACCAGAGCTAATCCGATCAGGGAAGACTCACCGGGCCTATCAGACTAGAGCTTTTCCTTGCTTAAGAAAGACTGATTGGATTGATTGTAGAGTGATCTCTCCCTGTAACTACAACTCGAAATTCAATAACAAAGCAAGGTAAGGATTGCTAAGCTAGATTCAAGGTATGTCTATTGGTATGCCTGTTGATTTAGTCCACTTGCTGAGAATCTCATCTTGTTTTTTCTTTTTAAAGCGAGTCTTTCATTCCTTGCTCAAGTAAGTGAGGACTTTCGTTAGCCAAAGCAGCTATTTGACCTTCAATTCAAGACATTCGCAGACTCCTTCTCTACATATTATCTATGTAATTACGAGAGCAAGAAAAGAGGCGATAGCGCGAGAAGCAGAGCAAGAGAGAGCTCCCCACCAAACTTGCTAGCCAAGCTAACTTCAGACCTTTGATCCGTTGAAGGTAGCGCCCGCCGCCAACTAGCATATATATCGAGAGGAGCAAACAAAGCAATAGCCCTCAGAGAGGGCAGTGGAAAAAGGGGCGAAGAATCCTCTGCTGATGAAACATATTCTAAGACAAAAGCAGAATAGGAAGCCTTTCCTGCTAGACCAGAGACTTCGAATGGGGGTTTTTCTTGCCCCTACGTCCGACTCTATTGAACCATCCGGCGTAAGGTAAGCAGCGTCAAGCCGGAGCATTTGAGCATCTGAATCCACGGATGATACTTTTCTCAGTCAGGTGACGAAAGTAGGGCAATTCGTTTACCAAAGTAAGTAAGTTTCGTGCCATGATTCACCACCGTTGTTTACTCAACGAAAGATGTCATTCAATTGAAGTAGAACTCCTGCATCTGCATGTCCAGTGGTATGGGACCTCACAAGGAAGAGGAAAGATGCGAGCGGCTCCTTATGAGTAACCCTATGCTCGCCAAGTGCTACGTCAGTCATAGGCAAAGCTTATGAATGAGGTTCAACCGTAGTTCCATATCCTTCTGTTTCGGTCAGCATCTTCTCCTAACTTACGGAAGAGTTCACTTAATCATAAGCAGATGGAGCATCAGAATCGGCATAAGCTCGGGTTGTTGGATCGGGTCTTTTGGAAGCAAGAGAGCACAGCTAAGTAAGCAAAGAAAGAAGCAAGACCGGGAAGAGACCAGTTCTCCAACCTTTAATCCTGCCGGGGAATAACAATTGAAAACTTTCGCCCAGCTAGATATCAATATGTATCTCAAAGCAGCATTTCCTTTCACAGGCATAGGCGAATGCTAAAAGATAAGCATAGGCAGAAGCAGAAAGAACAGATTGACCCCCTACCAGAATAAGATCTCTAGTAGGTTTACCAAATCCTTCTCAACCAAATGTCTTGTGAAAGAGGGCATTCAGTCAGGTCAGGAATCTTGAACAGAAAGAGGTGGGTGATCCCTCGGCATCAGAATAGGTATAGAAGTCCGCTTTAACCAACAGGGGAATGTATTTCCTACTTTCCCGGTAAGATAGAGCGGAGACAGACAGGCTTTTAAATGTCAATACCCACATATGTAAGGAAAAAGAAAAAGAAGTGAAATTGTAGTACCATGTATCAGTCACTAGTGAAGAACCCTTTCGCTGTCAGATCACAGGAATTAGCACCTAGAAAGGGAGGCGCTGAACCAACTGGAAATTAATAAATAGTGAAAAAAAAAGCTTTACCCAATGATAATGATACGAATGTGGAAAGATCAAGATGTGAGAATCATGTAGATGGATTGGCTTATTCCATGTAGCAGTACTTTAAGGGGTTGAGTCTAAAAATGGCCTTGCTCCCTTCTTTCCAGCGGAGGCTGCTGTGGCGGAGACAACAGCAAAAGCACTAGTCTCCGTTGATCACCGGGGAGCAGCATAGGTGGCAGGAACTAGCTAGGGTTTAGGTACCAATTCGAAGAGCATTCGTTTTCATCTTCCTATTCATACTAACCACTAGTAGAGCGAGGCTCCGAAGGAGCAGTGACGAGTAACCATAGGGCGAGGGTAACCGGAGGGGTAGTTGCCTAGTAGCCAGCTGACTTACGAGTACCAGCAGCACTGACGGTTACGCTTTCCTTATGCCGATTCTTATTTCTAAGAAGAGAAGGCATTTTTCTGCATCGAAGGAAAGACAAAATTGAAGCAAGCTACGATTCATACTAGAAGATCCTACGAGATAGATTTCTTATTGAGAAGAAGATGAGTTCCTCGCCATGCCATCATCAATGACCCATTTGAGTGATTCGGTCGGGATCACTTCTTAACCTGACGCTGAGAGAACCGGACACCTCTCTATATCCCACGGCACTCAAAGCGGATCTGGCTGTACCAAAACAACCTTCACGCAGGCCAACTAAAAGCTTGTTGGATTGTCAAGGAATTTCTTACTTATATATATTCTATTGCGGAGAGAAAAAGGATGAAAAATCTCCGCTTCTAGCCGCACTCTATAACCAAGCAGCCAGAAATACCACTCTGAAGCTAGCTTTCATTCTAACCCGATTTATATCTCTCATCGTGAAATGGACTACCTATCTGAATGTCGAAAATGCACCAGCCACTCCATATGACATTGGGAGAGAGTGTAATGGCACCTGATCTCATTTCATTTATGAGTGTTCACCCGAGCTTGATCTTCTATTTCTATTAGACAATCACTTGACTTTGCGAAAGACATACCCGGTGGAGTTCAACTAAACCAATCCAGCAAGCGCACTTGTAGGTCTGACTGGCTTGAAAGCAGGAAACTCTCATCGGAGAACGAGTTCCCCCGCCTTTCATTAATCGATCGCTATCAGTGAATTTGATGTAAGAGAAAGGGGTGCGTTTTAAGACGGCGAGGAAGACTAACTATCTGATCTTTATTTACGTGATTGAGCGGGATTTTGAAAAGCACAGCACGGAATTAGATGAGTCATCATCGGCCCTGCCATGCCTTCTGTATCCACTTCTGAACCTTACACATTACAGTGATCACTACAAAGAAAAGGTCGCCAGGACAGACCTGGCTCACTCACAGCATAGATTGCTCCCCTGGGGGTGGGTGATGTTACCAGGTTTTTCGCGAATGTGAGGTTCAAGTCAGGGTTCGCCGATTGACTAGCCTGCTCGTCTTCAGCTTGATCTGAACCTGTGACGAAAAGTAATGGTACGCTAAGATAGGAAAAATGAGATCTAAGCGGCAAAGAAAAGAAAAGAACATACCTGCCGGGGTCTCAAAAGCAACGTCGTCATGGTGGGTCGAGTCAACAGGTGAATCATGAGGAAGGTCGGCCTAGAAAAAAAGAGTTTTCTTATTTCTCGGTGGACGAGCATGCGCATGCTTTATTCGTTTACCCAGGGGCCGCTGAAGTCCAAGCAAAGTCTGAGTTCCTGAAACAGGAATTGTTGGCGTTGGTCCAGTCGTGGCGGCGGAAGCAATGAAGCCAGGCGTAGTTGCCGAAGGCCCAACACTAGATTTCAAACTTGAAGAGCGGGTTCTCTGAGAAACGGCCGCTGCAAAATGAGAAGGAGTAAGTCTTGAAGAAATTGGTTATGTTACCAGATGAAACGGCACTCTTTTGGCCAGGTAAATCAAGGGAGTAAGGTTCCAAGAGTTCATACCTTGAGAAACGGAGAACTGCGCTTTATCCTTCCGATGACTTGGAAGTAATATGTTCTTATTATCTTCCAAGCAATCTCTTCGCAGTCTGCGACTTTGAAATCTCATTACTACCGATCAAGCTGAACCTTCCTATGGTATGCCAACCCCTAGATTGGACGAGTGCCCTCCCTGGTGATATACTACCTAGAACCCAACCCGTGGAACCCATTATTCTAAGATAAAACAGCAGATAATGACTGTCCCTTCTTTGCTTTGCGGATCTAGCCTACCAGTCACATAATGAGTTAGCTGCGGATCTCCGTACAGCTTAGATAAGAAATCTCATGACTATCAGCCATGAAGCCTATTCAGCAGGATAGGAGAAGCATGCTGTCTTCGGGAGAAGTTTCTTTGGGATAGGACAAAGCCCACGGGAGCCGGACTGAGAGCAAAGATAGACGTTCAGTTTCTATTGAGGAAGATCTTTCTATTCAAAATTCATTTTTAGAGTAAGATTCTTATGGAGTCTATTCCACTCACTACTTTTAGTCCCATGGCTGATGATTCAATTCATATGCACACCGCTTATTCAACATCACCAGGAACGAAGGAAAGAAGGTAAGGAAGATGTCGCGGATCGGTTGTATAACGCATATCCGCTGCTCATCCTTTAGCTGCACATTTTAGCCAAATAAAGATAGCTAATTCTTAGAGCTTCTACGCTACGCACCTGAAACCTGAAAGCTTAGTAAGGAAGCCTCTAGGCTGATTGACCATTAATTCAGTAACAGTGAAAATTAGCTCTCCGGCGGCAAGGAATGAGAACGGAACCTATTGACAGGCACACTTCTCCTTCCGCACACAGTCGATGCTTCTTTTCGTGCAGCAAAGAAAGAGGAAAGGTTGGTCATAAATTTTGAGAGTTTGCGAATACACGGAAACGAAGACTTTCGAGAACAAATATTGGACCGGGAAGAAAAGGGGCTAAAAGTAAAGTCTAAGCGCATATGGCACGAAAAGGAAATCCGATTTCGATCAGACTTGATCTGAATCGTAGTTCAGATTCAAGTCGGTTCAGTGAGGGCGACCGCGAAAGTCACCGAATGGGTCAGTCTTTTCCTTTGTCCTTTTTAAATTAAAAAAAGAAAAAAAGCGTGGGAGGACGTTGCAGATGTCCGGGACGGACACGACTTCTTCTAACGCTAGAAGACCACAGGAATATACCCGGTACCAGAGCATGTCGTGAAAGAAGTACACTGGGCGGGCGTGCTTCAACCGTGTCTCCGGGCCACAGTTGAATGTAGATATCATAAACGCGAGGTGCAGGATACCAGGCCGAGAAACCCGGGCAACCACCCCCTATGTGCCGATCGCTAGCGCATCCAGGGCCCCGGCGCCCAGCTCAAATGGGGAGGTCTAGCCTGATCTGAGAAGTGCTAATTCGGTTCGGATAGACTTCATTCAAGAACGCAGCCGCCCCAATAAGAAAACAAGTGCTAAGTTTCAGATCAGTGAATAAACCGAAACGAAAGAAGAGACGTTTATCGCTCGGCGCCTAAAGCGCACTATGCTCCGCTTCAACAAATGAGAGTTTTCGGTGGAACCGGTGAACCACGCGAGCTGGTTAGATGCGTGGGACAGAGGGCTCATAGTACCTGCTAGCGCGGCTATGCAGTGGAAGGGAAGGAGCCTAAATCGACCCCCTTCTTTCTTTTTTTTTTCTTTGAAAAAAAAAAGCAGTACAAAGAGATTAGACTCTCGGATGAGACTAAGCAGCCACCAACCGTTCCGTTCCGACGCGTCCCTGCCCTATCTTGATTAAGACCGAAAACCTATCTAAAATGGAGCCTAGTTTAAGCTGTCAAACCACAAATGAAAAAATGGAAAATCAAATTAAGAATAACCCACTAGTAGGGAAGAGATATGGATGGAGTGGAGTCTCGCTCAGTAAAGAGAGTTGTAGATTCGTAGAATAAGAGCCTTTACTTTCGATTTTTTGAGTAAAGCGCTAACGCTGCAATCTTTCTAAAGTAAGAAGTGTGAAACTTTACTTTGAGAAAGAAGGTGCTTGTTGCCGCTTTATTAGTAAGTAAGCTTCTTTTATATCATATCAATAAAGGCGAAAGCTTTTCTTTCTAATTCTAATAAAATAAAAAATTGGAATGGGGAAATAAGGTAACTAAGGCAAGGCGCGTTAGCGCTTTAGTTTGATTTACAGGGCGTTTCGTTTAGGCTTTACTAAATTTTTTCTCAGGGTGCGCAGTTCAGGTTTTTATCCCTATACAAAACAAAGCACGTTTCCTTTCGACAACTGCCTCTTCCTGCTGCGAGGGCGTTGCACGAAACCAAACCAACCGCTCCCCACCCGATCAAGTACCAGTTGCTTCGCTGATAGGCCCACTTAGGTTCGGAGGCATTGTCCCTCAGTTCTTACCAACCTCCGGTGCGTAATCGACATGTTGCTAGCTTCAACTCGGTTGAATAAGAATCATTGATTCCCTCTGCTGCCCATTTCTTATTCATTCAGGGTGCTCGGCCGGTGCTCCTTTATCAAACCAGAACAACTCTGAACGTTAGGGAAGCCCCCTTAATTAAAGGCGGGAAGACCACCTGAGCGAACCGACCGAAGAGACTTGACTTATCCGAACCGAACGATAGCGGCTTAAAGCTAAGCCTATCACGAGCAGCGTCGCTGCGCGGGGAGGAGCATTTCAAAGTAAGTATGGGGCAAAGGATCAAGCGCTTTGACTTTGTCCCCCCGGATCCACCACAGGTGGGGTTGGTTTGAGTGAGAGCCGTGTGATGGGTGACTATCCAGCACGGTTCGGGGAGCACTTTTAGTCTGCGCTGGTGAATGGAAGCCCCCCCGCAAGAAAGAAGCGGCTCTTTCCACGGCGGAGTCACCATTGACTCTATTTATTATTATGGTAAATCAGTGTATCAAGATGTCAATCTGAGATCTTATTTCGGTTCGATACGTCCACCTACGAGACTCACCTTTGGCTTTCGTCTCGGTAGGTGTATTATTCTACATTTTCCCAAAAGAACATTCATTAATTTCTTTCTTCCCCGTCGACCGAAACGACGCGAAAAAACCAGACCCGGTAAGGAGAAGGGACGGTGGTGGACATTCGGGAAAGTCGGGCCGATCAGGTGTCTTCATTCAAGCGACAATAGAGAGGAAGAACGAAACGAAGTAAGAGGCCGGGGGGCAGGGAAAAGAGTCGAGTCGATCAGGCTCGACGACCGGGAGAAGGAAAAAGAAATCAGGATTTGGCCGAAAAAGAAGCAACGCTATGGATACCATGACCGATCACCATCGATAAAGAAAAATCTTTCTAAAGAACTTCGGGTCAGCGGGGCCTTCAAGCATCTGAAATACGCCGGGGTTGTAAATGACATAGCGTTCCTGATAGAAAATGACAACTCCTTCAGAAAAACAAAGTTATTCAAGTTATTTTTCCCAAAGACAAAGAAAAAGAAGTCCAACCCAAAGACAAAGAAAAAGAAGTCCAAGTCCCGCTCTGACGGCCCGACGAGTCATCTACTTAAAAGGACCCTCCCTGCAGTGTGCCTCTCCTTGAATTATTCGGTCATGCAATATTTATTGAATACAAAGAACCAAATTCATTTCGACCCCGTCGTAGTTCTCAATCATTTCGTGGCACCGGGCGTGGCTGAACCATCTACGATGGGGGGAGCGAATGCACAGGGAAAAAGTTTAGATAAGAGAATACGTTCTCGCATCGCTTTTTTTGTAGAAAGCTCGACCAGCGAAAAAAAGTGTTTGTCCGAAGCCAAAAAGAGGTTGACTCACTTCATTCGCTTGGCGAATGATCTTCGTTTCGTGGGAACAACAAAAACCACCATCTCACTTTTTCCTTTCTTCGGTGCTACCTTTTTCTTTCCAAGGGATGGAGTGTATAATAACCTTATTTTTGGGGATGCCCGGGAAAAACTCCTAGAGAAATTAAGGATCAAATGTTGGAACCTCATGGGTAAGAATAAGGTAATGGAATTGATAGAGAAATTCATAAACCTAGGTGGGATAGGAGAATTGATAAAGGGAATAGAGATGATGATAGAGATCATACTGAGAAACAGAACAATTCCGTACGGGTACAACTCTTATTTGAACGAAATGAAAAAAATGCGATCTTTGTTGTCTAATAGAACAAACACTAATACCTTAATTGAGTCGGTCAAGATTAAATCTGTTTATCAATGTGCTTCTCTGATTGCTCAAGACATCTCTTTTCAACTGAGGAACAAAACAAGATCATTTCGTTCCATTTTTAGTAAAATAGTGAAGGATATTCCATTAGTAATGAAAAAAGGGGTAGAGGGGATCCGTATATCTTGCTCAGGTCGATTAGAAGGCGCAGAAATAGCTAGAACTGAATGCGGAAAGTATGGAAAAACATCTTGTAATGTATTTAACCAGAAAATCGATTATGCTTTTGCAGAAGTATCTACTCGTTACGGAATCTTAGGTGTCAAAGTGTGGATTTCATATAGTAAAAAAAAGGGGGACATGCTATATCCGAAACGTACTAAATATAGTAAATATCGTAAAGGCAGATGTAGTAGGGGTTGCAAACTGGACGGTACACAACTTGGTTTTGGAAGATATGGCACTAAAAGTTGTAAAGCTGGTCGTCTTTCATATCGAGCCATTGAAGCAGCGCGTCGGGCTATAATAGGACAATTCCATCGTGCTATGAGCGGACAATTCCGAAGAAATGGTAAGATATGGGTAAGAGTTCTCGCGGATCTCCCTATTACCGGGAAACCTACAGAAGTCAGAATGGGAAGAGGAAAAGGAAATCCTACGGGTTGGATTGCTCGTGTGTCCACGGGACAAATCCCATTT
The DNA here is from genome assembly GCF_963576675.1 of Euphorbia lathyris. Lineage (NCBI taxonomy): Eukaryota > Viridiplantae > Streptophyta > Magnoliopsida > Malpighiales > Euphorbiaceae > Euphorbia > Euphorbia lathyris. The sequence goes on along the minus strand of NC_088914.1, from coordinate 61,967,867 downwards.
GAAATGGATGGTGTGAGTTTGTCAAATGCTCGACAAGCCGCTACATTAGCGGCGCATAAACCATGTTCGTCAACCAAGTTTGTTCAATGGTCGTAACGTAATTGGTTAGTGGGTAAAAACCGGGCCGGGATTCAAAAGAAAGAATTAGGCGAAGTGTTTGTTCCTGAACGACGGAAGTGGAAAGACACTAAGGGAGAGGGGATATACTCCTTTTTTTTGTAATCGCCGAAATAGTACGATGATGGCCCTTTTTGGGACAGGCGTACGACCCCGAAACGACACAGTTTTAAAAGCCGGGCCTGGTTTAGAAAGTGATAGTAGTAAGAATAAATAAGAAAGAGAAGAGCTAAAATTCAGGTAATTAAATTTTGGGAGAAAGGAAGAAAAGTATGTATATATCTGGGGGGCTATATGTATGTAGAAAGAGATCAGTCTCTATCCATCCGGATACTCACGTAGGCTACCAAGTAAGTAAATTCACCTAATGTCTAAATAACAATGAAGCAAGAGCAAGCCAACAAGCTCAAACATAAACAGTTAGTTGGCAAGCTAGCTGCATTTCTTGTGAGTCGACCCGCGCACGGGCAAGCAGCGGAGGTAAGATCGACGCAAGGGCCGCATACGTACATCAACCGCATGTGTATAGTGCGGTTAGCAGGTGAGGGCAGCATTGTTTTTCCTAGTCTCTGTTAGCAGCGAGCCTACTCTACTGAGTTACCGGGGTCGGGCTGAGGCAGCCCACGGGGCCTGCATGGCGCAGCAGCCTAACCCCAATCCCAGGTGGGAACTCTTAGGAGCCGGTCACTGAGGTTGGTAAACTCTGGGCGCCTACCGTACTTGTTCCTCTATCCATCCCCTCTCCCTGTAGGGCTGAGGGCGGAATTCTGTCTTTCGGGAGGAGGGCGGCCAACCAACGAAGAGCTGGCTTACGGAGCTTACTCATCCAAGGGGCGAAGGGGGGAAAGAGAAGGCAATTACTTATATGTTTTTTCCCTTGCGTCGTTAATTTCTCTTATTTACTTGTAAACTATCATCCTACTTCTCTGGCCACGGAAAGATAAATATCAGGCTATTAGATGGAAGGTCCACTTCGATTCCAACCTGTCTTCTAACCATCATCTGGTTCACTGTGCTGACGACCTCTGAGACTTGGGGTCGGGTGTACTCTCGCTGAGCTGATGGGGCGGGTCTACTTTCTGGGGAAGCTTTAACGGGTATTAGTTAATCCTGCTGCTTCGTGCCTAGAGAGCAGTCCCCAACAGCTCAAAGGAATTCACGATGGTGCAAAATCCGGAACCCTTTTTCGCTTTTCGGAAAGAAATCTAACACATGTTCAGCTTAGTCTAAATGAAAAAAAAAACGTCCCTGAATGCGAGGTGAAAGATAGCTCAGTCACAATATCGCATGGATGACTCCCCTCGTAGCGTCGCTTACTATTAGTGGATGAGTGCATCATTAGCCAGCCGGATTGGCCAGTTCAGTTCCCCGTTGTCCTTCCGCCTCTAGGACGAGTACCGATCTTACGCAAACAAAATTGAGGTCTAGATAGTGTAGTTGCGATAGTAGGTAATTGCTTATTCCTAACCTTACGCAGTTACTCCCTAGCCGAATGTTAAGTTTAATTTCTTCATTTGAATGAATTTCAACATTCATATTCAATTCTGCGGCATCTGCCTATGAAACTCTTCTGTGTCGGCGTCTACTCATTCGAATGCTTCAGCGGGGAATTCGGCTTCTTATGATGTCTTATTCAGTTTCGGCTTCTGATTCGGCGGTTGAGGTTAAAGGCATTTTACAAAGCATTATGCCTTCTAAATCGACTCTTCTCGTTCCGGGGTGAACAAGCAGCCCCTTTGTTACACCCAAAAGAAAAGGGCAAGAAAGTCATTCGATTCAAGAGACCACTTTGAATGAGCAGATGTCTCACGAAAAACGCAAGACAAGCAATGCTCATCCACTTACTTTATTTAATGATAATGAGGGCAAAAGGGAAGAAGGCAAGCCAGCAGAGTCTTTCCACTAGTCGGAACTAGAACTCAGAAACTTGATCCAGGGACCTATAAATCAAAGAGAAAATGCATTCACAGTAAATAAGATCATCGTAAGAACCAGTGGAAGCTGGACCATCTCTAATTTCAACTCCCTACAGATATTGAAAAATGGTGGAAAGGAAAGCTTTACTTTCAAATTGCACAAGCCAACTAAGGACTCTTTCATCTGGAATCTTAGCCGGTCCGGTAAGAGAACTACTAGTTCTGCCTACACACTTGCTTATGCTTTGAAGTCCAAAAATATATCTGCTCTCTTCCAGGAGTCACTAAGGATGTATTTTAAATTTAAATATACCTTCTCAAAAATCAAGTTTTTTCTTTAAATTTAAAAATGGCCATGACTGCTTACAAACCAAGAAGCTCCTTTTGAAAAGGAAAATACGTACTGTACTGAAGAGCAGTGTCCCCATTTCCCACAAGAAATTACCTTAAACATCCTAAGAGACTGTACTCGAGCCCAACAGGTATGGCAAGCTCTACATGCACATCATCTAATTAATCATTATGAACTTGAGGTTATGGCTCAAAACAAATTGCACTTCATCTGTCCTCTTACAAAAGAAACTTCCCTGGAAGACTTTTTTTTGCTTGTTGGCTACTGTGCTGTGGATTCAAAGCAAAGGAATGAACACGCATTTAACAATATTTATTCAGTCACCAAGCGGAATACCACTTTTGAAAAGGAAATCAACAATGCTCCAAACCAAAATTTACCAAGATTGTCAAATGCTTTATAAGGTTGGATCAAACTCAACTCAGATGGATTATCGGAAGGCAATCCGGGACCAGGCGGAGCAGGAGGAGTCTTACGTATTAGGCCAATGGATAAGGAAAGCACGTCCCCTGGACTACTAGTGTTTACGCGGAACTCATAGCACTGCGCGAAGGATTACAAATGACATTTCAATATGAATATTCAACAACTGGAAATTAACCTGGACTCTCCAGTAGTGATCAACATGATAAACAAGACTGAAGAATGCTCACGCTATCAACATATCATCGATGATTGGCAGATGCTTGCTCATCTAGATAGGTAAAAAAAACATAGATTATTCACAGCTTCAGGGAAAGAAACTCAGTTCCTTGCTAAATCGAAGAGAGCAGAAGGCACCTTGCCTAACATTATAGTAGAAGGGGCTGAAACCACAAAAATCTTCTTTGTGAAATTGAAGAAGAAATGGGCGGGCTGCTTAGACTCTTTCCCGAAGAGAGCTCCAACCAAGATTATAGACGCTAACATAACAGGGGCTGGAGACATATCTTTAAGAACCAAGAACGGGGTATTAGCATTAGCAGAAGGAGGAGAGCAAAGAGATGAGCACTTTTCAAGCAGCTTTCCTTAACGAAGTCATCTATGTTACCAATGCACGCTTCAAAGAAAGCAAAGAGGGATGCTCGCTAGCAGCTCAAGGGGATTGAGGGCTAAGTCAAGCGCTGAAGGGAAGGTTTCAGGTTCGTTCCTCTTATCCTAGGGATTTCGAGATGTCATTTCATTGTTGAGATAAGAAGCGGGCTTGCAGCTGGCCTACGATTGGAGGCTGCTGAAAGAAAAGGAAAAATTGTGCTAAAAAGGGACTGCTACGGGCATTGATCCTTCTTTTCCTTTCTCCTGTTGAATGTAGTTACCTACTGACTGGCGGCAATCGGGACGGAGAGAAGACTAGCTATAAAACTCCGGAAGGCGCTAACAAACCGACTCTGCTTCCCTACTGAGTATACCTTCCCGAATTGCGAATATGCTTTGCTGAGATGGAAGGCTATTTGAAAGCTTATTAGAAGCATTTTCTTTCTAAAACAAAACCTTTACTGGATTTCTTCCCTTTCGTCCACCCGGCAATAAAGACTTGTTGACTGCCCGGAAATATTTCTTCAACGGATAAAAACTTTTTTTATTCTCATATTGAAACTTCAAACTTCGATTACTTATTTGAATACAAGGTTCAGCAAGAGAAAAGCGGAGAATACCGTCCAGCAACAAAAAGACTAACAAACTGCTAAACCCGAAATGCTAGCTTTACCTGACCGAGCTTTCTTCGACAGCTAAAACCCGGACTTTGCTACTTACTGAAGAGCTAAAGAAACCTGTTGCGGTGGTAAGTAAAACCGAGGTCGAGGTAATGAACTTCACCCCTATTCAATTCCCGCCGGGCTTTATTCCTGGTTTGAGATTGAGCTTTCCTTTTTATAGGCCCTGCCTTTTTTATTTATTTTACCCAAGAAAGATAGATTCTATTCCAAGGAATAACGTAGAAAAAGAAGATACATTTCTCTAAGAACGTGACGGGCGAAAGAAACCGCTTTGGCTTACTACACTCATTCTATACTGGACGACTTGAGCACCGATTTTAGCACCTTCGGATGACTGTCCCATTCGATTGCTGGTAAATACGGAGTAGAATTCAACCGCTTGATGAATGTAATGCAATTTGTAGAATAGGGGTCAGTGTTTTCAAGTGGGGATGCAGAACACCCTATCAAACAAAGCAAGGACGTGACTAAGCGCAAGGTGCAAGGAACCTGTCTCGTAGAGTGAAGAGTGAATTAACCAGAAGGGAAACGGGGGGCAAGTCAAAGGCTGGCTGGGGGCTTCACTAAAAAGCGAAGAAGAAGCAAAATAGGAGCTCGCGATCAGGGGGAGCTCAACGGCGTCGAGACCAGGATGATCGACGATCCAAGGAAGATAGACGGTAAAATGTTGATTGAGAGAGTTGCCACTCCCGATGACGAGATTTGAGAAAAGACAGTCAAATTGGCATAACAAAGAAAGAGATTAATTAACAGAAATCACCGATTGGACTGGCCAAAAGAATTAATTGGGTGGACTTACATCCCCCACGGAGCGGTATTATGAAATAGTCAATCTATCCTCAATCCACTCAGGCGGAACCGTCGCATTCTCTCTTAGAGACTCTATCATGAAAGAAAGGGAAGGGAAGCCAACTAACTCATAGCCGCCGCCCACTCGCTCATATGACCGGCAGGTCGGAATTTACCCTGATTCTTTCAGCTTTTAGTTGATTTGAATCTATACTACTGTACTGTGCCATCCACTTTTTCTTCCGAAACACCTAGGGGCAGCAGGAGCCGAAGGAGCAAACTAACTCAATAAACAGCTCTACGAAGGAAGGGGTTGAGAGCAGTCTTAATAACCAAGATACCGAGAATACTTTACTAAAAGAACTAAGAAAGCAGCCAATCCAGGTAAGCAAGAACCTATGCCTTGCCCAGTAGTTCCTATTGATGGAATCCAAGCTGTGAAAACTAGCTTATTGACGGAACACTCTATCCCAAAACTAAACAAGTCTATCGACTCATTATCCTAAAGCTAGCTTCGCTAACAGTAGTGCTTATTAAGAGTGGAACGACCGCCTTTGTTTTGTAAACGGAGAAAAGAAGTTATCCTCGATTGACAGAAAAGGAAAGCCAGTTCTTATCCCTAGCTAGAGTGAAAAAGCATCTTTATGTCAGTCAATAAAACTGATCAAGAAGGATTGATTGGTGGGAAACTCTCCCTTGTTGAATCAGGTTGAAGGCGTAACTATTGATTGAACTGGCAGCTGTTTTCACGTGGCTAATTTCTCTTTCAAAAGAAAAGAATAATGTGGGTAGACTAGAAAGAGGAGTTTCGGGCTTAAGGCATAATAGCTCTATTGCGGTTGCTATGTCATCCGATGCTGTTCACAAAGCTATAGACCTGGCTATCTCCGAGTTGAAATCGATCCTAGGCCCAGGAATCGGTTTCTTAACCGGGTACAGCTCTATACCATTTGTGAGTGCTCTTTCTCTTTTAAGGCTTTTCTAGAGTTAAGGGGAGTTAAGGCGGCTGCTCTGAGTTCAAGCAGTGTCCAGTTGTTAGTGTATTCCGCTATTCCGAGTTGATTGCAGTTTCCGAGTTGATTGCAGTTTCCGAGTTGATGGAGTTGAAGGGGGCTAAGGATCTCGAAAAGAGCAGGTTTAGTTAGGCAATTCTTGGTGAAACCGGTAGCGATGGGGCAAGTGTCACATAAAAGGTTACTATCGGCTCTTTCTCTGCTTTCAAAGTGGTCATTGCTGCAGAGTCCGCTTCCGCTTTGAACTCAAATTGTTCGATCCGGAAGGTTAGGTAACGATTAGACCACCCGGGTTAACTACCAAATACGAGTTATTGAGTTTCAAAGCAGTTCCAAGGTTAGGAAAGAGCTATCGCATTCAGAGAGTTATCTTGGCAGTTCATGAAGTTCCAAGGCGTTCTAAAGGAGTTCATGAAGCTAGACTCGAGCTAGAGTGCAGTGAATTGAGATCAGCTTTTCGGCTTTAGAGCTCTCTAATACAGCTTGTCTTTAATGCTTTTTCTATAGAGTTAGGGCAGTTCAAAGCTGTTCTTGGAGTTTAGAGCTCCTGAGTTCGCAGTTCCGAGTTAACGAGTTCGAGTTTTCAGCAGTTTGAGTTTAGGGTAGTTCGAAAAGCAGTTCGAGTTCAAGGTCAGATCCGAAAATGACAAAAACAAGGTTTAAACAAAACAGTATGGAAGAAGGAAGTACGCCATCACGGGCTAGTGGTTTTACGGGCTGGACATACTCTAGTGCTATGGCTTGGGAGCAGGGCGCAAAGGCACAGGGCTAGGGTGACAGATGTATTCCTCTTCGGGCTGGAGCGAAGCAACTCGACTTAACAGTCAGAGTCGAGGGGAGTCCACTAATAGCTAAAGCAAGGATAAGAACACTATCTTCTTTCTGCACTTCATATCTGTTATGTTACGGCACTTCCTAACTGTTATGTCCTAACGGTTTTAACCTTTCTTATATCGGTTTGCTCCGTAAACTAGTTGCTTCGCTTCCTAGAAATCGAACTATCAAGCCACTTTATTATCCCCTATCTTTCTACCTTTCTCGCCTCTCTGTCTGTCATTAGACTTGAGCAAGTTATAGAATCACATCGGAGTTTAACAGCCAATACGGTGTTTCATTCAACTTGCACGATTGAATTCCAGTCAAAACGATCTCCAACATGCGACGGAATCAGCTGCTTTCTATTTTCAATGATCGGGAGCTTTACCTGCTGCATTGAACACTAGATCACAGGTAAAGAACGAGCAGTTCGTCTAAAGATCCTCTACTTAGCTAGAGAAAGATCTTCTGGCCATCGTATTACCTCCTGCGAGATAGCTCCCAATCCATCTTCGCTTCAAGCCCAACAGTGCCAAGACAGATTCAATCTAGAGCGCCGCTGGGTTCATTAAGAAAAGAAAGAGAGCAAGTAGTCTGGATTTCGCGAACAACAGTGACAAAGGAGGGCGAAACCCCACCCCAAAACTGAAGACCGCGTAACGCCGTTCCGTCCGGCTGGGGGTAGATCATTGTGTCAGGGAAAGGAAATCTTCCCGATCATTGGGTAATTTTAGAATTCAGGGACCAATTTCCTGACAAGGAGCTACGTGAAGTTAAGCCAATGCCCCTCCCCTTCTCCTTCTTCCTTTTCAACTACTCTTCTTTTCTTCTCCTTTGGTCAGGCAAGTTAGAGGCTCCCTTCCGTTGGATTGGGCTTGTCAGCGTACGGCCTCTGGCGGCTTAACGCCTCCGTTGGCTAGCTAGTCGTCTTGCTTCGCTTCCGTCGGTGAACAATGATTATTGCCTTAGTTTTTGGACTCGAGTTAGCGAGTAGGTTAGGCATTCGCGTAGCAACCGTCCTTAGGTAAAACCTTATTTCGCCGGGCTATGCACCTCTATGGGTGGAGTCAAGTTCAATTCGCATCATCCCACCCAAGAAGCTCTTAGCAAGTGAATCAGAACACAGAGGAGATATTTCCTAAGAGAAGAAAGGATTTTTGGCAAGAT